>NC_141698.1:714222936-714822936 GCF_964263255.1 Lissotriton vulgaris | reverse complement strand
AACCACTGAGTGTTACACGGTTAAGTTGAAAGCGCTAAACCAGCAAGTTACATGGTTAAGTTGTAAGCGCTAAACCAGCACATAACATTGCCACTTAGAGCAAGAAAACAAGTTACTTACCTGTAAATACGGTGATCCAGTATTGGTATCTTTCATAGATTCACATGCCTGAATCATTCTCCGGCGGGAGTCCCACGGTAATACTATATACAAAAGCAGAGCCTTAGTAAGAACCGTAGTAGGCTAAAAAGAAAAGAGGCTCAGAAGGCCCAACACTTAATAGCCGATCTACCTCATTATATGAAGAGAACCAAAAAATAGTTCCAACCAATCCGCTACCAGCACCCTCTAGAACCTTCCCAGCCGAGGCAGTTCTTCTCAGATTTTCTTAGCACAAGTAGGAAGTAGGGATTCCATATACAGAACTGTCTCGCCAGGGAGGAGGGTGGGTGCATGTGAATCTATGAAAGATACCAATACTGGATAACCATAGTTACAGGTAAGTAACTTGTTTTCTTATCCAGTATTGGGGTATCTTTCATAGACTCACATGCCTGAATCAGAATAGCAAGCAGTAAGCCAAGTAGTGCTGTTTGCGGACGGTGGGAGACAGAGTGTATATACTCCCAAACACATCTGGGAAGGTTAGAATATATATATATATATATATATATATATATATATATATATATATATATATATATATATCTATATATATATATATATATATTTATTTTCTTTGCGTATCTTGGAGCACATGCGTGCCATCACTAACAAAGATAAAAATTACCCGGTGGCACGCCATTTTGAAACCCATCACAATAGTAACAGAGATTTACTATCTTTGTTTCTTATTGACCAAATGGAAAGACAAGAAAGAGGTGGGGACAAAATAAGAACACTCAGGGCAATGGAATCAAAATATATCATTGACCTCCAGACGATGAAACCTGTGGGCCTAAATAACGACGAAGAACTTTGGGTACACCTAGAATAGTGAATTAAACAAGGTTTAAGATACAGGAAGAAAATGGGGCAATGAGAACAGTAATCAGACAAAACACAAAATAAAGGCTATAATAACATCATCCGCTTATCTGCCCTCCATACCCTAAGTACATCAGACTTCATATCTTGTTAATCTGGGCATAGGGAGACTAAGGCCCATTCAGGGCGAGAGAAAAGAAAACAGAACACTAGCCCATACAGGGCTAAATAAATACAGGCTTGGGCGGATAATGTATAACAACAAAAAGAAAGGTTTTAGAGAAACACGGTGTATTATAATGTTGTGTACATATATCAACTGTAATTAAACCTTGGATTGGGTCTCTAACAATTAATACAGAGATTCAAGAAATACATAAAAACGTATTCTCTGTGTGAGACCAATCCTGAAGAGTTTTTGAATATGGAGTTTTTTGATCACGTACCGTGTTACTAAATCTCTTCCATGAATTGCTTTTGTTAAATTCAATTTTTTCCAAACAAGCTATGTATTACACAATGAATTTTATGGGGTTTCCCCGTTTGTTTTTAATTGCACGAGCACTTTGTGAATGCCATTCTCCTTGTATAGTTCAAAGACTGTGAATTATTGTACATTACAAGATGTCTGCCAAATTACCAACGTGGCTTTTTTAGTCCTCTCTTAATGTTGACAGAGAGGTGGAGATAAAATGGCGCGAATCGTTATGCACTTTGACACTGAGGAAGCTGTTTTACGGCGAAACGCGTTTGTCTTTATTTGGGGGCAGGGGGGTCTGCCAATAAATCGTGAAAAATTCCAAGCTTGGAGTGCCGTCGACTTTCTTGAAACGAAGCGAGTGTGTGTCGATATATATATATATATATATATATATATATATATATATATTCCAACAATCCAGGAGCCAAATGTGGAAGGACACCAAACGAAAGCCAATTTAGAACGCTTTTATTCACAGTGTGCTGTTGAGGAAAGACAAACCGGCACCTTTATGTCTTTAATTGCCAGACGCGTTTCGGGAGCATGGCAAGCTCCCTTCCTCAGTGGCATGATGCAAACGAAGGAGTTCTCGCATTATCACTTTTAAATCGAAACACCTGCCCCTCCCAGGGCGTGGAGGCGAACTGCCTCCTGGGTGTTGTAGTTACTGCCAATGTTAATCCCAGTGGATGCGTACTCCTTCACATTACGCATGTGAAATCCCAAGTGGGTAGAAAATGTCAAACTTGCATGCCCCCAACTTGCTTTGTCACTGCAAACAGCGCGGGTGAAAGTGCATGCCTGGAAAGCACTCGCACCCCTTCCTCTCCCATGTGCATGACACACCTGTGTGCCAAGGGAGACGCATGCAGCGCTGGGTCCCTCCGCGACCGGGCCGGCCGCTAAAATTCCAACAATCCAGGAGCCAAATGTGGAAGGATACCAAACGAAAGCCAATTTAGAACGCTTTTATTCACAGTGTGCTGTTGAGGAAAGACAAACCGGCACCTTCAATCGAAACACCTGCCCCTCCCAGGGCGTGGAGGCGAACTGCCTCCTGGGTGTTGTAGTTACTGCCAATGTTAATCCCAGTGGATGCGTACTCCTTCACATTACGCATGTGAAATCATTTGCATCATGCCACTGAGGAAGGGAGCTTGCCATGCTCCCGAAACGCGTCTGGCAATTAAAGACATGAAGGTGCCGGTATGTCTTTCCTCAACAGCACACTGTGAATAAAAGCGTTCTAAATTGGCTTTCGTTTGGTGTCCTTCCACATTTGGCTCCTGGATTGTTGGAATATATATATATACAGAACGCCAAGGTTGCCCCTGAGAGAAAGCCACACACACAGGGTTTCAGCACAACACCTCGCAAGCAGCAGCGTTCAGTAAGGCTGCGTGCACTCCATCTGGCCATACGTGTTTCGAGCTCCCTTGAGCTCTTGATCACTGGCGGCATGAAGCAGTAAACAGCTGAGTAAGAACAGGTGTTTTTTATTTCAAATCTGAAGTCCCGCCCATGTGGGTGCACCAAGGCATGCTGGTCAATGTAGTTCCAAATATAGCCTGATTGACTTCCACGTTCTTCAACCAAGTGGATCCTGTTCCCACTTCATTTAATATCACTCCTGTGAGGTAGGAACGCTCTGCCAGTCCTCCTATAGCGCGGCTGCATCTCCAAGCGGGTGAGGCCCCTGTGTCCTACACGCACCCGAGTTTGCGAGTACAAAGGGTCCGCTGTTCAGCGGCGAGGCTTTCTCGCGGCCGGGCTAGCCGCATAAACACAAAACGCCAGGGTTGCCCCTGAGAGAAAGCCACACACACTTTCAGCACAACACCTCGCAAGCAGCAGCGTGCAGTAAGGCTGCGTGCACTCCATCTGGCCATACGCGTTTCGAGCTCCCTTGAGCTCTTGATCACTGGCGGCATGAAGCAGGAAACAGGTGAGTAAGAACAAGTGTTTTTTTATTTCAAATCTGAAGTCCCGCCCATGTGGGTACACCAAGGCATGCTTGTCAATGTAGTTCCAAATATAGCCTGATTGACTTCCACGTTCTTCAACCAAGTGGATCCTGTTCCCACTTCATTTAATATCACTCCTGTGAGGTAGGAACGCTCTGCCAGTCCTCCTATAGCGCGGCTGCATCTCCAAGCGGGTGAGGCCCCTGTGTCCTACACGCACCCGAGTTTGCGAGTACAAAGGGTCCGCTGTTCAGCGGCGAGGCTTTCTCGCGGCCGGGCTAGCCGCATAAACACAAAACGCCAAGGTTGTCCCTGAGAGAAAGCCACACACACAGGGTTTCAGCACAACACCTCGCAAGCAGCAGCGTTCAGTAAGGCTGCGTGCACTCCATCTGGCCATACGCGTTTTGAGCTCCCTTGAGCTCTTGATCACTGGCGGCATGAAGCAGGTGAGTAAGAACAAGTGTTTTTTTATTTCAAATCTGAAGTATATATATATATATATATATATATCTTCAAAGTGAATAATGTATGCAAATTAACAGTACCTTCATGAGAAGCAATATTAATATGCAATTATAGACAGAAACGGCTTGACCCACAGCTGCATCGTCCTGCGACACAGCTTACAGGCAGTAGTGTTTCGTGAACGTGTGGACGTTCTTCCATGTCGCAGCAGGACAGATGTTCTCTAATGTAACACCAGCAAATAGTGCCGTAGAAGCCGCCATAGTTCTGGTGGAATGCGCTTTGACCTTTCTCTGTAAAGGTTTGTTGGCTTTGTCATGGCAAAATGAATAGCAGAAGCAATCCATCTGGCTATAGCTGCCTTTTTTACAGCTTGTCCCAGTGCGGTTTGACCATAGGCGACAAATAATTGATTGGATCGCCTGAGTTCCTTAGTTTTTTGTAAATAAAATTTAAGACAACACTTGACGGCGAGAGAGTGTAAAGCTCTTTCCGCTGGCGTGGCTGGGTCCGGAAAGAAAGTTTTAAGCTTTACCGGCTGATTTAAATGAAATTGAGACAGTACTTTAGTGATAAATTTGGGATTTGTCCGTGGAGTCATGTAAGCTCTAATGAAATTCAAAAAGGTTTCTGAGATGGTTGAAGGCTTAAATTTCACTAACCCTTCGAGCTGAAGTACGAGCTAACAAAATTGCTACTTTCCAAGTTAGAAATTTGAGCTCAGCCTTGTGAATGGGTTCAAATGGTCTTCTTACTAGTTGAGCCAAAACTGTGTTCAATTCCCACTCCGGAGGAGGTGGACGTATTGGGGGAAAAACTCGAAAAAGTCCCTTTAAAAATTGTTTGATAAGTGATGAAGAGCAAAGGGAAGGTTTGTCAGAGCTCTTCCGGAATCTGGAAATTGCAGCGAGATGAACCTTGATAGAGGAGAACACAAAACCCGCTTTGGTCAGAGATAGCAAATAGGGAAGGATATCCTCCGCTGGAGCCTGGATCAGATGAACATCATTTGCTTCACACCAATGGCAAAATCATTCCCACTTTTAGAGGTAAGTCTTAACTGTATTCTGGGCACGAGATTTGGTTAGAATCTCACGACAATCCTGAGATATTTTCAGATCTTTGAATTCTAAGAAGTCAGGAGCCATGCGTGCAAGTGCAGCGACTGTGGATCTGGATGTAGTATTTGACCCTTCTCCCTAGTCAACATCGTGAGTGTTGGAACTAGACGGACAGGATGTTCCTGTGATAACGGAAGTAGTTCCTGAAACAAATATTGACTTGGCCAGCAGGGTGCAATTAGGATGAGATGGCAGCCGTCCCTCTTCATCTTTTGAAGCACTTTCGGTATCAACGGTATTGGGGGAAAAGCGCACGCATAAATCCCTGACCATCGCATGGACAGGGCATTCCCTCTTCATCCCCGTTGAGGGAATCAGCTGGCATAGTATAGGCATTTGCTGTTCTCTCGTCGCAAACAGATCTAGTGTTGGCTTGCTCCAAACGTGAAAGATCTTTTCCACCTGCTTCTGCTCCAGCTCCCACTCGTGGCATCCAGAGAGAGATCTGCTGAGGGTGTCGGCCAAAGTGTTCTGAAGCCCCTTGACATGCTCTTCTCTTAGGGTTATACTGTGTGTTGTAAGCCACTCCCACAGCTCCCGAGCCTCCTGCGATAGAGATAATGACCTTGTTACTGTAGGAGAGTAGGGTCTGCTTCCTATGGTCACCCCCACTTTTTGCTGTGATACTCTGGTTTTTCGACTTTAGTGTGGCTGTGGGCCTGCTAATCAGACCCGCAGCCCAGCTGTTCTCTCTCTAAATTCATATCATGTACTTTAGGTACATACCTAATTGGGTATTGGGGCACCTTTGTGAGCCCCTGTATAGTGTACCATAGGTACCCAGGGCATAGGTGCATCCAAAGCCTACCAGGGGCTGCAGCATGTATTATGCCACCCCTGGCTGGCCATCCAAACTGACACTCAGCTTGGGCAAGGTGGTGTAACCACCCCTTGCTTAGATATAGTATTCCTATATCTACCCTTATATATAGACACATATATACCTATAAGTCACTCCTATGGCAGGCCTTGACAATCCTGAAGGCAGAGTGCTTGGTTTTAAGTGAGATGGTGCTCTAGCATGAGCTGAGCCTGTTTGTAGCTTTCGGAACCATGTCCTTATAACTTTGGTTTGGCTTTATCAAAACATATTGTGTAAGGTGTCAAACACTTTGGAATACTACCCCTCTGCCATTTCTGGCGGCGGGGGTAGCATTCCACCCTTCTAGAGGGAGAAGACATGTAGTTACTGCTTTTTTTTTGTTATAAGACTTTATTGACGTCCGTGCAATTAACACAGCATTTGCCTACAACCCGGAGGCCGGCTGCTAATAATATACATCAGTTAAGATCAATTCCAGTGGAAAAGTTGCAGTTTAAGAGCAGTGTATTCATTCTTCTGATAAACACAGCATTCTGTAGCAGAAGTTTAGTGTACATCTTACTTTTATGGTTTTATAAACTTAAGTTAACTTGTGACTCGATAGATCAATGAGCAGTGCATAACATTGCATCCCACCTTGCACGACTTTCATGAGTAAGCTCAGTCCGGTACATTCTGTACATTCCATCACTCTCGGTCCCCCTTGTAATTCATTCTCCCACCATTCCTTCCACTCTCGTTACCTCCCAACTGCCACCCCAGCACTCACATCTCAATCTACATCTCCCTCTTCCTCTGAATCGTCCGTGTCCTCCTCTGACAATGGATCACCTATATCCCCCCGATACCTATTCCATGGAAGCCATACCTTGTTCCATTTACGAGGATTAGCCCTTTGTTTATACACAGCCCTCTCCATCACCATGAGCATATCTACATTTCCACACCATTGTGCTCGGGTTGGGACCTCTATCGCCCCCCATTTCTGCGCTATGTCACGCTTGGCCACCATGAAACCTATAATAGCCCATTGTTGTCCCTGGTGTGTCAGATCATTAGGCTCCCACACGTTTAGCAGGCACATGCGTGGATCAGGTGCAATCGACACCTCATGAGTTTGTGAAATCGTACGCAGTACCTGCCTCCAATACTCTACAATAAGTGGACATTCCCAGAGTGTGTGTAATAGTGTCCCTTCCCCACCACATCCTCTGAGACAATATGGATGATCCGCCCTCTGAATTTTGTGCAATGTGGTCCTCGTATAATACACCCAATGTAGTATTTTAAATTGCACAAGTCTAAAGCGCGCTGAGATGCCAGCTTCCCTCGGAGAGGCTATTGCCTCATTCCATTCCGTTTCATCCATTTCCGCTATCTCATCCTCCCATTTTCCCTTCAGGCTCTGTAATGGGTCTGGTAGATTATTTAATCATTTCCGATATGTGAGGGAGGTGGCGCTTGTCTGCATGTAGTCTGTCAACAGACGATCTTCTAGCGGGGAAGACTCTGGGATATCCGTACCCGCTTCAATCGCTGTCAGCAGTGCGTGCCTTATTTGGATGTAGCGGTAAGTCTCATTGACTCCCAGGCCGTACTGCTGCCGCAGCTGGTCAATGGGAATCACTCCATCCTTAATCCACAGGTCTCCCACCGTGGAGATGCCTATATTATCCCACTGTGTGAACCCTTTACTGTGTCGTAATTGTCCCAAGGCTTTAGTGTCCCACAGTGGTGTAAGTCCAGTGATAACACCCCCCCACTTCAGTTTCGCCTGTGCTTTGCGCCATATCGCCACCGTGTGCCTAGTAGGTCCCAGGAGTTTCAGCAGAAGTCCCTTGTTGTATAACGGGGCCAAGAGAGTGTGCGTACTCAGCTGTGCTCTGTCCGCTAGATAGGCAGGGTTGTCTTGCGGCGCATGAAGCCACTGGTTGACAATCTTAAGGTGAGCCGCCCAATAGTATAGTTATACATTCGGCAGGGCTATCCCACCGCTGTACCAGTCTCTGACCAGTTTCCCGTATGTCACTCGAGCTGGTCTGTCCCCCCACAATAGTCCAGTGACCACCGAAGTTACTTTACGGAAATATGAAGGTGGCACTAACATTGGCGTGTTTTCTAATACATATAGGAAACGAGGCAGCGCTTTCATCTTAAATAAGGCCGCCCTTCCCAGTAACGTCAGCGGGAGCGACTTCCAGTGTCTTGCGTCTGCCTGAAGCCGCGTGAGCGGAGGCATCAGGATTAGGTCGTAAAAGGTTTTACTATCTTGAGTGATGATTATCCCCAAATAATTGAAAGTGCCATTCGTCACCGTCAATGGGCAATCGGCTGGTAGGTTCGGGGCGGGGCCTCTAAGTACATACATGACCGATTTAGTCCAGTTGATCTTATATCCAGAGGTGTGCCCGTGTCGTTCACACAGCGCCAGTAACATCGGGATCCCCCTCTCTGGATCTGACATGTAGATCAACATATCGTCCGCATATAATGAGACCCTGTCTTCCCAATTTTCCCCCCATTGTATCCCTCTCAGCAGCTGGGAGGTTCTAAGGACTGCTGCCAATGGTTCCAGGACCAAAGCAAATAATAAGGGCGAGAGCGGGCATCCCTGCCGTGTCCCTCTTGCCAAGGAGATATCTCGGGAGATATGTCCATTCGCTGCCACATGCGCCACCGGGTCAGTGTAAAGCAATCGAATCCATGAAATAAAACTGGGGCCGAAGCCCATATGTTCCAGGACTGCAAAAAGGTAGTGCCACTCTACCATGTCAAATGCCATTCTGGCATCTAATGACAGGATAGCTGTTGGCTCCGTCAGCAACGGGGCCCTTGCCAGTGCTCCGTGTAATCTACGGAGGTTAAGCGCTGCACTCCGGGTAGGCATGAATCCCGACTGATCAGGGTGGATCAGTTGTGTGAGATGGGGTAGTAGTCCGGTAGCCAGCAGTTTTGCCAGTATTTTGGCTTCCGCGTTAAGGAGGGAAATAGGACGATAGGACGAGCTCTCCATTGGCGGTTTACCTGGTTTCGGGATTGCCACAATGGTTGCAACCCTCTGGGTCCAGGGGCAGAATCCCCCTTACTAGGCTTTCGTTATACATGTTTAACAAAGGCGCGCACACCTCTTCAGACACGGTCTTAAACCATTCTATTGGGATCCCATTGGGGCCCATGGCCTTACCCGAATTCAGTGCATTAATGGCCAGGTGAACCTCCTCTGTTGACAGGTCTGCGTCAAGCTCTCCCTTTGCCTCTTGTGACAGGGTCTGCGTTGGCACCCCATAGAGTGCCACCGCCGCCTCCTCCCGAGTTATGGCCACCTCAGGGGTGTATACGTTTTGAAAGTGGTCAGACAGGGTTTCAATTATCACTGATGGGCGTGTATCCACCTCCCTTTTTTGTGTCCAACCAGGCCAGGAGTCTACTAGCCTTATCCCCAATATCATAGACTCTATGTGTCGTCGCTGCGATGTTCTCAACCGTCTGCCTACGCAGATGGTCATCGTGAAGCCGCTGACAGAGCTGTAATGTATGCAGTGTACTTGTGGTTGGGTCCGACATGTGTGCCAAGTTCGCCTGCTCAAGCTCTAGCTCCAGTTTTGCCAGGTCTTCCCTATGGGCGCGCTTATGTCCTGTGATCGATGCTATTGCCCTCCCTCTCAGGACCGTCTTGTATGCCTCCCATAGGGTTGACGGTGAGGTCACCGAGGACGTATTCTCCGCAAAGTAATATCGAGTAGCCTTTTTCAGGTCTTTACGTATGGTCGGTATCTTAAGGTAACCAGGGAAGATTGGGTATATTCGTTTTCTTGCCATGTCTGGACAGGATAAAGTTAGTGTCAGTGGTGAGTGGTCCGAGATGCCCCTAGGTCTAATTTGCACGTCACTCACGGTGAGGAGACCTCCTCCCAAAGCCAGAAAGTAATCGATACGGGACAGACTATCGTGGACAGCAGAGTAGTATGTGTATTGTTTATCATCAGGATGTAACTGTCTCCAAAGGTCCACCAGACCCTGTGCTGCTAGGAAATCGCTAAATCGGGAGGGACCCGGGTTCGGCGTGCTAAGTGGAAACCTATCCTGCGCATTGTGCACCACCGCATTGAAATCTCCTCCTATTAGAAGATCTCCTTCGGGGAGTTCCAGTAGGAATTTCCCCAAGTCTGGAAGAGCAACTGTGTGAAGTGCTGGCGGGATATATACGGATACCAGAGTCAGCGGCTTCCCTTCCCATTGTCCATGTGCCGCCGCAAAACGGCCTTGGTCGTCTGTTTTAGTGGATTGCAATATGAACCTGGATGACTTTTTTAGTAGTATGCCCGTTCCCCGTGATCCCGAAGTGAATTCTGAATGTGCAATCATTTGATACCCCCGCCTATCTAGTGCCTGGCTAGTCGCGCCCACCAAGTGTGTTTCTTGCAATAAAGCCACTGTGGGACCCAGCCTACGGATGGCCTGCAGAACCAGCCCACACTTAATCTGGTCACCCAATCCCCTCACATTCCAGGACAACAGTTGTAATGGCGGCACTGGCCCTCGCTCAGTTCTCCCGCCCACTAGATCACACCGTGCATCGTGCGCCATTGTCTTTCAGTAGCGCCAGGCCCTTCTGTGCCCTTGGCTTACCCTGTCGTGTCATTCGTGTAGCAGTCCGTAGACTGTTGTGTGTGTGCCATAGAAGATCTTTTTGAGTCAAACAGTGTGAACAGTTTACCAACATTGAGAACAACCCCCCCCCTAAACTCCCCCCAAACTCCCCCCTCCCTGGAATATACTCACGCTGTCTGAGTTCTTTTTTCACATCCAGGAACGTCTTTCTACGGTGGGCCACCTCCGCCGTATAGTCTGGAAAAAAGGGCTAGTGTTGAGTTCTGAATTTTGACCGGTGGTGAGACTCGTGCTGCTTGTAGGATGGCAACCCTGTCCCGGAAATTGAACAGTCTGGCTAAAATTGGGCGAGGGGCCGCATCCGGCTTGGGTTGTCCCCCTGGGACCCGGTGCGCCCTTTCAACGGAGAAGAAAGCGGACAGGCCCTTAGGTTGGAGTTCTGTCTTTATTAATTCTTCCACGTAGAGGTCCAATGCTCTGGTGCCTTCTGATTCTGGAAACCCTAGGATCCGCACGTTGTTCCTCCTAGAGCGCCCTTCCTGATAGTCCAGCCTTTCACGCAGCACTTTATTCTCCGCTGACATCTTCTCCATCGCTGATTGAAGCTCCGAGACATCCTCGACCAGAGACTTCGCCACCACCTCCACAGAACTCACCCTCTCCGACATTTTATGGAAGTCCGCCCTTATAAGTGTGATTTTGGTGGATATCGTGCCTATCGTTGCCTGGACTTGAGTCAGGGCTTTCATGACGTCATCTAGCGTTGCTTTCTTCCCGCTCATGCAATCTGTCGTTTTTCCCGTCTGTGTTTTCCCATCCGTCGGGGAGGACATGTTCTTATCGCAGGCAAACCTGTAGATTCTGGTCTGCGTAGTGCCACCCCTTCCGCCCTTACCGGCCATGTTGATCAGCGCTGTGGTCGTTGATGCGTCAGGCTCCACGTGCAGTGGTGTTGGTCGCGGTGAAGAGGCGCTCTCGAGTGTATAAAGACTGGTTAGATATATGGCCTACCGCGCTCACACTGCGATATCGTCACGTAGCACTGCTTGCACACTTGGCATAGGATAGATGTCACCCAGGTGTCAGTCTGCAGTATCTCAGCATTCAATGAGAGGCGCTAGTTAAGTAAGCCAGTGTTTGTGGCCTCTTGTCTCAAGATCCTGGCGTCTGATTTGCCCTTGGTTGGTGAGCGATATCACTCTGCGAGGCTGCTGTAGTTATGGGCTTGCAGGTCGCACTGTTCGTCGCCCAGCTTGGGGTCTATGATGCCGTTATCAAGGGTGCCGGTGTCCCGTGTCTTGTGCTTTACCCTGGTACTTATCTTCGCGGCCCAGTGGAGACCCGTGTCTCCCCTCCCGCGGGCGTCAGGCCTTACTTGCGTGAGGGTTCTGTCTCGTCGCGCTCCCAGTACTTGCGGTGCGCGTTGACGGTTGCAGCTGCCTGTCCTGAACCTTCCCCCGGCTCCGGTCCGGACACCGCTCCTCTATTAATATTTGCAGCGCTGCTGTTATAGACGGGTGTCTCTGCCGTCTGTTACTCGCTGTAGGCTGCCTTAGGATTTGGGGTGAGTTACACTGTCCCAAGATGGTGGTACACTCTCGTACGCCGTCTCCACCACTGCCGGAGTCAGCCCGCCGCACAGCCCGTTCTGCCGCTTGTGTCACCACTGCTGCGCTTCCATGGCAGCCGCCGGTTTCTCGCAGCTCTCCCCTACTCAGTACTGCAAAAATTCAGGCTACGGTGCGAGGTCCCTCAAGATCGGGCGCTTCCGGTATGGCGTGCCCAGGTCCAAGGCATTTCCGGCCGGGTAAGTTAACTGGAGAGCTCCTGGTCTGTATGTCCCTGCAAGGCCATGACTGTCGTCGGTGGTAATTCGTTCCCACGGTGTCCGATTGAGCTCAGCGGCAGCGCATCAGGTACCGCCCGGTCCCGGGCATCGGGTCTCCCCTGCAGAGGTCTCGTTGTTGCCGGATAATTGCTCGGATATCTGGAGAGGCTGCTCTATCCACGGAGCTCTCCTTTCAGGCAGCCGCCATGCTCAGCCACTAGCCACGCCCCCTAGTTACTGCTTTACCCGGTTAAAGTTAAACAGAGCCTCAGCATCACAAAATGGATGCTGCTGCCACAGACACTCCTGCTGCTGGACGAAACTCCGGCAGGGGAGGCCTGGACAATAGGTTTCCTGTTGAGGGAGGTGCTGGCACATCCCCAGACAGCCTGTAGTGGATTGGGCAGGGTGGGTTCAATGGAAACTGCTGTTTCCAGACACTGCCTGGGGCACACAAGGTGCTCCATGCATAGCCCGGTTCAAACCAGTTGCTGGGGCACTCCAGCCCCAGCTCTGGCGCGAAACTGGACAAAGAGAAAGGGATGTAACCACCCATTCTCAGGTTCCACTCATAGGCGGGACCTAGCAGGTAACCCAGCCCCTTAGATTAGTATAAAGATAGGAGCTGTGTCTAGAGACATTAGATTATCCTGAAAGAAACTCTGAAACGTACTCTTGGACCTTCGACGTTCCATTTCGACTGGAAGACGGAAGACATCTCCCTTGTGGTCAAGGAGTGACCACCATGTGCAAAAAGGCACCACCAGTAACTTGCCGGTTTCCTTTGTCGACGCTCCCGCCGGAACCCGAAGACTTAGCGACGCAGCCTCTGTACTTCCAGACTTCTCTGACTCCGACCCAAAGCCACAGCAAAGCTGAGACCCATGGCGGACACGAGAGACTTGGCACCGGACCTCCTGCAGTACGTGCTTTTTGCTAACTGTGCAGCTTCTGAGGCGTCCTCGAAGTTGTGCATTGGGGATTGAGAAGCCCCAACCCCGAGCAGTAAGTGCACCAAAGCTCAGCCCTCCACACTCCACGAATGCCACGTTGGGCCTGCGCCTTGACCCTGTGCCTCATGGGAACAGTGCAGCCCGAACTGACGTGGGGCACAGGGTCAAGACTGATTTGCATATGGCTGGGTTCAAACTGGAATGGCATGGTGAGCAAAAAAAAGATGGATTTAGGCCCAGATCTCTGTACTGGGGTGAATGTATGACATTGTTCTGCATTCTGTCCGTCAACTGTTGTTTTTGCATTCGTCACCTTGAGTGGGACGGGTATGCTCAGACGTGAGTCCCGTGCTCTCCATGCCACTGGAATCAAGCTATCCAGGCTGATGAGGGCCGAAAGCCCGAAACCGGTCCTTGGATGCTTGTTTCCAGTCCAGGGAGGACCTGGCTTGGCAGTTCAGGCTGGACTGTTCCCTTAGGGCACAGGGTCAAGACTGATTTGCATATGGCTGGGTTCAAACTGGAATGGCATGGTGAGGAAAAAACGATGGATTTAGGCCCAGATCTCTGTACTGGGGTGAATGTATGACATTGTTCTGCATTCTGTCCATCAACTGTTGTTTTTGCACTAGAACAGTGGATATCACATATCAGGCCAACTTCTCACAGTTACCCCTTGTTTTTTGATGCAATACATACTGGTCGTATTGTCGGTACTGACCAGCACTGAGGAGCCCGCAATCCTCGGAAGGAAAGCCTGCAGAGAGAGAAAAATAGCCAGCAGCTCCAACCTGTTGATGTGTTTTTGTTGGTACTGCTGGGACCCTCTTCCCTGAATCTGTAAGTCCTGGAGATGGCCTCCCCAACCCTCAATGGATGCGTTCGTCGTTAGAAGAAATTCTGGGGAAGTTGCTAAGAAAGTGATGCCCGGAGACAAGTTTGTTGTTTGAGACCACCAATGGAGAGCGTGAATAATGCACTGTGTCACCTTGATGGAGTCGTCGAATGACCCTATGGCTTGATGCCATTGTAGATGCAATTCTTCTTGCAGAGGTCTCATTCTGAGTCATGCCAACGGCACCAGGTTTATTGCAGACGCGCACATCCCCAGCAGAGAAGCGAATGTCCGGATAGAAACTGACCTTTTTGAGATTGACTTTGCTAGTTTTTGCAGTCGTAGTTGGCGATCTTCTGATAAGAATGCCTTGCACTGTATGGGGTCCAGCATTGATCACAGAAAATGAATCACTTGAAGAGGATGTAACTGTGATTTGCTTTAGTTGAGAGTGAGCCCTAAGCTTGAAACGAGATGTAGGCATGTTGAAATAGCCTCTTTCGTTATCCGCTCCGGAGCAACCAGTCGTTGAGGTAAGGAAACACTTGTATTCCCCGAGATCTCAGAGCTGCAGAAACCGGTGCCAGGCATTGTAGGAGAGTAGGGTCTGCAATCCTATGGTCACCCCCGATTTTTGCCTTTTGCTTCACTGGTTTACGACTTTCCCTGGCTGTGGGCCTGCTAATCAGACCCACAGCCTAGCTGTTCTCTCTCTAAATTGACAAGCATGTACCTTAGCTGCATTTACCAATTGGTACTAGGCCACCTTATCAGTCCCTGTACAGTGTACCCTAGGTACCCAGGGCATAGGTGTACCCAGGGCCTACCAGGGGCTGCAGCATGTATTATGCCACCCCTGGCTGGCCATCTAAATCTGACACAACTGGCTGCACGACAGCTGGGGCAAGGTGGTGTAATCACCCACTGCTTTAGATATAGTATTCCTATATCTAACCCTAAAATGGACACATATATTCCTATCAGTAGAGTGCTTGGAATTATGTGAGATGGTGCTCTGGCATGAGCTGAGCCCGTTTGCAGCTTGCGGAACCAAGTCCTAATAGCTGTTCCATGATAACGCATACCATATACTCTTAAGTGCATTATGAACCTCGCGGTCAAATGCTAACTTTGGCATAGCATTATCAAAACATGTCGAGTAAGATGTCATACGAATTGGAATACTAACCCCTCGCCAATTCTGGCAACGGGGTTAGCATTCCACCCTTCTAGAGGGACACGACATGTACGTAACTGTGAACCCCGGTTAAAGTTAACTCGAGCCTCAGCATCACAAAATGGATGCTGCCACCACAGACACAAGTCTGACCTCCTGCTGCTGGGAGTCCTTCCAGCGAGGGAGGCTTGGACAAAGTGTTTCCTGCCTTGGGAGGTGCTAGCACCACCCCAGACAGGATTTTGTGTGTTAGGTAGGACAGGGCTCAAAGGAATGAGACATGCCTGGGGCACACAAGGTGCCCTGTGCATACACCGGTCAGAACCAGTCGTAGTGCAGCCCCCTTTAGCTGAATAAAGGTAGGAGCTGGTCCCATTCCAAATCAGATTAATCTTGACAACTTCCACGAAGAAACTCTTGACCTTCGACCTCCTGAACATCAGAAGACTGAAGAATCTCCCCTATGGTCAGGGAGTGACCATCCTGCTTTGCAGGCACCATCAAGCTCCTGTGCGGTTTGCTGCAAAGTCCTTCCATCCCGGAATCCGACGACCCAGCTCGACAAGACCCGGACCTCCAGACCTCTCTGACTTCTACCCACATCCACAGCACAGCTGGGACCCGTGGGTGCGACGAGCAACGTGGAGACGGCCATCTTGAGAAACCTGCACAGCGCTTCCAGCACGACCGCCGAGGGATCCTCGAGTGAGTGCATTGGGGTCTGAGAAGCCCCACACCGACGCAGCTCCTGCACCAAAGACCATCCCCCCAGCATCCACGAGATCTGCGTGGGGCCCTTTTGCCTGGTTGCTGCTTTTCCTGTTGTCTGGTCACTTGCCGGCTGGTTTGTGACCTCTGAGACGACGATCCGAAGAATCCAACACCGCTGGTCTGGTCCCCCAGACTGGCCCTTGCTTCCTTGTAAAAGAGGAGCACCCCGGACCCTCCTGGTCCGCACCAGACACCATCTTTGTTCCACCGCGTGGCTTGCATTAGCCAAGGCCTGTTGACCAGATCGACGATCCAACACCGCCACAGCAGCAGACTACGTGGGACAGCTTCGTGCCTCCAGCCTGGTCGTGAAGAGCAGCTCCTGGTCCGCACAGCTACAGAGAGAAGCGACCCTTCCTTCACCTGACTGCGGCGACAGCATCTGGTTCCCTCCTGGTTCCAGCACCGTCACTGGCTAGTGACCGAGACTCTGTCCCCTTCCCTTTCAGGACTTCTTCTTCCTAGTTCCATCCTTGGAACCACCAGACTCCTCCATCTGGCTGCCTGCCAGCAACTCCTTGTTTCAGGCATCACCGGGATCAACGCAGCAAACCCGACGCAACTTCAGCCCTATGCACCCGCAGCCTGTGGGTTAGGTAACTAAAGCTTCTAGGTGCTGAAGTCTGTGTACACTATCCTAGTGTCCAGGTCCACTGTTGTTTTACCTCCATCCAGCCGGGTTCGTCCGGAATCCGTAACTTTCTAAACTGTAAGATTCATAGACGTTGGTACGCATCCCGCGTGAGAGTTCCCACTCTGCACGGGAGTCCCGTGGGCCTCCTGCTCCTTACTTACCTAGTTTGTAGCGTAGTCCCAGCGATCCTCCAGCCTCTGGATATCCTTACAGTACCTTCTTTCCTCACATTCCATTGTTTTGAGTATATGGTTTGTTGTGCCCCTCAGGCGCACTTGTAAATATTGTGCGAACTCGTATTTCCTTTTTAGTATTGTCATGTGCTTAGCCCTCTGACCTTATAAAGAGTTCAGAGGTGTATGTTAGTTAATAAATATCTGTTTATTTTCACAACAACCTGTGTGGTGTCCTTTCATTTGGTATTCAAGGGGTTATATGTGGTAAAACAGCTGGCTTCACATGCCATTCAGAGTTTAGCCTAAAGACTGCTTTTGTCCACGCTACTAGGATAGCTGGTCTATAAGGTTGACTTACAACCAATCACCATAAGGGTTGTTTGGACTGATACAAGGTGATCACTAGAACTAGTGAGCATCATATATCAGGCCAACTTCTCACAGGCATTTCGTGAAGATCCTTGGTGCTGATTTCAGTCCAAACGGAAGCACCTTGAACTGAAAGTGGATGCCAGCCACTGTGAATTGTAGGTATTTGCGATGTTTGGGATGAATAGGGATATGTAAGTATGCATCTTTCAAGTCCAGAGAAGCCATAAAATCCCCTTAATTGAGAGAGCTTAAAACTTCGGCAAGCGTCACCATTCGAAAACTCTGGTTTTTTTCAGAAACTTGTTGAGCTTGTGAAGATCGAAAATCGGGTGCCACTCCCCTGATTTTTTCTTTATGAGGAAGAAGCGAGAGTAAAACTCTCTTCCCTTCTGCGACAAAGGAACTTTTTCTATCGCATTCTTGTGGAGCATGTTTAAGGCTTCTTTGAAAAGTAAGTGAAGACAAAGGGAGGGGGACCCTTGTGCGGGGTCATAGGTGGATGCTTGGTGAATTCTAATGTGTGACCTTTATGTACTGGGTCGAGAACCCACTGATCTGATGTGATCTGTTGCCACTGGTGAAAAAAGAGGGAGGAAAGACTGGCGTTCTGATGAACTCATTGTTTTCTGTTGGAATCGCGACCTTGATTGTTTGATCGCCTTCGTCCGCCCTGGCGAGAGAAACTACCAGAGGTAGATTGCCTGTAAGACGTTTGACTGTAAGGCTGTCTGTATTGCGACTGATACTGTCTGTTCTGTTGATTATGATAACCTCCCCTGGATGTAAAGCACAACCTCTGGCTCCTCTGAAAGATCCACGTTTGTACTGGAGAGCAGCCAACGATTTTGCGGTATCTGCATCAGTCTTGATAACCAAAAAGGTTTCATCTATGTGGTTTCCGAATAATGAATCGCCGTCATAGGCCATGTCCAGGATCTTGGTTTGTACCTCTGGCCTAAAAGATGTGCTTCAAGCCATCCTTGGCGTCGAAGAACTGCAGCACCTGCAAGCTGTCTGAAGTTGGTGTCAGCAATATCTAGAGCGCATTCAATAATTTCGGATGCAGCTCGCTCACCTTCCAATACAATTTTTCTTGCCTCTTGTCTACGGTCTTCCGGGATACGGTCTATGAATTCTGCCAAATCTGACCACATCTGGCAGTCGTACAGACCTAGAATGGCCAGTGAATTTGCTGTCTTAATGGGGGCTGCAGCATGAGTGGAAAACTTTTTCCCTATCAAATCTAATCTTCTACCATCTTTATCAGGCGGAGTTGAAATTAGTGTGGCTGGATTCTTTGATCTCGGCTGAGCAGCTTGTAATATCACTGAATCCGGACGTGGATGACCTATAAGACCAGATGGAGTATCCGGAGGGGCTCATAATTTTTTCTCAATACGCGGATGAAGCCCAGGTGTGGAGGTAGGTGTTTTCATGATTTTAATACCTTAATTCCAAATGTAATCTATAATTGGATTCGCCCGTGTAATCTTTCCATATTTCATGCAAGAAGCAGTAAGACTCCTCAATGGTGACCGGTAACTGGAATCTAGTCGCAGCCCGTTACATGATGTTGTGAAAGCCGCCGATATCCTCAGATGAGAATCTGATGGCTGAGGAATAGGTGGGGAGGGCATGGGAATAATATAATCGTCCCAAGGATCCCCATCACCCGTGTTGTCGGGTAATTCACCCTCTTCGACACCTTCCTCATCCGAGGATGAAGTATCATGGTGCCCTTGCGGTGTTGATCCAGAGGGTTGCCTTGGAGAACTAGGAACTTCCACCTGAGATAGAGACACTAGTATTTCAGCAGGTGCGGGCAGCAAAACAGGAACAGCCGGTTCTGAAGGAAACCTTTGGCGGTAATCTGCCAGCATGGCTTGTAGATCCTGTATTATTGAAGGAGGAAGATGACTTGTCTCTCCTTCATTTGAAACCCCTCTGGGATGTTTTTGAGAAAGGGTAGAGAGGTGTTCTTGGTAGAAATGTTCTTGGTAATCCTCTTCGTCCTCATCATCTTGGCATTTTATTTTAAGTTCCGAGGGGTGTCGAGCTATGCCGAACAGTCCCTCATCATCCTCCTCATCAAAGTCATCATCCTCAACATAAGTCTCCAGAATATGCGATGGAAGTAGAGGAGAAATGTTGCTGTAATCTTGCCTGTGGTAGATTTTTAACTGGAAGTGAGTATAGGAGATAGGCGTAGTCTGTGACACAGGTGGAATCGCTGTTGCCAAAATTCTCATCGACGGGCTCTTCGTCGTCGACGGGTTGATCTTAGTAGTCGTCGACGGTGTAGTCGCCGACGGTGTTGTCGTCGACAGGGTCGCCGTCGATGGGCTCTTCATCGAACTTCGACTACGGCGGTGTCGTAGTCGAAGAGCCCGTCGACTACGACACCGTCGAAGAAAAGGCCGTCGACGGTGTCGTCGTCGACGGTGTCGTCGTCGACGGTGTCGTCATCGACGTGTTCTTCATCGACGTCAACGGGCTCTTCGTCGAGGATATCTTCATTGACGAGGTTGTCGACGACGGTGTCTTTGTCAACAAGGGAACTGTCGTCGACAAGCTCGACATCGATGCTGTCGTCGACGGAGGCTTAGAAGAGGAACTCCTCGTCGACCAATCCTTCGCCACACTAAATTATTTCGAAGTGGAGATTTTAGAAGACACAATAGGCGAAGAAATAGCCATGATGGAGATTGTAGTTTTAGAAAGAGGAGCAGCAGATGTCACAGATATCGTATGAGAAGACACCAGAGTATGAGTCTTGATCTGGGTTTTACTCATGGTTCTGGAGTTTGAAGGCTTTTTAGAAAACTCAGAGGAAGGAGACAGCGCTGACCCAGAGGGTAGAATGGGAGACCTCTGTGACTGATCGGAAACTTCGTGAGAAGCCTTGTGGTGCTTTCTTCCCTCAGAAGAGGAGCGGTCATGAGATCTAGCCCTCTTGCTAGATGTTGAGGCTCGGTCATCCTCCTCAGCCGACGAGGATTTCAACCATAAAAGCAGCCTTGCTTCCTTGTGTCTGATGGTTTTAGCAGGGAAGGTTCGGCATATTCTACAATCCTTAACTACATGGTTAGGATGTAGGCAGTAGATGCAGTCCTTGAGCTGATCAACTACATGGACCCTCTTCTTATCACAGGTCCTGCAGGCTCTAAAAAGAGCTTTCTTGTCAGACATCCTGAAAAACAAAGGTTGAAGAAACTGAGTAGGCATTCAGGGAGACTCCCTTCCACACGAGGTGCTGTGAAAATCTGAGTAGAACTGCCTCTGCTGGGAAGGTTCTAGAGGGTGCTGGTAGCGGATTGGTTGGAACTATTTTTTGGTTCTTTTCATATGAAGTAGATAGGCTACTAAGCTTTGGTCCTTCTGGTCCTCTTTTCTTTTCAGCCTACTACGGTTCTTACTAAGGCACTGCTTTTGTATATATTATTACCGTGGGACTACCGCCTCTGCGACAGGGAATGATTCAGGCATGTGAATCTATGAAAGATACCCCAATAATGGATAAGCTGGATACCCAGTACTGTAGACCAGTTAAGGACTGTTAAGTACGATTATGCATTGATGATTATCGTAACACGATAAAATGTCAGAGGTAGCAAGGACACTATGGTAATTGCATAACAGAGCTTAGAAACTTACATTAGAATGAATGGCTTTTTAATCTGGAACTGTTTGGGGGTTCAATGAGTGTTAGCCAACATCATATGTAATGGAGAAGTCGAGGTCATTGATGTAGAGATTATGTGACGATGTCTGATCTCTGATGGCGTATTTGATTTTCAGATGCAGACTAACACTTGCAGTCTGAAAAGTGGGACGCGACCAATTGGCGCAGTTCCTTTTCATGATGGTATGCCAGTTGCAATCAACTACTAGGTAAATGGAAGGTTGGGAGAAAGGGGAGGAGTATTCCCAGTGTGTATTGAGTGGGTTCATGTACGTTCCTTCCACTTTTATTTTGATCAATAACCACAGATTAAGTGTGAACATTGGACTGAGGTCTACCTCGCCCACGGAGGCGTGGAACCGGAACATTCAACCGGTTTGGGACCGGGTCCAGCTGGACATCAAGACGTGGACACGTATGCCTCTTAACATTTACGGTCGATCGGCCATCTTTAAGATGGTGGCCTTGCCCCGTCACAATAAACCAAAAGAGAGAGAAAGGGATTTTGTTCACAAAGGTGAACGGAGAGTACTCCTGATCCCCTAGGTATCAATAATAAACAAAACAAGAGAGGAGTACCATCAGAAAAAGCTTAGTTAAAGCAGTCTGAATGGAATGAATGAAGTGAAAAAAGAAGAGAGTCCTTCCTTTCTAAGAAACCCCTCACTCACCGACCTGGTCGGTGACATGCTTCATCATCGGGGTCCACCCTGACAGCCGAGTGCCATCAGGGTGTGCTGCGACACCTGGACTACAGTGGAGCGGGTATTTTGTGTGTGAAGTGCAAAAAAATGTTAAAAAATGTCCTGATATACTTGTATAGAGAATTTTATTAACAAGAACTGGACAATATTAAAATATGTGTGTGGATACGTTTTAGGTGTTATGACCATATGTATCTGTTATGTGTGCGGTCTACATGTTTCAACCCGTTTGCTGGAAGAGTTCCGGGTTTTCGTCAGGACCAAAAAGGGAAATGGGTGGTCAGGACACACTAACGCCCTGCCGGTCCCTATTTCCCTGTACACAACTGACAATTATGTCAGAGTGAAAAAGCTCGTAAACAACAGTGGTTGAGCTGAGATAGCAAAAAAAGACCTGCAGGAGAAGAAATGTAAAGGGTCATATGTATATTTAATACAAGCCTGTTACGAAGTGCCATGCTGCTTCTCACGTGTCTTCTGCTGTGTCTTGCATTCCATTCAAGAATACTAGTGATCGGTAGTGATTTGCTTTCACTAACACTAGCACACTCTTCTATTAGTGATGTGCTCGGTGATCACTAGAAACTCACTATAGGCATTCAGTCAAATTAAGCACTGAATCGTGCGTGGAAACCCAAGCTCACAGTGCTATTAGCGTGAGAGGACAACGCAGTGAAATCTACCTGTTACACCTACAGCTCATACTTGCACACTCTGGTGATAATGGTGTGCTAAGTGGTTAGGTGGTTGGTTGCTCCATTTTTATTCAAAACGAGTAGCACTCAGCATTTCGGAATGCTTGACGTATCGGCTCACATAAAGGTTAGCGTGAGCACCGATTAACGCAGTAAATAAGCCCCAACAAACAAACACTCACACTTCACAATCACACAAGCAACTCACACACACGGGCACACAGAGCGGAAATAAGGCTTACTCCTATTTAGGGTCTTTTTGGCCTCACGGGGTGGAGGGAAGGTAAAACCATGCTGCCATATTCTGCGAGGGGATTACAAAAAAGGTATCTTTGTCAAGGATCGGGTCTACGGACACGGAGTATAAATTGTCAGTATCGGGCTTGGATTATTACTTACAGTTTAGCTGGTTGTTAAGTTCTAAGTACCTACTCGCCTCTCCGTGCCTCCCCGTGAAGTTACAGGCGCCGCCAGGAAAGTTATAACGGCAGAGGTACTTCCGGGTGGGGCGTGGCCACGTCCATGCGTAATGACGCAATGCGAGGAACTGGAAAGAGAGAACGGGGCGAGTATACTACGGGCGTTGCTAGGCAATGCCACGAAGGATTGTTTACATGAGGGATACCCATAATCCTGAATATGAAGGATAGTTGCAAGGATATTCAAAAGGGACAGACGATGTGCACATAATTTATGCAAAAAGTGACATATCTAGGGTTAGACTGCGTGCGTGGTAACGCAGTGGTGTCTTTAGGAATGGAAAGGGAAAGTACGTTTCGGGCATTGCTAGGCAAAGCCCGTCAGGATGGTATTCATGAGGTTTAAAATCAACCTGCTGTGGGCGACTATTGCAAGGAAAAAGGGCGTGATTGCACCCAATTTAGGCAAGACTCACAATTCTTGGTATTTCAATATATGGCTGCTGAGCTGGAGCGGGGTCACCATCTGTGGGTTTACTTGATGTTTGCCCACGGAATGTTATCGTTCAGTCCTGTGACATGAGTGGATAATCTATAAATCCATCTTTGCTCCTTTTCGAACAGCCTTTTTTGCATATTGGGTCCGGCTTTGATCTGTTCAATCACGGTCCACCACATATCGTTGGGAGTGTGGTTATGTTCAAGGAAGTGGTCTGTCAATTTTGTGGCATTCTTTCTGCAGCGGATAGTGCTGCGATGCTCGCATATTCTTTGCTTGATCTTCCTTGTCGTCATTCCCACATATCGTTTGTTGCATGTGCATATAATCAAGTAAACTACGTTGCAGCTATTACAGTTAGTGTGGGAAAGCTGTCGCCAGATTTTTCCAGTTTCAATGTTCAAAGATTTTGTGTTGCTTGTTAAGTGACAAACACAACAGTCTCCACACCGAAAATGACCGATGACATCAGGTAAACCCCAAGTCCTTGTGATAGATTGGTTGTCAAGTACTTCATTTGCTTTCGGTCTAGTGTTCACCAGTGTGTCTTTTAGACTTGCTGATTTTTTGTAAGAAAACAAAGGCTTTTCCCAGCGTAGACTTCCAGTGCTGAGAATGGACCAATGTTTTTTAATACTCTTAGATACCTGGTTGGAAATGCTATTAAACGTAGTGACACAGGTGAGTGGTATCTCGTTATCTGTAGCTGTCTTTGGTTCAAGGAGGGCCTCCCTTGGCTGATTTCTGGCTCTTTTTTGGCAACTGTTTATGATTTTGGTTGGGTACCCACGTACTCGAAGCTTGTCAGTAAGGTCAGAAGCTTGCTTTTTGTACTCAGTTAGCTTGCTACAGTTGCGTCTGAGTCTCAAAAATTGACCATAGGGCAAGTTCTCTTTGAGAGGTCGCGGGTGAAAACTTTCAAACTTGAGTAAGTTATTTTTGGCAGTTGGTTTGTAGAACGTTCTGGTTTCTAGCCGGTCGTTCTCTTTGGTGATCACTACGTCAAGAAAGACTATTTCTTTTTCGCTGAAACAGTGGGTGAATTTCAGGTTCTGGTCGCATGTGTTGATCCAGGTAATGAACTCTGCCAGCTGTGCTACTGGTCCTTGCCAAATGGCAAGGACGTCATCAATATAGCGTTTCCAGAATTTCAGGTTGTCTCTAAAGGGGTTTTGATTACTAAGAATGAACTTGAGTTCAAAATCATAGACGTAGAGCCCGGCCACACTAGGGGCAAAAACACTGCCCATAGAGGTACCCCCTGTTTGGAGGAATAGGGTCCCCTCGAATTCGAAATAATTGCGTTTCAATGCTAGCCTGGCACACTCAATGATGAAGGACCTTGGTGTGTTATACTCCCAGTTTATGTTACCTAGTGTTTTCTCCAATACTTTCAGGGTATCATCCTGCGGTATGCTTGTATATAGACTCTCTATATCAAAGCTGAGCAGGATGGTCTCATTGTCCACTGTGATTTCTTGTAGAAGGTTTAGGAGACTTTTTGTGTCCTGTAGGTAGGTAACCGTTTGTTGAACAATAGTTTTTAGGAAAAAGTCGCAGAATCTGGAAAGTGGTTCCAGTAGAGATCCGATGCCAGAGACGATCGGGCGACCTGGTGGTGGTAGTTTTCCTTTGTGCATTTTTGGCAGAGTATAGAAATATGGTATCTTGCCTTCAGTGTCACACAAGTACTCTGCTTCCTGTTTGGAAATTTTTCCCATAGCTTCCGCTATTTCAACTAGGCCTTTTATTTCGGATTGTAACTCGGCTGTAGGATCAGATAAGAGGATCTGATAGTTCTTAGTATCACCTAGTAGGCGTAGGCATTCTTCACGGTAGGCACTGGTGTCCATAACTACAAGCCCGCCCCCCTTGTCGGCAGGCTTAATTGTTATGCTGTCACAGCTTCGTAGGTCTCGTAGGGCATTGCATTCAGTTCTGCTCAGATTTTGGAACTGTGAGTTATTAGTCATTTTTTCTACATCGTTGTAGACAGCTTGTTCGAAAGTGATCACTTCTACAGGAACGGCATGGGTAGGAGGTGTAAACGTAGATTTCTTTTTCAATCCACTCTCATTCTGATTGTCACTTGCCAGATTAGGTTCCTGTTTCTCAAAAAAGGCTTTCAGTCTCAGTTTCCTGAAGAAGCTAGCCAGTTCACAATGTAATTGGAATTTGTCCAAGCGGGCGGTCGGGACAAAGCCCAAGCCTTTATTAAGGACACACTTTTCTGTTTCGGAAAGTGTTCTGGAGGATAAGTTAGTGACTAAGTCCTCGTGTTGCTTGGTCCTGCTTTGCTCCTGGTCTGCCCGCTCACTGGTTCGTCCTCCTCCCAGTGTACCTGGGTTTGTTTCCTTCTCCCCTTTCCCCGCCTGCCTCTGCCTAAAAAAGGAGGGCGGTAGGGATTTTGTTGAAATGGTGGTGGTTGGAAGTGTGGTTGGAAAGGTGGTTGCCAACCGTACATGGGAAACTGTTGTGGATGGTTATATGGGTCATGAAACATTGGTGGATTAAAAGGTTTCCACTGGTTCTGACCTCTATAACCTCCCCTAGCCCTTTGTCTTGGAGTGCTAGAGGTGGAGTTAGAGCCATTGCTACTGTTGGATGAAACACTCGATGCATCTGATTCAGAAGTGGGTTTGGTTGTTGGTACAAAGTCAGGATCAGAGTATGGATAGGTTTTTTCGAATGAGAAACGTTTCAAGTCTTTTTGGAACTTGGTAACCTTTTGTTGTGTTAAATTCTCTTTATACTCATTCATTTCCTTATTTATTTCATCTAACTTCTTTTTGTACCCAGTGATGGTGGATTTTATATGAGTTTCTGTTTTTTGGATATCAATTAAGATGACTTCCGATAGCCTCAGAGCTGTCTTCAGGATCAGCATGATCCAGTCATGCGTGCAGTGCCACGCTATTAGGGCCCAGTCTTTCCTAAAGGTGGCATCTTCTAGAAAAATGCGTGGGGCATTCGTCACAAGGAGGCCCTTCGGGGCCATGTTGTTGGTCACATATTCCTTCAGGATGGTGCCATGAAGTATAGTTCTAATTCTGTTCTTCTTCATTTCAGTTAACTTTTCCCAATCCCCCGTCTGAGAGATTGTTTGTGATATGCTCGCGTCAGCAAACCCTGAGATATCTTCCATGATAGCATCAATTTCCTCTGTGGAATAGGAGAGGCCTTTGTTTTCCGACATCGTGCATCCAATGTGCAAGAAAAAATGTGTGTACTAGGTGTGGTGTTGTGTGGGGAAGGACAACTCTCACAGCTGTACGCTGCCTAGACACAATAAACCAAAAGAGAGAGAAAGGGATTTTGTTCACAAAGGTGAACGGAGAGTACTCCTGATCCCCTAGGTATCAATAATAAACAAAACAAGAGAGGAGTACCATCAGAAAAAGCTTAGTTAAAGCAGTCTGAATGGAATGAATGAAGTGAAAAAAGAAGAGAGTCCTTCCTTTCTAAGAAACCCCTCACTCACCGACCTGGTCGGTGACATGCTTCATCATCGGGGTCCACCCTGACAGCCGAGTGCCATCAGGGTGTGCTGCGACACCTGGACTACAGTGGAGCGGGTATTTTGTGTGTGAAGTGCAAAAAAATGTTAAAAAATGTCCTGATATACTTGTATAGAGAATTTTATTAACAAGAACTGGACAATATTAAAATATGTGTGTGGATACGTTTTAGGTGTTATGACCATATGTATCTGTTATGTGTGCGGTCTACATGTTTCAACCCGTTTGCTGGAAGAGTTCCGGGTTTTCGTCAGGACCAAAAAGGGAAATGGGTGGTCAGGACACACTAACGCCCTGCCGGTCCCGTCTCCTTTACCAGCTGCAGAATCATCCCTACCCGATTGATCCGCAGTGGTTTCGCAGTGTTGACTCTGTGTTGGGCAGGTTCCTGTGGGCTGGAGGTGCCTCCAGAGTGGCGCTCCGTACGTGCTTCCTCTCTACTTACTGCGGCGGCTTGGCTACCGCGGATATGCTGTCTTACTATCAGGCCTCCCATCTCCTGGTGCTCAACGAGTGGTGGTATGGGGACCGCTGTGACCCGGCCTATGCCCTGGAACACTCTCTAATGGGCGACGCCTCCCTTCATACGTTGTTGTACTCGGCCAGGAGGAGGCGGCTGCTCCCACGAGTTACCCAGGTGGTCTTTGCTGTCTGGCGGAGGGCCCTGCACCGCATGGGCTGGTGGGGTAAACTGACGGCAGAGACTCCGTTGTGGCGTAATGGCCTGCTGCCGGCGCTGGCGTCGCTGCAGGGCTTCGACGGCTGGGACGCAATAGGGGTCTCGTCCCTGGGGCATGTCCTCTCCGGCACCACCCTTAAATCCTTTCAGGAACTGAGTGCTGAGTTCAACATGCCCAAGTCCCAGTTCTTTCATTATCTCCAATTTCGTCACGCTCTTACTCCTAGCCTGGTGGGGCTGGAACAGCTCCCAGACTTCAGTCCCATAGAGGCGAAGCTGTTTATGGGAGATTTGGGTGACAAAAAAGTTTCCCAGATTTACCGCTCCTTGGTCACGTACTGCTCCCCCTCGCTCTCGACACTGAAGGCCCTATGGGAGGCCGATGTTGGCCCCTTGGACGAAGACGACTGGCGCGAGGCCCTTTAATCCCCCCGGGGGGCTGCCATTGCAGTCCGCCTCCGCTTCATTCAATTCAAATATCTGCATCGAGCTTATTTCACAAGGGACCGTTTGTGGCGGGCGGGCCTGATTGCAACCCCGGAATGTCTGAGATGTGGTTCGGAGAGAGGCACCCTTTTTCATACTGTGTGGTCTTGTGTGCGGTTGACTCGGTTCTGGGCCGGGGTCTGGGATTGCCTGTCTGAGGTGCTGGGGTGGGACCTGCCCCGTACCCCTAGGTTGGGCCTTCTTCACGTCCTAGAAAATGTTGGGGGCAACATCTACAAGCGCCATCTGTTGCTGCTGGGGCTGGTGGTAGCGAAGAGGGACCTGGCACAGGCCTGGAAGAGCGAGCGAGCGCCCCCCCTCGGTGCCTGGAGGGCGGGCCTGGACTTCATCATGGGTTTGGAACAGCCGGTTTTTGAGGCTCGGGGTTGTCCCCGCAAACATTTCAAAATATGGAACGGTGGGCAGACTATAGGGGCCTGCCTCTAGACCCTCCTATGGACATGGACGATGCATTAGCACAGGATGTTGACCCTGCACCCTAGGCCGTTGGCCGGCTCCACATTTGTACACCTTCTGTTATGGTTGACTCATGATCACGTGCACAGGGTTAGGGTGGGATAAGGGGTGGGTAGTGGCCGGGGTTGGTGGGAGTTTTGGGGTGGGTGGGTGGGAGTAATTTTTGAAAAATTCGCTTCATGCATTGGGTTCGATGCTATGCCAATGATGTGTCTTTTCGTGTCTACTGTTGACAGTCTCCTCCTGATTGTGGAGGGCTGTGCTTCAACCTGATCGAACTCCTAATAAAAATGGTTTTGGAACATTGGACTGAGGTGAAGAATGACTCCCCAACGGCTCGGACGAAGTTGCCAGGAGTGTATGGCAACAAAACATGTTGGCCTTTTGCAGTTAAAAAAGGCCAGTGACATGCCTGCTTTTTAAACTGAGGACGCTCACAACAACTAATAAAGGATGTGCTGTATATGAGTGGTACCTCAATTTTAATTTGAGAATCGCTTTCTCATTGCACATTTGGGGTTAAGAGAACACTGGGAAAGCTACAGAGTCTCAGTGTTGTCAGTTACACACTTGTTTGTTGTTTGACTTGCCACCTCTAAACAGTTTGTCACACTTTCTTTATTTTTCGTTGTGGCTAGAAAGCTACCAATGATGATAACGAGGGCACACTGGCGAGTACCATCCAGCAGTCCTGTGGGTTTGCACACATGAGGTGCTTTCTAGCCTTTTCACATATTTTTCTAAATTCTTTTCATATTCTGAGTTATGCATATACATTAATTTCAAGAAGGGTGGATGTGTATTGAATGTGGCTATTGATCAATTATTTTAAAAGATGAGCAGTAATGACTAATGGATGGTTACCCAGAACTGTACAGGAAAGGGTTTTTGAAAAAGAATTAATGACTCCCAGGAGTCTTTGAAATGGGAAGGGGATCCTGACATATTTGGTGATATTTGTACCCTTGATGTCAATGGAGATGGAGTTTAACATCTATGGACGACAGTGAAAGCATCAAGGTCGAATGATAAGAGGTCTTTGACATTGAAGACGGGGACATAGCCATCAACCAGTTCCTTCCTTTACGTCAAATGATGTCTGTGTGTAAACGCTGACTGACGGCATTTCTTCAGTGGAGATCAGAGCTCTGACAGGACGTCGTTGAGCCCTCTTTTCAACAGGAAAATGTCAATATTGACATCTTACAGGTAGACTGGGAATGACGTAGAGTATGGTGCCCTAAACGTCTTTGCAATGTCGGTTTTTCCTTCAAGCTCCCTTTTTGGTAGTCTTTGTTGCCAGCAGGCTTTTTTCAGGGGTGGCGTGAGAAGATGATCTTTCAAGTATTCTTTTGCTCCTCCTCTGCTTTCATACCTTCCAAGAGGACCCTCAGCCTGATACCTTTGCTATCTTTGTTTCGACATCTTTTTACAGACGTTGCAGACAGACTTTTATTATGAGACCTTCTTGCAGACACACCACACAAACCTTGCAAGAGTTTGACACTGCTTTTCTTTTGCCACATAAAGGCACGTTTCAAAAAGAGAAGACATATGGCAGAGAAATTGTTACAGGAATCCGGAATGATTGACGTTTGACAGATCATGTTTAAAAACCCCAAGAGAAGCTTAATAAGCTTAGAAATATATTAAATTTAATTAAAACATATGAGGTTTCAAAACCTCATATGATCTGAAGGCCCTGCTCATGTGAGCCAGAAAAAAGAACTGGCTCTCTGTGGTAACTGTCAACAGGGTGCACTGTGAGAAGTGTCTTAGATTCCTGAAAGGTCAGGACCTGTTTCTCTCTCTTTATAATGGAGCCTGTCAAGGTGCATATTCTTTTAACTTTCTTCATACATTTTCACCTTTCTGCACACATAACACTAGTTTGAAACTGATGAGTCATTGTATTCTCACAGAAAAAAATGGAGCCTCTGACAGGCTATCATAGAGTGTACCTCATCATGAGTTCAAATGGACATCAACACTGTATGGAGATTTACAACGGATTGGACATGTATAAATAAGCGCTCCGGGTCAGCGCAGAACAATCCTAGGATTTATTACTATCAATGAACATACTACAATGCAGAAATATACATACACATATATACATATTTATATCGAAAGTACTCTGGGTTTCCAGTGCAATTTGCGATTAATAATGATCCCTTGGAGAAACAAAAAGTAGCAGTGGCAGCTATCATGTCCCCATGATAAGGAAGGGTGGTAGCACGATATAGATTACTGTTATCATATAACGCATAATACATTGAATCAGGGCAATTCGAAGACCCCAAATCATTTGGGAGACTGCTTAATTATTACGTCATGACAAAGGCAATGCCTAACATGGGCACATTTTTAGTATGCTACTTGCACAGCAGGTGGTTTAGGTTTACTGATGAAAGTATACAACTAGAGCTGATAGAATGCATTTAGGCTATAGTGGTTAATTACCTGCTTGATGTCAGATGCCTCTCATTCTTGTGCATGGTGTATATTCTCACTACTGTTACATAATCTGTTTTAAGAATTTGTAACCAGACTAAATATGTGGAAGCTGTGTGTGTTATTTTGAGGATCAAGGATCAGTTTTAATGAACATATGAAGAAACAAGTCAGGAAAAAATAGGGACCAAGGCTCCCCAGTCAACTTAAAGAGGAATGGCCATGAAGTGACATTTATCTTTGTTACACTTCCTATATGCAACAACGTTCTGGAGGACACTGTGAATTGAATAGTCAAATGTTCATCCAGAGCGAGAAAAACTTTTAGAAAATTCTACAAGAGAGTGTCAACTGCTGCTTTCCTGCGAATTGTATTATTGTGTTGCACACTAAATATTTTTTTACTTTTGTTATTGATGGAGAAAGGTGTGTTATATATTCTTGCTTTTTATTTGCTACTTTCTTCTGTTTTCTTTCTCCTGGGTATCTTATTTTCAAATCTTATAGTTCTTCTATCCCACCCATCGTCCTTCTTTGTAGTGCAGAACCATTAGCATCATCATGCCTTGTGAGACGTTTCTGTCACTATATAGTCTCACATCTTTCAGGATTCAACATTCTGAGGGATACTGCTGGAGGAATCTTCATGGGCCGTTGAAAAAGATTTCTTATCTTTTGCCTTTTAATCTCGAGTAAGATGTACCTGCTTGGGTTGCTGGACACTGCCTATTTATTACAGCACTGCATTGTCAAAATAGAGAATGTTAGAAGATTGTCCCTCATGGATATTGTTTTTATGAGTGACTTTATTTTTCTTGCTAAATGGATCAAAATAAATTCAACAGTGACAATTTCAAGAAATAGTAAATTGTTTGACTTACCTTCCGCCTCGCCCAAGCCGTCGTCGTGCTAATCCAACACAACTCTGGGGTATGGTGAGGGTGGTTAGGCAGTATCTATAGCGAATATCTCCTAACCCACCTTGTTCTGGACTACACCAAGGCCAGTTCCCAATATGGTCGAGTTTTGGCTTTGAAAGACAAAAAAGTGAACAAAGTAATAATGCTATCATTATGGCCAAATATCAAACAAAGTCATCTGATACAATGTCATTACTTACAGCATTGTATTGACAGCCTGCTTTCCTTCGGAAAGCATAGACACCATCTGGATCATTTTCTTCCTCAGCTTCCGAAGAACCAGACAGGGCCTGTAACAAAAATAAGACACTAAGAAGAGCCCAAGTTTAAATAAAAAATAATTACTTTTTTTGAAAAATAATGATTGGTAAACCTGGGAGAGACGGTCTTCATCTGAGCTGGGGAAATCATACTGATTAAGGTCCTTGGTAATAAAGATAGGCAGCGCAGCAGGATTCGTCTGTTGGGAAGTAGCAGCAGCAGACGAAGATAAGACTTTGGGCTTCTTCTCATATTTTCTTTTAGGTCGTACAAGCTCACATTTCTGAGAAAGAAATAGACAATTTGTAAAAACAGCAGCAGATTCATAAATTACCTTTAGTTATTATCAAATACAAATAGGTACATGAACTATCCCTGTGATATGCTTCGTAATTGCATAGAAAAAGAAATGAATCAACTACAAAAACTATTTCTAGAATTAATTACTTCTACAATAAAAGAAGAAAATCCAGAAAATTAACATGGCATATGTTAGAGCAGGGACAAAGAAATAACACCACCCCAAAAAAGTTATGGGTTGTGAGACTATTTAAATTGTTTCCTCCATCTCATCTTTTTTACTGTTTCACTCAGAAAATAGTTCTATAGACCTTGAAGAGTCACTTTCATAAATAGAAATCCCGCAATTTTCACCAAGAAAAGGAGGGGGGTGAATTTTAATTCTCAAAATTTCACAATTTAATAAGGTGTCCTGTGTCTGCATGTTAATAAGAAAAAAGTTACTTACCTTCGATAACCTTATGGCGGATTATATTTTCATAGATTAGCATAGCAGATGAAATAAAGAGTTGGACTGAGTTCCGCTTTCTGTATGGTGGGGTTTGTATTATTAACGGGAAGTATTACTCACATTTCCTGACATGCTTCATCATCAAAGTATCATTATAATCCCAAAATAATTGTCAGGGCGGGCTCAACCGGATGTGAAATCTCTTGAGATGAAAAACATAGACAGTAAAAAAGAATCCCTAAATGGGTTTTTAAATTGTCTCTGAGATTTGTAGGATTAATTATCTTCATTGTGGGTCTTACGGATAAGGTCAAAAAGTGGTTGTGATATAGAGGAATTAGTATCCATCCCTACACTGAGAAGTGTTTGCTTGTGTTAGCCATAACAAATGCCAATATAGGTCAACAGCTGAATAGCTTAGAACCGTTGGTAGCTGGAGGATAATAGGCACAAATGCCAACTGTGGATCCTTGATGAAGGTTTGATGACAGGAGGTTGTCTCCTCATGGTTACCCATGGGGTTAGCAAATACTGCAATTTAAAGCTCATACAAAGGGGAAGCAACAGTGTTCAGTATTAAGACATCATGATTAGCACGCTGTTGAATGAGTGTCTTTGAATGAATCATTATTTTTTGAGACAGGGTTATATTTTTAGTATAGATCTCAGTACTGAAAAAGCCATTGGGCCTATCCTGGCATTTGTGATGGCTGAAAAATGTAGACCTTTCAATATGTAGGGATAATCATTTCTGCACATCATGTCAATAACAACTATAGAATCCACCATACCGAAGGAGAACTCAGTACACCTCTTAATTTCATCTGCTATACCTCTCTCTCTTGGTTCAGTTGGGAGGCAAATCACATCTCTCGTTCCCTCTAAGTGACTTTTTTATAGAAATCTTTTCCCAATAAATCACTCTTCAGGGCCACAACTCCGCCTCCAGGTGTGATGTCACAAGAGTATGTTATATGCAAACAAGCACACTGGCATCAGTTCAGATATTCAATCTGTGCACCATTCAGGGGTCCAGAGAGAAACTGAGACAGCAAGGACAGCGACCAATGCAGCCTATCATATGTTTTCATACCATAGGATCTTAAACATGCCATAAGCTCATCAGGCAGGAGATTCAGCAGTGAGAAACCTGCAGAAAGATTATGTATCTATTAGAGGGAATATGTTACTAACTTTGTAAGCATCTATTCGTAGCGTGTGATGCTGCACATTGGCATGCTATGCATACTCCTGCCATTCAGTGTTTGGTTCGGACTCTACAACTTGTTTTTCTCTAAGAAGTCTTACTGCTGGCGTGATATTGAGTTTTCTCCTCTTCACGAGGATGCACATGTTTAACAGCTCCATTGTTAAGATAATACAAAAAATTATGTGTGTGAAATAAACTAAAGATATGTACACATTTGTAACTATACTATATATAAATCTGACACCAGTGTATGCCTGATGGGGAGGTGGGAGCTAGCATGTGAATCTGCAGCACTAAATGCTACGAATAGATGCTTACAAGATAAGTAACATGCCTAATTTGTAGCATGTGTTGGCTGCAGATTCACGTTATGCATAGACTGTAAAGCAGTACTCCTCACGCTGTGGCTCTAGGTATTTGATGGTGCAGATATTTGAAATAGTGTTCTGTTTGCCCCACTAGAGATTGCTGTCTTGCCTGGACATCCACGTAATAGTGTTTAGTAAATGTGTGGGGATTCGACCAAGTAGCTGCTCACAAATATCAGCTAAAGGGACGTTGCCTAAGAAAAACACCTTTTTATCTAGTAGAATATGCATGTGAAACTGATCGCAGAGTTTGTTTGGCTTTTCTTTAGCAAATTTAAATACATTTCACGATCCACCATGCAATGCCTGCTTCAATTAGGGGGGGTCGCTACTGCTCGAACAACCAGGTCTTGAGTTGCTTCCTGAAGGCGAGATGGTCCTGTGTCAGCTGGAGGTGGGTGGGGAGGGAGTTCCATGTCTTGGCTGCAAGGTAGGAGAAGGATCTTCCTCCGGCGTTGGCTTTGCGAATACGTGGGACGGTGGCGAGGACGAGGCTGGCGGAGCGGAGCTGGCGGATAGGCGTGTAGAATGCAAGGCGGTTGTTGAGGTACCTGGGACCCGCATCGTGGAGAGCCTTGTGTGCGTGGGTGAGGAGTCGAAATGTTATTCTCTTGCTGACGGGGAGCCAGTGCAGGTTCTTCAGATGGACAGAGATGTGGCTGTGGCGGGGGATGTCCAAAATGAGTCTTGCCGAGGCGTTCTGAATGCGCTGTAGTCTTTTCTGGAGCTTGGCTGTGGTTCCGGCGTAGAGGGTGTTTCCGTAGTCCAGGCGGCTGGTGACGAGGGCCTGGGTGACCGTCTTCCTGGTTGCGGTGGGGATCCATCGGAAGATTTTTCGGAGCATGCGCAGGGTGTTGAAACAGGACGATGAGACGGCGTTGACTTGCTTGGTCATCGTGAGGGAGGAGTCCAGGATGAAGCCCAGGTTGCGTGCATGGTCCGTTGGCTTGGGTGCGGTGCCCAGGGCCGGTGGCCACCAGGAGTCATCCCAGGCGGAGGGCGAGGGTCCGAGGATGAGGACTTACGTTTTGTCAGAGTTCAGCTTCAGCCGGCTGAGCTTCATCCATTCCGCGACGTCCTTCATTCCTTCCTGGAGGCCGGCTCTGGCGGTGGCGGGGTCGTTGGTGAGGGAGAGTATCAGCTGTGTGTCGTCGGCATAGGAGATGATGTTGAGGTTGTGTTTGAAATCCAATAAGCTATCAAGAACAAAAAGAAATCTCGATATTTTAACTAAAACCGAGGACTGCCCAAATCCTTGCCTACCCCTCTCAAGGATCAACCTATATTAATTCTTCATAGAGAAGAAACAGTACCCATTAGAGGGAAATGTTTTTCAGAGGTATTATAATCACCTAAGATACCCTATTTGCCAGATAGCCTAACATAACCTGATATAATACCAGAAAAGTAATCACTCAATCATGCTGAGATCAAAGGTTAGATCCACCCAAGCCTGGAGTCGAGTGTCATCAAATTATCTGGGCACCGGAATATAAGACACAGGGCTGTCACGATATTTTGAACAGATGGAATATCCTGAAATTAATAGCTGAAATCAGTGAGCTAAGATATATTAGATCCACAGATCTTGAACGAGTACAATTCCTAGCAGGGTCTACAAACTTAATAACCGAACAAACATTGACAACATGGAAGACCCCTGGGATTGCTCAATCAATATTGGAAAGATCAGATTTATTTCAAACATGGGGTATTCAATTATCACAGCCCGTCACCCCTCGTTATCCGTTCCCGTTAAAAAAAAAACAGAGGTCCGCAATCTACCAGGAAATCGGCCAAAGTGGCTCCCCAAAAGCCCGTCTACTCGATCCTATACAATGCCAAAGGCAGAAGCAAAGAAGTCTTCGCCCAGGAAGAGAATGAAGTAGAACGAGGGGGAGAAATTAGATCACCCACAGAGCATTGGAAATGGCTTCGCAGCTTGCTAAATGCTAAGCGGAAAAATTGACCGAGTAAAGATAACGCGAAGCAAGCTGATAAAAAAGGTATACACATTGTATCATGGAACATCGCTGGAGCTAAAAAACTATTGGAGGATGGATTAGCCTTAGACGATTGGGCGAATTGCGATATAATCGCTTTACAAGAGACTTGGCTGCAAGAAGAAATTGCATTGGCAGGCTTTACACACCACTCGGTAGCCACAGAGAAATGTAAAATCTATGGTAGAGCCATCGGTGGCCTTTCAGTTTAAGTGTCATCTGCTCTAAAAATTAATTCAGAAGAACTTGAATCTCCAGACCCAAGTATTCAAGTAATCAAACTATCAGGATTTATTGCAAACAACAAAATGACAACTATTCTGATCAATTATTATACGCAACCAAAAGTTCGATGGAAAAATATAAAAAATTCCTTATTATGTGAGGTAATAACTGACCTTCGTAGTACTGAGCCATTGTGGAACGTCATAATAACCGGTGATTTTAATTCCAACCTGATACACTCCCTGGAGGAGGATGAAATACTAACAGCGGATAACATGCACTGGAGCGTGGGGCAAGGACCAGAATGGATCGAATAGGCATTCAACTGGTTACAGAGTTAGAGTACCTAGGTATGCGTGTCCTGAATGGAAGGACCAATGAGGATCGACCTCCCAAAAAATCCTTCTATGGTCCGCATTACCAATCAACACTGGATTATACAATTGCAAGTCTTTCGTTATTTCCCTTACTAAATAGTTTTTATATTGAATACTCGCCCATGAGTGATCACGCAATGCAACACATTAAATTCAATCTGTGCGTCGAAAGATTTCAATCATCATATATCCTTGAAGGCAAACTATGCACAATCAATCAAAAACGTATAGACTGGTTTAATTCAAATAACATCGAGTGGTTCTCGATAATAGAGGAAACGATGAACAACTTAGGTGATATCCCAACGAATAATATTCAAGCATGGTCTCTCCTTTTAGAGAGTCTAAAACTGAAAATGAAAATCACCAGTTATGAAGGCCAATGGAATCAGTCTAAATAATACATTGCCGAATGATTTGAGAGATCTAAGAAGGGACCTGCGAAAAACACATAAAAAGTTGCAACCGTATGCCAAAGACTCTTGTCAAATGGACGTTTTCCTGGCCCTACGGCAGTGCCTGGGAGCACAAAAAAGTTATGAAGGAAAAATTCTGGACCAAATTGCTCTTTAGTTCTAAAACCTCGAATACAATTACGTTCTGGAAAATCATAAATCAACTAACTAGACCGTCGAACGTTCTAACATCAAATGTACAGGAATATGAATGTGTTACTTTCCTCCAGGTAAATATTAAAGGAAATACAACAAAAATCCCAGGGAATCAACCCTTTCTGCAACAGTACAGCAAAAAGACAAGTGAGGTGGAACATAGCATACAGCAATTACCAATCAATCCAAGTAAAGCGCCAACTACAACCTTAATACTCGGAACTTTTTCTATGGAGGAGATAACAAAAGTAATTAAAAAGGGCAAGAGGAACTGGGCCCCGGGGCCAAACGGCATTCCACAAGCAGTATACAAACACGCACCTGACTACTGGAGCCCACTTCTTGAGAATCTCTTTGCTGATGTTCAAACACTCAATCAAGTTCAAGAAAGCTGGCAAGGATCCATAATAATGCCTATAAACAAAGGTGGTGACAGAACCAACCCACTTAACTACCGACTAATGGCACTGCAGGATGTGGAAGCAAAATACTTTGAATCTCTTCTACTAAAAGACCTGGTTACCTGGTCAGGCGAAAGAGATCTTATCCCAATCAACCAAACAGGGTTTAGAGCGGGGATCGGAACTATTTCAAATATTCTATCAATAACCATGATAGCCGATAAATGCCAGCGCACCAAACAGGAGCTGAACTTATGTTTTATTGATTTGCAAGCCGCATTTGACAGTGTGGATCGGGACTTATTATGGGTAAAATTAAGATCATGGGACATACCAGAGAGTATACTAAGGGGCCTGTTGCTATTGCATACAGGCACATGGACACACGTAAAACTAGGGGATGGCACCCGATTGTCAAGAAAAGTGTCCACAGTAACCGGACTAAAACAAGGCTGTGTCCTGGCCCCACATTTATTCAACCTATTTCTCTCGGATCTCTCCGGCAAATTAAACACCTGTAATGCTCACCCGCCGAGACAAGGCAACTTGCAACTCTCACATCTCGCATATGCGGACGATATTATACTCATGAGCCTAACAAAAGTCGGTATGACCAGGCTATTAACAGAACTTTCACTTTTCTTGTCCGCAAACAAGCTGACTTTGAACTTATCCAAGACCAAAACAATGTTAATTTCCAACTGACGCTCAATAGATTACAACATCTGCATTGAAGGAAAAAGGCTTGAAAGGGTCTCAAGTTATAAATATCTGGGATATTTTATTGATGATAAGTTAACTTTAAAAGCCCAGAAACATTATATAACACAAAGAGCTGGAGCCTTGATCTTTGCATTTAGCTACCTGTTTAAAAAACTAGAGGGCCCCTCGCTTAAACCATTGCTAACAGTAATTGCTAGTAAAGCCCTTCCCACCTTAGCGTATGCAAGTGCAGCAATGCACGGTAAGGATGGTGCCCTGTTAAACAACTTGATTACCAAAATCTATAAGAAAGTCTTTCAACTTCCCCGCACTGCTTCACCAGCGCAAATGCGCCTAGAATTTGGTCTTATGAATGCGTCAGCGGGAAGACTATATACGTGCATCAAAGCATGGTACCGGATCAAAATGAACGCCACAGACAATAATCAAAACAAATTTTTGTGGCAAGAAGTTAAAATTCGAAGCAAATCAGAGGCAAATAAATTCCTGACCAGTGCACTGGAATTAACATGCACCGCACAGCTAAGGGATAAAAATTTGCCATTTCATTCATTTAAACAGGCAATAAACAAAGCCGCCAAATTTCATTCTCTGCTCACTGATAAGGAAATCCTCTCCCATCGCTCCCACTCTTGGGTTGTGATCAACAGTTATAAATTACTTACCCCGGTTGATGGCTCTAAGATTTGGAAAATATCCAACGTTGGCCGACATACCAGCCTGGAAACATCCGGCATCCGTTGCCTGTCGGCTCTGTGGTCATATTAAAGAGGACATAATTCATATAATTTGTCATTGTACAAAGTTGAAACAGGAGCGAACGCTATTTTTAAAGAATTATTTTCGGATTAAGAGATTGCGTACCTGCAGGACAGCGATTCTTGGCTGCTTGGACTCTATGGACTAACAAATTAACTGTAAGATTGTAAAGTTCCTGCTTGCTTTTGAAAAACGTCTGAAAGCAAAATAATACCTTTAAAACCGCATTGTATTGTCCTGATATCTTTATTTTTCTTTGTCCCTTTTAAGTTCTATTTATGAGTATTTGGATTTTACCTTGTTGCAAATCTTTGAATATTTATTTTTAATTAATTTTATATTTAAACATTGTTTCAGAAGTGCAAAGGAAATTTGTTATGGTTTAAATTAACTAAACAAAGTTTAATTCAAATTAATTCAATCATGCTAAGAGAAGATGAACAGCACTGGCCAAAGACAGACCTGAATAGAAACCGATCTGTTGCAGCTAAGGTTGAGATGCAGGCAGGCAGAGAGGGTGTGGAGGAGGCACTATCTAGAAGCGGATAAAACTGTTTTCAAATTGACACTTCAGGAATATAAAGCACAGATTAAGTGTGCTAAGGCACTTTATCTGGAGAATACGCTAAATCAGTCAACCAATAAATCTCAATCTCTATTTAAGATTGTGAATGATCTTTCCCATCCGGTTGGTGCTACAAATACTATCCCAGTCTCACAGACTTTATGTGATTCTTTGGCAGCTTTCTTCGAGGATAAGATCTCCATGATTTTGAATGGACTTGCGGAGGAGCCTTTATCTCCATCGACTCCAGTGGACTGTCTATCTAGTAATTCTACCATGGAAAATATGACAGAATCTTCCAGTCGACCCCAGCCGAGTTGTTCGTCTCTCGACTTGGGAGCTCCGGAAGAATCCTCCAGCCGACCTCGGTCAAGTCGTCTGACCCTTGACCTGGAAGCTCCGGAGGTGACCTTCAGTCGACCCCAGATGAGCTACCCTTTCTCTGGCCCGGGAGCTCCGGATGAGTCTTCGAGTCGACCCCTCCCCCCACCCCCCACCCCCCCCCGAGAAACTTTTTCTCGCTGTGGGAGCTCCGGAAGAGTCTTCCAGTCGACCTCAGGAGAGTTATCGGTATCTCAGTCAGGGAGCTCCAGAGGAACCTCCTAGCTCTAGCCATCTCTGTCGGGGATCTCTGGCTAACCCTCTTAATCATCCTCAGTTAAGCCGTTTTCCTTTGCCCTCTTTTGAGGAGTTTTGTAAATTGGCACAGACGGTATCCTCAGGCTCGCCGCTAAATCCTCTTCCACATAAAATCTGGAAAGCACTCCAGCATGAACTTTTCCACCCTCTGTATTTAATCTGTCAGCAGTCGCTGGCCACCGCAATCGTCCCGGAGAGTTGGAAATTAGCGGTAGTTTCTCCCCTCCTGAAGAAACCCTCACTTGATCCCACCTGTCTGTCTAATTATAGACCTATCTCCCTGCTCCCTTTTCCGGCTAAAATCATGGAGAAGTGGGTCACCCGCTCTCTATCTAGCTTTCTTGAGGATAACAAATGGTTGGAGGTGGCCCAGTTTGGGTTTCGGCCAGCGCATGGGACAGAATCAGCGCTGGTAGCCGTGTTAGACAATCTTCGGGCGCGGGTCGACACAGGTCGGGCAGCCTTTTTAGTGCTGCTCGACATGTCGGCCGCGTTCGACACGGTGTGCCACTCCACCCTTATCAGGAGACTGGAGGAGAGCGGGGTTACGGCAGTGGCGTAACGAAACATGAGGGGGCCCCCCTGCAAACTACATGGAGGGGGCCCCCCTCCCATCCTCCATGCCTGTCTAGAGCTCTCAGGCCAGCGACCCGCCATACTGCAGGGGATGCGGGGCGATTGTTACGCCACTGTCACCAATGCAGCCGTTAATAGTAACACTGGATGGTGGAGTTAAAGGTTGGGCTTAGTCTGCCAGCAGGCTATCATAGGTGGTGGTCCATTCATTACAGGGTCCCTGCCATCAGTAGGCCGGGGAAGTTTGCCCAATTTTAGGTGGGTTTCCTGATGCAGACTCCTGTCATGATATACAACATCGGGCCCACTCATCGTTTAGTTTTGACAAAAGTGCATTGCATTCACTGCTCCTTCCCGTTTTAAAACATTGGACAAAGTGACAATGCAGTATTTCAAAAGCAGATATAACTACAAAGAGCACATTTTGATAATACATTTTTATTTTTATTAGACAATAGCAATCTTAAGAGCATTGCATAGCTTCATACACACTTTGACCCCAATTCCATCACAGTCTCTCTCTCTCTGTCAGTCAGTATCTCTCTTTCAGTCAGTCAGTCTATCTCTCTCTGTCATTCAGTCTCTCTTAGTCAGTCACTCTCAGTCAGTCAGTCTCTCTCTCTCTGTCTCTCTCTGTCAGTCTGTCAGTCAGTCCCTCTCTGTCAGTCAGTCTCTCTGTCAGTCAGTCTATCACTCTCTGTCATTCAGTCTCTCTCAGTCAGTCTCTCTCAGTCAGTCAGTCAGTCTCTCGCTCTCTATCTGTCTGTCAGTCAGTCTCTCTCTGTCAGTCTCTCTCAGTCAGTCTCTCTCAGTCAGTCTCTCTCAGTCAGTCTCTCTGTCAGTCTCAGTCTCTCTCTCTGTCAGTCAGTCTCTCTCTCTCAGTCTCTCTCAATCAGTCTCTTTCAGTCTGTCAGTTTCTCTCTCTTAGTCAGTCTCTCTCTCTGTCAGTCAGTCTCTCTCTTTGTCAGTCAGTCTCTCTCTCTCTCTGTTAGTCAGTCTCTCTTTCTCTGTCAGTCTCTCAGTCTCTTTCTCTCTCTGTCAGTCTTTGTCAGTCAGTCTCCCTCTCTGTCAGTCAATCTCTCTCTCAGTCAGCCAGTCTCTCTCTCTCCCAGTCAGTCTCTCTCTCTCCCAGTCAGTCAGTCTCTCTCAGTCAGTCATTCTCTCTTTACCCCAGTCAGTCAGTCTCTCTCTCGCTCTGTCAGTCAGTCTCTGTCAGTCAGACTCTCTCACTCAGTCAGTCTCTCTCTCAGTCAGTCTCTCTCTCAGTCAATCTCTCTCCAAGTCAGTCTCTCTCTGTCAGTCTCTCTGACAGTCAATCAGTCTATCTCTCTGTCAGTCAGTCTCTGCCTCTCTCTCTCAGTCTCTCTTTCTCAGTCAGTTTCTCTCTACCTTAGTCAGTCTCTGTCAGTCAGTCAGTCTCACTCTCAATCAGTCTCTCTCTCTCTGTCAGTCAGTCACTCTCTCTCTCAGTCAGTTTCTCAGTCAGTCAGTCTCTACTCTCTCTCCATTCTCTCTCTCAACTCTGTCCACTCTATCTCTACTGTCTCTCTCTCCACAGTCTCTCCTCTGTCTCTCTCTCCACTTTCTCTCTCCACTCTCTCACTATCTCTCTCTCCACTGTCTCCCTCCACTGTCTCCCTCCACTGTCTCCCTCCACTGTCTCCTTCCACTGTCTCCCTCTACTCCCTCTCTCTCCACCCTCTCCCCCTTCTCTCTCTCTACTTTCTCTCCACTCTCTCTCTCCACTCTCTCTCTCCACTCTCTCTCTCCACTCTCTCTCTCCACTCTCTCTCTCCACTCTCTCTCTCCACTCTCTCTCTCCACTCACTCTCTCTCCACTCACTCTCTCTACACTCACTCTCTCTCCACTCACTCTCTCTACACTCACTCTCTCTCCGCTCACTCTCTCTCCACCCACTCTCTCTCTGCTGTCTCCCTCCACTGTCTCTCTCTCCACTGTCTCTCTCTCTCCACTGTCTCTCTCTACTCTCCACTCTCTCTCCACTCTCTGTCTCTCTCCACTCTCTCTCCACTGTCTACTCTCTCTCCACTGTCTCTCTCCACTCTCTCTCTCTCTCTCTAGCCACTCTCTCTCTCCACTGTTTCTCTCCACTGTTTCTCTCCACTCTCTCTCTCTCCACTCTCTCTCTCTCTCTCTCTCTCTCTCCCACTCTCCCTCACAAAGTAGTGTGCATTCCATGGGTGTCCGCAGAAATGTTTCCAGGGGGGGCACATTTTTAACTTCATCACCATCCCCCTTGCACCCTTCTCTCCTCTGCCTTGCACCCTTCTAGCCCTCCCTCTTGCACCTTTTCCCCCTCCCCCTTGTATCCTTCTCCCCCTCCCCTTGTACCCTAGTCCACCTCCACCTTGAACCCTTTTCTACCTTGCACCATTCTCCCTCTGCCTTGCACCCTTCTCCCCTCTGCCTTGCACCCTTCTCCCACTCCACCTTGCACCCTTCTCCCCCTCCGCCTTGCACCCTTCTCTACCTTGCATCCTTTTCCTCTCTGCCTTGCACCCTTCTCCCCCTCCGCCTTGCACCCTTCTCCTCTCTGCCTTGCACCCTTCTCCCCTCTGTCTTGCACCCTTCTCCCCTTTGCCTTGCACCCTTCTCCCCTTTGCCTTGCACCCTTCTCCCATTTGCCTTGCACCCTTCTCCCCTCTGCCTTGCACCCGTCTCCCCTCTGCCTTGCACCCGTCTCACCCTCCGCCTTGCACCCTTCTCTACCTTGCACCCTTCTCCTCTCTTCCTTGCACCCTTCTCCCCTCTGCCTTGCACCCTTCTCCCCTGTGCCATGCACTCTTCTCCCCCTCCGCCTTGCACCCTTCTCTACCTTGCACCCTTCTCCTCTCTTCCTTGCACCCTTCTCCTCTCTGCCTTGCACCCTTCTCCCCCTCCACCTTTCACCCTTCTCCCCCTCTGCCTTGCACCCTTCTCTATCTTGCACCCTTCTCCTCTCTTCCTTGCACCCTTCTCCGCTCTGCCTTGCACCCTTCTCCCCTCTGCCTTGCACCCTTCTCCCCTCTGCCTTGCACCCTTCTTGCCCTCCCTCTTGCACCTTTTCCCCGTCCCCCTTGTATCCTTCTCCCCCTCCCCTTGTACCCTAGTCCACCTCCACCTTGAACCCTTTTCTACCTTGCACCATTCTCCCTCTGCCTTGCACCCTTCTCCCCTCTGCCTTGCACCCTTCTCCCCCTCCACCTTGCACCCTTCTCCCCCTCCGCCTTGCACCCTTCTCTACCTTGCATCCTTTTCCTCTCTGCCTTGCACCCTTCTCCCCCTCCGCCTTGCACCCTTCTCCTCTCTGCCTTGCACCCTTCTCCCCTCTGTCTTGCACCCTTCTCCCCTTTGCCTTGCACCCTTCTCCCCTTTGCCTTGCACCCTTCTCCCCTTTGCCTTGCACCTTTCTCCCCTCTGCCTTGCACCCGTCTCCCCTCTGCCTTGCACCCGTCTCACCCTCTGCCTTGCACCCTTCTCTACCTTGCACCCTTCTCCTCTCTTCCTTGCACCCTTCACCCCTCTGCCTTGCACCCTTCTCCCCTCTGCCATGCACTCTTCTCCCCCTCCGCCTTGCACCCTTCTCTACCTTGCACCCTTCTCCTCTCTTCCTTGCACCCTTCTCCTCTCTGCCTTGCACCCTTCTCCCCTCTGCCTTGCACCCTTCTCCCCTCTGCCTTGCACCCTTCTCCCCCTCCACTTTTCACCCTTCTCCCCCTCCGCCTTGCACCCTTCTCTATCTTGCACCCTTCTCCTCTCTTCCTTGCACCCTTCTCCGCTCTGCCTTGCACCCTTCTCCCCTCTGCCTTGCACCCTTCTCCCCTCTGCCTTGCACCCTTCTCCCCTCCGCCTTGCACCCTTCTCTTTTCTGCCTTGCACCCTTCTCCCCTCTACCCTGCACCCTTCTCCCCCTCCGCCTTGCACCCTTCTCTACCTTGCACCCTTCTCCTCTCTTCCTTGCACCCTTCTCCTCTCTGCCTTGCACCCTTCTCTTCTCTGCCTTGCACCCTTCTCTTCTCTGCCTTGCACACTTCACCCCTCTGCCTTGCACCCTTCTCCCCTCCACCTTGCACCCTTCTCCCCTCTGCCTTGCACCCTTCTCCCCTCTGCCTTGCACCCTTCTCCCCTCTGCCTTGCACCCTTCTCCCCTCTGCCTTACACCCTTCTCCCCTCCGCCTTGCACCCTTCTCTACCTTGCATCCCTCTCCCCCTCTGCCTTGCACCCTTCTCCCCCTCCGCCTTGCACCCTTTTCTATTTGCACCCTTCTCCTCTCTTCCTTGCACCCTTCTCCTCTCTGCCTTGCACCCTTCTCTTCTCTGCCTTGCACACTTCACACCTCTGCCTTGCACCCTTCTCCCCTCCACCTTGCACCCTTCTCCCCTCCACCTTGCACCCTTCTCCCCTCCGCCTTGCACCCTTCTCCCCTCTGCCTTACACCCTTCTCCCCTCCGCCTTGCACCCTTCTCCCCTCCGCCTTGCACCCTTCTCTACCTTGCATCCCTCTCCCCCTCTGCCTTGCACCCTTTTCCCCCTCTGCCTTGCACCCTTCTCGGCCCCCCTCCTCCCCTCCTGCGGATGCTCATGGTGTGTTCTAACAAGAGGGCTTACCTGAGGGCACCCTTTTGCTGCCTCATCCCTTCTCATGTGAGCTTTGCCCTGGAGAATGCTCTCTCTGGGGGCCCCCACTCCCACCCTTGTCAGGGTCCCGAGCACTGCTCTGTGCTGTCTCCTGCTCTTGCTCTCTGAGGCCCCCACCCCATCCTTGTCCCTGTCTCTTCTCTTCTCTTGTGGGATGGGGCCCCAGCCCATCCTTGTCCCTGTCTCTTCTCGGGTGGGTCCTGTCCCTGTCTCTTCTCTTGTGGGATGGGGCCCCCACCCCATCCTTGTCCCTGTCTCTTCTCTTCTCTTGTGGGATGGGGCTCCCACCCCATCCTTGTCCCTGTTTCTTCTCGGGTGGGGCCTGTACCTGTCTCTTCTCTTGTGGGATGGGGCACCCACCTCATCCTTGTCCCTGTCTCTTCTCTTCTCTTGTGGGGTGGGGCCCCCACCCAATCCTTGTCCCTGTCTCTTCTCGGTGGGGGCCTGTCCCTGTCTCTTCTCTTGTGGGATGGGGCCCCAACCCCATCCTTGCTTGTCCCTGTCTCTTCTCTTCTCTTGTGGGGTGGGGCCCCCACCCAATTCTTGTCCCTGTCTCTTCTCGGGTGGGGCCTGTCCCTGTCTCTTCTCTTGTGGGATGGGGGGCACCCACCCCATCCTTGTCCCTTTCTCTTCTCTTCTCTTGTGGGGTGGGCCGGGCCCCCACCCAATCCTTGTCCTTGTTGTCTCTTCTCTTCTCCTGTGGGGTGGGCCCCCCACCCCCTCTGTGTCCCTGTCTCTCCTCTTGTGGGGTGGGCTTTGAGAGGAGAGAGTGGGGGCCGGGCTCTGTACTGCCTCAGAGGAGCAGTGTACTGCTGTCTCTGGGGCCCGTCCTTGTCCCGGGCCTGCCTCCGGCTCTGACTGAAGAGAAACAATGTTGATACTTTGTTTCTCTTTAGTCAGAGGGAGGGGGTGAGGGGAACGGAGCAGGCTGCACCTGCTTCAGATGCAGAGGGAGAGAGGCTTGCTTCAGCGCAGGCCTCTCTCACACAGCCCTCAGAAGAGCTGAGGGGGCCGGGCCCCCTGGGGGCCCCCTTCATTAACTGTAGAGAGAGAGGCCCCCCCGCACTGCGGGGTCTGCGGGGGCGTTTGTTACGCCCCTGGGTTACGGGGTTGGCCAGGGACTGGTTAGTCTCTTATCTGGACAACAGACAGCAGGTAGTGGCTCTGCCGCCTTTCAAGTCGGATGTACGGAGAGTTGGGCAGGGGTTACCACAGGGCTCGGCCATCAGCCCCATACTTTTCAACTTGTACCTCCGCCCTCTGATCCAACTGATAAGATCTTTCGGCATATCAGTGTTTAATTACGCCGACGACACTCAGTTGGTCTTTTCATTGGAGGGCAAAGATGCCGTCTCCCTAGAGACTTTCCATCGCTGCCTGACGGCCACTTCGAACTGGTTGCGGTCCAACTCCCTCCAGTTCAACGGATCTAAAACGGAGGTTCTCTGCTGCTCCAATGATCGTGTACCACGTGCTCTACCGGATGAGTTCTGGCCTCCTTCCTTCTCAGGGACGGTGACGGCCGCAGAGTCTGCTCGCAATCTGGGGGTCATGTTTGGCCCCAACCTTCAACTGGATTTGTTTGTAAATAAGTCCGTGGCCACCTGCATGATGCTACTTCGGATGCTTCGGAAGGTACTACCACTTCTTCCGGCCCAGGCTAGGCCAGAGGTAGTGCGGGGTCTGATCCTAAGCAGATTGGACTACTGCAACGCACTACTTCTGGAGGCGCCTAAAACGCTGGTGGGCAGGCTGCAGCGGGTCCAGAACATGGCAGCCAAGCTGGCACTATCTCGACCACGCGCTGCCTCTTCCACTCTGGCACTACAAGATCTACATTGGCTGCCGGTTCACCAGCGGATCCTCTTCAAAGCATCCTGTCTTGTTTTTAGAGCTTTACATAGACAGGGCCCAGTGATGCTACAGAACCTTTTCTCTTGGTACACCACATCCGGGAGCCTGCACTCCTCGTCGGCGTACTTGGTGTCGGTTCCTAAAGTGCAGAGAGTAAAGATGGGTGGACGGTCGTTTAGTTTTGCGGCCGCCAGACTCTGGAACTCCCTTCCGCTCTCGTTAAGAAGTCAGGATGAATTTCTAGCCTTTAAAAAAGGCTGAAAACCCATCTGTTTCCTAGAATAGCCTAACTTGGTATCTGTTTCTTAAAGCAGCTTAATCCCGCATCGATAGTTGTGGCTTATCTAGTCAAAGCGCCAGGATGCCCTTTGGGTGACAGATTAGCGCTATATAAGTATGCCAAATAAATAAATAAAATATAATGTCATAAGTGTGAAAAAGTGCCATCCTTCTTGCATGGTACGCCCCCACTTTTTGCTGAATTGCTGATGTGCTTTGACTGAGTGTGCCCTGGCCTCCTGCCAATCAAGTGCCCAGGGCCTGTGTTCCTTCCCTAAAAATTGTATTGAAGCTAAAACCAAATTGGCCTCTCTGGCCACATGTCAGCCCCTGGTAAATGGTACCATAGGTACCCAGGGCATTGTGACCAGAGAAGACCCCTAAGGGCTGCAGCACTTATTGTGCCACCCGTGGGGGCCCTGCACCCTGACTCTCACACACACTGCCTTTGCAGGCTGAGTGTCCTGGTGTAGAACTAAACAAAGAGTTGACATGGCACACATCCATGTGTGCCATGCCCACAAACCCACTACCCTGGCATACATCAGTCACCCTTCTAGCTGGGAGCCCTATGACAGTGGTGTGGGCACAGGTGCATGAACCCTGTGCCCCTACAGTACCCAGGGCCATTCCTGGGCACTGTAAGTGTAGTGATGCCAATAAAGAGTATATGGTGCTGGGAGGTTATCATTACGAACTCCACCGCACCATAATGGCTAAACTGAAGACTGACAAGTTTGATACCAAACTTCTCAGCACATCAAACCTACACTGATGCCAGTGTGGGATTTAATGTAAAATGTACTACAGAGGGCATCTTAGAGATGCCCCCTGAAACCTAACCTACAATCCACGTCTTGCCTGAGAGGCTGCCTAGGCTGCCACACAGCAGACATGTTGCTGGACCCCTGGGTGGAGAGCCCCCGCTCTTCTGGGCCTGCAACAATGCACATCCTGGGCGAGGTGCTAGGTCTCCTCCCCAGGATGTGCAGGGGGAAGCTTCAAAGTATTGTGTTTTTATCTAGGAACCTAAATCGATATTTCTATTTTATGCCCTTGTACGGTTATAATCAATGATATCCCTATAATGGCATAGGAATCATATCCATATTTAGTTGTAGCCCATGCAGTCACATTAAGCAAGGCTACTTCCCCAGACTCCTAGAAAGCACAACAAGTTCTCTAAACAAACCAAACCTCCAGCAACCTGGGAAATCCCCATTTGCTTTTGTTTTGATTTCGTCCTAGAACTCCTGTGAAGCACTGTAAGAACGGCCAGTTCTTGGTGACATCTTTATTGACGTCTTATGTCCAACCTTACGTCTAACCCGGCACCTTTCTGGTATACATATAACAACGTTGTCTTAAGCAAACACACGGTGGTGGTTTTGGAGCCGAGCAGCTATCTACTTGCCTGAAAGCCCAGCAGATGCGAGAGCCCACGGACGCTGCCCCTCTCTTTTGACGCACTGAGAGAGACGCTGTCTTTTCTCCTGCCGAGAAATCCAGCTCCGGTGTTCTCAGCCGCCTTCGCGGGCTGCTGGGATATCGAGCCCTAAAAGAGAGATACCAGACCTCCTGCATTCTATTACCAAGGAACGGAGCTGACTAAACCCTTAAAGAGAATTCTTGAGTCAGATTCTTGGCAAAACCAACTTAACTTAAACTGCTACTTACTTACTCCTTCCCACGTATTAGGCTTAGGTCAGGTACACCGGGGTAGGCATATTTAGAAGCACCAGTTGAGTACGTTAGTCAATGTATATATGTATGTATATATTTTATCCATTTTAAAGTATCTTATGGCTAAGAAACCATATCAATGCTTTAACGGTATTATTTCATAATACTCCTTTTACTGTACGCACTTTACTTTACATTAAGTATTGCAATTATGGCAATTCATTTCTCTTTCATGAGAAAGAAGACTGCTCAATAAATTACACCTTTTATTGAAAACGCCTGTCTCTCTTTTCTCTGCACTCTGGTGAAACTAAGTACGCACGATTGACTGAGTGAAATAGCTGTCTATTGTTTTCACACGACTCTAGAGATACACTCTTATTCTGAGGGAGCAAAGTTGTCATGTTATATGGTTGTCAGAAGCTAATCCCTTCTTGTCTATCCAGGGAGGTTAAACTCCTCCTCGTTTATTCGAGAAAGTTTCTAGTGACCTCTGAGCTAGCTGGCAAACCTTAAGTCTAATATAGTCAGTGGAGACCTAGTCGACCTCAGTCCTACGTCTACACTGCTGAATATATTATTCCAATGCGCAGAGCCTATTGGGAATATAGGAACTACACTACAAAACGTATGCCGGCTTTGTGAGCTTTTTCAGGCCACTTGCTGTACTCAGCAACTGGCCCCCACCAGTTCTGACCCCCACTCTGGCTGGAAGACTGGTGGGAAACCCTACGTCAGGAAAGGTGGTGTGCCAGCCTGTGCCAACTTCGCCCCTCAGGTGGGAGAGGCGAGGTGAAGCACGACTCCGGGCTACCATCATCTTGAGGATGGGGAGCCCTACCCACTCACAGCTAGGCTCCTGCCCACCTCCCACATGAGAGGAGCATATTAGGGGGTGTACCCATACCAGGAAAGGGACCTATTAGTCCCTGCCCTCACCATACCTGTAACGCCCCTAAATTTAGTGTTAGGGGGCACCCTGAACCTTCCTTCCTCAGATCCGATTTCGAAACAAGAAAGAACACTAAGAAGAAGACCTGCAGTGCAGCTGGTAACAAGAGGATGACACCAAGTGACTCGGCCCCATCCCTACAGGCTTGTTGATCCTTGAACCGGCTTTTGCTGAATCCCGGCGTCTCCTGCGGACAGCAACCTTGAGAAACCCGGAGGACCTGCCTGCCTTGACCCTCTTAGAGACTGGGACTCCCATGAGTGGTTCTGCTTAAACAACAATACCCCTGGTGCCAGCCAGGAACCGCAAATCCATCCTACTCTGCACCTGCCGCGCCCTGCCTGTGCCCGATTGGATAAAGACCCTGAGGACGTCCCCTCAGCGATTCTGACATGGAATCCAGTGCCCAAGGACCCTCCTCGACAATCCAGACCACGCCTGCAGCCTTAGAACCAGGGATCCCCCCCCCCCAACCGCGACCAGCAGAGGGTAAGATTTCCCAACGCCAAAAGACACCCCTGCACCCGGCGCCCCCGACCCCTTGTGCCCAACTTCAGGGTGCCTACCTACCCTCCATGATCCCAACTTACCCCTCGAAGCGTTGGTCGCTCCAGAAGATCCTCCGTCCCTAGCCTGCAGCCTTTGTTGCCTTTTCAAGATCTCTATTGAATAACATTGAACGCCCGACAGCTAAAAAGCACCCTGCACCCAGCTTATGAGTCCCCTGGCAGTGCAACCTTTGTCCTATCCTACTTCCCCGTTTGCCCTGAGCAAGTGACCAGGACCAGGAGCCCAGCTCTCACAGCCGCGTGGCCTGCTAGCCAGCAGCCACCAACCGAATTCCCACTGCCTCTCATTGGCTTATATTGGGCCCAACGACCTCTGCACCCGGCTGCCCCTGTGCCGCTGAGGGTGTACCAAATGTACCTACCTGACCCTGGGAGACCCGAGTCTATGCCCAGAACCTTAACTCTGCCAGTCGAGTACTTACCTAAAAGCTGATATCCATAGGCTAATATTGACTGGTTTCACTTGGAAATTCTTCTAAGTGGTGAGTTTTGGAACTTTAAAATATTCATCGAAAATCAGCCGAACTAAGAATTCCGATTTACTCACCTGTTATCAGGAGAGACCTCAGTGCTGCATCTTTGAGCTCAGTACTGACCCTGAAAAGTAATTCTAACCGTACTTACCAGTAACTTGAATTTCCTTCCATAGGATATCATTGCCTGCTTTTTGCTGAAAAAGTTTCTAAGTGTCGATTTTTGAAACTTACGAATATTCTCTACAAATCGTGCCAACGAAAAAAAACGGAATTACTTGCCTGTTTTAGATAGAGGTCCCAGTGCTGAACCTAGGAGTCCAGCACTGAATTACAAAAGTAACGTGAACATACTTTACCTGCAAATTGAATTTCCTTCCATAGGATAACATTGGTAATTTCAACTTAAAAAGTTTGTCAACTTTTAAAATACAATAATATTCCTTAAAAATTACTACTGTAACAACAAGCACTGGCGTTGCCAATAGGTCTCGCAGTAGGAAAGTTGGAGCGATTACAATTGCAAATAACAATGCCTTTTATTTTTGTTTTCATTTTAAAAACATAAAGGGCTTTGTCATTTACAAAACCAATAGCTCCAACTTTCCTACTGCGAGACCTATTGTGCACTGCACAGTGTGGGTGAAAGTGGCACTGCGTGTGTGTGAGTGGCTTTGAGTGAGTTGCGTTGCGTGGGTGAGTGGCGTTGCATGTGTGAGTGTTGTTGCGTGGGTGAGTGGCGTTGCGTGGGTGAGTGGCGTTGCGTGGGTGAGTTGCGTTGCGTGGGTGAGTGGCATTGCATGGGTGAGAGTGGCGTTGCGTGTGTGAGAGTGGGCGTGCGTGGGTGTGAGTGGCGTTGTGTGTCTGAAAGTGGTGCTGTGTGGGTAAAAGTGGCACGGTGTGAGTGGATTTGCGTGTGTGAGTGGCGTTGCGTGTGTGAGTGGTGTTGCATGTGTGAGTGGCGTTGCGTGTGTGAGTGGCATTGCATGTGTGAGAGTGGGCTTGCGTGGATGTGAGTGGCGTTGTGTGTCTGAAAGTGGTGCTGTGTGGGTAAAAGTGGCACTGCGTGGGTGTGAGTGGATTTGCGTGTGTGAGTGGCGTTGCGTGTGTGAGTGGCGTTGCGTGTGTGAGTGGCGTTGCGTGTGTGAGTGGCGTTGCATGTGTGAGTGGCATTGCATGGGTGAGAGTGGCGTTGCGTGTGAGAGAGTGGGCTTGCGTGGGTGTGAGTGGCGTTGTGTGTCTGAAAGTGGCGCTGCGTGGGTGTGAGTGGCGCTGTGTGGGTGTGAGTGGCGTTGCGTGGGTGAGTGGCGTTGTGTGGGTGAGTGGCGTTGCGTGGGTCAGTGGCGTTGCGTGGGTGAGTGGCGTTGCATGTGGGAGTGGCGTTGCGTGTGTGAGTGGCGTTGCGTGGATGAGTGGCGTTGCGTGGCGTTGTGTGGATGAGTGGCATTGCGTGGATGAGTGGCGTTGCGTGGATGAGTGGCGTTGCGTAGGAGAGTGGGGTTGCGTGGGTGAGTGGGGTTGCGTGGGTGAGTGGGGTTGCGTGGATGAGTTGTGTTGCGTGTGTGAGTGGTGTTGCTTGGGTGAGTGGCGTTGCTTGGGTGAGTGTGGCATTGCGTGGGTGATAGTGGGCTTGCGTGGGTGTGAGTGGCGTTGCGTGTCTGAAAGTGGTGCTGTGTGGGTGAAAGTGGCACTGCGTGGGTGTGAGTGGCTTTGCGTGAGTGAGTGAGGGAGTGGTATTGCGTGGGTGAGTGTGGTGTTGCGTGGATGATAGTGGGCTTGCATGGATGTGAGTGGCGTTGCGTGTCTGTAAGTGTTGCTGTGTGGGTGAAAGTGGCACAGAGCCTTTGATGTGGCCTGGCGCAGGAGAAATGCTGCTGCTGCTAATTAAATATAAAAGTGTTTAGGGACTCACTGCTGCCAAGAGTAACAAGGCAGTGCTGGGAGGGGGGCTGCACACCAACTGAAGTGCTCTGGTTGCACGGCCTGCGGCCGGCCGTGTGAATTGATAAGCCTTTGAAGTACACAGGCATGCTGTGACGGAGGTGTGAGAGGTCTGGCAGGGAACAGATGGCCTGGCTGTGAAGCAGGGGGCGGGGCAGCACTGGGGAAGCCTGTGGGAGGGTGATTGATGCCTTTGATGTGGGGAGGGAGGAGAGCCTTTTGCGAGCCTGCAGGAGAAATGCTGCCGATGCGCGTGCATGTTTAATCACGTGATTCACGTGAACTTAAAGAAAACCGTGGCTTAAAGCCCGTGGTTTGAAGAGGATTTTGCCGACTTGAATTCTCCCCATTTCCCATTCCTGCGGAATGGTAAAGGCGAGACCTAAAAACGCTTATACTTAACTGTTTACAGCTCATGTCCCAGGACTGAATCTAGGATCCAGTCCTGTGGTTAGAAAAGTGATCTACAAAGTAACTAATTGCATTTAACTAGAAATTCCCGTTGAGCTTAATGTTGCATTGTGCTTGAAATTGTGTTGCCTATTGCAACAAACTAACTATTGCATTTAAAAAGTCTATTGCCTATTTGAAAAGTATTTAACTAAAGTAACTCATCCTGAGAAAGTATATTTTGATACCTTGTTGGTTCTAAAATAAAACAACTATATCTTTTGATACAAAACAATTGGCCTAGAGTGCATTTCTTGAGTATGTGAGACAATTTGTTGACTGGGTGGGTTCAACAAATGCTTTACACTGTCCTCTGATACTGCCTTACTGCTCGACCAAGCTACCACTTTAGAGAGTAAGGTTATATCTAACTTTAGCCTCTGCCAAACCTCTGGGGACTGGGGACTCTATACACACTGTACTTTACTTTGGTCCAGTATAGATAGAACCACTTTCCTAGAATGAGGCTTCACAAGATAAGCATTTGTTAATAATGTTCTGCATCTAACAGACGTAGAGAACCTGATCTATCAGGTGAATGTAGGGCAAGTACTAGGGAAAAAGCAGATGCCACATAAATAATAATGTAGGTTACCAGCTACCTCTTGAGAATTATCAGAAAATTTTTTGGACAGAGGCTCTAGTATCGTACCATACAACACATAATAGACGCATCATATTACCCACGCGTATTATGAGGGTCCTCTCAATAAAGGGGACCTCATATGTCCCAAGACTCCAATGGGGAACCAATTAAAAATCACCTAACAAAAGGGTACCAAAGTTCACTGATATATGATACCATTTTACAGAGAACTAACTGTACACAGAGTAGGTGAGGCTAAAATTACATAAGCTGAGCAAACCACACACACACACACACACACACACACACACACACACACACACACACACACACACACACACACACACACACACACACACACACACACACACACACACACACACACACACACACACACACACACACACACACACACACACACACACACACACACACACACACACACACACACACACACACACACACACACACACACACACACACACACACACACACACACACACACACACACACACACACACACACACACACACACACACACACACACACACACACACACACACACACACACACACACACACACACACACACACACACACACACACACCCATCCTTGTGGGGATGTAAGGCAAAAGTTGGTGCGGTGCCGAAGTGTATGGGTGTATATCTTCTCTCCGACACCAAAGGCAGAACCTTTTCCACTTCGCTCGATAAGTCTTATTTGTACTTGGTGTACGGGCCTGAGCCAGAATGTCTCTACATTCCCCTGGGAGATTTAAATTCTGGAACTCTCTGTACACAGGAGCCACGCTGTCAATTGGAGTGAGTTCAGATCCGGATGCAGTACTTGTCAGTGAGCCATGGTCAATAGCGACTGAACAGGCCGCAGGAGAATCGGGTGGTCCTGGGAGAGAAGAAGAATTTCTGTGTACCAGAACTGCCGGGGCCACGCCGGTGCAATCAAAATCATCCTGCTCGGTTCCGCTTTGAGTTTTCTGATCAGTCTCGGGATTAGTGCAATTGGTGGAAAGGCATAGACAAATGCACCGTTCCAAGCTATCAAAGTGCATTCCCCAAGGATCCTTGATGGTGATCCCTGCTTGCGTAGCACTGGCATTTGGCGTTCTGCAGTGTCGCAAAAAGATCGATGGTTGAGGTCCCCCAAAGTGAAAATATCTCCTCGAGAATGGTCTGATCCAACTCCCACTCGTGGCTGATTGACCTCTGGCGACTTAAGGCATCCGCTGTGGAATTGAGTGCTCCCTCGAGATGTTCCGCAGATAGAATGACCTTGTGTTGGATCCCCCAGTTCCAAATTTTTCGAGCTTCCTTCGAAAGGGTACAGGATCTTGTCCCGCCCTGCTTGTTTATGTAGTGCATGGCCGTGGTGTTGTCCGTACGAACCAGCACTGTACGGTTCTGGATCCTTGGAAGGAAAGCCTGCAAGGCTAGACAAATAGCCATCAGTTCTAGCAGATTGATGTGGAATCTGCATTGGACTGCGCTCCAATGACCACTGACTTTCAGCTCTTGTACAACCGCTCCCCAACCCTCCATGGAGGAATCTGTTGTCAGCACCATGGGAGATGGAGGAAGCTGGAATGTCAAACCCACTGAGATGTTTTCTTTTACCACCCACCAGCTGCTTGCTTTCTTCACTGGTGTTACCACGATTTTGTCGTCGAAGGAGCCTGTCGCCTGACGCCATTGCATGTCTAGTTGCTCCTGCAGTGGACGCATCCGAAGCCTGCAGTGCGGAATCAATGGTATGCAGGATGATATCGATTCGAGAAGGGATTTGTACCAACGGGCCGACAGAGACTTCCTTGTTTGCAGGAGGCGAGCTGACAGTATAAGCTTGCTTTGGCGTTCTTCTGACGGAAAAGCCTTGCAACAATCTGTATCTAGAATTGCACCCATAAAACTTTGTCCTTTTGGATGGCCGCAGGATTGATTTCTCCCTGTTGAGCCGAAGACCCAGCTGCTTGAAAAGTTGACTGCAGCTTGTGACCGCTTTGGAAGCTTCTTGGAACGAAGGAGCCTTTACTAGCCAATCGTCCAGATATGGGAAGACTTCTAAAGACTGCCTCCTTAGAAAAGCTGCCACAGGAGCTAGTACCTTTGTAAAGATTCTTGGTGCGGACCGGAGACCAAAGGGCAGCACCTTGAACTGAAAGTGGCTCTTGCCTACTGTAAATCGAAGATATTGCCTGTGAGCTGGGTGGATGGGCACATGGAAATATGCATCCTCTAAATCCAGAGTTGCCATGTAGTCCCCCGGATTGAGCAGACGTAGGATGTCTTGAAGGGTGACCATCCTGAATGACAACTTTAGGAGATAGGTGTTGAGCTCTCGAAGATCTAGTATCGGACGCCACTTCTCCTTTGTCTTGTGAACCAGGAAGAACCTGGAATAAAACCCCTTCCCCTTTTGGGAGTGAGGTACAGGCTCTATTGCCCCCTTGATGACGAGTTGGTGGGCTTCAAGACGAAGAAGACCAAGATGTTAGGGCGTGGTGGCATCTGGAGCTCTTGTTGGAGGAAGATGTTGGAACTCCAAAGTGTGTCCTTCCTTGATGATATTTAGAACTCACTGGTCTGATGATATGACCTTCCAGCTGCATAGACAATCGGCAATCCTGCCCCCCACTGGTGTTAACGAAGGGACAGGAACAGTAGAAAGAGCCACCGGACCGCTATTGTCGTTTAGAGTTGTCTCTGCCCTGTCGCCCCTGACGTCCTCTCGACGGCTGGCGAGAGAAAGACGCCGATTGACCTCGCCTCTGTGAATATTGGGGCTAGTACGATTGAGTAGGTTGTGAATAGGAAGAGTTGCGCTGTTGGTTGCCGCCTCTGTAAGATGAGAAGCCTCCTCCTCTTGCACCCTTAAAAGGGACTTTGCGATAGGTCAAAGTTCCTAAGGACTTGGCCGTGTCCGTATCCTTTTTTATGCCTTGCAAGGTATCATCCACGTGCTTCCCAAACAATAGTTCCCCATCATAAGGTAAGTCCAGAATTTTGTTTTGGACTTCCTGGCGAAACCATGTGGCTCGCAGCCAGCCCTGGCGCCGCAAAACCACTGAGCCTGCCAGCGCTCGGAAGGCCGTTGTCGCTATATCCATAGTGCAGTCTATTACCTTTGAAGAGGCACGCTCACCTTCCATCAAGATCTTTTTGACCTCATCCTTTGACCCACCTGGAAGTTCTTCTACAAATGGAGACAGGTCACACCACATCTGGCGATCATATCTCCCCAGGATAGCCAGAGCATTTGCCGCTCGAACGAGGAGGCTGGCCACATTATCCAGTGGTGTTGTCAGCGGCGTTGATGGGTTCTTTGATTTACTCTGCGCCGCCTGGGAGATGACAGAGTCTGGCTTTGGCTGACCAGTGAGGCATGCGGAGCTGCCCTCTGGTGCTCTATATTTCTTCTCCAGCCGGGGAAGAGCCGGGAGGACCGTCGCTGGACTCTGCATGGCTTTGATACCCTCTGACCAAACATGTTCTATGATGGGGATAGAACGAACAGACTTCCTGTATGGTTCTTTGAAGTCGTATAAAAAACAGTCAGTTTGAACCGTTGAAATGGGCAGACCAAACCTCTTAGCCGCTCTTTCCACGAGATTGTGAAAACCTCCAATGTCTGCTGGAGGAGAAGTTGCGGTATCCGGCACTTGGACATCTGGGTCCTGAAGACCATCAATATTACAGTCTCTATCTGGATCCTGGTCAGGGTCAACCTGTTGGTCTTCATCGGATGAGACATCATCATCCTGGATATGAACCACCTCTTGAGGAGCTTCCCTGGGCTCAGGTTTGCGTACCCTTGAAGGCAACTGTGTCTCCACCACTGCCAGCGGTGCCGGAATAGAGGGTGAGGGAGGACGTACTTGTTGTCCCTCCAGCTGAGATGGGAACCTCCTCCTATAATCTTGTAGCATTAATTGTAAGTCCGAGACAAGAGAGGACGGCATCGCCACCATGTCCTGGTGTGGCCCTTGTTGAGAACTCTCTGGGCGAACACACACTTGAGGTCTCTCTTCATAAGTGCTCTGCTGCATATAGTGGTGCTCTTCCACCTCGCCTTCGTCAGAACTGGACCCCTGGCATTTGACATGCAGGTCTGATGGGCTATAAGCCGGCCCGTAAGGACCTTCATCCTCCTCTTCAGAGTCGTCGTCCAAAAGCAATGATGGAGGTAAAGATGTGACACGCCGTGGAGACGTCATTTCCGGAGTAATATGCCTCTTTTTGAGAGAGATACAGAGGACTGGAGTCGTCGACGGCGTCGTTGATGGTAGAAGTCTCATCGACGATGTCGTTGACGGAGTCGTCAATGAAGAGACTGCGCTCGTCGTCGAAGGTTGGCTCGTCGACGGGGAGATGACTCTCGTCGACGAAGGTTGGATCGTCGACGGTCTCATCGACGAGCTCGTCGTCATGATCATGACAGCTGTCGTCGTCGCGTCGTTCTGGTCGTCGTCATTGCTGTCGACACTAGCCTCGTCGTCATCATCGTCGACGTGGATGATGTAAGCTTCGTCGATGAAGAACAAGAAGCAGGCACTTTAAACGGCGACGACGGTTTAGATGCCGTCGACGTAACCATCGTCGACGAGGTTATTTCCAGAGATAAGTCTTTCCTGACAGGAATCGTGAACGTACCTGTAGTTTTCACCGTCGACGGACGCTGTTTTTTTCCAAAGCAGTGTCCTGAGGAACAGTAGAAGGTTTTTTGCCATTCTTTCCTTTTTCTGAAGGCGGAGAAGACCCAGAGACTACCTTCTTAGCTTTCTTTGCTGCCAGTGACTCCTCAAGCTGTCCCTGCCTCTCCTTTTCACCGCGGTGAGGAGATTTTAGGGAAGCAGGCCTATCAGACCTATCAGAGGTCCCAAGCAAGGCCTTAACAGGGGGCTCAGTAGACGTAGGGGGGGGGAGACCTACCCCTCTTCTTTGATCTTCTCGAGGATTGAAGAAGAGCCCCAACAGTCAGAAGACAAACCTCCCTCTCGAGTCTTCATTTTTTGTAACCAGGTTAGAAGATGGCCTTCTCTGTCCCTCAAGGTTTTAGTGGAGAAGGTCCTGCAAATCTTGCACTCTGTGGCCTTGTGGTCCGGGTACAAACATTATATGCAACTTGATGTGTGTCCTCCACAAACAGCCTCTTCTTCGAACAGGTAGCACAAGCTCTAAACAGAGCCTTCTTTTCTTTGTCAGACATAGTGAAAAAATGAAGTAAAGTTGAGTTAAAGTGAAGAAAATTGAGCAGAGCTCAATGGAGACTCCCTAGCACAACGTGCGGTAGAACATCTGAGGCTCTCTCAGGAAGGTTCTATGTGGTGAGGCTGCTCTGATTGGTTATTGCAAGAATGTGGTCACTTTTACAAAAAGAGGTGGATAAGCTACAAAATGAGATGAGGCCTAGGCCTTTTTTTCACTTTTGTGCTTACTACTATGGTATATTTTATTTACCGAGGCTCCCATTCCAACGACGGGGAATGATACAAAGCATGGGAATCTATGAAAGTTCCAATACTGGGGCAAAGGAAGTTTCCAAAGAGATCCACGTGCATAAAAGGGTGTTGTGCACACAATGGATAGTAATAAACTAAAATATAATTTTTTTGTTGCTGCTAATCTATATCATATGGATCAGTCATCCCTCCTGACACTGTCAATTTGCCTTATAGCAAACCCGGCCTTTAGCAACCTACCTTATCCTCCTTTACATGTAAAGACTAAGAAGAGAGGTAATCAAGACATCACAATAGCTATAATATGCTGCACCACCTGGCCCTGAATGAAAAAGGCATTCAGATTGTATGGGGTCATGGATGCGGCCAATCTCAAGAACTTGCAGTTTGACCTGAGCCAGTTCTTGTGGTAGGAAGCTCATACTCTGAAGCTTATCTTAATGCAAATTCCCTGGATGGCAATTTTAAATGCTTGCCATTCAGCACTCGAGTTCCTAAGAGAACCCAATTCTTAGCAGTAATTTAAAATTGCTCTTGTTCAGTTTTCTTAAAGGTGGTATGTTGTTGTGCAAGCAGGGTATTAAGGTGAGAGGCTTGTCTCAGGAAATGGACAACAGAAATTGATAACAGGAGATGGCAAGACAACCCAGATTCAAGGAGTCAAACATGTGTCTAGTCTTACAAGGAGCTCTAACACAGGAGAATAAAAGGAGTATTCTTGATTAAGAAGAGCAGTATCCCATCTTATATCTTGGTGCTTCCAATATTCTACATTTCAACGTCTATTGCTGTCCTTCCCAAAGCATTTCTGGAAAAAAGAATGTTGTGCACAGCATATTATCTGCTATATAGTTGAAAACAGCCCCTCACATCATTGCACACACATCACCAAGCTACCTCTTTGGTCCCCTGTAACAAACATAACAGTTATAGTTCGATGTGTGCATATAGACCATTGAAACAAGATCTCATCAAGACATCCCTTTAGCAGAACTTAATGACCTGCATTATTTTTATCTACTGCAGTTTTCTCACAAGAAAGTCTCATCCAAATTAATGTACTACAGGCTTTAGAGTGAGGGTAAAAAAGGGTTGTGGTTAAGTTGTCTCCTCTACTTCATGAACAACTTTGTTACCGCCATCTCCAAGACATACAATCCTTGCAATAGGGCAACACAGATGCCCCTGCCTTTCAAGTATTATATAACTTATAGCATTCAGTCGGACTCACTACACCCTGAACATTCCAGGAAAAAAGAATATATTTTTGGAGCATCCATGACTGATTTCTGACACTCCCCTGAAGGAGTCTAGTTCCTACCCTTCCAGGCAGAAGAAATCTAAATATTCAGCTCTCCACATTGGACCAATACTCATAACAAGGAACCGACACTTCACCAAAACTAAAGGCTCAACCAATCCCAGAACTTTAGAATCCAATCCAGCACTCTCCGAACAACCCTTCCCAGAGACAGAATTGTTGGACTGCAATACAAAACAAAAAGTATCAAACATCTAGCCTTAGAGTCATGTAGAAAGAACAGGCACTCCCCAATAGCCCCTGACTAAGCTGCTTTTGTCAGACAAGAAAAACAAACATATATTAGTTTAGTTAACAACGTTTGGAGAGTAGCACACCTAGACCCTTACCAAGGCAAATGAGGAGTTATCCACTCAGGCTTACCAGTCACCATTAGATAATATTACCTGTTGTCACGAGTGTAACTAAAGTGCCCACCTGTGCAAAAGTGTCAGAATCCAGAGTCCTCCTATGATACCACAAGGGGACTAGTCAGATTTGACAGCCGATCTGTTACCCCTCTCGCTTGACAATAACAACTGCCATGACAGGGTTCACCCAGTCTGCTCTGCCACGTACAATGCAGACGGTCTCTGGTTACTCAACCGAAGCTAACTCATTTGAGTTTAACACTTGTCTGAGAGATATATATATATATATTTTTTTTGTATTCGGTTTCTGCACTTTGCTCGCTGTTCACCAGAGCGAAGGGCGCGTCGTCACGGGATCTCTGCAGCAAAATCCTTAATACTCCAAACAATCCTTACAAAGGAAGACAACGCCGTGTGCGATATATCCAATGTTTATTTCATCAGACCGCTCTCATCGATGAGAGAGGTCCGATGAAATAAACATTGGATATGTCGCACACGGCGTCGTCTTCCTTTGTAAGGATTGTTTGGGAAAAAAAATATATATATATATATAAATATAGTACCTACTGGCAGTCACCAGTAGGTAGTTATAGTTAGAACCTAGTTTCCATAGGAAAAGCATTCTTTGATTCGCTAATATGTTTGAAGAATCTTCGCAAAATTCTCCCCCAAAAAAAGTCTATCCAGGTCAGCTCCTATCCTGAAAGTCTGGGGGTGATTCGTCAAGCGGGGGCTGAGAAAAAAGGGGGGTCCTAAAACACGTTTTTGCCATGTTAATTTCCATAGAAAATTTTGAGACGGGCTCCAGACCGAACTGCTGAAGGGAATTACCCCAAATTTGACAAAAAGGTAGAGCTTGGTTCAGCAAGCAACCTTTGTTAAAATGTTGTAAATCTGTTCAATAGTTGCTGAGCAATTAAAAAAATTAGAGTCATAAAATAGATTTCGAATAGGAAACTTTTGGGCAAGGCTACAGCTAAAATAACTGAACGGAATTACCCCATATTTGGCAAAAAGGTAGTTCTTGGTTCAAAATGCGACCTTTTGCACAATGGTGCAAATCCGTTTAGTAGTTGCTGTGAAAATCAAAAAATAAAAATATCCATATCCATATCTAAGGCCGCGGTGGAGTCGCGACCCCTCTCGACCACAAACTTTATTCTAATTGGCTGTCAACACTCCAAACCAGTAAGTGTTGGCAGCCATCTTGTGACTCGGTAGAACCGAGTCACTAGAAAACAGTGAAACACAGGTGAAAAAAGGGGTGTGGCCTCAGACCACCTCTCTGCAACGCAGCTCTGTGGTGCTTATTGTACCACCTGATGGGTTAGTTGGGCCACAGGGACCCTCAGGATTCAAGAGGACTTAATCCACCAACTTAAAACGTGCCAAGGGGCACACCTACAATCCTCTAAGCACTTCCCATGTAGACCTCTAACCCCCTAAACACTACTGATTCACTCCTCCTATTACCCACGTAGTACCCATGCACTCCAGAAAGCCCTCTGTTACTACCCATGCACTCCTCCAATAACCCAGCCAGCACTATGCACTTATCCAATCACTCCTCCAAAACCCGAGCAGTTATAAAATTACCATGTAGTGTCCTTGCAGCACTCTAATTATCCAGTCACTACCCATGTAGTCATGCAATGATCCAGGCACTAACACATGAACTGCTACAATCCCTGTGTACTGCCCATGCAGTCCTCTAACCACCTACACACTTCTCATTTGTTCCTTCAATTCCCATACAGTCTAGCAATCGCCCTGTCACTCCCTGTGCAGTCTTCCAGCCACTACCATGTACTAATCCAAACACTCCTCGGATACCCAAGCACTGATAAATTCACCACACACTCTCCTTGAAGGTAGTGTAATCATCCACTCAGTTCCCAAATACTCATGCAATGATCCAGTCACTAACACATGCACTGCTGCAACACCTTGAGGACTACTTATGCAAAAGAGTAATCTCCCTGGTACTACCTATGCAGTCCTTTAATCACCCAGCCAATCCTATGTGCTTATCCGATCACTGTGCCAAAACCAAAGCACTTATAAAATCACCATGCACTCTCCTTGTAGCACTCGAATCATCCAGTCACTACTCATGTACTCATGCAATGACCCAGGCATTAACTCATGTCGCATACAGATGAAGTAATGCTAATCACAGGGGTATCCCAACGCATAGTGTTCCCTAGTATATGTAGGTGTTTTCATTGTATTCCAATTGTGTTTTAGCATAGCAATAGCTCTAGGCCTGGTTAGTCAGAGTCAGTTACCAACAGCATCCATCAGCAAAAAGTTGGGGGCACAGGAGGAATTTCTGCTCCTCTGTTGGTTCTTTCTGAATAGCTCTTCTTTTTCCTGCACATTTATTTAGTCTTTCTGGACTTCTGTTGCCTCTTTTTGCATTTGTCTTGCTTCTTCTGCGCTTTTCTTCCTCTTTCTTCACATGACCTACCTTTGTTGGCAGAGTTAGAAATTATCATTTCAAAAAGCTTAGAAATGCACTGAAAAAAACATAGGTTTCGAAGACGTTAAAGTTAGAAATTATCATTTAAAAAAACCTTTGAAATTCACTGAAAAAACAATAGGTTTCAGGGACGTTATCGTTAGTTGGAGATTTCACTTGAACAAAACCTTAGCAATTCAGCAGTTATAGTTAGTAGACCTAACTATAACTTGCAGCCCCGCAATGCACTGCTGATGAAGTCACATGTTACATCACTCATGACATGCTCAGTGACATCACTGATGACATCTTAAATGACATCACTGATGACATCATCCACATGATCATCTGATGCACCTCCTCATACCCTAATAAAGCCTTTCATAGACCCATTCTAAAATACAGACCACCAATTTCGAAACCGTAAATAGACAAATAGCAGTTAGTACATACCTGCTCAGTGATTCATACATCTACACACACATCCACCCACTAACCCATAGTCACTCATACACACAGTCATTCATCTATACAGCCACTGATATATCCACTCATACGCCCATATAGACACTCACACACTGCCACTCACCCAAAGAGTTACTCATTCACCTGGTCGGTCATGCAAAGAAACTATCACACACCAATGTCCTTGCCTATACAGTCATACACACACCACCACACTTATTTATATACTTACTCTCAAACATTCACTCATAGAAACACACTCATGCATACAGATACTCTTGCAATCAATCACTCTCACATATAGTCATTTATATACTCCAACACTCACATATACTGCTTTAAAACATATGTAGTTACTCACACAGCAAAAGGAGGAAGAAAGGTGCAGAAAGAACCAAGAGAAGTGCTGAAAGAGGCAAGAGAGGTACACAAATAGAAAGGTACAGAAAAAAGCAAGAGAAATGTAGAAAGAGGCAATAGAAGTCCATAAAGAGGTAGAAAGGTACAGAAGGCAGCAAGAGATGTGTAGAAAGAGCCAACAGTGGTGCAGAAAGAGGCCTACTTTGACTGTATCTTACAACAGACTCATACAAAGTTCCCTAGTCACTAATGCTTCTCCGAAGATGCCTTAAACCTCACTTTTCTCTTGAAGGTGCACTATTAAACGACTGCTCAGAATGTTAGGTCTACCAAATATAAAACAACAATCCTAAGCATATCACTGTTGTAAGTCTGACTTGAATACCTGTGTTTCAAACAGCATACTTTACATTTGTACAAAAAAGGTGTATTCATTTCTTTCTGCTCACAATACAGGGCACATTGGTATTCAATAGTATATTTGAGGGGTTGAGCCGTCTTTTGCAGCTCCCTCTAATATCTGGACCTGGTCGGATAAATTCCCCTGATGCTGTGCCCGCTGGGAATTCAGATCCATGAGACCCAGGATTCTCAGTCAGGTTCACCGAAATCCAGGACAGAGGCTGATATTTTGAAATCATAGTTTAAATAACCTGGACTTGCCATGGCGGAGGATAGGCCTGAAAATGAACCGTGTCAAGAACAGCTCAGTTGAAAGGGAGCATCTGAGAAGGGATTCAGATGTGACTTTGGCATGTTGACAGTGAACCCCGGAAGCATCCCCGGTCGAGCACACCTTCAAACAGCCAGTCGTCGAGATTGAGGAAGACAGGCACCTCTGATTTCCACAGTTGGACTCCAACCACCTCCATCACCTTAGTGAACACCAGAGGGGCACTGGTTAGGCAAAAGGTAAGCATGGCAAACTGCAAAAGCTTGTGACACACTGTGAACCACAGGGAACGCCTATGGGCAGGAAGGATGGGAATATGAAAGTTTGCATCCTGCAAGTCCAAAGCTACCATAACGTTTCCACGGTCGAGAGCAAACAAGACCTAAGCTAGTGGGAGCATTTTGAACTCCACTTTCTTGAGGAAAAAATTGAAAGGGTGCAGGTTTCGGATAGGACGAAGGTAATCTGTTCTCAGAACGGGGAGGATGAGTGGGGCCGTAAGGAATCTATCACTAAATATTGTCTCTTACAAATATATCATTACACAAGTAGTAACTTGTGCATCTGAAAGAGACACGTTAGTGATAGATTCCTTACCTTAGAATAGATACCCCAGCAATACCAACCCCAGTGGTGGGTCTGCGAATAAGACTACACCAGAAAGTCACAGAGAACAGAATGGCCAAAGAAGCTCTCTCTCCGGACTTGACTATCAAGGCAGTAATGCTTGGTAAACGTGTGCAGCAAGGCCCACGTAGCTGCCTGACAAATGTCCTGCAAGGTAACGCCATGTCCCAAGGCAGTAGTGGCTGCTGTTGCCTTGTTGGAATGGGCACGCAGCCCCACAGGAGGCTCATTCTTAGCCAACGAAAATCAGGCCTTGATGCAGAGAACAAACCACCAAGAGATGGTCCGTTTGTGCACGGCCGACCTTTTTTGGCGCCCACATCGCCAACAGAGAGCTAGTCATCCACCCGGAACTGCTGTGTGCCCTTCAGATAGAACGAGAGCGCACGTTTTGGGTAAGGACGGTGGAGCCTCTCTTCCTCTTTAGAAGGATGCGGAGGCAGAAAGAAGGTGGGCAAAGTGATGGTCTGCCCGATGTGGAAGGGCTTGACAACCTTTGGCAGGAAAGAAGGACGGGTCCTTAAAACCATCTTGTCCGGATGGAAAGAAAGGAAAGGATGCTTGGAAGAAAGAGCCTGGAGCTCACACACTCTTCTGGCAGAGGTGATAGCTACCAGGAAAACCGTCTTGAGAGTGAGAAGACGCAAAGGACAGTTATGAAGGGGCTCGAAGGGAGCGTACATCAGATATGTCAATACAAGATTCAAGTCCCATTGAGGCATGATGAACGGATAGGGAGAAAACGTGTGCGTAATGCCTTTCAGAAAACGGTTAACAACCAGGGACTTAAAAAGAGAGGCCTGATCTGGAAGCCGTAGAAAGGCAGAGGTGACCGAAAGATAACCTTTGATAGTGCCCAGAGCAGAACCCTGCTGGGCCAAAGAAAGAAGGAACAGAAGGACTTCGGAAAGAGGGGCAGAAAGGGGATCCACAGATTTAGCTTTGCACCATGCCATAAACTTATTCCACCTGCAGACGTATACCATTTTTGTGGAGGGACGCCTGGCTGCCAGAATGACATCACAGACTTTGGGAGGAAGATCGAAAGCTGTCAACTGTCACCGCTCAATCTCCAGTCATGGAGGTGGAGGCTGGACAGATTCGGGTGGAGGACAATCCATTGCTGCAGCAACAGAAGATCCTCCCGAAGAGGCAGTCCGATTGGGGGATCGATCGCCAAGCTGAGTAGCTCGGGATACCGGTATCTTCGGGCCCAATCAGGAGCCACAAGAATTACTTGGGCCCGGTTGCGTCGAATCTTCTTTAGCACTCTGTGCAGAATTGGTGTAGGCGGAAATGCGTACAATAGACCGCAACTCCACCCGCGACGAAAAGCGTTGCTGAGCGAGTGCCGCCTTGGAAATTCCAACGCGCAGAACTGATGACATTGCGCGTTCACTTTGGTGGCGAATAGATCTAACCAAGGCTCTCCCCACTGCAGAAAGAGACCTAGCACCATATCAGAGTTTAGGCGCCATTCGTGATCCATCATGCACCGGTGGCTGAGTTTGTCCGCCCTGGCGTTCAGAGAACCTGCCAGGTGTTGAACCACCAAGGTAATGCCTTGATGTTCCAGCCATGTCCAGAGACGCAGAGCCTCTTGACAAAAGGTCCAGGACCCCACCCACGCTGTTTGTTGAATACCACATGGCGGTGGTGTTGTCGAACACCTGCACCACCCTTCCCCTGACAGAGGGAAGGAATGCCTTCAGTGCAAGTCGGATCCCCCGAAGCTCCAAAAGGTTGATATGGAGTCGGGACTCCGCCGGAGACCACAGGAGCACGGCAAATTGAAAATGCTTCAGGCCTACCGTGAACCGCAGGTAACGCTGGTCGGCCCCCTTGGCCAAGCACTTTGCTTGAATATTGTCTTCAATGCCTGTTGTGATGGATTTGTTTCCCAATATTCCGTGACTCTGAGTAGCTGTAGGGACTGTGCCAAGTGGTGCCGATATTTTTGGCTCTGGTCCTTTCACTCCAATAGGGCAAAACTATCCAGAAGGAAACACACCTGGGCTGTTGTCTCAGATTATAAACCGGGGTTAAGTCATCTTACCTATCAAGCATATACTCACTCTTTTGTAGGTTAAGTTCATGGCCCTAAGGCTGGGCAAGTGGCACTTTTTAAAGCATCTGCCACAATGGCGGCGGCCCAGTCTCAATATCGAATGCAGGGAATGCGGCTACTACTCCGAAAGCATGGAGCATATAGCCTGCACATGCCTAGCTCTGCTTAAACAAAAGGACTTTATTGTGAGAGGAGTGGAACAAACTAGGTGCTCGCACATATCGTTAGGCCATAATAGCGGCTATTAACCCAGAAAATACAAAGCTGAACATTCGGTTCACTAAAATTGTCATCAGAGCTGTTAAAATGCTGGGGAATGAGAAGGCTGGCCTTGCCTTGTCACCTTCTTGTAATAAAAATGTGAGCGGCTGCTGGCCCCTTCAGCTTGACCTCCCTGTGCACTGTCTTCAGTACCTTAAAACTAGCTGTCACATTTATTTGTCCCTTTTTTAAAAAACTTTTCTGTGACTGATATGCTATTCAATGACCTTGAATCGTAAAGACAAATGAACCTTCGGACAATTTTCAATTTTAACTAATTGTTATTGCACGATAACTGCACTGTTTTTGCACTAACCGGGGTCCTTTTTTTCCTTCTTTTTAAACTTTTGTATATGTACACATGAGTTACATGGTTTTAACACTTTGTTATGATTTTTAGTAATCAAACAATAAAAGTTTGAATTTGAATTGAACTGTCTTGAGAACCGGCACAGGACCAATAAAGGGAGGCCCATATGGTGCTTGGAGGATTATGAGCTCAGTCTTTTCCCCATTGAGTTTTGGTGGGAAAGACTCATCCACTTGACGACTTGCTCTAGGCAGGAATGGAGGTCGTTGGTCTGCTGGTTGGGATGGCCCAGCCCTACAACCAATTTTGTGTTGTCGGCGTATGTCACCATATGAATCCCAAAGGGGGCTATAACATCCGCCAGCGGAGCCATGTAAACATTAAAAAGAGTAGGGCTCAACTGTAGGGGGATGGGTTGTGATTTAGTGTCACCTTCAAAGACCTAGAAAAATCTTCCTTCTAGGAAGGATTGTAGCCATAATAGGGCTGTTCCAGTCACTTCTAAACTCCTGAGGTGGTGGACCAGGACACGGTGGTTCACCGTGTTGAAGGCCGCACTCAGGTCGTGGAGGAGTATGGCTGCTGCCCCTTCTGCATCAAGAATTTTTCTGGTTGCCCGGCCTTCGGGTTGTGGGCTGAAGGGCCGTGTACACAGCAGTATGTTATTGGCCATAATGTCGTTGATTTGCTGTAACTGTCGGCGCAACTGTTATATACTATCATTTTCTGCGACAAAAATAAAGTTAAAAAAAAAAAAAAAAGAATTTTTCTGGTTTCTTCCACCACTGATAGAATGGTAGTTTCTGTCCCTTGACCGGGGCGGACGCCCATTTCGAGGGGTGGAGAATGTGGTTGGTTTCCTGAAACTCAGAGAGAGTATGGTTGATGTATTTCTCCGCTATCTTGCGGATTCCAGGGATGAGCGAAATAGGGTGATAGTTGCCCAGATCGGCTGGATTCAGGTTAGTTAAGTTTTTTTTCACAGCTATTTTACCAATGACCTGTTCCACTCAGGGAGGACCACGCCCATTGCCAATGAAGCGTTGATCATGCAGTTGGCAGTAGCAACGATTGTTGATCCGACCAAATTCAAGGTGTTGGGAGGTGCTGGGTCTAAAGGTGACCCACTTTTTACTGATGATAGGGTGGCTAAGGATGATTCCTGAGTCATCTCCAGTTCATGATCCACTGGATGCCCGCCACTATTCATATACTTGATTAAGATGTTGCTGTCTTTTTCAGGGAGATGTTTGAAGATATTTGACACTTTAGTGGAAAAATGTTCGGTCAATTCAGTACAGCGGAGACCTGAGGTGGCAATGAAGAGGAAGATGACTTATTGTCCTTAGTCTTCTGCTTTTTATAATCTGCCTTCTCCTCAGAAGATTCTGACTTTCGTTTTGTAGAAGAGTGTGCTTTAGAGTCATCCTCTAAATCAGTCTCTGAGGTGCCCTTCTTTTTCTGAAGCCACAACAGTAAACAGATTCAGAAAAGGGGGTGGTGATGAACAGAGTTTCTGAATAAAGCAGAATACTCTTACCCAGTCAACAGATCAGGGCTTGATCCATCACCGTTTTTTAGCTCACTGCACCATCCCAGCTCAGAACCTGGCTACATGCAAATTAGTCTGTCCCTGGCCCAGTGCATCATGGGAACAGGGCAGACCAAACTACCAAGCCAATTCTTATACTGGGAAGGAAACAAGCTACCGGGGACCGGTTTCTGGCATTTCAGCCGTCTTCGGCCCGGCTTGCTTGAATCCTGATGGTGCAATGAGCAAGGGACTCACATCTGAGTATACCCTTCCACGCTTATGGTGGACAAAGTGATTCAGAAAAGGGGGTGGTGAAGAACAGAGTTTCTGAATAAAGCAGAATACTCTTACCCAGTCAACAGATCAGGGCTTGATCCATCACCGTTTTTTAGCTAAAAAACGGTGATGGATCAAGCCCTGATCTTTGGACTGGGTAAGAGTGGTCTGCTTAATTCAGACACTCTGTTCATCACCACCCCCTTTTCTGAATCGTTTTTGTCCACCATAAGCGTGGAAGGGTATACTCAGATGTGAGTCCCTTGCTCATTGCACCATCAGGATTCAAGCAAGCCGGGCCGAAGACGGCTGAAATGCCAGAAACCGGTCCCCGGTAGCTTGTTTCCTTCCCAGTATAAGAATTGGCTTGGTAGTTTGGTCTGCCCTGTTCCCATGATGCACTGGGCCAGGGACAGACTAATTTGCATATAGCCAGGTTCTGAGCTGGGATGGTGCAGTGAGCTAAAAAACGGTGATGGATCAAGCCCTGATCTTTGGACTGGTTAAGAGTGGTCTGCTTAATTCAGACACTCTGTTCATCACCACCCCCTTTTCTGAACAACAGTAGACAAGCCTCTCTGTCCTTAAGAGTTTTAGCAGAGAAGGTTAAAAAATGTTTTCACTCCTTAGGAAAGTGCTTAGGATGAAGGCAATGTAAACTATTTTTTTTTTTTAAATATATTTTTATTGCAGGAATTAGCCAAAGTTACATGATAGATCAGCGACTTAACTTCAATGGAAAAGAAAAACAACAGATCCCCCGTGAGGAAACACCTCCCATACACAGCCATTCAGCCCACAACCCGAGGGTGGGGCGGCGTCTGCGATAAGGTCGCATACGGGGATCCGGTAGTTCGCTGGGGTTGATCCAGATAAACGAGCGATCTTCATCTGCTTTTCTAAATCATCCTAAAACACCCCCAACACCCACCCATCCCAACGTCCCCCAGAGGAGCGGGGACTAACCACTTAGTGTGAAAGGACTCAGAATAATGGTAAAAATGAAATGAAAGCGATCTACGCCCCCCTCTACCTCTATCTACCCCCCTCCCCCCGCCCAGCCCCGCCATCAGTGTGGTGTGTGTGTAAGAAGAGCTTGTGGAACGAAACCTTAATTAACTGCGTAGAAACCAGTGTTATGGACACCTAACGGGACTCAGGTTGTGCTGCGTCATCACTCTCGGAATCGCTGGAAGCGCTGTAATCTCGCAGGGCCTGCACTAAAGTCTCCCATTCCAATGCAACTTCTAGCGCCCTCTCATTCTGCTGTCGCCTCACCAGCTGGTATCGCAGGGTGCTCTCCCCTGTGGCCCACTTCAGAAGTTCATTGTGCCATTTAGCGCCTGTTGGACCAACTCGTGCCTTCCAATGCCTGGTTATCTCTCTCTTTGCTAGAATGAGCCCTAGGTCAATAAACTTACTAGAGATTTTGTTTTTAGGGGTATGAGGGAACCACTGTAGGATCCCCACCGCCGCGTCAAAGGTCAAGGATCTCCTAGTGACCCCATTGAGGGTGTCCCCTATCAGGAGCCAGTAGGAGGACAGCGCTGGACAGGACCACAGCATATGTATAAGGTCCGCCGCAGGTGAACGGCATCTGGGGCAAGCCGCCGTGTCTGAGGCGAAGTATTGTTGGATTTTCGCCAGAGTCAGGTAGGCCCTGTGAAGTACATAAAAGTGAACCAATTGAAACCGGGCGTGGCGTGTGCCTTTCCAGGCACGACGCATTAGTTGTGCCCACGTCGTTTCCGGTATATCTTTCCCTATGTCGGCTTCCCACCGGTTCCGTAGTATGTCGAGCGGGGGCAGTCCCTCATTGATTAATCTATTATATAAACACGTGACCGCCTTGACCATCCCCGAGGACATCATAACATACTGGCACACCGGTGATGTTGGCGGTTCCTCCATACCCCTCTTCCAGTGCGTCTGGATTGCTCTAGTAACTGCTGTGTGAAGGAGGAAGTCGCCTCGGGGAACGTCAAAGCGGTCCAGAAGCTCCTGGAAGGGCAGTAACACCCCATCTTCATAGAGATCTCCCACTAACTGCAACCCTGCATCTTCCCAGTGCCTTAAGCGCGACCAGTCTCCACCATGCGGCAAGGCAGTTATCATCCCCAATGGAATCTCCGGAGCATACGGGAGTTTCAGCTCCCCGCGGGCATGTGCACGATTCCAGCACAGCCGTATAGTCCGTTCCTCGAGCGTAAGGTCTTTCAGAGCTAAGCGCTGGCGTAATGCAATGTAGGAGATAACGTGTCTGGGCATTCCCCTGCCTCTCCCATCCTCCGGGCCTCGGAACTCTCTCGCTATCTCCTGGGTGAAGGTTTGCAATTGAACCGCTAGATAGTATTTTTCGAAATCCGGCACCGCTAGGCCGCCCTCCAATTTTGGTCTCATCAAGGTCTTGAGCGCCACCCTTCGGCGGCCCGACCCCCAGAGGAACCCCACCAACATAGATCTCAAGAGCCGGAAGGTGGCCGGCGGAACCCAAATCGGGAGCGTTCGAAAATAATATATCAGCCGGGGTAGTGCCACCATTTTCAGCAGTGCTATACGCCCAGCCACCGAAAGCAGCAAGGTTGCCCAGAAGTCCATGCTGCCTCGCAGCGCGCGAATACAGCGGGCTATATTGCCGTCTAGGAGATCAGCAGGGTCATGGTACACATATACCCCCAGGTACTTGAGGCAGCTAGGTTCCCATCTAATCTCTCTAGTGGTGTCGGGTCTGGACTCCCCTTTTCGAATCGGGAATAGGCAAGTCTTGGCCCAGTTCACCTTGTGGCCCGAGATCTCTCCGAATGTCGTGAGAGCCGCTTCAGCCCCAACCAGAGCATTGCTCGAGTCCTCGAGGAAGAGCAGCAGGTCATCGGCATAAAGAGAGATGTATTGTTGTCCTGATAAAGTCCGTAGCCCGCCGAAGTAGGCTCCAGTCCGGACCGATAACGCTAGTGGTTCTACCGCGAGCGCAAAGAGCAGAGGGGATAACGAGCATCCTTGTCTCGTGCCTCGTTCCACTGAGTATTGTTGGGAGATCAGCGGGCCCGTTCTCACTCTGGCTGTCGCCGAGGCATAAAGTACCATGGTCCATCTGACAAATCACTCTCTCAGACCAAAACGCATTAGTACTCTACGTAAATATTCCCATTCCAGGCTGTCGAAGACCTTTTCTAGGTCAATCGAGAGGACCAAGGGGCACGGGGCCTCCGTATGTGGTTCCTCCAGTAGACGGAATAAGCGACGAATATTCATAGTTGTATTGCGTTTAGGGATAAATCCTGCCTGATCCTCATGTACTAGGGAACGCATGTGCCCCAACAGTCTCGATGCCAGTATGCTGCTCAGAATTTTATAATCGACCGTTAGCATCGATAACGGTCGATAGGACGCCCGGTCATCGGACTCCCTACCAGGTTTGAGGAGGGGGACTACCAAGGCTTCACACATCGAGCCGGGGAGGCGTCCCAGGCGTTTCGCTTCCCTGTAGACCACTAATAGTCGGGGAGCCAGGAGATCCACGTAGGCGGAGTAGAATTCCACCGGGAGCCCGTCGAGGCCCGGGGTCTTGTTCCTCGCCATCCCTTTTATGGCGCTACGGATTTCCCCAATTTCTATGTCTGCGCCCAAGGCCTTCGCTATTTCAGGTTCCAGTGCGGGAATCTCTAAGGATTGTAAGTAGTCATCGATGAGGGCAGGATCGCGGGTCAGTCTACTACGGTACAGCCTTTCATAGTATCTCAAATAGCAATCGAGAATCTCCGGTTGGGTATGCACCTCAGTTCCCTCCGCGGTGTGCATGGACACCGTCGGGGTGGTCCGTCTCATGGGGTTGGCCAGCCAGGCTAGGAGTGCGCCTGACTTGTCCCCTTCTGTGAGCGATCTGGTGACATAGGCCTTATAATCAAAACACCGCAATTGTTCGACCTCCGCCGCCTCTCTCGCTGCAGCGGTACGTTGCTGAAGTTCTGGGTGGCCGGGGCGGCGAAGCTCCATCTCGCGGAGCTTCTGGTCTGCGTTGGCCAGGTCATCGAGGATGACTCGTCGCATTCCCACTTTTTTGGATATACAATAGCCCCTGACCACCACTTTAAAAGCATCCCACTCTGAGGGTCTCGACCCAGCTGTGCCCCCATTTGTCGCAAAGTAGTCAGTAATTTTATCCTCTAGGTCTGCCTTGAAGACTATATCCTCTAATATCTCGGGCGCAGTTTCCAAGTGGGTACGTTAGGGACCCCCGGGAACCATCTGAAATCCACTAACAGGGGGTTGTGATCAGAGATGGTCCTAGCCAAGTATTCAGATCTCACAGTCGCGGACACCAGTTCCGTCGACCCCAGAAACCCATCTAGTCTCACATGTAATTCGTGCATACCAGAAAAGTATGAATAATCTCTAGCATAGGGGTGCTGCGCTCGCCAAATGTCTGTCAGCCCCCATTGAGCCTGCCATTCCTTCCTGCCTTTAGCTACCCGTCGGACTGGGGAATCCGGAAGGGGGGGTGTGAACGATCGGTGTCAACATCCACCACCGAGTTAAAATCTCCTCCCATCAGGAGGGTCCCCGACAGGAAATGGGCCAAGGAGCCCGACAACTCGGTCAGGAAGGCGAGTTGGTCCACGTTAGGCGCATAAATGCAACAAATATTCAGAGTCCTACCCCCCAATGTGCCAGAAATTGCCACGTAACGTCCCTCCGGATCCACCACAGATTTGGGAACCTGTAGGGGTATCCCAGCTCTTATCCAGATCAACACCCCTCTCGCATAAGCTGAGTATGTGGTGTAGTATACCTGCCCTCTCCGTCTACGCTGCAGCGCTGCCCCTTCCGCCTTAGTAAGATGTGTCTCCTGTAGTAACGCTATCTGCACCCCTCTACGCACCAGATAAGCGTGAATTTTGTGCCGTCTGGACATAGTGTGAAGGCCTCGCACATTCCAAGTGACGCATTTTAAATTAGTGATCTCAGCCATTGTCCCAAATTGTCACATCCAGGTTCCCCCAGCAATGCTCAGTCATGGATTGTCCAATAGTCGATTCAACAACACTGGCGGCCTCCCCCCCCAAAAACAACAGAACTTCCCCCAGAAACAAACCCCCTCCCACCCGCCCCAGAATAGGACCCAAATAGCACCATCCAGTTCCCATCCAAACCGTACCCTCAGTAAACTCCCCTTTCCCAACTAATCCTACGGTAGCCACCGTAGGTGTGCCTTAAGGGCCGAGTGTGGGCCGGGTGCCAGCAATGGGTCACCGAGTCTCAGGCTACCGAGACTAGACCGAGCACCAGAACATGAGTATCAGGCGTAGCAAGGCCCCCCAAACCCTCCGGTGATTCATGGTCCAGCATCAACTCCTACTACCCCTTCACCCCCTGCCACATTCCCCCGCCCAAATGGAGTCAGCTCACCCGAGGTCATCCCTGCCCATCCAGCATGCCCTCTGCCGAGTCCGGAGTAACCACAGGTAAATTCACACTATCAGTCTCCGAGTCCTCAGTGTCCGAATGGGCCCCCTCTCCGCCAGGTTCCGAATCTTCGACGATGGGTCCGCCCTGGGAGCCAGATAAGTTGGAAACCATTTCCAATACTCCTCGCCGCTCGGCCATAGTCTCTATCGTCGAGGGCTTGCCCGGTTTACCGCGGCGGCTCCGAAGTCTTTTGGATCTCCGTTGCTGTCCAGTCTCCGACGTCGCCTGGAAGGAGGAACCGAAGCCATCTTTACCAGCCCTGTACAGTTCAAGCCAATTGCAAACGTCCTCCGGAGTTTCAAAAAATTTGGTCGTATCATCAAGGATGATGCGGAGTCTCGCTGGAAAGAGCAGGGAGTACTGTACACCCTCGCTCCGCAGTTCACGTTTGACCGCTAGAAAGGAGGTCCGCTTACGCTGGGTCTCATAAGTATAGTCCGGGAAAATGTTCACTTGACTGTTCTCCACCTGGTATGGGCCGATGTGTCTGGCGGCATTGAGGAGAAGATCCCTGTCTCGGAAATGCAATAGTCGCACCACCACCGCGCGCGGGGAGCGGCCTTGTTGAGGAGGTCTGGCCGGTACCCTGTGTGCTCGCTCCAGGGTATAGAAGGAGGACAGACCCTCCGGTGCCACTACAGTCCGGAGCCAAGATTCTAGATAGGCCACCATGTCGCCATTTTCAATTTTCGCCGGAAGGCCCACCACACGAATATTGTTCCTCCTATTACGCCCTTCAGCGTCCTCCGCCCGTCTCTCCAAGTCACCGATCTGGGTCAGGGCATCCTTCATCGCCGCGGCCAGAGTCTTTTGCGCCGGTTCTAGGACCTTCACCGAGCTCTCTACCTCTTTGACTCTGTCCGAGAGCTTACCGTGGTCCGCTCTCGCAACTTGGGCCGTGTCTTGTTGTAGGGCCGATCGTGTATCTGCGATCGCCTCCAGGATTCTATCGAATTGCTGCTGTAGGTGAGGGCCTCCAGAACTCTCCGGGTCACGTCGATCATCCTTATCCGGAGCCTCCGTGTCCGAGGCGGCTGGGATGGTCCCTTTAGGTCCTCTTGGTTTCCCCATGGCGGACGAGCTCTGCAGTATGAGGCTCGGCAGGCGACCCGCCAAAAATGGGCGTCGGCTGCTGATCTTCCGGTGATCGGCCGCGGTGGTACGGGCCTTCAATCATTCCCAGCGCAGTGGCGCAGAGTTCTGCCACTACCCAGATCTCTCGGGATGAACCACCGCCGAGTCCTCGGAGGCCACTAGGGGGGAAGTGGGGGCGATCACCGCCAGTCGACGTAGACCCGTCAGATCGAGGAAGGCCTCGGTCTGCCGCCACCGACAAAGCCGGGTCTCCCACAGGGCAGTGTTGTAGTATCGCCCATAAAGTTCCTCAGGACCCGAGGGGGCCGAGGCCACGGCGTCGGGCACCCTCACCGATGAATACAGGATCACAGCGGAGTAAAGTCGACCGTCTTGGGCGGCTCGGCTTCTCCGGCCACGACCTCCGGCCGCCAGGGTCTACTCAACGCCGAAAAATCGACTAACAATCTTCCGGGGATGTCTACGGTGTCCGGACACTCCCAGGTCGTCGGATGGATTGTCGTTTCTCCGAGAGAGGAGATGTGGAGAAGGCACGTGCAGAGCCGGCGGGTTCTTCCGGGCCGAGGTTCTCGGCAGGTCTATCGAGCCGGTCCGGGCGCCATCTTGAGCTCCGCTCCACTCCCTCTGCAACTTCGCTTTTCGACAAGATCAGTCGATCTTCGGGTTTCCTCAGACGCCTCACCAGGTCGGCCCCAACTCGATCTTCGATTAGTGGGGATCGGGGCGCCCAAAAACCCTCGAAATTCAGGATAAATGCGGGCTCAGTCTCGGAGCCGAGCTCTCAGGCGACCATCGCCATCGGCGTCCAAGCCACGCCCCCCGAAGGCAATATAAACTATGGGGGGGTCTTCAGAATATAATGTGGCCTTCCCACAAGATCTGCAAGGTCTGAAAAACCTCTTTTTAGAGCCTTCAGACATTTTGAGACAAGAGAGGAAAGGGAATACCTCAAATCCAGTTGAAAAGACTGTAGCAAGACAGGTCAAAAGTTCACCAGGGAACAAACTGAGCAAGGCTCATGGAGATTCCTTCTCACACGATGGCGGTTGGAGATCTGAGGTATGGTGACTCTGCTGGGTAGTGTGATCTCAGGGATGGCAGCTGATTGGCTGGTATTTGGACCACATAATAATGATGATAGGCTACCAAACTCTATACTTCCCTGTGGTTTTCTATGCAGTTATTTCTTTACTGCTATTGTTATTCATTTACTGTGAGACTCCCACCATGACGACGGGGAAGACACAAGCATGTGAATCTATGAAAGATGCAATACTGGAGAACTAGTTTCAACAAAATTATAGGAAACATGGCAATAAACCAGCATTGGCAAAGCCAATAGGTAGGACATTGTTGGTCAGCCTCTTGGTTTTGTCAATGCGGGTCATGTTTTGACATGGTTTTTTTTACAGCTTTATTGTTGTGTGAGCTGCCATTCCCTCGTCATTATTGGAAGCAATGGTAAAAGCCAAAATATTTTTGGTCAAAACCCACACATTGCTACAGTAGTTCCAGGCACTGAATAAAACTACTTAGCGTGCCGCCTATATGCTTCCTTTGAACAAGCAGAATGCTGTCACTCACAGCGTAGCCAGCCAGGAGAGACAGAAGAAAGAAGCCAGAAGAGAGAGAGAATGTTGATAAAAACAAAAGGTCTAGGTTAACGTCAGACCTAAATAGGGGCCCAATTCTTAAAGAAAGTCACAAAAGTGCAGCCATGGTATATGTCCTTGCATTAGTGCAGACTTACGGCTTTCATAAATTTACAAGAAATTACAGGACTAGGTCAGCAAATTGTACTAGAAAATATTTGTTAACTGCATTTTAACATGAGAAACTATGCATGTGTAGATTTGCTCATGCAAACAATCGGTTGAGCAGTAACAAGCTCACTTTCCAAACAACCACTTTTTTCACCAATCCTGGTGGCTACAAGATTTTGTAACTGTTTCTTTGCTTGGAAAAATGTGGGATCCTGGTTTGTTGTGTAAACATGTATATATATATTTAGACCTGAGAAGGTGTTAGATGCTCTAACTGTGAAGTGAATGTATATGCAGTAGTTGGACCATTAACGTTCCTTACCCTCGAAGTTCAGGGTTAGCAACAGTGGAACTCTGACTACGGTACCAAGTGTATCGTTACAGAGACTGCCCCTTTAAGGGGAACGTCAGCACCAATATTCCCACACATTACTTCTCTCTGGAGCTGCACAGACAGCAACAATTGCACAATATTCTGACATTTCAGCATTCAAAGTCAGAGTATAAAGGCAGGATTTTGATCCCAACAGTCAGGCACTGAAGTAAAACCACATAGAAAAATGTTTTCATGTTCGAATGGGCAGAACAGGCTAACTACAAGGGCAGTGTAACACAACCTACATCTGATTAAAAATGAAGCAAAATATACATTTGTCCCTCATGGAACTCGGACAATATGGTCTATTGTGTTAAAATCTGGCCTTTACACTTCTAAGACTATAGATGGTTGGTATACTTACAAAAATGTATGAACCACGAGTGCACATGCCACATTAGTATCTTAAACCTTTGTCACATTGGTTAATTTTTATAAAGTTCACCAGGAATATCGCACTTAATTGGCACAATATCTAATGTAGAGAAGTCTTAAATTATCATCTGTTTGGGACCCCCTGTATCACCACATTCATTGAAAGGCCTTAAACAGTATAAAGACTGAATCCAGCTTCAACATGTTCAGTATGGATAAATATTTGACCTGTCCCACAAGGGATTGGAGAGTTTGCCCAAGCAAGCTGCCCTGTACCCTGAAGAATCAACAGTGACCTCAAGCTGTAGAAGTTACCAATGGAAGAGGGATCCTCCCAAAAGGCTGTCTACTATTCCAATGATGGAACCTATGATAGATGGACCAGGACGAACTTTAAATGATCCGTTAGCCGTTGGTCCCCAGACAGAGTAGATAAGAAAAAAGGTGACTCTTGATATTGTTTCCACCCCATGAGGGAAGCATCACAACCCAAGAAGCTCCTTGAACCACCATACTGTCACGCTCTTCCTGGTAATGAAGTAATCTGCTTCCTGGAAGAGTGTTTGCCAGACTTAAAAAAAATATTATCATTATTAACTGAATTCTAGTAGAATATACCAAAAATGTGAAATAGTTCTTGGAGACCCTGATCTTGAACAGAGCTAAATTGGACTTGCGCCTTCAACCTTTCCTCCACACGTGGCACCAGAGACATGTCTACCACTCACCAGAGTGCCTGCTGCACACTACTTCACCACTCACCATTAAGTCCTCCTCGCACCCCAGGCCGGGTTGGAATTAACACCGGCTCTGCGAGACCTTCTCCTATTTCCTCACAAATGCCACACAGCTCTGAAGAGTCACAGGACAATTCCCTTGTGAAGAAACCTGTGTCGGCTGGTTGTTTGATTCTATTCTGTTGTTGCTCCATTAAATAACTCTAAACATTATACTGGTGTCGACAGTAGAAATTTTGATCCAAACGAAACTTTCATACCATTGTCATATCCCCACCACGTGTTTCCGGGACTGTGCTCAAATCTTATCCATGACATCCTTAGCCCAGTAAAAATAGGAAAATTCCACCTTGAATAGTTAGGCCACACCCTTTCAAACATATCCTGCTCAGAATATGACTCATCGCAACGCAATGCAATGACTATTAGGTAATGGAGGTTTTTTTGCTACAGTTGTCCCAAAATGATATAGAGGATCATGTGATTAGGGAAAGGCAGAGATATGAGCCCGTACTCAATTTAAAGCTGGATGCTAGAGCATGCATTTAAACATAAAAAACAACTTTTCTCTCCTCAACCCTATGATTTTCTCTTACTGTGGAATAAGATATTTTTAAGATCTATTGTTACTATTAATTAAAGCAACAGCTCATTTTCCATCCTTGGGGAACCCTGGAGCAATCCAGTATTAATCTATCTACACAAAACACTACTCAAATAAAACAAGCATTTTCAATGCAATTGTGAGATTTTGATCTATTGGCATTGTAAATGACAAGTTTTGAAAACCTGCAAGCAACAACAGATCTGAAGTTCTCTCAGGAGCGTTCTAGAGGGTGGGGTTGTTCTGATTGGTTAGGTTTTTTATTTGGTCTCTTTTACAAAAAGAGATGGATAGGTTACAAAACTGAAAATGGGCCTAGGCCTAGTTTTCTGTTTGTTTTAGCTTTGCATTGCTATTTAGATGTACCGGGGACTCCCATCTCGACGACGGGGAATGATTCAAGCATGTGAATCTATGGTAGTTCCAATACTGGAGTAAGTGATGTGTACACAAAGGCAGCTTGGTGGAAAAGAATTTGCCCAGGATCACACACATTGGTGAAGCAGAGAAGCCAGGATTAGTTTCAGATTTTTCAATTTCATTCTGCAATTCAGCCATCTTTCCTTTATATTGTGGTTTCACTTCAATAGAAGACCAAAGCAAATGATGAAAAAGGAAAATGCTACTTACCAGTATGCATCTTTTCTTGGCATGTAGAGCTGCAGATTCGTACACTTAGCATTAGATCGCCACCTGGTGTTGGGCTCGGATGATTGCAGGTTGTTGTCTTCTTGGAGAAGTCTTTGTAGTCACGATATAGGTGACTCCTCCCTTGGACAATACTGCGCATGGGCAGCGGCTCCATCCTTAGATTGTTTTTCGCCAATGATGGAGTTAGTAAAGATGCAGTAAGAAAAAAAAGAATGTCCATGCATGTGCATCTAAGTAAGATGAGAACTGGAATGGATATAGGTCCGGGGAGACGGGAGGGCGTGTGCCAAGAACATATGCATACTGGTAAGTAGCATTTTCCATTCGAGGCATATGAGCTGCAGATCGTACACTTAGCATTGATTGTACAGCAGTGTCTCCCCTAGCGGTGGTCGCCTGTATCCATTGCAGTAGTCTGAAATAATGTTCTAAGGACAGCCTGGCCTACTGCAGCTTGCTGCTTGGCTTGCACATCAACACAATAGTGTTTAGTGAAGGTGTGTGGTGTAGACCATGTTGCTGCCTTGCATATGTCCTCTAATGGTATATTTCCTAAGAAAGCCATAGAGGCTCCTAGCCTGCGAGTGGAGTGTGCTCTAGGAGTAACTGTTAGTGTGCGTTTAGCTTTTCGATAGCATATCTGTATGTACTTAACAATCCACCTGGCAATCCCACCCTTAGAGATAGGGTTGCCTTTGTGTGGAGGAGAGAAAGATACAAACAATTGTTTTGTCTTTCTGAAGGATTTAGTTCTATCTATGTAGTATAGCAGAGCTCTTTTAACACATAACGTGTGTTAGGCCCTTTCTGCTACCGAGTCTGGGTTTTGGAAAAACACAGGTAACTCTACAGATTGGTTTAAATGAAAAGGTGTGATAACCTTTGGAAGAAATTTTGGATTAGATCTTAGAACCACTTTATTATTATGTATTTGAAAAACTGGTTCTTGTATAGTGAACAATTGTATTTGACTTACTCTTCTGAGAGAGGTGATGGCAACCAGGAAAGCAGTTTTCCATGTGAGAAATTGCAGTTCACATTTATGCAGAGGCTCAAAAGGGGGTCCCATGAGTCTCGTAAGAGACCAAATTTAGGTTCCATACAGGAGAAGGTGGCAGCCTGGGAGGGATAATTCTTTTTAATCCTTCCATAAATGCTTTGATTGCAGGTACCCTAAAAAGAGACAAGTGTTGTCTGTTTTGTAAATAGGCTGCAATTGCTGCAAGATGTAGGCGTATGGAAGAGTATGCCAAATTAGACCTTTGTAGATGTAACAGGTAACAAATGATATTTTGGATGGAAGCATCCAGTGGATCAATGTGATTAGGTTTGCAATATATTGCAAATCTTTTCCATTTGACGGCATAACACGCTCTAGTGGTGGGTCTTCTCGCCTCTTTAATGATATTCATGCAGTGTGGTGGTAGGTTAAGATAACCAAACTCTAAGACTTCAGGAGCCAGATCGCCAAATTCAGTTGGTTCGGGTCTGGATGTCTGATTTCTCCATGGTTCTGTGTTAACATCGAGGGTGTGAGCTGTAACTTTTGATGTGGAACCAGGAAGAGATCTAATAGCGTGGTGAACCACGGCTGGCGTGCCCATGTGGGAGCTACTAGAATGAGCTTGAGAGACTGTTGCTTGAGCTTGCGCACCACTAGTGGAATGAGGGGGAGAGGCGGAAAAGCGTATGCAAATCTGCCTGACCAGTTCATCCATATTGCATTGCCCTCTGACCTTGGGTGTGGGAACCAGGCGGCGAAGGCTGGGCACTATGCATTTTCGTGGGTGGCAAACAGGTCTATGTGTGGGTGCCCCCACTGTTGGAAGAATGGTTGTAGAACTTGTGGATGCAGTTCCCATTCGTGAATCTGTTGTGGTTGCCGACTCAACAGATCCGCTATCTGATTGTGAACTCCTTGAAGGTGTTCCGCTAACAGATATATGTCTTGAGTAACGGCCCATCTCCAAATGTTCTGTGCGAGCTGGGACAGTTGCAGAGAGTGTGTGTCCCCCTGTTTTTGTATATAATACATTGCTGTCATATTGCCCGTCGGGATTAAGACAGCTTTGTTCTGTTCTTGAAGTTGAAAGGTTTTGAGTGCTAAGAATATTGCTAGCAACTCTAGATGGTTGATATGCAACAGCCTTTGTTGGTTGTTCCATCGACCTTGAGTTGTGTGGTGTAAGAGATGGGCACCGCATCCTGTGAGGGAAGCGTCTGTTGTGAGCGCTATTTGTGGAACAGGCTCGAGGAACGGCCGTCCTCTTGCCAAGTTTTTGGTGTTCCACCATTGCAGAGAGCGATGCGTACAGCTGTCTACCAACACCAGGTCTGTGAGCTGACCTTGAGCCTGATTCCACTGTCGTGCTAGACACTCTTGTAATGGACACATTTGCAGTCTTGCATGTGGTACTATGAAGATGTAAGATGCCTTCATGAGGAGCGATTGCGGTTGTTACCGCGTCCTCTTCCCTAGTTATTATTGCCCCTGTATCCTCCTCTAAAATATCCCTTATTAGAGGAGGTTTGTGTTTGTGTTTTGAAAGATGTTGCTGTGTCTGCTCCAGTCTGCTTGGAGCCTCCTCTATAAAAGGAGCGACAAAAGGAACCTCTAGTTTGTGTGGACTGCAGGGCTCCAATTGACTTTGCCGTGTCAGTGTCTTTTTTCATTTTCTCGAGTGTAGTGTCTACTGCTGGCCGGAAAACTGGTTCTGGTTAAAGGGCTGGTTCAAAATTGTGGTTTGCACCTCTTGTTTGAACCCGGAAATGTGCAGCCATGCATGTCTCCTGAGTATCACGCTAGTATTTACAGCTCTAGCAGCTGTATCTGCGACATCTAGTGCACATTTTATTGAGGCATTGGATATTAATTTGACTTCTTGAATAAGCTCAGTTGCCTGATCTTTATACTGATCTGGGAGGTGCTGCATTAGTGTTTCTAATTGGTCGTAATGAGCCCGGTCAAAACGTGAGAGAAGGGCTTGTGTATTGGCAATGCACCATATATTTGTAGCTTGTGCAGCAATCCTTTTACCTGACGCATCAATAACTTTGGATTCCTTGTCAGGTGGGGGCGTTTCCCCAGAAGTTTGTGAATTCGCCCTTTTTCTTGCATTGGTCACTACTAAAGTGTCTAATGGAGGATGTCCCTTAATATAGGTTGGGTCAGAGGGTGTGGGCCTATATTTCTTTTCTATCCTTGGATTCAGTACCCTAGCACGCACAGGATCTTTGAATATTTCTGGAGCGTGCTTAATGACTCCTTTGATCATGGGAAGAATGTGAGTGGATCTGTGTTATGGTTCAAAAGTATTCAACAGAAAATCCTCCTCAATGTGCATTGTAACATTGTGGTAGATAGCAGCCCTGTGTAAGAGGTGAATAAAGCCAATGCTATCCTCTGGAGGACAGGGCTTTGATGGGTATAACTGCGGATCCGGGATATCAGGCACATTATGAGGTGGAAAGGTATGGACATCCTCATCTAAAGGATATGTATTTGGGTCTGTATTCGGATCCTCCCCACCACCTAGGTCAAACTCCTCATCAGTTTGTGGTGAATGTGAGGATGCAGGAGAGGCTACAGGAGAGATTTGAGGTGAAATGTAAGGAGGGATAGGAGAATAAGGAGATACAGGAGAGGGAGGGTGCATAGGGGAAGATGCACAGTCCTTCTTTTTGGCAGGAACCACAGGTGTAGGTGGCGTTTCTGCTGGTCTCTTCTTAAGAGGTATAGCAGCCACATGTCCAGTCTTTGGATTTATGTAGATTTTCTTCTGTTTAGGGTCTGGTCTAAACAATTCTTCCTCCTCTTCCTCTACAACCCTCTTCGGCGTCGATTTTTTCAGTTCCGACAGAGGTTGTTTTTGTCGTTTTGCCTTGGGAGGTGTTATAGTGTCCTGTGGCAAAGTTCTAGGTGCCGAAGGTGTTACTTTCAGTTTGACAGGCATGTCCGAGGGCTTCGGGACCTCGGGATCCGGCCTTGCAGGTGTTGTCACCGGAACGGTGGTCTTTGGAGTGGAAGCTGACTATCCATCTACATCTTTAGAAGTTGACGGCTTTGGAGCCAAAGCTTCCTTTGATTTTGGTACCGAAGGGTCTTTCGGTTTCTGTGCCGAAGAGTCTTTCTGTTTCGGTGAGGAAGAGTCTTTTGGCTTCGGTGCCGAAGAGTCTTTTGGCCTTGGTGCCTTTGGAAGTGGTGGGATTGGCACGTGTGGTTTGCTCGGTGCCGAAGCACCTGAAGGCGTAGTTGTCTTCCTCGGAGCCGAGCTCGAAGTCTGGGCTTTAAGAGGGAGCACTTGGTCTCGACTGGGCCCTTTGGGCGGAGTGCTGACCTTCGCCTTTGGCTTGGGCAGTGTATGAGGTGCAGGGACAGAGGTACTCACGGGTTGACGTGATGGAATCGAGTCGTCCGAGTCTCGTATGATCGGGAGATCCGGCGAGTCATCTTCTTCTGGAACGAGTGGAACCTCGTCGTCGAAGATATTGTCTGGCGCTGGGGCTGATCTCCTCATTTCGTGTCAACGGGCCCTCTGATCCCGGATGGTCTTCTTCGATCGGAAGGTCGCACAAGCTGTGCAGGTCGACTCGTTGTGGTCCGGCGATAGACAGAGGTTGCAAACCTCGTGATGATCGCTATCCGGAAATTTTGCCTGGCATTTCGGGCATTTGTTGAACTGAGCTTTTTCCCTGTGGTGTAGGCCGCACGGCGTCGATAGGCCTAACGGCCCACTTCGATGACCGGAATGGAAGTTATGTCGTCGAAAAGCCTTGTCTTCGATGTCGAAGGTAGTTTTTTGAAGTTTGTGGAAGTTATTCGCTTCGAAGTGCTGGAAAAGTTTTTCTAGCCGGAGCGGAGACTCTTTCATTCGAACCCAGTGGCGGAAAAAAACAATCTAAGGATGGAGCCGATGCCCATGCGCAGTATTGTCCGAGGGAGGAGTCCCCTATATCGTGACTAGAAAGACTTCTCCAAGAAGACAACAACCTGCAATCATCCGAGCCCAACACCAGGTGACGATCTAATGCTAAGTGTACGATCTGCAGCTCATATGCCTCAGACGTTATAATAATCAGTATTACAGGTGTGCTACAAACTGTAGTACTGAAAATTCGGGACCCGTGTCATGAAAATCGTTGAATTATGACGATTTTGGTTTGGATTTTAGAGATGGTTTGAATACTATACATGAGCATTTCCGTCATGTTCGAGTGACGAAAACACCCTGTAACCGGAGTTTTCGTCTCGAGCCCTCGGGTTCCATTTTGTGAACGGCAGCCATTTTGTGATTGCCCTCACATAGCCAAATGACTAAAGCCAAAACCGAGTCCGAAGGACACGTACACCTTTGCTGCCTCCTCTGTGACCTGGGCAAGCTGACTCCACTGCCCGAAGCCAAACCTGTCCGGCCAGTTCCTTTCCCAGTGGCCGAGCGAGATTAGCATCAAGGCACAACATATCATAAACCTTTTCATCGCACACAAACCATGCCTAATCTTACATACACCTGTCCCTGTTTCTTGCTTTATGACTTGCTTTACGAGGAGGAGGTGCCCGATTTTATTAGGGGTCCGTCGATATCTGATGGAAATACTGGGCCTTGCCGGGTTATCAATTGCGGGCTGGGTGAACTGAAATGTGGGCTTGTCATCAGGACTCTGCTTTTTCTTTGTAGTAAAAATATGTGAATGGTCAACTGTAAAATAAGGAATATTTGCCTGAAGCATATTATTTTGTATATAAGGAGAAGACTGACTTTGTAATTTTGAGCAGTCTCCTGAGAACATACATGCCGTTGTACTTCTAGGATACCTGTTACTGGCTGCAGCCAATAAATTCGATCTTTGACTTCACCGAGAAGACTCTGTGTTTCTGTAGTCTGAAACAGGAAGGACTCGAAGTCTTTGGGTTTTCTCCCTGGCACCGCTGGGTTCTTAAAAACCCGGTACTTCAAAACGCAGCCTTTTGTTCTAGATTTGTTATCGATGTAATCCGTTGTCAAAGAAAGCGTTTCTGCACATGCTGGATAAATGCAATGTTAGAATTTATTTTGGGGCGGATTGCAGTTAAAAGTGGTAGGTTTATCAGTAACTAAATGCCATGAAGATGCACCTCTTCCAGCCTCTCCCCTCCTCAAAAACAGTGCTTTAAATAGAATAAAATAAGAGCAGGTACTCACCAAATTGAGATGTCGAAAAGGGGGCGGGATTAGGAGGGCAGGGCTATGGGGGACGGGATATGGGCAGTGCTAAGGCACAGGTCTAGAGGCACACATTCAATTTGATTGAGATTTAATTGGTGTGCAGACATGCACATTGATGACAACACTCACTCATAAAAGAACACGCACAGGGACATAGAAGCACTCGTTCACACATACGGGGTATTTAGTTCATGTGCTTTAGAAACGCATATTCGCTGATGTTCACATTAATAAACCTTGTCCCCTGCCACCCCCGCTGTGCTACTGCATCACCATCACCTCCTTCCTCTTCGATCTGGCTCCAATCAAGTGCTGCCCTACGCTGCTATGCCAGCAGGAATTCTTCTCTTAGGTTTCCCCGAGTCACGAGATGTGCCTGTTAGCAGGCCCTTCTCACACACCTAAAGTGCTATTATATGCACAGAGCTGAGTGAACACTGTTGCACAAGTTACTTACCTTCGGTAACGATATATCTGTAAGAAACATTAGTTAGTGTTAGATTCCTTACCTTAGAATATCCCCAGGCGTCAGACTGGATCCGGAAAGTTTTCGTCAGCAGTACCCCTGCGCGTCGCTAGGCATCGTTTGCGGCTCCGCGTCCGTCGTCGTGATCGCCGGGATGACGTCGTCAGAGTACTTAGATGCAGCACTCGCGCTCTGACGTCAGTTCTGTACATAGCTTTCCGCGCCAGTAAAGCAGAGCCATGAAAGAAACCGACACTGGTGCCATGAAACTAGGGCCCTGAAAGGCATGTCCTTAACCCAAGATATCGGTTCGCAGAATGGGGAGGATGGATGGGACGGTAAGGAATCTAACATTAACTAATGTTTCTTACAGATATATCGTTACCGAAGGTAAGTAACTTGTGCATCTGAAAGAAACACGTTAGTGTTAGATTCCTTACCTTAGAATAGATACCACAGCAATACCAACCCCGGCGGTGGGTCTGCAAACCAAGATCACACCAGAATGTCATGGAGAACAGAACGGCCGAAAAAGCCATCTCTCCGGACTTGGCTGTCCAGGCAGTAGTGCCTAGCAAACAAACGTGTGCAGCGAGGCCCACATAGCGGACTGACAGATGTCCTGCAAGGGGACTCCCTGACCCAGGGCAGTAGTAGCCGCTGTGCCCCGGGTAGAATGGGTGCGCAGCCCAACAGGAGGCTCCTTTTTCGCGAAGGAGTAGCAAACCTTGATGCACAAGACGACCCACCAAGAGATGGTCCGCTTGTGCACCGCCTGTCCCTTCTTAGCGCCCACGTAACCAACAAAGAGCTGGTCGTCCACCCGGAACTGGCGGGTGCGATGTAGATAGAAGGAGAGTGCACGTTTTGGGTCCAGACGGTGGAGTCTCTCTTCATCCTTCGAAGGATGCAGAGGCAGAAAGAAGGTGGGCAAAGTGATGGACTGCCCGATGTGAAAGGCAGTGACTACCTTGGCAAGGAAAGAAGGAGGAGTCCTCAGAACAACTTTGTCCGGATGGACAGAGAGGAAAGGAGGTTTTAAAGATAGAGCCTGGAGCTCACTCACTCTCCTGGCAGAGGTGATGGCAACCAGGAATGCAGAGTCAGAAGAAGAAGAGGACAGTTATGAAGTGGCTCAAAGGGAGCGCACACCAGATAAGTCAGAACAAGATTCAAGTCCCACTGAGGCATCACGAAGGGAACAGGAGGAAACATGTGTGTGATGCCTTTCAAGAATCTATTTACAACAGGGAACTTGAAAAGAGAAGGCTGATCAGGACGCCTTAAGAAGGCTGAAATGGCCGAGAGATAGCCCTTGAGAGTGCCCAGAACAGAGCCCTGCTGGGCAACAGACAGAAGGAAGAGGAGAACCTCTGAAAGGGAGGCAGAGAGTGGATCCACAGCCTTTGCTGTGCACCATGCCACAAATTTGTTCCACCTGTTGGCGTATTCCGTTTTTGTGGAGAGATGCCTAGCTGCCAGAATCACATCACAGACTTCAGGACGCAAATCAAATGGCCTCAACTGTCGACACTCAATCTCCATGCATGGAGGTGGAGACTAGACAGGTTCGGGTTGAGGACCGTCCCCTGCTGCTGCAACAGAAGGTCCTCCTGAAGACACAGACGAATCGGGGGATCGACTGACATGCTGAGTAGCTCGGGATACCAGTATCTTCGTGCCCAGTCCGGAGCCACAAGGATGACTTGGGCCCGGTCTCGCCTGATCTTCTTCAGCACTCTGGGCAGAAGTGGTATAGGCGGAAAGGCGTACAACAGACCGCAGCTCCACTCGCGATGAAAAGCTTCTCCGAGCGAATACCGCCGTGGAAATTCCAACACGCAGAACTGATGACATTACGCGTTCTCTTTGGTGGCAAATAGATCGAACCAAGGCTCTCCCCTCTGCTGAAAGAGACCTTGCGCCACGTCCGAGTTCAGACGCTATTCGTGATCCATCATGCACCTGCGGCTGAGTTAGTCTGCCCTGGCGTTCAGGGAACCTGCCAAGTGTTCAACCACTAGGGTGACGCCCTGGTGTTCCAGCCATGTCAAGAGGCGCAGTGCCTCCTGACAGAGATTCCACGACTCCACCTCGTCCTGTTTGTTGCAGTACCACATGGCGGTGGTGTTGTCCGTGAACACCTGCACTACACTTCCCCGGACAGAGGGAAGGATTGCCTTCAGTGCAAGACGGATCGCCCGCAGCTCCAGAAGGTTGATATGGAGCCGGGGCTCTGCCGGAGTCCAGAGGTCTCTGATCTCCCTGTCTCCCATGTGGCCCCCCGTCCCAGGAGGGACGCATCTGTCACCACTACGTGCTTCGGTCGGGGAAGGGAGAGAGATCTGCCGCTGACCCAATCGCTGTTCGAGAGCCACCACAGCAACTGGTGCCCTCCAAGATCAGGACGTGGTCGGACAGGCTGCCCTGATGCTGTGCCCACTGAAACTTCAGGTCCCACTGCAGAACCCGCATCCGCCACCTGGCGTGATGCACCAGAAGGATTCAGGAGGCCATCAGCCCCAGGAGCCGCAGCGTCAACCTGACCGAGACTCGGGATAAAGGCTGAAATATCAGAATCAGAGCCTGAATATCCCGAACCCAGTGTTCGGGGAGATAAACCCGAAACTGCGCTGAGTCCAGACCCGCTCCGATGAAAAGGAGCTTCTGAGAGGGGCAGAGGTGTGACTTTGGCACGTTGATGGAGAACCCCAGCGAGTGCAGGAGGTCGGCCGTAGTCTGGAGGTGGGAGAGTACTGTCTGGGGCGAGCTCGCCTTCAACAATCAATCGTCGAGATGGGGGAAGACTGAAACCCTTAATCTGCGCAGATGAGCTGCGGCCACCGCCATCTCATTCGTGAACACCCGTGGGGCGCTGGTAAGGCCGAAGTGGATCACGGTAAACTGAAAGTGCTCATGGCCTACCGTGAACCACAGGTAACGCCGGTGGGCCGGAAGGACGGGGATGTGGAAATACGCGTCCTGCAAGTCCAAAGATACCATTCAGTCTTCTGGGTCCAGGGAAGCGAGGACCCTAGCCAAAGTCAGCATCTTGAACTTCTCCTTCCGGAAGAAGCAGTTGACGCTCTGTAGGTCCAGGATAGGGTGTAGTCCTCCTTTGCCCTTCTTGGGTAAATGAAAGTAGTGGGAATAGCAACCACGTCCTACTTCTGGCCCAGGAACACGCTCGATGGCCCCCTTGGCCAAGAGGGCAGTAAGGTCCTCCAGCAGAAGTTGCAAGTGATCCCCCAACATGCAGGGGTACTGCGGTGGCATGGCTGGAGGGGTCGCCTCGAAGGGGAGGGAGTAGCCCCTTCGGACGATTTGCAGAACCCACATGTCCGACGTGATGGTAGGCCTTGAAACGCTCCAGCGCACTATCCGCCTTGTCGCCAAAGAGGTGACGGCCATCAGAGGGCATGTCCATGAGGGTGGCCTGGACATCCCCCGAAAAGTTGGCGGACCTCAGCCAGGTGTGGCGGCGAACCGCCACCGTTGTTGCAATCGCCCTACCCAGCGAGTCCGTTGCGTCGAGTCCACACCGTATTGAGTGGCATGCTGCATCCCGCCCTTCCGCCAGGGCTTGAGGGAGCTTTGCCCGGGCCTCCTCTGGGCACTGTGGCAGCACCTCCGCAACAGTATCCCACAGAGAGTGGGTGTAACGGCCCAAAAGGCAGGCGGTGTTGACAGACCATAGCCCCAAACTCAAGGAGGAGAACAGTTTCTTCCCAAACTGATCGTACCTTTTGGATTCCTGATCCGGAGGAGCGGTCGGGAATGCGGTCTGGGAGGTAGAGGCCTGGATCACCAGGCTCTTGGTGTGGGGTGAAAGGACAGGAAGCTAGGGTCCCCGGAGCCAGGCGGTGGCGTCCGGCCACGTTCTGATCCACAGGGAGGCCTGTGGAGGGCTTGGACCAGGTGCCCAACAGACTTTCAGTGAGGGTTTCGTTGAACAGCAGTAGAGGCTCCGAGGAGCTTGCCTGCGGTTTGAGCACCACAGTGAGGAGGTTAGTCCTCACGGCCGCGACAGGAAGATCAGGAGCCAAGGCCTTGGCCACCCTGTTCAACACCACGCTGTAAGCAGCCTCCTCCTCCGTAGCCACGGAGGGAAGAGAGACAAATCCAGTGTCGGGCGAAGTGTCCAGACCACTGGCCTCCCCTAGCTTGTCTGCCCAGTCCTGGCTCAACTGACACTGCAGTGCCAGAGGGTCCTCAGATCCCTCCCAGTCCCCCTCGTCATCCATCTCCTGATAGTCAGGGAAAAATGATAGAGCCGGGTCGTAGGTGAAGAGCTCACCCATCGGCGCCGGACCCAGTCCGGGGCTGGGACTGGGGACAACGTCCACCGGGGACGGCGTCGTTTGGGACAGCGGAGGAGGCGTAAGGTCGACTGGTGGCAATCCGGGTTGCAGGCCTCGATCCTGTGGCGTCGGGACCGGAGTTGACGACGGGGCCGGGGGAGAGTCACCCGATGGCGCCGGGGCCGGAGCCGCCATCCTGCTAGGGCTCCCAGACAGACCCCCGGGACCCGAAGGCGCCTCGACAGGGTTCGACAGAGGAAAGTGAGTCCTCATGGCCACGAGGAAGTCACGTATCTCCTCTGGCGTCGCGTGCAGCCCAGGGACCGGCGGGTGTGGAGCTGGACGTGGCGCTTGCGGCTCCGTTGGAGCCGCGTGGGCGTTGTCGCCCGAACCCCTGGCTGCGTCGTGCGAACATCGGGGCACGACTTGTCATCGTGGTCGGCTCGAGACAGTAAAGGCACCGATGGTGGGGGTCGGTCACCGACATCAAGCGGTGACAGTCCCCATAAGGTTTAAACCCAGGCATCCCTACCGGCACCGCGAGTCTGAGGTCGACTCGAGAAGTGATCAAAAAAGTTAGCCAAAAAATGACTAAGAGTACTGCTCTTCCCGGATCTGCGCTTGCTGGCGCGGAAAAAAGAAGAACTGACGTCAGCACGCGAGGGTGGCGTCTAAGTACTCCGACTACGTCATCCTGGCAATCACGACGCCGACGATGGACGCGGAGCCGCAGACGACGCCTAGCGACGCGCAGGGGTACTGCTGACGAACACTTTCCAGATCCGGTCTGACGCCTGGGGATAGGTAAGCAATCTAACACTAACGTGTTTCTTTCAGATTATAATCCCAGTGTGACTCTGGCCCCTCCCAAACTCCGTCTCAGCTCTGAATGAACGCATATGGGTGTTGCTCAATTAGCACATTGTAAGAAGAGCTTAGCACCCGAGTGCTAGATGAAAACGGATGACTCGTCAACTGTCACACTTCTTTTTTTACATGCCAAATTGCACTGAGTTGGCTTCCTGCCCCATGAGTACTGGTACTCATTTTGAACAAGAAGTTCCAGTATTCAAGCTCACAAAATTTAGAAGTGCCCGTACTTAGTTCTGGTGAGTACAAGAGCACTTAAAGCACTGCTCTCAATTCATCATTTACAGGCCAGAGTCCAAAGCCGGCTAAACCAAAACTACATGTCCCAGAATGCACATCCATGATAAACGAAATTCAAGGCACGATACAGGTTTCACTGCCCTTCCAACCATGGAATTACATGGCAAGCATATACATGTTAAATGTAAGAAAGATACAGACTTCCATCATATACAACTCAAATTAAAATAATGACATTACTGAAGCTTCTTGAAAGTTTGCGCTGCTGACGGATGACTTTCTTTGGAAGAGCGAGGTGTAGGAGTGGAATGGGCCACTAAAGTCGGTGTGCTTATCGTCCTATTGCGGGTGCGGCATGCAGTATTGTTGTAGGGTCTCCCCCTCACTTGTAATACATATATTTGCAATGCTATAGGTCTCGCATTTAAATGCGAGACCTATGGCATTGCAAAAAAACGGCTGCATTGTCCCGGTTGCTTTGGAAGTGAAAGCATGCATGGCGACTGAATGTAAGCAAGGCCAGTAGCCCTGGAAGGTTACTAATGAAGACATGGCTGTACTAAGGAGGGAATAACAAGCTAATTACAGAATCAGAAGGCAGCATTTACGATGACAAAGACACAAGTCAATGAAAAATAAGGGCGGAGAGTGGGTGTGGCTTCTCTCCCATACTCTAATACAGTAGATCGCCAGAGCAGCGCATGCGCGTTGGCTCAGGCTTGACCTAAAAACACATTGAACAAAATGCTTATTGAAAATGAGACAATTAAATACCTTGTTAATCTTAAATTCCTTTAATACCACAGTTTCCTGATGTTTAAATGTGCTGCTGTTTGAAGCAGGAATGATGGGGACAGAATAGGTGTTTTTTGTTGGTTGTTGCAGTGCAAAGACTTCAGACATAATTTCTCCACTGTAGTCTCCCAAATTATGCCTACAATGAAAGCACAATAATCAAACATGTATGTTCTCTAAAATGCAAAACTCATTTCACTCTTTAACATTCTAGTTTCTGATTGCAGTCTCAATGCTTGTACCTTTATGATAAAATAATAGGTTTATTTGTAAAGCACGTTCTCAAGCGATGAATACTTGCAGGATGCTTACACTTATAGAACACTTCACTTCCTTTATTAAAAACAGTGAAAAAGTTTAAGCAACAATTTTCAAAACACATTTTTCAGAAGGATATTCGAGTAAGATGCATATATATGCCAACACCCATCACCCCAAATGGAAGAAAGCACACTACAAAGTACAACGAGGCGACAGAGATTCAAGTGTTCAGTTAAAGGTCGTCCTTTATTTCTCAACCAATAACAAAAAGCTCTTAAACAGCTAACATGTTTAATCCCCTTAAATACTATTGAACTTTTTCAGGGCAAAAGCATTTAGACATCTTTCATGATTATGTCAACTGCCCCTCCTGTGTTTCTATTGTCAGAGTAAATTTGATGATCAGCCACTTAATAATGATACCGTGACTCTGGAGTGATGTCGAACACATCTGATGTAAAAAAGAAAATTTGAGATAAATTCACCAACTCCGACAAATCACCTTAAAAAACAATATCACTTGGAGAGACTATCATCTAATCTTACAAGACTCATTCAAGTTCAAGTTTAAAATTTGTATAGAGCACTACTCACCCAGAGGGTCTCAAGGCGCTTGAAGGAGGGGGGTACTTTACTTATCGAATATCCAAGTTTTTAGTTGTTTTCTGAAGGAGAGGTGGTTCTGTGTGAGGCGGAGGTAGGTGGGGAGAGAATTCCAGGTCTTGGCCGCTAAGTAGGAGAAGGATTTTCCCCCCCATGGTGGATCTTTGGATGCGTGGTATTGCGGCGAGGGCTTGATTGGACGAACGTAGTTGGCGGGTGGGGGTGTAAAAGGACAGGCGTGTGTTGAGGTATTCGGGTCCTAGGTCGTAGAGGGCTTTGTGTGCGTGGGTGAGGAGGCGGAACGTTATTCTCTTGTTGACGGGGAGCCAGTGGAGATCTTTCAGGTGACAGGAAATGTGGGCTTGGCGGGGGATGTCTAGGATGAGTTTGGCTGAGGCGTTCTAGATGCGTTGGGAGTTTTTCTGTAGTTTGGCTGTGGTTCCGGCGTAGAGGGTGTTTCCGTAGTCCAGTCGGCTTGTGACCAGTGCATGGGTGACCGTCTTTCTTGTTTCGGTGGGGATCCAACGGAAGATTTTTTTGAGCATGCGTAGGATGTTGAAGCATGATGATGAGACGGCGTTGACTTGTCTGGTCATCGAAAGGGAGGAGTCCAGGAAGAAGCCCAGGTTACGTGCGTGGTCCGTTGGTATTGGTGCGTTTCCTAGGGCTGGAGGCCACCATGAGTTGTCCCAGGCGGAGGGGGATGATCCTAAGATGAGGACTTCCGTTTTGTCCGAGTTCAGTTTTAAACGGCTGTTCTTCATCCACTCGGCTACTTCTTTCATCCCTTCGTGTAGGTTGGTTTTGGCGGTGTTTGGGTCTTTGGTGAGGGAGAGGATTAGCTGGGTGTCATCTGCGTAGGAGATGATGTTGAGGTTGTGTTGGCGCGTGATGGATGCGAGGGGACTCATGTATACGTTGAAGAGGGTGGGACTGAGTGATGATCCTTGTGGTACGCCGCAGATGACTTCGGTGGCCTCTGATCTAAAAGGGGGAGGCGGACTCTCTGGGTTCTTCCGGTGAGGAATGAGATGATCTAGTCCAGTGCTTTTCCTTGTATTCCGACGTTGCTGAGGCGTTGTATAAGGGTGCTATGACCGACTGTGTCGAAGGCTGCGGAGAGGTCAAGTAGGATGAGGGCAGCTGTTTCTCCGTTGTCCAGTAGAGTTCGAATGTCGTCTGTTGCTGCGATGAGGGCGGTCTCGGTGCTGTGTTTGGCTCGGAAGCCGGACTGTGAAGGGTCGGAGAATTTGTTGGATTCGAGGAAGGCGGCTAGCTGATTGTTAACGGCTTTCTCAATGACTTTGGCAGGGAAAGGGAGGAGCAAGATGGGGCGGTAGTTTCTAAGTTCAGTGGGGTCTGCTGTGGGTTTCTTCAGGAGGGCGCTGAGTTCGGCATGTTTCCAGCTTTCCGGGAAGGTAGCGGAGTTGAGGGAGCAGTTGATGACGTCTCGGAGATGGGGTGCGATAATGGAGTCTGCTTTGTTGAAAATGTGGTGGGGACATGGGTTGGTTGGCGATCCTGAGTGGATGGAGTTCATCAGGCGAATGGTGTCTTCAGTGGTGATTGGGTTCCAGGCGCAAAGGTTGTTGGAGGGGGGATTTAGTTCAGAGGTGGGTGGGGTGGACTGATCTCCAAAGCTGTTATGTATGTCAGCGATTTTGTTGTGGAAGAACGAGGCAAGAGAGTCGCAGAGGTCTTGGGAGGGAGTGATGTTGTTGGTGCCAGCGGAGGGGTTGGTAAACTCTTTGACGATGTTGAATAGTTCCTTGCTATTGTGGGAGTTGTTATCGAGTCGATCCTTGAATGCCGATTTCTTGGTGGATCGGATCAGTTGGTGGTGATTGCGGGTGGCGTTCTTGAAGGAGGCCAGGTTGTCAGTGGTTGGGTTTTTTCGCCAGGCTTTCTCGAGGGTGCGACAGATCTTCTTGGATTTCTTAAGGTCATCATTGAACCAGGGGGCTTTTTTGCTACCTTGCTTGATTTGATGGTTTTTCAAGGGTGCTAATTCGTCAGCGCTGTCGGTGATCCATTGTGTGAGGTTGGTGGCTGCTTGGTTTGGGTCCGATGATTTGGCAGGAAGCTTTTGGTGAAGCGATGTGAAGAGCTGGTCGGTGGTAATTTTGTTCCAGTTTCTGCGGGGAATTGGTTGTGGGTGGTTGTGGGTCGTGGTCTTTTTGTAGTTGAAGTGAAGACAGCTGTGGTCCGTCCAATGGAGAGCTGTGGTGTGATTGAAGGAGATGTGCTTGCTGGAGGTGAAGATTGGGTCGAGCGTGTGCCCGGCATAGTGGGTGGGGGTGTTTACCAGTTGTTTGAGTCCGAGATTGGCGAGGTTGTCCAGAATGGTAGTGGTGTTGCTGTTGTTGTTCTTTTCCAGGTGGAAATTGAGGTCTCCCAGTAGAATGTAGTCTTTGGAGGGGAGGGCGTGTGGGCTGATGAAGTCAGTTATGTCTTTGCTGAATTGTGTGCGGGGTCCAGGTGGTCTGTAGATGAGGGTGCCTCTAAGTGTGGTTTTGGGGTCGGTGTGGATCTGGAAGTGAAGGTGTTCGGCGGCTGCGAGGTTATCGTCGGAGCTGGTCGTGATGCGGATGGTGTTCTTGTGGACTATGGCGATGCCTCCTCCTGTTTGGTTAATGCGATCCTTTCGGATGATCTTGTAGCCATCCGGGATGGCTATGGCGATGTCGGGGGCCTTGGTATCAATGATACCAAGGCCCTCAGTGTTAAATAAAGAACAAATTCATGAGCCAAAGATCTATGCTAAACCTTTTACCACAATGGACCTAGCTGACAAATGCAACTTTTCAAACCGGTCTTGCAACTGAATGTCTTAACTTCTTAAGTGCTGGCCTCACTGCCTCCACACAACTGCTTAGTGTTTTTTTTGTATTTGTGGCAGTTTAAGTGGTTAAGCCTTCATGACATTTTCCCACAAAATATATTTACGCCCAATGTGTGCCATTTCCCCCATATGTGTGTGTGAATGTTTGTGGATTCCCCTGGGGGCAACTAAAAAAATGGCAAAAAGGTGGCAACATTTGGGGGTAGTTTTATTAGGTTTTGCCTAAGCCATCGCGTTAGCGATGCTTTGGCGAGATATTAATTAAGGGGCTTTCAAAAGTGCTCCCAAAGTGCGGATCGGGTACAGTGCATGTGCGCGCGCACCATTTGTCCGCCTGCTGATCACTTTCGCAGTCGCTTTGATGTTCTCAGTGAGCCGCGCGGCCACGGAGAACATCAAAGCGGCCGCGAAAGTGCTCACCATTTGGCATCCGAAGCATTTTTTTTGTGTGCAGTATGCGGCATGTGACTGGCGCTTGTTTTTGAGAGGGGGGGGGGGGGGGGGCTCACAGATACAAGCGCTGCAGCTCGGGGGCACTAGCAGACCCCGCCTTGCACCTCCACAGGCTCACACAAACACAGCAAAAGCACAGCCCCCATGCCACCAGCCCGCTGGGCCTCTGTAATGACGCAATGAATGTCGCAGTAGCAACAGAGCAGCCCAGCACTGAATTCAATGGCTGGGGCTGCCGCAGTAACACAGGCCCGCCCCTCAATAGTGGGATTATTCAGGGGTGTCTCTCCTCGCTGTTCCCTATGATATTGCAGTGACGAGGCCCCACACTGCACCGCTATCAGTCCGCGGGCGAAGGGCAGGCCTCTGACACGGTCCTCTTCACCCGTGCCCGCCAGCTCACATTCTGGTATCCCCAGGGTGCAATTCACACAATTGTTGGCCTGTCGTTGTGGGAGCACTTCTACTGCTTGTTATTTTTCAAAATAGTGTGCAAAAGGACCTCGTTCACTAATAAACAAGTGTCAACGTTCGGTTGCGAAGTGATTCATAATAGTTACTACAAACGGAGCAAATCCTATCTTTGCTTAAAACGCCCTCAATGACAGGCTCGCTATTTAAAGTTCTGTTTGAGCGGGGGTATAGCGGGACGCACGCACACCTATGCGTTACTATAGCTCTTACCTATTGTTTGCCAAAGCCTCAAAGCACATGCTGATGGTGTTTGTCGCACGTTCACATACACACAGTGGAAAGAATCCCACTGTTAAAGAGCAGGGCTGTAACATTTCCAAGGTTCATGCGTGAGTAAACTCATCAAGGTCAGTTTCTTGCTCGTCGCGGTCAGTTCTTTCTTCACATGCTGAGATGTTCAGGCTTTTTTAGTCTGTATAATATCGAAACTTTAAGTACCAGAATGCCGGTAAAAAAAATACGTGCTTCATGAACTTTTTGCATGGATCTGTGAAACTTGAGAGGTCTTAATGCGCCTGTAATGTACCAGTAACCCCGCCCAGGATCAGCGTAGCAGCAACGTGCTCTATTCAACAACAATCAACCAAGCATTTTATGGCTAATGCAAGTAGACTGGTGCGGGGAGTCCTACCCTGCCTTCCTAATTGCATACATGTCAACATGTTAGAACAGGAAACAAGGAGGATTTGGGGAAAAACATGGGGGGAGGGTCGAATTTTCCCAATTGAATTCTATTAAGCAGAAGCAATTTCAGGCGGAAAACAGCCCTGCAATGTGTTAAGTCTCTTCTTTATAGAAACGTCACTATGCGTCACTGTAGCATCTGCCTTTATTTCTGCCGTCCTGCCTCGGCTGCTCTAACTTTGCCTTTTACTGCCCTCTACCCACTTCCTGTTTACTCTCCTTCCTGGAAGTTCATCTTTCAGACTACAACTAGACTACTAACCTCCCCAGGGCACACAGTGTCGTTCATGGCTGAAATTTCAACAAGTGCATCTTGTGCCAGACTAACGCATTTGCTGATTTTTGTTGTATCAGTGCAATGCCCCAAGATTGTCACGCAATAAAAATTATTTAAAGGCTGACTGTCACTCATCGCCTCGCAGTAATGCCTGTACCCGCTCCGTTAGTGTTATTTGGCAGCTCGCTGCTGCCTGCGCCAACTATACAGTTGCGGATGATACCAGGAGTAGTGTGTCAGTACTATTATCCCATTGTCGTGAAGTATGTGCTGCCTGTGCTGAATCAATGGGCTTTGTAATTGGCTGGTTTGCACGCTTAACCCAGCCAAGCAATTACCGAGCTGCTTCATAAGTGATCGTTGCGCATGATAAACACTAGTCAGTTCTGGGCCAACACAGCATTAGATAAAGAGCAGTGATGTAACAGTTGCGGTTGGTGGAATTTTAAAGTGATGAGGTGTAAAAGCAAATAATGTTAGCATGAATGAGCAAACCCAATGTTTAAATGGGGGGCTCGGGGGTCCTCCCCCTGGCATTTTATTAAAAACTGGTTTATTTTGCAGCAATTTTTTGGTACCCTTTTTCTCTCCACATCTTGTGAATGCACTTGCTTGTATCTCCTTCACTTCACCATGCCCAAACACACTATGCACCAACTCACCTGTAAGCACTGCACTCTCTTTGACTTTTGCCTTGTCAAAAGTTTGACAACTGTAAAATTCCATCACTCGAATTTGCACAGAATCACAACTGGAATATGTGACCATTGCTCTGTGCGCTCTGCAAAGAGGCCGAAAAGACGAGAGGAAAACTCTCGCTCCAGAGACAGACTGACATACACACTTACATGACAATTACATGTAATTAAAGAAACTGGTGTTAAATATACTTTTACATTTTGAAAAGTCAGTTTGTTAATGCAATCACTGCCGATGTTTATGTGTACCAGTCTCAGGACTGAACCTGCTGGTGAAGAGGTAAATAGCAAAATGTGCACTCATAAAGCTACAAAGTCCCTGAAATCAGCCAGCACCTAACATAGTGCAAACACTTTTTAGGTCGGGCATTCAAGACCTCTTGTATATACTTTAGTATATATTTATAATATACTTATATGTGTATGTACTTTGTGGGCTCTGGAGATCAGCCCTAGAACTTGTCTGCTTCGGCTCAGGGACTTTTTTTTCTGTGCAACTCTTTCTATTTAACTGTCTTGATTGAAAATAACTAGCATAGGTCAGTAAAATACCAGAATTGCTTTCTGCAGAGAGACTTGCTTTTTTAAATTTTTCTGCCAACTGTCTCTATTTAACTTTCTTAATAGAAAACGACAAGCAGAGGTCAGTAAAATACCAGAATCACTTTAGAATTCTCTAGATTCCAGTCCATAGAAATTGTCTTCCATGAGCACCCGTAGACAATGATATTTTTCTCAAATCTTGTTAAGAATTGATCTTCGCAGTATATTCAGCAAAAATCTATTTTCACTAATAAATGATACTTTTGATACCTATCCTAACAAATGATTTTTGCGACATGTTGCTAGCCTGATTGTTATCCATAAGCAGACTTTTACTGTAGAGAAAGCCACTTTAGCCCACAGAGTGAAACACGCTGTTGAATGCAGTCGCTGAAGCGATATACGAGACTAAATATTAAGCTTATTCAACCTTTGCACATTATACACCATTGCTTTGTTAGAGTCGTTAAAGAGTCAAGGCATTACTTGGGAGTGACTTGATTTATGCCCAAAGCAGGTTTTCACACATGCCAAACACCGTTTCTTATGACAAGGAATTGCTGCAGCATTCCATACAGAAGTTAAATTAAAGAGAATCGTGTATTGATTGCGAGTGATTTTTAGGTGTAGTGTGGATGCAGCCACGAAGGAACACAAACAAGCTACAGACTTGTCTCCAATATCTCTGAAGCCCATGTATGACCTAACTGGAATTGTGCCAAAAAAACACAGCAAAGCAAACACATGCATCAGATCATTGTAAATAAATTGTTTACGAACTATGACTCTCTCATCCTGATGGCTATTGGTCCGTTCGGACTAGTTTTGGAAATAATAATTAATAATTTTAAAGACTGCCCAATGTAAAGAAATGTTGCATAAAGTAGAAGTGTTCTGAAGATGACTCAATGAATTTTATACACCATAAGTTTAAAAAGTTCACTCGTTTGGGCCTTTAAAGTCTCCCAAAATTTTTTAACACCTTTTTATGTGGGAAATGTATTATTATTTTTTTTTTTTAATGATATCGCTTTTAGTTTACCAACATATTTGCAGCTAAACTGTAGCATGAGGTATATATAATTTAAAAAATACGTTTGGATTCAATAACAATTTGAGCCCGTATCTTGGAACTCTAATTAAGCCCTTATAAGCGGAAGATCGGTTAGTGAAGTGCTGTAGGCCAAAATATAAGTGACAAACCATGAAAAAGTACCTAATTGAGGTTAGCTAATCTGTTACCTTGTTTAGGGGTCAATGCAGGTTCATTGGGAGGCTGAATAGCAGCCTATTTGTGATCAGAGTCAAAAATGGAAGTGCATCTAGTCTCTTAACAGAAAATATGTGTAATGAGACCGCGCATACATTGAAATTCCTTGCACGGAGCAATGAAAGACAAAAATAATTCATTTTGAGCTAAATAAGTTTTTTAGGTCGAGCTATTTATAGTTCTGACATATTGTAGGGGAAACAAACTCTTTGAACAAGCGGATTCCAAGCGGATTACGTCCAGTTCATGTGGTGCCTCGCTCCCATTCGTCAAACCCATCAGCCTCGCAGCACCAGACTTCATGTGCACTTCATGTTATCCAGTCGTGTGAGACGTGCGCAGCCTCGCACCCATATGCTCCCAAGGAATCGCTTCCGCCCCCCCAACCTCACAAACCACCATTTGTCGCACGCATCAGACCCGCCACAGCGAGAGCTTCAGACTTCAAAGGAATGCTCTCCCCCGCCCCCCTCTGCGCAATGCCAGTTGTCTCTCTTACACCACCAGACATCAAAGGCTGCTGCTCCCCCCCCCCACAGCAATGCCGCATCCAACAAGCGCAGCCTCTGCTCCACTTCCAAAACAGTTCCCGACAAGAATGCTTTCCATGTTCATTCCACTTAAGGCCCTGTCTGTACCTCTCCCACCATTATCGGGTGCTGCTTACTCTTTCGCTCTCCTGCTGCCTGTCCTCTCACGTGCCCTGTCCCTTGTGTTTCTTGTGCGCACACTTCAAATGTGAAAGCATCTGGTTTCACTGGTTGACGAGCCTCTATGAGGGCTTTTAACAACTCACTTTCTTCCCTGATTTAAGTGGTTGCTTTATAAAGTTCCTTGTGCCGTTATATTGCTTTTGACTTCACGCTTTGTTTTTATAAACATAAACCTTAGCTTAGTGCAACTCTGACAGCACAACACTTCTCATTTAGGTGTGTTCTTTTTAACAATCTCGGGAATTCACTTACTGTTGTTACACACACCTCTATTATTTTGGAAACCTAAACTGCATTAGAGCTATTGAATGATGTTCCGAGAAAATACACAGGTTTGCTCACCTGTAATTGTTCGGAGTTATGCTTTTGTTTTGTAAAGCATAGATTTGGTATCCTTAAGCGTCATGTTCACCCACAGTACAGTTTGAATACTTTGTTTGATGCATATTGTTCTGTCTACTGCTCATGAATAACCACTTTAATTATTTCAGAGACATTCAAATATTTTAACCAGATCACGTTGATACCTGCTGTTAATATGAGATGCCAGTTAATTTTCTCTCATATATCGTAGGACAAAAATAAACAGCACTGGTGCATCTCCGGTAAACAGTTGAAAGAATGTGTTTAAGTCATACAGGCGATTTTTAAGGAATATTTGTAGTTTGTGACAATCAACACTTCGAAACTTTTTGGTGAAAACCAGACAATGGATTCATATGGAAGGAAATTCAAGTTATTGGTAAGTATGATTAAAATTACTTTTCAGGGTCAGTGCTGGGTTAAAAGATGCAGCACTATGTTCTCTCCTGATAACGAGTGAGTAAATCGGAATTCGTTGTTCAGCTGATTTTAGGTGAATATTTTAAAGTTTCGAAACTCTACACTTTGGTTCCACTTGGAAATTCTTCTATGTTACACTATGGAAGAAGAACAAAAGTTACTTACCTGTAAACTGTGGTTCTCCAGTATTGGTGTCTTTCATAGATTCACATGATTGAATAATTCCCCGTCGTCGAAGTGGGAGTCCCACGGTACATAAAATAGTAGTAATATATATGTATATATATATATAGAAAACATCATAAATATACATATAAATATATAACATATAAAAAGATATAAATAAGAAATTTAAAAGTACCATAGAACAACATAGGCCGATAGAAGCCTAAAGGGAGAATTCACTTTAGTAACATATCCATGTCATTATATTGGTCCACATACCAGCCAATCAGGCTGCAGCACCCTCTAGAACCTTCTCCTCAGAAGCTCAAGCCCTCAGATTTTCGTAGCACCAAAGTGACCAAGAGTGCATGAGGAGAAGAGAGCCTCTGAGGGGAGGAAGGGTGGGTCGCATGTGAATCTATGAAAGACATCAATACTGGAGAACCACAGTTTACAGGTAAGTAACTTTTGTTCTTCTCCAGTATTAGAGTGTCTTTCATAGATTCACATGCTTGAATAAGAATTGAAAGCAGTACGCCAACACATGAGTCATAAAAGTCAATAAGAACAAAAGCAAGCAAATAAATGCACATATGAACATTGCATATATAGGAAAGAACCTTTCATGACAGGAGGCGGGAAGCAACAGAGGCTCACCTTCATCTGAAGAGATTTTGTAGCACCGCTTGACCCACAGCAGTGTCTGCAGCGTCAGTTGTCTCCAGACAGTAGTGCCTCGTGAACGTGTGCCTGCAGGACCACGTTGCCGCCCTGCAGATCTGATGTAGAGGCACTCCAGCAAATAGGGTGGAAGAAGACGCAACTGCCCTCGTCGAGTGTGCTCGCACCGGAGCAGAAAGAGGCTTGCCAGCCCGTTGATGGCAGAAGGAGATAGCAGAAGAAATCCATTGAGTAATGGATTGTTTAGTGACTGAATGTCCCTTACGCATCTGTCCATAGGCCACAAAGAGCTAGTCTGATTTACGAAAGGCAGCAGTGCATTGGATGTAGAATTTGAGGCAGCGCTTCAAGTCCAAAGAATGAAGAGAGCGCTCAGCGGAAGACTAAGGGTCTGGGAAAAAAGTCTTGAGAATGACAGGTTAATTAAGGCGGAAGTCAGAAGGAACCTTAGGAATAAATTTAGGATTCGTACGAAGTGTAACAGCGTCCCTTGAGAATTGAAGAAAAGGAGGCTGAATGGTGAAAGCTTGGATGTCGCTCACTCGCCTGGAGGATGTAAGTGCGAAGAGTAGGGAAACTTTCCAAGTAAGGAATTTTAATTCCGCAGAATGAATAGGTTCGAAAGGAGGTTTGAGGAGTTGCGGTAAGACCAGATTCAAACGCCAAGCAGGTGGTGGACGCCGGATAGGCGGAAACATCCGGAACAGGCCCTTAAAGAACTGATGAATAATCCGAGAGGAGTACAAGGATGTGCAACCATTGCGGCAAAGCGGGAAATCGCGGCCAGGAAGACTTTAAGAGTGGAATGCGAAAGTCACGACTTTGCCAAAAGGAGGAAAAAATGCAGGATTTGCTCAGGTGTGGCGAGCAGAGGATCGACGTTCTCCTTGTGGCACCAAACACAAAACCGTTTCCATTTCAGTTTATAGGTTTTGACTGTGGAAGGAGCGCGTGCTTGGGCAAGCACCTCTCTGCACTCAGGAGCAATATTCAGATGTGCAAACTCATTGTGCTCAGGTTCCAAGCGTGAAGCTGGAGAGACGCGGGATAAAGGGGGCAAATCTGGCACTGGCTCATGGTGAGAAGATGAGGCAGGGGACGAAGAAGAATCGTATTGCACTGGCAAAACAGAAGAAGATCCGTGAACCACGGGCGACGCGGCCACCTGAGCGCAATCAATAGGATGTGACACGGTTGAAGTCTCATCTTGTGCAGTAGGCGTGGTATCAGAGGGATCGGCGGAAAAGCATAAGCGAGTTCGTTCGACCAGTTGATCGAAAACGCATTCCCGCTCAATCCGTTGTGGAGATGCCGACTTGCGAAGCGTAGGCATTTGCGGTTGAGTGGAGTCGCAAACAGATCCAGCTCCGGCTGGCCACACAAGCGAAACACATACTCCAGAGTCGGTCGATGGAGTTCCTACTCGTGATTGTCCATAGCCGACCTGCTGAGAGAGTCTGCAAGGGCGTTGGAGGCACCCTGTACGTGAACTGCTGTTAGCTTGACTCGATGGTGAATCGCCCATTCCTAGATCTGTTGTGCCAGTCTGGATAGCAGAAGAGATCTCATACCCCCTTGCTTGTTGAGGTAGTGCATACTGGTGGTGTTGTCCGTACGCACCAGCAGTGACTCCCCTTCCACCAGCATCCGGAAAGATTTTAGGGGGAGAAAGATAGCCAAGAGTTCCAGGCGATTTATGTGCTATATGCATTGTTCTGCCGTCCATTTTCCTTTGACTGACAACCCTTTGAGGTGTGCACCCCAACCCTCTAAGGAAGCGTCCGTTGTGAGGCTAAGCGTGCGGTCTGTGTCCTGGAACGGCCGCCCAGTTGCGATGTTTGGAAGGTGAGCCCACCATTCCAATGCGCCCTGAATGCGGGGGTTTAGGCAGACTTTGTCGTTGAAGGATCCTGAGACTTGCCGCCATTGTTTGTCCAACTCCTCTTGGAGGACTCGAATGTGGAGCCTGCAATTGGGGATCAGCTGTATGCAGGACGATGCCATGCCCAGAAACGATTTTAACATTCGGCCTGAAGCGGACCTTCTTGAGCGTAGAAAAGCCACAATCTTGATAATGCGATCTTGGTGCTCCTGCGAAACAAACACCTTCGCCAGACGAGAGTCTATTAGTGCTTCTAGAAAGATCCTTTGTGTTGTGCTGGACGAACATGCGATTTCTCGTGGTTGACGGAAAGACCCAAGGCTTCAAAGACGGATAGGCAAGTCTGAGTGTGTTGTCTTGCTGCAAGGAAGGTTCGGGCATTTATCAAGCAGTCGTCTAAATAAGGGTAGAACTGTATGCCCTGTAGGCGTAGAAAAGCTGCAACCGGAGCCATGAACTTTGTGAAGACTCTTGGAGCGGAATGAAGGCCGAAAGGTAAAACTTTGAATTGGAAGTGTTTCAATCCCACTGTGAAACGAAGGTACTTCCTGTGTCTGTGATGGATTGGCACGTGGAAACATGCATCTTGGAGGTCGATTGTGGAGAGGAACTCTCCGGGATTCAGGAACTGTAAAATTTCCAGCAAGGTCAGTATCCGAATTGTTTGGGACTTGTTGAGGGCTCGGGGGTCCAAGATAGGGCGCCACTCTCCTGATTTTTTCCTGATAAGACAAAAGCGGGAATAAAAGCCAATGCCTTGTTGTAATCGAGGAACCACTTCGACAGACCCTTTTTTTATCATAACTGCGACTTACGCAAACAGTTCCTTCAAATGTGCTGGGAAAGGGCCAGATGGTGGGCGGGTTTATCGGAAATTTGAGAAATTCGAGAGCGTGGCCCTTTAAGATGACATCCAAGACCACACGATCGGAAGATATTTTTGACCAATTGTAGAAGTGATGGGAGATTCAACCTCCAATTTTCAGAGCAGGAGAACACTTGACCCGTGGAAAGTCACTGTTTTTTAGAGGTCGCCCCTCCTCTGTAGGTGGTCTTCCTTCTATAAGGCCTGGAATCGGATTGCCTATTCTGAGGTTGATAGGAGTAGAGCTGCTTGTTTTCACCATAGGAGCGGTATTGGGAGAAGCCACGAAAAGTGGAGGAAGTACCTCTATCACGTGCTCCATGAAAGGGCCTCATCCGGTACTGGAGAGATCCCAGGGTACGAGCAGTGTCCGTGTCTTTCTTGATGGACTCTAAGGCGTCGTCCACATGCTTGCCGAAAAGGGACTCTCCATCAAAAGGCACATCGAGCACTCTTGCCTGCACTTCAGGCCGAAAAGCCGTAGCCTTAAGCCAGCCCTGCCCCCTTAAGACTGCAGCACCTGCGAGCTGTCTGAAACCCGTTGAGGAAATATGAATGGCACAGTCTATAATTTCAGAGGATATTTTCTCTCCTTCCTGTACGATCTTATGGGCTTCTGCTCTGGAGGATTCCGGAAGTAGGTCAACCAAAGCCGCGATCTCTGACCACATCTGACGGTCAATATCGCCAGAGGATGGCTAGGGAGTTTGGCGCCCTGACCGCCGTGGCAGCCATAGTGGTGAATTTCTTCCCAATGGTATCCAGGCGGCGACCTTCTTGATCCGGTGGCGAAGTTAATGGAATTGCCGGGTTACGTGACCTTTTTTGAGCGGCTTCCGTAATGACTGAGTCAGCCTTTGGTTGTGACACAAGGCATGCATGTGAATCCTCAGGCGCCTTATACTTCTTACCTCAGTAAACACACCATCCACTTTACTGACCAAAACAGGGGTAAATGACCACAATGTCAATTTCTATACCCTAGGTGTGTGTATTCACACTATTCCTTAGGCCAGGGTGTCTCAGTAGCTCAACATGAACCAAGTAAAATCACAGGCCAACACTTACTAGAACAAATACACTAGAGAGTAACCGATGATGAGAAGTGGGTAGACCGGATATTGCTAAACCGGCAACCCCCTTGGGTGTTACGACCGTGAGGTACTCTCTCTACTCCCCACATTTTTTCTAGTATATTTGTTCTAGTAAGTGTTGGCCTGTGATTTTACTTGGTTCATGTTGAGTTACTGAGACACCCTGGCCTAAGGAATTGTGTGAATACACACACCTAGGGTATATAAATTGACATTGTGGTCATTTACTTCTGTTTTGGTCAGTAAAGTGGATGGTGTGTTTACTGAGGTAGGGCTACAGTTTGATTGTCTGTGATTGATTGGGGGCAGCCTTACCTCTCCTCCCCCTACACCCCTTGAGATTAGTGAGTTTTGTACGGCGGCCCAGCCGTGAGGGTTTTCCTCAGAGTTATTTTTTTTATTATTTTTTTTAATTCACTTTTGAGCAGGCAGATTGTTACTCACAGGATGTTCCTCCTGTAACGCACCGGTTTTAAAATAGTTTCTCTTTGGACACTGTTTACGCAATTTATCTTTAGGGATGAACTGTTTGGCATTTACAGACAAACAAATTGCACTGATTCTAGCTGGCCCGTCATTACTTCCTGATGCCCCTCTAAATACTGAGAATAACACAAAGGAAGAGTGGGATAAACTGAGTAATCTTAAAAAACGACAAATACGAGTTGCCCTACATGGGGTCCTTATGACCGAATATTTGAGAGCTGGTGCTTCTCCCCCCTGTTTACTAGTACGTTTGGAGCCCAAGATTTTCCTCGAAGACAAGCAATTCAGTGTGGATTGAAGCTTCATAGCAAACAAATGCACCAGGGATTGGTTAATATTGATTATTAATACAGCCAAACGCCTGAGTGAGGCCCTACTGAAAGAAATTCTGGAATTAGAGGACAGTCTCAATACCAACCCTGCACTGACAGATGCCAAAGACCACCTAACAGGCATCCAGGGGGACTTGGCTGAATACAAAGCTTACATGGTCACGCAAAAATTAAGGGGCTTAGGAAAAATCTTGACCGTCACACACATACTTGGGCTTTTCCCTACACTGAGGACGAATACTACGAGAAACCAACAGAGCAATTCAGGGCTCAACCATACCACAGACGTGGTGGGTTTCCTCAGAGAGGGGGACAGAGAGGCAACTGACGCACACCTAACAATTGGCGATTCGATAACACGAGCAGTGAAGACAAGGAAGTTCCCCCCCGCCAAACAACATCTGGCACTAGCAGAATTTTGCCGCAGAGTATAGGTCTGACTAAGATCTTGGCGCTCTTTTGAGGTCTTTTTTAGGACAAACATCGAGAGGTGGCCAGGGGGGCAGAGGCCCTCAACAAGGACAGGGCAGGGGACGCACACATCCAACATGGCAAACACACTCGCCACGAATCACAAGGAGCAGAGGCAAATCCTTCCAGAACTCAGGGGAGAGATAGAGGTGCAACCTGTCCAGATAAATGATATTGTGGTCAATCTTTCTTCACAGAAACTTACACCTACTGAATTGGGTGTTCTTAATAAAGGCCTTGGGTTCGTACCCACACCCAAACATGATCCTTTTTTATGCAGGAGGAAATTTCAGAAATGATGAGAAAGATTAAGTTACACAAATTCTTTAATGACAAGGAGAGAGTGCCTCTATCATTGTTCGACACCAACCTCCGACGCCCCTCGAGTTTTTGTCCTCCCACCTCTCTCGTGGGTCCAGAAGTGGCGGTATTTGAACAACGCATTATCAAAGATATTGAATCTCTCGAATCAGATCTAGGACGTCGAAAGGGCAATAACATGACCAAGGAAGAATGGTCGGCTGTGGCAGCTTTGCAAAAAAATGGGGCTATTACAATCAAGCCAGCCGATAAAGGCGGTGTTGTACACCACCGACTATGAGGCTGAGATCCTTAAACTTCTTGGGGTACAGAAAAACTACCAACCTCTAGTGCATGATCCCACCCCCGAACTCACTGAAATCATTAGGAACATGGTGGCAGATGCGTTGGCCAAGAAATGGATCACCTCCAAGGAAGCGGATTTTATCATTAACAATCCCAGGGTACCGGCATTTTACATCTTGCCAAAGATTCATAAGCCCCAACGCCCTCCCCCGGGACGCCCGATCGTTCCGGTATTCAATCTATACTCGAACCCCTGTTCCAGTTCGCGGACTTTTTTTTTAGCGAAGCCGTGGTGACACAAGAATCATACGTGCAGGATACCACCGACATACTCAACATCCTGAAAGATATGGAGTTTGACCCTGAAAGTCAATTTCTGGTTACAATTGACATTGAGTCATTGAATACCAGTATCCACCAGGATGCCACGCTGGTGGCAGCAGCGAGGGCCCTGGGGAGCTGGAATGGTTTTATGACACACCGCAGACATTTGTACTGCAATGCATTGAATTGGCACTAACAAGAAACTTTTTCGAACACAGGGGCCAATTGTACCTTCAAACATCGGGTACTTCAATGGGGGCCACATTTGCCCCGAGTCTGGCCTGCATATTTGTGGGCCAGTTCGAGGCGAATGTGGTCTACCATCCGTCCAATCCATACTTAGGCAATATTTCGTTATGGGAACGTTATATTGACAACGTCATCTCATTGTGGGAAAACAAACTCATTTATGGGGCCATAACTGGTGGCCGCATGAGCTTGGTCCTACCCCTACCCCCGTCACTGAAGTCAAAAATCTTGGGGTTTGGTTTGACTCCCAACTGAGCTTTTCCGTCCACACAAAAAAGACTGCTGCATCGTGTTTTGGGATTTTGCGTCAACTCCGATCCACCTTTAAATTCTTTGACGCTCCCACCCGACAACTCATTGTGCAAGCCATGATTTTGTCTAAACTAGACTATGCTAGTTCCCTTTTTCTTGGAGTCAATCAGGCTGAACTTTCCCGTCTCCAACGCGTCCAAAACGCTGCCGCCAGGGCTCTGGTTGGCTTACCCAAATTCTGTTCAGCCAGAAAAACCATTCATAATCTCCATTGGCTTCCGGTGGCTCAGAGAATAATGTTTAAGTCTCTCACTCTGACGTTTAAAATCCTCAAACACTCATCCCCTCAGATTTTGGAGCATCTCATCTCCCCCTATGTCCCAGCACGCTCTTTGAGGTCCTCTGGTCTCCATCTAGCCATAGTGCCTCGTTTCAAGAGATCCAGGATTGGCGGACGCTCTTTCAGAGTTCTTGCCGCCAAGCTATGGAATTCCTTGCCTGCCCACATACGTGCTATCGATGGGCTCCTCGCTTTCAGGAAGGCTGTCAAAACCTTTCTTTTCCCCTTAGTCCCTTAGTTCTGTTGTGTTGTGTTCTTCTCACTCCTGTCCGGATCTCTGTTCTGTACCAGCGCCAGGACGCCCCTTTGCTGGGGCATCTGTGCGCTCAATAAATCCGGGTAACATAACATAACATAACATCTGGTCAGGTACAGAGGACCATCTGAATTTGTTTCTACATTGGCTGAACCAGGCAGACACCAGTTTACGGTTCACCTGGACCATTAGTAACATATCTGCAGTCTACCTGGATGTGGATATTGACGCAAAGGACCACAGACTCATGACTAGTGTACATCACAAGGAAACTGACAGGAACTCCCTCCTACATTATCATTCGTTCCATCCTAGGGCCCTCCGTGACAACCTTCCAGTTGGGCAGTTTTTGAGATACCGGCGTAATTGCTCTACCAGAGAAGTTTTTTGGGATCAATCAGTTGAATTAGCCACCAAACTCCAACAAAGGGACTACCCAAAAAGAGTGATTAAACATGCACAGAAGAGGGCACTCAATACACCCCGAGAAGCACTACTGGAGCGCAATAAGAAAGACAAGCAAATTTGCCTCCCTGTTGTTACGACGTTTGATCCACTCTCAACGAAGATCAGGCAAATCATTAGAAAACACTGGTCTATACTGGACACCAACACAGAGAAAATGCCGATCCCACGTTTTGCTTTTAAGAGAGCATCTAACTTACGTGATAAGTTGGTACACAGGGGTGCTCCGAGTTCTCCCCAGTCGAGTACTGTCCCCACGGGACATTATCCATGTGGCAGTTGCTTAGTGTGCGGTTTAACATCAGCTACAAAAAGTGTCACACTGTCATGCCTGCCGAGCCGAGGGGAATAATGGGTGGTTGGCAACTGTTGGCAAGGAGAAAAATACGGACCTTGAAGCATGCGCAGTAACCGCGCATGCGCGAGTAATTAGCGGGGAAGCCTTAAGCCCGCCCTAAACTCACAGGAAACGCTTCGCGTTTAGCCAGTGAGAGTCCCATTTCGTTCCGGGTTGTTGTGGCGTCTGAGGAGCTAGGTGTTTGTGTCGGCGTTTCTGGGCCGTTAGGCTGTTGGATTGCGCATTTTCGAGAGTTCGTAAGTTGAGGAGCGGCTTGCTTCTCATGCATGATTGTATACCTGATTGTGGCAGTTATCGTGTTAACTTGGATGTTGGCCGTGGATTTGAACGGTGATCCTCGTTATTAAAAGTCTGTTTCTAGGCGCTTTATTCTTTATTAAGTGCCATCTGTTTTGGTGGTAGAATAGGAGTTTCTTTACCTAAGCTTGTCATTAGGTTGAAGTATTTTGTTTTAGCGCTTTCACGTTGTTGGATTGGTGAGTGTCCCTTCATTTAGAGATAAGATAAGAGTATGGCTTACGTATATCATTCATGAGGTTAATTTCCTTTACAGATACAGTGATTAGTAGCTACCATTTCCACTTTCATCATTCCAGGTCATTTCCTACGTTTCCTATGTTATAGGCATTCTCCATTTCTCACAAGGTACAGACATTGGGGGGGGGGCTGTAATTTCCACATTGTGGGAACGAATAGGGAGGCCATAGTGTGCACTAATTTTTCTTGTATATATTGCAGTGCTCATATCCAGAAGAGAAACCTCATCTGAAGCAGAGGAGGAGTGTGGAGCGCAATCATTTCTTTTCCTTTCTTACCCTTGTTTTGTTCCCCTGTGTTCCCCTTGGTTACTTGCTGGGTGTTGGTGTCTTTTCCTGACATCCGGAGGGTGACGAGGGGGAGACAGGGTGTTTAGCATCGTGGATCCAGGGTACTTCCGAGACAATAAGGTGCGTGCATTACACACACTACGGGATGGTCGAACCTGGTTCCTAAACCGTTTCAGTAATTGCAACACATCCCATGTAATTTATAGACTCACATGTAGTTGTGGTCTACACTACAATGGACTTACCACCCGTAAAGTCAAAATCCGCATACAGGAACATCTGAGCACAATAAGAGCGAAGAAACGGACCACATGTTTGGTTCCGCACTTCAATGATGCAGGTCATGACTGTAAAGCTCTAAAATGGACTGTCCTGGAAAAGGTGGTAGGGGACACACATAATCTGGACAGCATTCTAGCATGAAAAGAGGCGAAATTGATTTTTTTTGAGAAGGCAGATCAGGAGGGACTGAACGAAAATATTGAGTGGAACAAAGTGAGCAGGCGGTGACCACTATGATTTAATGACAAATACACTCTTTATATCATAGATAGTAAGCCGCATATACCTGGCAAGTTAGACCCTGCAGCACATCCTCCCTATTACCAATACCTGAATGTACTAGGTCAGCCTCTTTGAAATTTTCTCTCGTTATCACACTGCGGCATGCAAATTGTCGATATTGAATATTTTAACCCTTGATTATTTTTAAATTGAATCACAGATAACATGCCCTTTCCTCAACCATGACTACACACTAACATCTAGAATTGCCCCGTGCACTCCTATATTTTGTGGCCAATGACTTCGAACATTCCTGTTCCAAGATGGCCATTCCACACGAGGTTTCGTCATCGCCGTGACCGATCCCGTAATTCGCATTTTGAAATAACAAATACCTTACACCATCTGATAATTGTTATATGCCCTTCCTTTTTCTTGTTATAATTTGTGATCACACACGAACTTCTGAAACTCTGTATAGAACGATGGGAGTTAGTGGCCCGTGATCATTAGGATCCCTTACCAAGATGGCCGCACGTTACGCTGCGTTACGTCGGCGCATGGGCGTGGCCTCTGCTCCGGGCTACTTCCTGGTCCTCCCAACACCAACCGGGGAGGATCGTCGGAAGCGCCGGAGGGACTCGGCATCAGTAAGGCGGTATCTGTGAGAGTGAACGTGCTTAGGGGCTGGTTACTGGGGTGCTGGCTGTTTGGATGCTTTAACGAGTTGTGCGTGTTGTGTTCGTTGGTGGCACTAAACACGGTAATGCAGGACACTTGTTAGGATTTACAGCGCCACTGTCTTCAGAATATCAGGAGTGGTGTACCCAAATGAGATAACAGCTTTTTCGGGACTGGGTTCCTTGACTAAAGAGCCATCGAGAGGTGGAAATGGCATTTTTAATTATTGTAAACTCTTGTGGTGCCGCTTCCTTCATATGAGGGGGTCGGGTCAGTCATTAGTGTATAATGAAGTCAGTACTATCTTTATGACGATTGCCCATTAGTATACAAACTGGTCAGTCCATAGACTTTCGTTCGTTTAACCCAATACAGGTGGCTCCTACCAGGACGAGTCACTGTGAGACACGTGATCACGTGACACAGTGTCAATTTGATGGTTGCCGGTACATAATGGCTGGGCATCCATAAGGTAAACAAAGAGCCTTTACTCTAACTTGTGCGTGTTTTTTGGAACGTCCTAACTGCACTCTCTTGCTACAGAGGTGCAATTCCTCACCTAATGGTCCTGGTACAGGCAATAGATGCACTTTTTATTATAGTCCTCATGGAACAGGCGAAGTTTCCCACAAGCAGAACAAGGCCTGAATAAAGTTTTCTTTGTAGAAGATATTGTAGAAGAAGATAAATGTTTGTAGAATGAAGAAACTTAGCAGAGCTCCGGGAGACTCCCTTCACACGACGTGCGGTAGAAAATCTGAGGGCTTGAGCTTCTGAGGAGAAGGTTCTAGAGGGTGCTGCAGCCTGATTGGCTAGTATGTGGACCATTATAATGACATGGATATGTTACTAAAGTGAATTCTCCCTTTAGGCTTCTATGGGCCTACGTTGTTCTATGGTACTTTTAAATTTCTTATTTATATCTATTTATATGTTATATATTTATATGAATATTCATGATGTTTTATATATATATCTATATTCACTGAAAAAACCATAGGTTATAGACCATATATAGTTAGGGATTAGCATTTACAAAACCTTAATTTACTGACCATGTCATGAATGATGTAATATGTGACATCATCAGCAGTGGATTGCGGGTGCGTGATATATAGTTATTGCAACTAACTATATATGCGAATTTCAATGGTTTTGTGCGAGTAAATTAAGGTTTTGTAAATGCTAATCCCTAACTATATATGGTCTATAACCTATGGTTTTTTCAGTGAATTTCAATGGTTTTTTAATAGCAAATATCAAAAGCTGTAAAATGTCAAGTACGTGGTAGGTAAAAACATTTTCGTATTTATGCACGCTGATGTGCTTTGAACGCCGCCCCCCTCCCACCCCCCCCCCTCCTCTTTTCTTTTAGGAGTATTCTCTCTTTGCAGATAGTGAAGGGTAGGTAACGTAAGCCTTTGCCCCCGTTGTAACCCGTCGTGCCTGCTTCCCTCTCCATTTGATTGATTGTTATCCAAGCATTTACTGTTTTAGAATTGGTTCTCTTTGGTTCATTCTCTATTTACAAACAAGCACAGAGTCGCAATACTCTGTTTAGTCTTTGCAGATAGTGAAAAATCGATTAAAAAAACAAAAGGAATCGAGCAAAAATCAGTAGGCCACTAATGGGATCTCTTTTTGACCTCGCTAAAATAGAAACATTAGGAACAAGCCCTCATGAGAAATACGAAACTAGTGAGATGAACTGAGCTCGACACCATGATGGCTGCAAGACAGCTCGGCTCCGCCGCCCACCCCGCCCAAAATAACGACAAACCCTATGCAAATATTATAAATATATACAACACACCAGCAAAGTAACAGGATAAAACGTTTTATTAAATAACTATTTACATAGCAGCCTGCTGCAACATTCATCACTGTTCCTGTCGAGGTAGCATAGCTGGCGGCCTAGGAGTGGAGGACCGTTGTGCAAATTGCCCGGGGACGACACCATGCGCCAAGACTCGTCCCCAGTACATGCAGAGCTGATGTCCGACAAGTTGTGTGTGAGGATGCCTTGCTGATGCCGCCACCCCCACCATCACCTTTTTGTTGCCTGATCCGGCTAGCTCAATCGATCGAGCATGAGACTCATGCACTCTGATCTCCTTGGCCTCAGTCAAGCATCAATAGTAAGATTTTCATACGTGAGTGTAGGTTCATGGTTTTCCATCCACAGACTAAAAGCCTGGAGTGGGAGTGAAAGAACCATAACTAGGTAAGAAGGAAGGCAGACGCTGTGGGAAGGACTCTGGATACGGTATGTTACTTGGTCCCTGAGTTGCTTCGATGTCACTGCCTTGCACAAATGGCATAAGTCCTGGATGTTGGGTGCCATAGTTGAGAGTTCTGAGCAGCGCTTGTAACACTGTCTGAAGCTTATTTGCACCTGCTGCAGCTTCACTATTCTCAAAGTAAGTGGGGGCTGTTTGTGGACCTTACTGCATTGGAAAACAATGTGATGCGGTGCCTCCCTGAACCGCTTGACGGAGGCCCCCGAGGAGCGGTGTGATGGCGTGGACTCGGAGGGGGCACTTGGCTCCGACCCCCTCCCCAAGTCTTGTTGCCCTGGTGTGGCCTGAGATCGCCCCCGACATACGTGGCCGGCTCCTGGGGTCAAGCGGAACTTTTTGCCTTTTGGTGACTCTTCCATTCTGAACATTGTCCCACAATCCGTTTGACCTGAAGACACGTACTGCGGTGCCCTAGTCCGACCATCTCATATTCTTGCGCCAGGAGACGGCGTGGGATGCACTAGAAGGGAGAGGAGGCGCGAACGAGCCTCCCCCACCACCCCAGGTGGAGGTTTTTCAGGTACACCCCAGCGCTTCACGCAATCAGCTGAGTTGCGCCCTCTCTTGCAGCTACAGCGTCTCGCCCACCATCCACTTGAATTGCGCCCACTCTTGTGGTGCAGCGATAGGCGGCTGCAACAGGACTCTCAAAATGGCGGCCGACTCTTCGGATTTAGGCCTGGTCCACTAAAATGGCCCTGGGACACCTTGGAACTCGGACGCTTGATTGCTAGGGCATGGACCCCATTCCCAAAAGCGTCCCCTCAGCCTTGAAGATTCTACAAAAGTCACCGGGGCCCCCGACTCCCGCAGACTTCCGGTGGCGAGCGACTGCCATGATTGCTCGCGGAATAGCCACGACGTAGCCACGGGGTGCTCTCATGCTGACGCCAGCTTCAATCTGAAACATCCAGAAACACTGTAGACTACCAATTCGATCAGTTCCGGTGGAGCCCCAACGTGACCCGGTAGAGAAGAACTTGCCCTCCACTCTTTGACTGAAGGTTCTTGTTGCCTGTCCCTTCTGTTGTCATTTAACAGAACTTTTTGGACTACTGAAAGGGGTTGTGTTCCGACCGCTGGTTGGTGGAGACATTTTGACTATATTCTGGACCTGCGTTGTCGCGTAATGCGTCATATGACGCGCCGCGTTAGCGCACCCGGAAGTGCTCCGGTGCGCGAGGCGCAGCTTCCCGGAAGCGATCCAGAGCGCGGCGCGCAGCGCGTAACGTAAGCATAACAGGTCATGTGACTTGTTAATAAAACTTTTCATTGGTTCATTTTACTTTTGTTATTCTAATGATGAAAGGCTTGGTCATATGAAAAGGGCGTTTCTTCGTCCCATGAGGGAGCCGTTGAAGAAAAGAGGCTCGGCCTGCTGTCTTAGTCGCTGATAGGCATGAATATCAGATTCTTATCGATCACTTTATGTTGCAGGAGTAGAAAACACAACAGCCCTTCACCATTTATCTTTACTGCGTTCCTGCGTATTATACCTTTTAACCGTCATGTAATTGGACTCCTTTATTTCACTTGCCTTTTACTGATTCGAAAACAGTGGCTATTATTCAAAACTTTACCAATGTAGGTACTACTACCATGTTTTGTTTTAAAAACCTTTATTGTGAAAATGTCAGTATACAAATACGGGCCTATAACCACGTGGGCCAGCCACGGAGCAAACTGGAATCGTATATGATGAGGGAACATTTACACTGTAGAAGAACGTAAAGGGCGACCCATTAGGTTGCAAGAACTAAGGTGTCTAACATTTGCGGAATCGGTGGACGTACATTTTATAATTAAAGTACGACAGGGCCAGTTACAATAAAATTATCCAGATATACATTTGCGGGCAAGTACCATAGGTGACGTTAATTTGAACTTTCAATAGTACAGTAATCAATAACACATCAGAACTTAATATCAATAGGGATGTCCAAATGTTCAATCAATTCTCGTCCCCGCCCGCCATGTGCTTCAAAACTGCATACGTATCTCGTGATATCAAGGTTGGGCAACCAGTACACAACAAGGAGTTACGAGTCCCATTTATACCGGCGCCATTTTGGGCGAGGCCGGACAGGTCCAGGATATAGTCAAAATGTCTCCACCAACCAGCGGTCGGACCAGAACACTTTTCGGCAGTCCAAAAAGGTTCCGTTAAATGACAACAGAAGAAATAGTCAACAAGAACAATCAGTCAAAAGAGGGGACGCTTTCGTGAATGGGGCCCATGCCCTAGCAGGCAAGCGTCCGAGTTCCAAGTTGTCCTAGAGCCATTTTAGTGGTCCAGGCCCAAATCCAAAGAGCTGGCCACCATTTTGAGAGTCCTGTTGCAGCCGGCTATCGCTGCACCACAAGAGTAGCCGCAATTCAGCTAGATAGCGGGTGAGTCACTGTACCGCAAAAGCGGGTGGAACTCAGCTGAAAGGCGAGTGAAACGCTAAGAGGTGCCCCACTGCAGATGAGGTGCTTCCACCTGGGGAGGAGGGAGAGGCCCGTTTGCGCTGCCTCCCCCCCACCCCCCCGGGCACCCCACACCGTCTTTCGGCGCAGCATTGTAGGATGGCCACACCAGTGAAACTTGCTGGACACCACCTCGGTGCCATCCGGATCTCGGCGCGTTCGAGTCACTGTACCGCAAGAGCGGGAGAAACTCAGCTGGATGGAGGGTGAGGCACTGTGCCGCAAGAGCGGGCAGAACTCTGCAGGAAGGCAAGTGAAACGCTAAGAGGCGCCCCACTGCAGATGAGGTGCCTTCATCTGGGGAGGCGGAAGAGGTCCGTTTACGCCGCCTCTCCCCCCCCCCCCCCCCCCCCCCCCGGGAACCCCACGCCGTCTTTCGGCGCAGCATTGTAGGATGGCCACACCAGTGAAACTTGCTGGACACCACCTCGGTGCCATCCGGATCTCGGCGCGTTGTGCTGCCTTCGGCGTACTGTAGCAGCAAGACTAACCGCAACTCAGCTGGACACGCCGTCTTTCGGCGCAGCATTGTAGGATGGCCACACCAGTGCGGCAACTTGCTGGACACCACCTCGGTGCCATCCGGATCTCGGCGCGTTGTGCTGCCTTCGGCCTATTCGCACATCGGTCCGCTACTGACGCCGCCTCACAGGCCAACGGATTTTGTAGGCTTTTTATAGCCCAAAGCGGCATAACAGGTCATGTGACTTGTTTATCAAACTTTTCATTGGTTCATTTTACTTTTGGTTTCCTAATGATGAAATGCTTGATCATATGACCTAAAAATAACACTTTTCATTGGATTAAAACATTTGTTTTCCCAAACGATGAAAGCCCCACCTTTTTTTTTCTCACTCGGCAATCCAAAAAGGTTCCGTTAGATGACAACAGAGGGGACAGGCAACAAGAACCATCACTCAAAAAAGGGGAGGGCAAGTTCTTCCCTACCGGGTCACGTTGGGGCTCCACCGGAACTCATCGAATTGATAGTCTACTGTGTTTCTGGATGTTTCAGACTGAAGCTGGCGTCAGCATGAGAGCACCACCATCTCGTAGCTCCGTCGTGGCCATTCCGCAAGTAATCATGGCAGCCGCTCCCCACCGGAAGCCTGCGGGAGTCGGGGGCTCCCAAGACTTTTGTAGAATCTTCAAGGCTGAGGGGACGCTTTCGAGAATGGGGCCCAAGCCCTAGCAGACAAGCGTCCGAGTTCCAAGGTGTCCCAGGGCCATATTAGTGGACCAGGCCCAAATCCGAAGAGCTGGCCGCCATTTTAAGAGTCCTGTGGCAGCCGCCTATCGCTGCACCGCAAGAGTGGGCGCAATTCAACTAGATGGTGAGCAAGACGCTGTAGCCGCAAGAGCGAGCGGTAAACAGATGAATGGCGGATGAGGCACAGTGCAGCAAAAGCGGGCGGAAAAACGCTGAATGGCAAGTGAAACGCTAAAGGGGCGCCCCACTACAGCAGACGAGCCTCCACCTGGGGAGGCCCGTTCACGCCGCCTCCCCCCCCCCGGGGCGCCCCACAACCTTTTTCGGAGCAGCATTGTAGGATACCAAAACCAGTGCGGCAAATAAAGGACATCACCTGGGTGCCGTCCAGAACTCAGCACGTTGTGCTGCCTTCGGACTATTCGCACAACAGACCGCTACTGACCATTGTTGCTTCTGTTTAAAAATTTTTTTTTTAACGTGTTTACTGTTTTTGTTGCGTTGTATATATTTATAAGTTATTAAAGTGTTATAATCCTACTACTTTGTTGGAGTGCTATATATTTTTAATGTGACACATAATTGTGAAGACTTTGATGTACAAAAAGGCATCCATGGAATCTTCCGCTTCAGGCTCGGTCCCACACACCGTCACAGTGAGAATCCCCTCCCCAATCACAATACAGGATCGTTATCAGATAGTAGGAACGCGTGTGGTGTGACGGATCTCATCGGGTGGGGGCCTTGATCTACTGTAACTCCTTTGAAGAGAGGTGATTCTTTACAGTTGAGGCCATAAACTACATCCGCAGGGCTAGGTGATAGCCTGGGACCGGCCTGGACAATCAGACACAGAGGAAGAGGAGTGTCAGAGGGTGCGGTAGTGAATAGGGTGAAAGGGAGGTGTCGGGCGGGCACAGGGTGTGATTCTCAGGGAAGAGCAGCGCAGAAGGGGGGAGGTTTATGGCCCATGCATAAGACAGAGAGCGGGGGTGACCAGTGCATGGGGGAGATGCTTGCGAGGGTGGGGAGCCATGCTGAGGATCAGCGGCGTGCAGAGAGTGGGTCTGCGCAAGGCATCTAAAATGGCTGCCGTGCACGACAAAAGTGTGGCATTGGAAAAAAAGCAAGATGGCGCAGACAATGTTTATCAATACGAATTAATTTATAACAATTATTTTTAACAATATATTTACTCGCAGTGTCAAAATGGCGGTCAACACTTCCTGATTTCCTTCGAATCGAACGTTAACAGACGTCACGCAGCAACAAAAAAAAAATACGCTCACGCGCAGCCGCTGGAAGACAAGTATCAACATATATGAGCATCCTCAGCCACCCTCAGAAAACATAGGGGGTCAGGATACGTCTCCCGTACCCCCTTATACCCATTTCTAACATTGTTTTTCCTCCATCTTGTAATTTAATTAAATCGAAACACAAAATGGCGAATTCCCGTTTCGCGTCCCTGTTCACTACCTGGTTCGCGAACCGGAAAGCGCTTCTACCGCAAAAAAATCAATATTTAATAATAATAACTCCAACATCATTCCTAGGGGGTCAAGAAGGGTCTACCTTGCCCCCTTTCATTAAATTCCCCCTTCGTTTTCTTCCTCCTCTTGTCTCTCGATCCTACCGAGAGACAAGATGGCGGCCGCTCCGGACTGTTTAGAATGTTGACAGACACCGGAGAGCCAATCAGCTTCGCTACGCAAAGTTCCGTTACGCGAAAAGTTCGCGAACCGGAGCGCTATCCGGGACGCTGTCACAGATATATCTGTTTTTTAAAACGTTAATTTCTCAAAATCCACTGGAGCACATATATTGAGACCCAGCAAAGGCACATCGGGCTAACAGTCCCTACAATTTTGCCAAGTTTCGTGCAAATCCATTCAGCCGTTCGAGCTAAAAGTGAGGCCAAACGCCCTATGGAAAACACAATGTTAAAAACGCGTTTTGGGACCCCCCTTTTTTCTCGGCCCCCCCTTGACGAAACCCCTCGAAATTTTCAGGGGCTGCTCAGAAACAAAATGTGCCATTTGCCTGTAAATTTCAGCCGATTCCGTCCACAAACGCCAAAGTTATTAGACATAGAATTTTCAAAAGTCCCATAGAGAAAAAATCCTAACTATATATACCTACTGGCGACCGCCAGTAGGTAATTTATCTATCTATCTATCTATCTATCTATCTATATATATATATATATATATATATATATATATATATATATACTAGCAGCCCGTCCCGATCTTGTCCGGGAGCAATCAGGCTTAAGGGCCCCCGCCCGGCCCGGCCCCGCCTGCCCCGACATTGTCCGTGGGTCCCCCGGAGTAGAAGCCCGTCCCGACCTTGGCTTCAGGGCCCCCGACCGCCCCGACATTGTCCGTGGGTCCCCCAGAGCCTTACCTCATCAGCCACACCTGCTCACGCTCCTGAGTTCACCGGTCCGCCGCTCCTCCCCTCTCCTCCCCGCCTGTCCGCCGGTCCTCTCCGCTCCTCCCAGCCTGTCCGCCGCTCCTCACCGCGCTCATGTCCGCCGCTCCTCCCCGCGCTCATGTCCGACGCTCCTCCTCGCGCACCTGGACGTCGCTCCTCCCCGCGCTCCTGATGTCAGCACGCACGTCGCGGCCGGCGCTACTTCCATGGGACAACTTTTTTTTTCTTGTAAATTTTTTAAATAACATATCTTTTTAAAATTTATACAGCCTATGTCCATCTGCACACCCTGAAAAATTCAACGATGTATCGGGTGTGTGGATTGGCGCTGTGGTTCCCGAGTTTACCCGCCACAAAGGTTCAAAGTTCTTCCTTTATAATAGTAGTATAGATATATATATATATATATTACTACTATTTTATGTACCGTGGGACTCCCACTTCGACGATGGGGAAATATTCAAGCATGTGAATCTATGAAAGACACCCTAATACTGGAGAAAAGTGAGTTATAGGCTTTGGGGTAAGTTCTCGATTGGCAGGGTTAAGGTTCTGGGAATAGACTCAGGGGTCAGGTAGGTACAGTTGGTACACCTTCAGCTGCACAGGGGCAGCCGGGTGCAGAGGTAATTAGGCCCAATGTTATCCAATGAGAGACAGGGGGCCAGCGGTTGGTGGCTGGTCGCTAGCAGGCCACGCAGGCTGTGGGATCTGGGCTCCTGGTCACTTGTTCAGGGCAAATGGGGAAGTGGATTAGGACAACGGTTGCACTGCCAGGGCCACTCGGGCGGCTGAGTGCAGGGTGCTTTTGAGCCGTTGGGCGCTCAATTTTACTCAATGGAGATCTTGGCAGGTGAACAAAGGCTGCAGGCTCGGGGACGGAGATTCTTCAGGAGCGAACAACACTTCGAGGAGTAAGTTGGGATCTTGGAGGATGGGTAGACACCCAGGAGTTGGGCACAGGGGGCCGGTGGACGCCGGGTGCTGGGGTGTCTTTTGACGTCAGGAAATCCTACCCTCTGCTGGTCCAGGTTGGAGGGGTCTCCTGTTTTGAGACTGCAGGCGTCGTCTTGGTTGTTGAGGGGGGTCCTTGGGCAATGGATTTCAGGTCACAATTGACGGGGGGACGTCCTCAGGGTCTTTGTCCACTCTGGTACAGGCCGGGCTCGGCAGGTGCGTATTGGGCTGGATTTGCGGTTCCTGACTGGCACCAGGGGTATTGCTGTTTGAGCACAACCACTGCTCATGGGAGTCCCACTTTTTAAGATGTTCAAGGCAGGCAGGTCCTCCGGGGTTTTCAAGGTTGCTGCCTGCAGGAGACACCAGGATTTAGCAAGAGCAGGTTCAAAGATCAACAGGCCTGTAGGGATGGGGCCAAGTCAGTTGGTGTAGTTCTCTTGTTAGCAGCAGCACAGCAGGTCTTCTTCTTGATCTTCTTTCTTGTTTTCAAATCGGGATCTGAGGAAGGAAGGTTCAGGGTGCTCCTAAATACTAAATTTAGGGGTGCTACAGGTAGGGGAAGGGCATGGGCCAATAGGTCCCAGTCCTGGGGTGAGTACACCCCCTATCCTGCTACTCTCCTGTGGGAGGGGGGGCAGGAGCCTATCTCTGATTGGGCAGGGCTCCCCATTCTCAAGATGGCCAGAGCCCGGAGTTGTGCTTCACTTCGCTTCTCCCACCTGAGGGGTGGAGTTGGCACAGGCTGGCACACCCCCTTTCCTGACATAGGGTTTCCACCAGTCTTCCCGCCAGAGCGGGGGTCAGAACCAGTGGAAGCTAGTTGCTGGGTACAGCAATTGGTCTGGAGAAGCTCACAAAGGCGGCATGCTTTTGAAGCTTCCCCTGCGCATCTTGGTGGAGGAGACCTAGCACCTCGCACAGGGCGTGCATTGTTGCAGGCCCAGGACAGCGGATGGCTCCCTACCCAGGGATCCAGCAACCTATTTGCTGTGTGGCAGCCTAGGCAGCCTCTCAGACAAGACTTGGATTGTAGGTTAGGTTCAGGGGGCAACTCTAAGTTGCCCTCTGTCGTGCATTAGGCATTAAATCCCACACTGGCATCAGTGTGGGTTTAATGTGCTGAGATGTTTGATATCAAACTTCTCAGTCTTAAGTGAAGCCATCATGGTGCTGTGGAGTTCATAATTATATCTTGTAACAATGGTCCTTAGAGAAACAAATGCATAACACGAATTAATATATAGACCACAATGGGCACTATATTATACAGTGTCCAGCCGGACACAGAATTTAATCTGTTAGATACATTTACAATTTTACACAATTTGAAAAAGCAACAATAGAGAGGGACGCAATCCTGCATCCAATACAGAAAACAAAGGACAGGTACAACAAAACATTTAAGGATTTCAGGCAAGAAGCAACTGAAGCTTTGATTTGATTAGAGAATGAAACAAGCTATCCATAATAGTAACCACACTGATTTTACACAATGGTTAAGCATGGAACTATTAAAAAGGTCGACAACGTTTAAATCCCTTGCAAAAAGAATAGTGAGATCATCATCAGGACTAATAGAATAATTGCCTGAGTGTAAAGACACTGCCTGTTAGGAGAGAAGAGAGAAAAAAGGCAGAAAAAACGTTCTTGAGAGGTAGAAGCGCTTGTTTACGGCATCAATGACAGAGGAAAACATGCACTTTGTGAATTTGGTAGTCTGGACTTAAGGGCTGTGCCACATGTGTGAGTCCATAGGAGGATGTTATACGAAGTGTATTTAAGAGAATACAATGAATTTAAAAAGGGGGGATGGCCGATATATTGCTCAATGTGAGATGAGGAAACAGGATTATGTCAATATCTTGGTGGGCGATATGTGGAGTAGACATAACTCCCATGCAGCGAGGCCTAGGGCCAGTTGTCCAATAGACGGTGGGTGTTTCAAAGAGGCCTGTGATGGTCGTGCCTAAACTGTCCAGGTTTGGAGTGAACCAACAATTCATAAAAGCATGCAGCCCGGCCTATGGCAGACAAATATCTAGGGAGTGAAAAGTTGTCTAAATATGTCGTGCCTAATCGGTCGCAATGCGGGAATTGCACAAACCTGCAAGTGGTTTGTTGCCCATGTATTCCAGTAGGGTGATAAAGGAAACGAGACACAGGTGTCTGTTGAGGAGAGACAGACTATGTCAAGTAGAGAAATACCGTGAAATTATGGAGAAAGTGCCGCAATGTGATGTGGGGTAGAAAATTACCGTAACTCGGTGAGTGGCCGAGCGTGGAATTGCCAAGGCAGCGTTTGTTTGCTGCTGTCAGTGAAACTGGGCCAGATAGGGTTGGGGCCAATAAGATGCTTGCGGCGGGTAAGATTACCAAAGTAGTACTGAGGAATCAGCTCGATTTCTGTGCGGGATATATGTAGACTTAAAATGCGAACACAGCCGGTATCTAAACCAACTCGAAAAAAGGGGCTAGAGCATCTGTAGCAAAGCCTATCAATAGAGCTGGCGCCGGGGATCAGCTGGAGGTTCCGATGCACGATGGCAGGAATCTGGCATCCCGAGCTGACTAGCTTATTATATCCAGTGCAGTGTGTGCGTGTGGCGGCTGCCATATTGAGTGAGTGTTTAGGAGAGAGTGAAGAAAGACTACGCCCGTGAAGAGTGTGTTTAGAAATTTGAATAGATAGTAGGCAAGGGAGAAGTGGGAATTTTGGGTAATTACTATAAAATCAAAGCTTGAAAAAACAATAAAATTGTGAAATAGTGAAACATGTAGAATTCCAATTGCATTGCATTTAAACGTGTATTACAAAACCTAGTTAAATTGCACAAGAATTCACACTCGCAATAAAAGTCTGTAAGTCACTTAGATCAGATAACAAAACCACTGGGAATAAGTGGTAACAGTAAAATGGTGGTTACAGTTAAATAGTATGACAGCAGGGTAATGGCTGACAGGATTTATGAGAGATTCTAGAGTAACGAGGTCCACTCCTCAGTCCTGTTAAGGCCATTTCTGATGGTGTCCATGAGGATTATCATATTGAGTTCCTCTCTATTGAGGAGTTGAGCCATGTCTTGGAGTACTTTAAGGATCACCCATTTGATATCCTCCTCGTTGTGGTTGGCCAAGGAAAAATGATCCACATGGGGTGCATTTGGAGTTTTGCACCTCACTCTACTATGATGATGGCTGATCCTTGTCTTGATCATCTGTGTAGTTTGGCCGATATACATTTTAGGGCATGGACATTGGATCAAATAGATGACATTACAAGTTTTGCAATTTGAAAAAGAGAGACAATTTAAAACAACATTGTTAAATGTGAAGGATTTGCCTTTGATTGTAAAGTCACAGACATTGCAGCAACCACACTTAGAGTGACCGACCAAAGGTGCCATTCCCCAATGAGTGTCAAGAGTGGTGTGGGCTGTGGGATTGGGGAGTGCCGCTCTTACAAGGTGATCCTTTAGGTTATGGCTTTTGCCGAAGGCAAAGAGTGGGCGTTGGATGTTGAGGCTTCCCACGTTTAATATTGACCAGTGATGGAGTATTCACGGCCACTCCTCTTCCTGTCACCTGTGGTGTTCCCCAGGGTTCCTCTCTCTCCCCTCTGCTTTTCAATCTCTATATCTTTCCTCTCATTTTCGCACTCCAGCAGCTGGAGGTCACCGTTTATAATTACGCGGACGACCTCCAGCTCATCTTTGATCTGTCCCCCTCTTCTCTCTCTGTTTCCAACTTCCAGTCTACTATGACATTCATCAGGGACTGGATGAACCACAACCATCTTAAGCTGAACCCGGATAAGACCGAGCTGGTTCTCACGGGTGGTTCATCCAGCCCCTGGAACTCTCTCTTTTGGCCCCCCTCTCTTGGTCCCTCTCCTACCCCTTCCACCTCGGTCAAAACACTCGGTGTTAAAATTAACAGCCAGCTCACTCTTCATTCACAAATTAGCTCCGTGGTATCCTCTTGTTTCCTCACTCTCCGCACTATCCGCACTATTTCCCGCTTCTTCTCCCCCCAGGCACTTAAGATCATCATGGCCGCATTAGTGATATCGCGATTGGACTACGCAAACGCTCTCTACCATGGCATCCCCGCGTACAGCCTGCGTAGACTCCAGATTATTCAAAACCAGGCAGCCCGGCTGGTGTATGGCCTTCCTCGTTATCACCATTCCACCCCCCTTCTCAGGGAGCTTCACTGGCTCCCTGTAAAAGAACGCTCCCTTTTTAAGATTGGCTGTATGGCCTTCCAGGCCCGCCAGGGCACTGCCCCCGCTTTTATTTCCTCATTAATCCACCCGTATATACCTGCAAGAGATCTTCGGTCTTCTTCCAAGTCCCTTCTTCAGACCCCTCGCTTCACACGTAAAAAGTGGGGCGGGCCAGCTTTTCCACCCTGGCTCCAACTTTTTGGAACTCACTCCCTGACCACCTCCGCTCTGCCACTCAGTACCTCTCCTTCCGTAGAGATCTGAAGACGTTCCTCTTCAGCCAGGCCTTCCCTTCTTAAACCCCCTAAACACCTCCCACTTTCCTTTCTTCTGGTCTCTCTCCCTCAGTTGCCAATCCCCCTAGCGCCAAGAAACTGCAAGGTGTACGTTGCGCTCTAGAAATATTTTAAATTAGAAATTAGAATTAGAAATTAGAGTATAGATTTCCGAACTGAGTCAGAAACCGGTGAAAATGTGGTGACACAAACTATTCTGTCAGTGTGTTTCCTTGGTTTGGGACTTAGAAGGACCTCTCTCGGGCAGTACCAAGCCCTTTTCTGTGCATTATGCTCTAGCCTCTTCGGGTATCCACAGTCTCTCAACTTCGTGGACAGTGTAGTGGCCTCTCTGTAATAGTCTTCTTTAGCAGAGCAATTACGCCTTGTCCTCAGGAATTGGGAATATGGAAGGGAGTCCCTGAGTGCTCTCGGGTGGTTACTGGTGTAGCTAAGTAATGTATTGCGCTCAGTGGTTTTCCTGTAAAGTCAGGTCAGTAGATCCCCTTCTGAGTGGTAAATGGTGAGGTCTGGAAATGCAATTGACTATTTTTCAACAGTGATGGTAAAGGTCAAGCCTGAACAGTTGTTATTCAACCAATGTAGGAATTGGTTCAAGCAGTCAGCACTATGGTGCCAGATGAGAAAAATATCATCTATATATTTGCGCCGCAACGTGACCCCTGGAAAGAAGGGATTAGATGGTGACAAAATGGTTGTCATCTCTAGATGATCCATAAAATGTATGGTGTGGAGAAGTGTGGCTCACTGGTTAGAGGAGGCAGACCTGGAAGCAGAGGTCAGCCCGGGACCAGGGTTCAATTCCCGGCTCAGCAGGGTCTTGAGTCCTAAAATGTCCATGGACTCGACAATTCTCGCTCCGGTGCCTACTCGATTCACGGGTTCACACTCTGCGACTCTGGGCAATAGCTTGCTTAATCTCCACAACGGCCCCTCGCGGCGGGATGCCTGGCTTTCACCTTGCGGATACCCTGCCGGGGTTATCTCACAGGGGAATACCAGGACGGGTTCCCTAAGCAAGCGCTTAGAAACCGCTCGGTGATTTGCGCTATATAAATTCCTGTACATTTACATTTACATTTACATATTGCCAGGTTTGGTGCAAAAACAATCCCATTGATGTACCCTTGACCTGTTCAGGTCCGAGGTCGGCTAGGGCGCTCGACCTCGGACCTGGAGATCTGGGTTTGAGTATCGGAAATGACGCCAAACATCCTGTGATTCTGGGCAAATCGCCTAATTTCCCCGTGCCTAACAAAAACAAAAATGAATGTGTATCCTCATGTAACGTAACTGGTGCTATGTAAAGGGCTCTGATACCCGATTCAGTTCAGGTCAAGTTCGCGCTATATAAAACTCAGCAAAAAAAACAAATTCTGTGTCAAGCAAGTTCCAGAAGTTGAAGAATAAATAATGTAGGAAGAGCGTGTGGGCACGGCCTGGAGTTCAATACTGTCTGGATTACTAGCATGGCCAAAGTCTGAGGTATATTGGTGTACAAGGATTCCACATCCATTGTACACAGTAAGTCAGATTATGGATTAAAAGGGTGATGCTCCACTAGATTTATCATCGTCATGCTATCTCTTACATAGCATACGGTGGTGGGGACAAACTCTTTGATTAAAAAAATCAACATATAGACCCAAGGGTTCTAAAACGGACCAACAGCCAGAGACTATGGGTCTGCCAGGTGGACTAGTGAGATTCTTGTGAACTTTCGGGAGAGTGTAGATTAGAAGGTGTCCGCGAAGATTTAACATTAAGGAAAGAGAATTCCTTTTTGTTAATGAAGCCTTCCTTCCATGCCTGAGAGAACGTCCAATATTTAACTAACCATGTTTGGCTGTAGACTGCAAGGATTTGTAAACGTTAAAAATGTCAAAATGTTTATCCGTATTGACGCTCACTCCAATGATTTGCGGAGGGCTCAAAATGTAACTCTTTAGTAAATGTACCGTCAACCAATTAAGTGCACGGTAACCAGAAAAATAAAATAAACAAGTGCCAAAACCCATCCCACACTCCATGAAACATCAATAAAGTTAAAATTGAAAAAATTGGACAAAGCCACTCACATTCTCTAAAGATAGAATAAGCAACTTGGGCTCGTGGCAGGGGCAACCTTCACGCCCAGAGTTACTGTAAAACAAGAGAGAATTTCAGGGAAAGTAGCATAAAGTAATATTGTTTTTTTTAAAAAGTGCGTTAGTCTACTTATTTTCATCCCAGATATCAGTAATATACCTGGGAGAAACACACCCAAAAATGTAAAACGCTATGATAAACACTTACTTCAGTCCGGACGACTACCCGCTTGAAACCTAAGCGTTCACATCCACGGCCCGAATGGAGCACGGGTGGAGTAACGCTGAGTGTTATCAAACGTAACGTCATTCGTCACATGACGGAAGCCTCCTTCAGTTTCTTAAAGGGCCCGTAGTTTTTATCGTTTCAGCCCTTTGTTAAAAGCGATGACCCAAAACAAGCCACTAGTACTTATATTAAGGACACTAAGAGCCTTCTAGGTTTGCTCCTCACAGTGGAAATGCCGGACGAACCTTGCTTCCTTGTCGCATTAGACATAGAAAGCTTGTACACCTGCATTCCGCAGGATGCTACCATCAAATTACAAGCTGAGAAAAAGAACCCAATAATGAAATTAGTCACCTACTTATTTGATGTATGAGGGTTCATTTTCCAACTTACAGTTCTTCACATAAATTGTCTCTATTCTCCATTTTTCCTTCCTTTCTTCCCCTTCATCAAAACTGAATGTGGGTTATAAGAGGCCTAAGAGCGATCTTTTCAGCTCTTTCTCTCTTATTGTTTTGACTAATCCCAAGTACTAGAACAGGTTGTCCCGATGTAGCTAAAGTTACTAATGTTTTTGGGGTTATCAGTAAAGATTCCGGGAATATTTCTGACTTGTAGACCCAGAGGAATTACATCGGCCTTTAAGTATTCTGTGAGCATAAGGATCATCAGTTGTCGGCAGACTTGTTTTTTCTTTACTTTTTCAAGCTGCCCAGGAAGGGTCGAGCTAGTGTGACTATGAGCTTCGGGTGAATCAGAAAAAAAAGACGGGTCTACAAGTCAGAACAGCAGAAAGTAAGAAACTGCTTGTACAGGTTAAAAAAACTGTCGAGGATTTCCATAGACTTGAACAAAATAAGAAAACAACCAAAGTTAAAAAGGACATCAAGGCCTATAGTGTAGAAAACACGTATCCATATTTACAAAAGGATTTCTACAAAACAGATCATACTCTAATCCTCAGAACACTAGGCCTTGGGGGCGTTTTAATAGACGCCAGAATCTGGTTGAGTTTTCTGACACATCTGCAGATTCATCTGACACCTCAGACGCTGGTGAAGGCCAAAGTACGGCAACCAGAAGCACAGGTAGTAGTAATCTTTTAGGCAGAGGTCAGCACGACACACCCAAACGAGGTCGAGGGAAACAAACACAGCGTTGGTAGAATCAACCGGGCCAACGCCAGAAACTACAGACATTTTATCAGTGGTAAATAACAACACTGAAATGGCACAATTCAAGGTTATCCCGATTTTCAATCTATCAAAACATACCCTGGCAGACCCCGAACTCTCACTTCTTATTAAAGGTCTCTCCTTTGTGCCAACTATTCCTCCCAACTTTCTGGAATTACATACAGAATTGCTTAGGTTCTTTAGGCGGCTTAGCCTCCAAGCCTATTTTCAGCTTAATCCTACACCTACCAACACAGCCAACACTCCTTTTTACCCTCCCTCTACCTTCTTTCCCTCGTCAGGTATGATTCCAGCCGAAATATTAACATTTGAGAAAATTGTACTAAGGGATCTCACCTCCCTTGAGGAGAAAAGACGTTTCATTCCTTATAACCTGTCCCTTTTTTTTTTTTTTTTTTTTTTTTTTTATTCCTCATATACCAATTTGGGTGCTCTAGACGGAGATCCTCTCCCCCCCCCCCCCGGCATCACGATGTTACGCCCACAGAGTTCGATGCCAGAGAGGCCGGAAAAGGATACTCCCCTCTAGTGTTTACTGTTTGCTTTATCCACCTCAGCCTCTGTGACTTGACGACCCTCGGGTTGGTTGAGGACTAAGCACCGACAGTACCCAGGTGAAATCATCGGAATACTCTCATCTGTTCCGCCATGCCACAAGGAGCTCCCAGATCTTAGACTCTGAGGAATCATCACATGCTATATCAGACTCACTAATATAAATAATATACCTTAAACAATCAGAAAAAGTGGGAGCATCTTCAGATTTCCATACTTTACATATTTCTCGTCTTGCCAATAACATCACATAGAAAATAAATTTAGTCTGCTGATTCGCGAGATGGTAATCCGTCTCCAGACCGAACAGAATCATTATCGGAGAGACCACAATCCGTGTTCCTAGCACATCCATCAAAAAACCCTCAATTTTTTTCCAAAACAGGTTGAGGCTAGGACATTCTACAAACATATGCAAATCATCTGCCTCTAAAGATTTGCACCTTGGGCAGCTATATTGTAGGTTTGTGATCCTTGTCAGTCTTTTTGGGGAGAAATACACCCTGTACAGTGTGAACAGATGGTTTCGTTTAAGAGGAGCTGATTTTACTATTCCGTTCACCAGGCTAAAAGAATCCCCCCACAAGTCTACCAGTTTGTTACTATCCAGCCCCACAACGTTTCCCCAGAGATTCTGAAGTTCCAAATCAGTAACTCCCTCTTTTTCCATCAATGTCTCATACCAAAAGGGGAGCTCTTTATCCCAACGCCCCTTTCTATTTACAAAATCAAATTTCGGGTTAGATGTACAATCCCATATTTCCGTAGACCACCAGCTTGACAGCTGGTAATATTTAAATCTTGTGAGGGTTCCTCCCGTCAACATAGAGAGGGAATCCCACCCCAATAGCTGTTGATCATTTTGTAAATCTCTCCACTGCATTAACCCTGCTAATTTGAGAGGGGTTGACAGTTGGTCTCTAAGACATTCTGGGGTCCCTGGAGAGTCCCATATTGGGGCCTGAGAGGCATGGTATGGAATTTGTAATTTTTTCCTGAAGAAAACCCAATTCTTCAGAGCCGTGACTAAAACCTTTAGCCTAACCTTTTTATAAAATCTGGGGTCTCCAAACTTGAATAAGAAGTATTCGTGGCCTTGAGGGATACCATGCAATATTGCCTGAAACAAACGTCCCAAAAAAGATGTATCTGCCTTACCAGCCATAACTCTAAAATTTTTAAAGTGGAAGGAATGGGCATAATGCAAGATGTCAGGTAGCGCCAGACCTCCCATTTTTAATTGTCTTCTTAACTTTTTAGCAGACATTCTGGGCATTTTGGAGTTCCAGATGAATGAACCTATTTTTCCTTGTAGTTTTCCCACCGCCTTTGTGTCAAAAGATAAGGGTATTGAGTTAAACAGGAAAGTTACCTTTGGTAGTATAATCATCTTTATAAGATTAACCCTCCCGAAGATGTTTAATGGAAGCCCGGACCAACGCTGTAATTGTCCACAGATTTCTTTATACACCTTATCCAGATTAACTTTCGATATCTGAGTAATGTCCTGGACTAACTGAATCCCAAGGTACCTCATCCTTAGTTTTGCTTCAGGCAACGCTACCTCCTGATTCCATTGCATGATTTCCGTTTTATCCTTATTTATTCTATATCCAGAGGTCTTTCCAAAGGCTTCTGCATGTTCAAAAAGTCTAGGTATTGCTACCTCAGGATTGAAAGTGAACATTAAAAGGTCATCTGCATATAGGGCGAATTTTAGATACAGATCGGTTATGGAAAAGGGTTTTATTAAATGATCTGCCCTTAATTTATTCACCAATGGCTCGATATATAAATTAAACAATAGGGGGGGAAAGGGGGCACCCCTGCCTAGTACCCCTTGATATTTGAACCCAATCTGTGAGCGTCCCATTTACAAAAATCCTTGCCTTTGGGTTCAAGTACAGTGCTTTTATAGAGGTGATGAAGTTAGTAGGTAAGCCGAATGCGGACAGTACATCCCAGAGATAATCCCAATTTACCTGATCGAATGCCTTTGCGGCATCTATTGCTACAATGGTCAACGGAAGTTTCTTATCAGTGGCATAGTCTATTGCTGTGATGACCTGAAACGTCAGCTCGTTAATTTGCCTACCTGGCATGAAACCCCTCTGATCCTCATGTACAATAGTTTTAATCACTTTGGCCAGCCTCGCCGCCAAGACTCCTGCAAAAATTTTATAGTCAGTGTTCAGCAGGGAGATCGGCCTATATGATTCAATAGTCAGGGGGTCCTTATTCGGCTTCAGGATTAAAGCAACTGAGGCCTCCAACCAGGTCTTTGGAATAGGTTCACCAGCCAGATATATTTTGTTAAACAAAGACGTAAGAACTGGGACAATTATCTCCGCACCAATTTGATATACCTCCACAGGGAGTCCATCCGGGCCCGCAGCTTTTCCTTTTGCCATCTTCTTCATCTGATTATGAACTTCCCCCTCTTTTATCTCAGATCTTACAAAGTCAAAGTCGTCCTCCTGACACTGCGGAAGTCTGACCCCTCCAACCATCCATCAACAACCAGATTAGATTTATCCTTGGTTTCAGAATATAGGGTCTGCATGTATCTTCTTGCCCCTTCCGATATTACCTCATTAGCATAGGAGACATCACCGGAGCTTTGCACTTTAAGGCCATTGATTTGATTCCTTGCTCTATCGGACCTAGCCTTCCATGCAAGGAGGCGGCCACATTTTTCCCCATATGAGAAGTTGCTAAGTTTACTTGAATCCCATTTCTCTTTGATGATCTTATCAAGATTCGCCTGATATTTCGCTTTCAAATTTTCTAGTTCTTGTTGTAGGATGTGTATGTTGGCATGTTGTTCAAGTGAAGCCTTCTACAGTTGTTGCTCCTTTTGCTTAATCTCCTGTAATGAGTTCCTCTCTGTTTCCTTCCTTTTCTTACTTCTCTTAATCATTATAGTGGTAAATAATCCCCTTAAATAGGTCTTGAAAGCTTCCCACACTATTTGTTCTGGAGCTGTAGCCTTGTTAAACATAAAATATTCCTCCATTTGTCTCCTCAGATCTCCCCTTATTTCCTCCTGTTGTAGTAACGATCTGTCTAATGTCCACCTTCTGGCCTGCCCTCCCTGTGGGATCTTTATAGACAGGGTTACTACTGAGTGGTCAGATAATATTGCTGGAACATAGGAAGTGGTCATGACTTTGGATAAGAGCTCTTGATCGATTAAGAAAAAATCTATCCGCGAATGATGTTTATGCCTGTGGCTGTAAAATGAGTAATCTCTATTTTTCTGGTTTTTGACTCTCCATACGTCTAACAGACTAAATTCTTTCATGATAGTTTTAAGCTCTCGCTTCGATTTAGGTAGAGAGGGAGAGACTGCCCTAGAAGTGCGATCAAGTTTTGAATCGAAAACTAAATTAAAATCACCTCCTAAAATAATAGGTGTATCTTGCTCCAATAGACTGGATTTTAAGCTAATTAATGCATCTGGACAGTCCTGGTTCGGACCATAGTAGACTCCACATGTCAACCTCATGTTATTAATAGTTAAGAAGGCAGTCAGCCATCTTCCCGTGTCATCAGTATCGTACTTTTCCACCCTTACCCCACTATTTACTCCAACAATGATAGCCACCCCCCTTATTTTGCTGCTTTGATTAGAGCAGAGGAGATCTTGTATCCATCTTTGATTTTTGAAGGCTATTTTACATTCTTTCTGGTCTAAATGTGTTTCTTCTAGCATAATAATATGAGCATCTGATTTTCTCAGAAACTCACAGATTCTTTTCAGCTTTTTATCCTCTCTAAGCCCGTTCACATTCCAGCTTATGAACTTTAAATTATCCCCCGCCATTGATCATAAAGAAGAAACAAGAAAAAGATGGCCATCGCTGCGTTTATTCCACCCCTTCTGTCGTCATTATTTGCTATTGCTATAATTTCCAAGGCTATTTCAGATGGCATTGATATATGAGGAAAATTTTCTTTTATATTTTTTAACCCCCCCCCCCCCCTCCCCTCCCTTGAGGAACCCCCCCTCTTGAACCTTGGCGATCTTATCGCCGTTGAGAGCCTTGTCCCTGGCCTAGTCTCTGCCGCCCCTTAGTGTATTTACATATACTGTGTCAATGCCTCTATCTCCACCTCATACCTGTGTATTTTTAGTGCAAAAGAAAAAAGAAAATAGTGATAAATAAAGTTTTTTTTTTTTTCTCTTCTTTCCTTTCCCCTTTCTTCCTTTCTACCTTTTTCCTTCTTGCCCTTTTCCCTTCCCTTCCTTTTTGTTTTTATTTTTTATTAGCCCTTCCCTTATTCATATATATTTTTTTTGTTGTATTATTTTGCAATGTTTTTTTTTTTTTTTTCTTTTACATATATTTAGTTTCGGGCCTCTCTTTGCGCTTGCTGAACTTCTTGGTGATCTTTCATAGCTTCCAGAAAACGGTCTACTTCCTGTGGGGAAATGAAGTTATAAGTCTTGTTGTTCCAAACAACTCGTAATGATGCTGGGAATTTCATCATGACTTGAGCACCAAAACTTCTTAGTTCCTGCATACGTGATCCTAACTCCCATTGTCGCTGAGCTGTTACCTTGCCTACATCTGAACGGATTGAATATTTAACTGAGTTGATCTGTAATGATGTATCTGTAAGCGCCCTACTCAGAATCAGCTCCTTCACCGAGAATGTTAGGAAGTTTACTAAGATTTTCCTTGGTGCATTCCGCCCAGGGTGTTGCCGAAATGGATCCCTGTGCGCTCTTTGGATCTCCTTTTCCAATTCAATGTCTGGTCTATCCTTCAATACACCTTCTTGCAGTAGTTTGCATACTAGAGTTTTCACATCCCCATTTTCTATTCCTTCCGGAACCTTTAGAAACTTCAAATTATTTCTCCTGGAATGAATTTCCAATCGCTCCAAATCTAGTTGCAGAGACCTGTTCTGCTCTTTCAATTCAGTTATGGCCTTAGAGTGCGCCTCATACACTTTTGTGAGAGTAGCGACCTCTCCCTCTAAAGCCTCCGTTCTAGTACCTATCTCATCCATTTTATTCTCCAAACTTGTGCACTTTCGAGTGATCTCACTCTGGTTGGCTTCCGATGTTGCAAATTTAGGGAGCAAACTTGCCAGGAGATCTTCCCTCAGGGTAAGTAGAAGGGTCTCTAAGCTTTGATTCTCCCTTCGCGGTTCATCTGATGATGATGCTGACATGGACACGGACAGGGATGCCGATATAGGTATAGAAGAAGATATAGTTATGGGTGCTGTCTCGAGCTCAAGCTCTTCTGGGGTCCCCCCTAGATCTCCCAGGTCAGTCTCAGGGTCCAACAGCAGAGGGGCATATTTGTTCTGGAGCGTAACATTTAATTGTGAAGAGTCTCCCACTACATTAACCGGGGGGGCCTGTCCTGTACCTGCACCAGTACTTGCTTGCTCAACTTGCTTCGTTTGTCCACCACTCCCTTTTGGACCTGATCCAACGTTTAGTATAGGGCTAGAGACTGTCTTCTCCATTATCTTGAAGTAGGATACCAAAAAGGGAGGAGGTTTAGTTGATTTGGCAATAATACAGCCTCTCTTCTGCTTTTTACAATCCCCTAGTTTACTTTTTTCTTTTTTTTTCTGTTTCGGGGTTAAAGGGGTTAATGTGGCTGGGCAGCCTGGTCCATTACTTCCTGAGAGTAGCAGCTCTTTGTCGTGTAAGGAGCGCAGGAGGTATCTATTCCTAGCTACTGGGGGGACAATAACTCCTGGAGTCTGTTTCAGTGTTTTACCTGCCTCTCCGTTTTTTTTTTGGCTCTCCTGGCCCTTTTGACCCTGACCCTGACTCCCCTGCAATGGACACGACCTCTCCTCAATATCCGTTATGGTTGATGCTGTCCCAATGTCCATTCCTTCGGGGCTCCTATACTCTGCTGGAGCCTGACCCTTTATCCCCACCACTGACACTGCACTAATCCGCTCCCAGTGCTCCACACTTTCCTGAAATACCGATATATTGTTCATCGACTAAGGAGGAAGATGGCGGCAGGCTAACGCCGGCTGCGAGAGCACGTCCTTGACCTGGGAGAGACTGCCGAGTGAGATTGCGGTGTCAGTGCCCGCAGCAGCAACAGCGAGATTCAGGGATCTAAGCGGTGAGATTATGTGGGGCTTTTGTTAGGAAAACAATGGCTCGGGATTTTGACGGTTCCATTTGATTTTTTTTTTTTTTTTTCTTCGAGCTGTCGCCGAGTGGGAACCCAGGGGCGCTAGGACCTTGCGCACGCACGCATGGGACGACCCCGGGAGAGGTACACGGAAGACGCGACGCTACAGGCGGCTGCAGAGCAGCGCGGCGCCTGGAGCTTGGCAAGAGCCTGGTGCAGGACACGAGCGGCGGCGGCGAGGATTTACCTGCATGGCAGCTGTAGAGGCAGGCTAGCGGTGAACACGGTGAGCGTGATCAGTTCCCCATATGAGAGGCAAAGAGGGGGGCTGCTGAACAATATATCGGTATTTCAGGAAAGTGTGGAGCACTGGGAGCGGATTAGTGCTTATAACCTGTCCCTTGATGAAAAGCGAGCCACTGAGTCCCTTAAATCAAATGAGTCCCTCATTATCAAAAGTGCTGACAAGGCTGGAGGGATTGTCCTTCAGGAGAAGGATTCGTACAGAACTGAAATCTTACGTCAACTTGCCAACACCAATAATTATTGTAGGCTGAGTACAAACCCCACGAAATAAATACAGGGCCTAATAACACAAATTACTACTGATGCTCTGTAGGAAGACTTCATTAACAAAAAGGAATTCTCTTTCCTTAATGTTAAATCACCGCGGACACCTGTAATCTACACACTTCTGAACGTTCACAAGAATCCCACTAGTCCACCTGGCAGACTCATAGTCTCTGGCTGTGGGTCCGTTTTAGAACCCTTGGGTCTATATGTTGATTTTATTATCAAAGAGTGTGTCCCCACCACCGCATGCTATGTAAGAGATAGCATGGCGATGATAAATCTAGTGAAGCATCAACCTTTTAATCCAGAATCTGACTTACCGTGTACAATGGATGTGGAATCCTTGTACACCAATATTCCTCAGACTGGGACGAAAAGCGTCTCAGAGCGAGTGCCGCCTTGGAAATTCCAACGCGCAGAACTGATGACATTGCGCGTTCTCTTCTGCGGCTAATAGATCTAACCAAGGCTCTCCCCATTGCTGAAAGAGACCTTGCGCCACGTCCGAGTTCAGACGCCATTCGTGATCCATCATGCACCGACGGCTGAGTTCGTCTGCCCTAGTATTCAGAGAGCCTGCCGGTGTTGAACCACCAGGGTCACGCCCTGACGTTCCAGCCATTGCCAGAGGCGCAGAGCCTCCTGGCATAGGGTCCACGACCCCACTCCGCCTTGTTTGTTGCAGTACCACATGGCAGTGGTGTTGTCGGTGAGCACTTGCACTACACTCCCCTGAACAGAGGGGAGGAATGCCTTCAGTGCTAGACGAATCGCCCGCAGCTCCAACATGTTGATATGGAGCCGGGACTCCACCGGAGACCAGAGGCCTCTGATCTCCGCCTCTCCCATATGGCCCCCCCAGCCCTGGAGGGACGCGTCCGTCACAACTACGTGCTCCGGGTGGGGTAGGGAGAGGGATTTGCCACTGACCCAGTCGCGGTCCGTGAGCCACCACTGCAGTTGTTTCGCAGTGCCCTCCAAGATCAAGACATGATCGGACAGGTTGCCCTGATGCTGGGCCCACTGAAACTTCAGGTCCCACTGCAGAGCCCGCATCCGCCACCTGGCGTGATGCACCAGAAGGATGCAGGAGGCCATCAGCCCCAGAAGCCGCAGCGTCAACCTGACCGAGACTCGGGATAACGGCTGGAAAATGGGAATCAGAGCCTGAATATCCCAAACCCGCTGTTCGGGTGGGTAAACCCGAAACTGCGCCGAGTCGAGAACCGCTCCAATGCAGAGAAGCTTCTGAGAGGGGCACAGATGTGACTTCGGCACGTTGATGGAGAACCCCAGCAAGTGCAGGAGGTCGGATGTAGTCTGGAGGTGGTTGACGACTGCCTGGAGCAAGCCCACCCCTGGGGCAAGTTACGTATCCTTTTTTGTTCATGTGAAGGCGCTCTCCATTACTTGTGCCATTGCCTGGATTCTTCGTCATCCTCGTAATCCTTTGTAAACGGCGGAAATGACGTAATTTCCGCCGTTTACGAAGGATTACGAGGACGATGAAGAACACCTTGTTCCCCTATAACATCTTGTGTAAATAATTCCCAACCCTATATAAGACCCTGAATTTAGGACATTCTGAGGACTCAGTTATACTTGGTCTTAGGACCTTTTCGTTTTTCAACAGTATAGGACAACAAAAGCGAATTGAGAATTTAGTTTGTGCACCCAAAAAAAACATTTGTGAAACATAATTGTTTAGTGAGTCATGTCAAATATCGTGCAAATATTTTTGTTCAATTCTTTTTGAGTGTGTCTAAATATTTCATTCATGTACATGTTTTACATATAAGTGTTTTTGTATAAAAAGGTTTTGATGTGTGAATACGACAAAAGGAGACGTGTAAATATATCTGATGTAGGAAACACTTAACAACAAAAACGATTGAAGTAAATCACAAAAATAAATTGTCGCCCCAAGACAATAAAAAGGACTTTTGTGGCCAAAAGATACAGTGATATCTATGGTATTTAGAGGTATTTGTGATGATGAATTTGTCACTATATCATTCCAGCCTCTAAATTCCTAAACTGAATCACCCCCTTGTTATATATTCACAAAACAGCTTTGGGAGCAGCTTACTAGCTTCACCTTCACCCATATCAGAGGGCTCTGTATTCAGGGCATCACCTTTGTTCCGAGAACCCAGAGTACATTTCCTTTCCCCATTCTGTTGGACACAGGGCATAGCAGCACACTACATTTAGACCTTAGATGTTGAAAATGTGCTAAGACTGTACGATAGGGACAGTAGTCAGATACAGCTCATGCTTCCTGCTGACAGGAAGAATGCTTGCAAACCACTGGAAATCGCTTGGGCTAGCATATCAACCCATTGTTCTTTTGCATGCTTTGCCCCCTTAGTTTAGATCCAGACACTCACAAATCAGTTTTAACCTTTGCCCCAAATAAAACTGTGCAGCCGAACTGCCATGGCAGGTCCTCCCTGAACTGGAAAAGAAGCAACCCAAGACAGGTTACCCCTTCACTGGGTGCTCTTCAGTCAGGTGTTGTTTGGTTCCAGTGGTACAGTGAGCACTGGCCTGGCTGGACTATTGTAGTTGGAGATGGGTCAAGAATGATGTGCATATGGCTGGTCCAAACTAAGGTGGCATGGTGTGAAAAAAACCATGGTCTGGGATGCGGCCCCAAGTAATTACCAGTGGCTTAGAATAATTCAAACATTCAACCATCACTTTTTAGGTCGAGCCTGACCCATCGCTTGCGATGGTCTGTGCCAGAACTTATGTAAGAAGGGCTTCAGAAAATGCAACCCCAAAAATGCTGCTGGCAACAGCTTACAGTGCATGTGCTCGGGCGCGCGCTTGAGCAGAGGTGGCATATGGTATTCCTTATGCTCATTAAGGCTCCTGTGCTCCTTGCATTCCCCCCTCCCTTTCAACCCATCCCTTTGAAGTCTGCTCGCATTTCCCTCCTCCCCCTTCTGGGTCCTTATCTCCTCGCATTCTCCCCTCCCTTCTCGCCCAGCCCTTTGATGCTCTGCTGTAGTCGCTGCCTCTAAACCTGTCGTCCCTTCTTTCACCCTCTCGCATCCCCCTTTCCTCTCTTTTGACGACCTCCCTTATGTGTGAGTGTTACCAATGCGCGCGGCGCCCCCCGAGCTTGTGGTCTGTCCCCGTCATGTCTCCTTCCCTGCCGTACACTGTTTATCGCCTGCATGTAGCAAACTCGTGACACACACCGACCCTGGCCGGAGCGGGATCCAAGCTCAGTCACACTCCACAATGCGCTCACGCGTTCTGCAATCTGCTCACATAGAAATTAACAAGCAATGACACACTTTCGTAAATATCATGAGGGCTCCTCCGGCTGCACTCGCAGTCTAGCGATGTGAGCACGAGAGCTTCAGGGGAACCATTCTGAGCACGTCCGGATAGAGAGAAGGGAGCATCGGAAGATGCGTTATTTCAGAGTTTGAGCTCATATCAGAATGCACATTTAAATCAGACTGTGAGTTCATGATGATTCTTAGCGTGAGATTATATCAATCACAAGGTGAAATTATATTCGAGTTGAGGCTTTATTATCCAAAATATTATTTGATATTGTCATTTCAGAATATTTCTATACTAAACTGGGTATGAGGTAATGTTCATTTCAGAGCGCAAAAGTATACTTCTGTGAGATTTCACTATAGTGTGACGCTATCAGGTATATAAACACTGCATAAATAATACAAACAGATTGGCTACTTCCTCAACCACCCAGAAAGTGCTTTTTGCCTTGAAATGGGTACGAAAGCACTGTACGACTACTAACACAATACAAAACGCGTTCATATGCCAGCGTGTGATTATATCATTCTAACTTATCTCCTTTGTAACTTTAAGGCTTTCACGTCTCCATCCCCTAGTTCTGTTTTGTCATCGCCGCCTCTAAACCTGTCGCCCCTTTTTTTTCACCCTCTCGCTTCCCCCTTTCCTCTCCATGACGACCTCCCTTAAGTGTGAGTGTAACCAATGCGCGTGGCGCACCCTGAGCTTGTGGCCTGTACCCGTCATGTCTCCCTCCTGGCCGACCTGTCATGTCTCCCTCCCTGCCGTACACTTATTTCCTGCGCGCAGCAAACTCGTTACACAAACCGACCCAGGCAGGAGCAGGAGCCAAGCTCAGTCACACTCCCCAATGCGCTCACGCGTTCTGCAATTTGCCCACATAGAAATTTACAAGCAATGACACACTTTCGTAAATATCACAAGATAAGGATGTGAGATTAGAGATACAGAGTGTGCAAATGTATGCAAATGTGAGGTCAGATCAATCCAGTGTCCGATAATGCAAATGCTACTTACCAGTATGCATCTGTTCTTGGCATGTAGGGCTGCTGACATTCATATCTGTGCATAGTCCGCCACCTAGTGTTGGGTCCGGATGATTGCACATTGTTGTCCTGGAAGAGTCTTCGAAGTATCACGAGATAGGTGGCTCCTCCCCTGGACTACAGTGCGCATGGGCATCGCCTCCATCCCCAGATTGTTTTTAGCCATTGGCAGAGATGGAGTGAGAAGTGAGTGATGACCATGCTATGAGCATATATGTGTATATGAATACATACTGCAGCTGCTACAGGCGCCGGGGAGGAGGGTGGGCGATATGAATGTCAGCAGCCCTACATGCCAAGAACAGATGCATACTGGTAAGTAGCATTTGCAGTTCGAGGCATGTGGGCTGCTGAATTCATATCTGTGCATAGAATACATAGCAGTCCCTCCATTAGCGGCGGCCGCCCGTGCCAGCTGCAGCAGTCTGAAAAAGTGTTTTTAGAACAGCCTGACCAACAGCTGCCTGTTGTTTTGAATGCACGTCTACACAGTAGTGCTTAGTGAAAGTATGAGTGGTAGACCATGTGGCTGCTCTACAGATGTCTTCTAAGGGAATGTTACCTAAGAAAGCCATAGAGGCCCCCAACTTCCTAGTGGAGTGGGCCCTCGGTGGGATAGTGAGAGTGCGCTTAGCTTTAGCGTAGCAGATCTGAATGCACTTTACTATCCATCTAGCTATTCCTGCTTTGGAGATTGCATTTCCCTTGTGTTGTGTGGCAAAAGCAACAAAAAGTTGTTGGGTTTTGCGGAAATCTTTTGTCCTGTCCACATAATACATCAAAGCCCTTTTTACATCAAGGGTGTGGAGCATCCGCTCCGCCAGCGTCTCTGGGTTTTGGAAAAACACCGGCAATTCAATGGTTTGGTTTATGTGAAAGTGTGAGACCACTTTTGGTAAGAACTTAGGGTTAGTGCGGAGCACCACCCTGTTAGCATGTACCTGGAAGAAAGGTTCTTGGATGGTGAGCGCCTGCAGTTCGCTAACCCTCCGTAGCGATGTGATTGCTACTAGGAACGCAACCTTCCAGGTTAAAAACTGCAGCTCACAAGAGTGTAGTGGCTCAAAGGGAGGACCCATCAGCCTTGTAAGAACCACATTGAGGTTCCATTCCGGAGCTGGTGGAGTCCTTGGTGGAATGACTCTTTTGAGTCCTTCCAGAAAAGCCTTGATAGCAGGGACCTTGAAGAGTGACAGGTGCTGCCTATTCTGGAGGTATGCTGCCATAGCCGACAGGTGAATGCGGATGGAAGAGTAAGCTAGATTACAACGATACAGGTGAAAGAGGTAGCATATGATGTTTTGAATGGAAGCGTCTAGCGGGTCAATGCTGTGCTCCACGCAGTAGACGACAAACCTCTTCCATTTAGCCGCATAACAAGCTCTAGTAGTGGGCTTTCTTGCCTCCCGAATGATGTCCATGCAATTGGGAGGAAGATTAAGGTAGCCAAACTCTAGGACTTCAGGAGCCAGATCGCCAGGTTGAGCTGTTGCGGATCTGGGTGCTGAATGTCGCCATGGCTCTGCGTCAGAAGGCTGGGAGTGAGATGAAGCCTTTGATGCGGTACCACGGAGAGTTCCAGAAACGTGGTGTACCACGGTTGGCGAGCCCACGTTGGAGCAACCAGGATGAGCGTCATCGAGTGTTGCCTGAGCTTGCGTGCCACCAGCGGTATCAGAGGTGCTGGGGGAAAAGCGTACGCAAATCTGCCTGACCAGTTCATCCACATCGCATTGCCCTGTGATTGGGGGTGTGGGAATCTGGCGGCGAAGCTTTGGCATTTTGCGTTCTCCTTTGTGGCGAACAGGTCTATCTCTGGATGATCCCACCTTTGGAAGTACGGTTGGAGTACTGATGGATGTAACTCCCACTCGTGCATCTGATGGCTGTGTCTGCTGAGCAGATCCGCCATTTGATTGTCCTTGCCTGGGAGATGTTCTGCCATGAGAAAGATGTTCCTCTGAATGGCCCACTTCCACATGCTCTGAGCCAGATGAGACAGCTGTGGAGAGTGTGTGCCTCCCTGCTTCTGGATGTAGTACATGGCCGTCATGTTGTCCGTCCGGATCAACACGACCTTGTTGCACAGATGTACTTTGAACGCCTTTAAGGCCATGAAGATTGCCATCAGTTCCAACACATTGATGTGCATCTTCCTTTGCTGAAGTGTCCATAGTCCCTGCACAGTGTAGTGGAGTACATGCGCTCCCCATCCCTGGAGAGAGGCGTCCGTTGTCAGGATGATCTGTGGGACAGGCTCTTGGAATGGTCGGCCCTTGCAAAGGTTTTGTGGATTCCACCAATGCAGAGAGTTGTATGCCCGACCGCTCACCAACACTAGGTCTGTCAGTTGCCCATGAGCCTGAGTCCACTGACGTGCTAGGCACTCCTGAAGCGGACGCATATGTAGTCTCGCGTGCGGGACAATGGAGATGCAGGAGGCCATCATGCCTATCAACTGCATGAACACCTTCGCTGGAAGCGAGTGCTGGGGTCTGAACCGTTGGATCAGCGCCTGGATACTGGCGATTCTCACTGAATTCGGCTGCGCAGTGGCTGCCAGAGTGTCGATCGTCGCGCCCAGATACTGTCGCACGTGGGCGGGCTGGAGATGGGACTTTGGGTAGTTCAGAGAGAATCCCAGATCGTGCAGGAGATGAATGGTGCGTGACACGTGGTCCACGCACTGCTGCTCCGTCTTTGCCTGAATAAGCCAGTCGTCTAGATATGGAAAGACATGGATGTGCTGGCGACGGAGATGCGCTGCCACAGTCGCTAGGCACTTTGTAAATACTCTCGGTGCCGTGGTGACCCCGAACGGCAGGACTCTGAACTGGTAATGCTGGTCTAAGATCTTGAATCTGAGATACTTTCTGTGGGAAGGATGCAGGGGAATATGGAAATAGGCATCCTTCAGATCCAGCGTTGCTAGGAAGTCCCCCTGCTGAAGCAGGGGAAGTACCTGCTGCAATGTGAGCATATGGAAGTGCTCCGAGTTGATGTACCAGTTCAGGGGCCTGAGGTCCAGGATCGGCCTGAGTGATCCGTCCTTTTTGGGGATTAGAAAATACAGGGAGTAAACTCCTGTTCCCCGTTCTTGCAATGGAACGAGCTCTATTGCCCCTTTTTGCAGCATGACCAGTACTTCTTGCTGCAACAAGGTCAAATGCTCGTCGGACATAGCACGGCCTCTTGGCGGTATGTCCGGTGGAATGGACGTAAGTTCTAGACAGTACCCGCACTGGATAATAGACCTCACCCACCTGTCCGTGGTGATGGACCTCCACGCCGGCAGGAACTGCTGGAGTCTCCCCCCGACAGGTGTCGTGTGATCGGGGGGAAGTGACAAGACGTCACTGCTTGTTGGAGGTGGTGGACCTGGAGGCATTGTTTCCACGTCCCCTGCCTTTGATATTATTGCCTCTGTAGCCACCCCTGCCCTTGTTGTTGTTATACGAGGACTGGGTGTTACCCTTGTAGTATTGCGTTGACTGGGATGCCTGGCCCCTTGAGGTGCCTCTTGAATTGGAGCGGCGAAAAGAACTCCCCCGAAACTGCTGACTTTGCAAAGCCCCCATAGACTTGGCAGTTTCGGTATCTTTCTTCATTTTTTCTAGGGAGGCATCCACCTCAGGGCCGAACAGATGGTCAGGATTCACTGTTTGACCCAATATAGTGGTTTGTATGTCGGGTTTGAACCCAGAAATTCGAAGCCAGGCATGGCGTCTAAGTAAAACGCTAGTATTGATAGCCCTGGAGGCAGTGTCTGCCACGTCAAGGGCACATTTGATGGATGCATTTGTTATAAGTTTACCCTCCTGAATGAGCATCTCCCCCGCCTCCTTGTATTGGTCAGGCAAGTGTTGCAGGATGGCCTCTAATGTGTCATAATGGGCCCTATCATAACGTGCAAGCAGGGCTTGAGTGTTAGAGATCCTCCATATGTTTGCTGCCTGCGCAGCAATGCGTTTGCCTGATGCTTCAAATATTTTGGATTCCTTATCTGGGGGAGGAGCATCACCAGTAGTCTGCGAATTCGCCCTTTTTCGAGCGTTGGACACCACCAGGGAGTCCAATGGCAAATGTCCCTTAATGTACGTGGGATCCGTGGGCGCCGCCTTATACTTCCTGTCGATGCGAGGGTTGACCACCCGCGCCCGGGTGGGTCCCTTGAACACCTCCTGTGCATGCTTCAGCACCCCTTTAAGCATCGGTAGTGTCTTGACTTGTTTTTCGGCTACCGAGAAGGTGTCGATCAAGAAATCGGCATCCACGGGGTCGGAGTGCAGTTCGACGTCATGGTTCGCTGCAGCTCTCTCTATTAATGCATTGAATGCCGCCGAGTCCTCCGTCGGGGACGTCTTCGCGGCGAAAAGTTGAGTGTCCTGGCCCGACTGCGGGTCGTCTGTGTCGCCTCCTGCTGTCCAGGGCACATGCTCCTCTTCCGGATCCGAGTACGCAGGATAGTTGTACTCGTCCTCTTCCTCGCCCACCTCAGGCACGGGGGAGTGTGCCGGCGAGTGTTCCGGGGCCTGTGGAGACAGAGGTTCCATCAGAGCCGAAGAGTCTCTCTTGTTCTTGAGTGGAATCCTAAAAGGTTCCAAGGCCGGCTCCGATGTAATCTTTCGCTTGAGGAGCGATAATTTTCCGGTGTTGGCGTCGATGATCACCTCACGACGTTCCTCCACCGCCAGCGGTTGGAGCCGAAGCTTCGATACCACCAATGCAGCCTTCGGCGTCAACACTTCTTGAGAGTGTCCGCTCTGCTTAGGCGCGAAAGCCTTCGGCGCCGACTTGGGAGGAAGGGTAAAACGAATGGGCGTTTGCTCCTTGGTAGACTTCGGCGTGGGCCTAGGCACTGCAGTGTCCTGGCTGGGAACCACAGTGGACTGTTGGATCCGCTTTAAGGATTCTCCCACCTTCTTTGCAAGGGATGCCGAGGGCTGAACCGTCTCGAGCGACTCTTCGTCTCCGAGAGCCTGGTCGCCGGTAGGCCTTTTCTTCGGCGCCGACGCCCCATGGTCTGGCGCCCCGTCGGCGTGACGCTTCTTCGAAGCCGTCTTCGGGTCCGCGACCCCTTTCGGTGCCGACGCAGCCGCGTCGGGTGCCTTCACCTTCGGCGCCGACCCCGAAGGCTGCGGGTCGGCCATTTTGGCGCGGCTCTTGTGGTCAGCCATTTTGGCGTGGCTCTTCAAGTCGGCCATTTTGGGTTTCGTGGAAGTTGACGCCTCCAGAACCTTCTTCACCAGCGCCACTTTCGGTTTCGGTTTCGCATCCGAAGGTGCGAGACCAGTTGGCTTCACTTTCGGTTTCTTGGCAGAAATGTCCGTGACCGGGCCCGGGGGCGGGGACGTAGGACTCAAAGTTAGATCTTGGGTAAGGCCCGAAGGCGATCCCTCGACCTGGGCCGTATGACGGGGAGTAACCCCGGAGTCTGGTTGGGGATGCTCTTCCTCTGAGCTATCACCCATCGTGGCACAAATCAGTTCGTCGTCCCCTACCTCACCGGAGACTTCGTCGTAGGCCTCCTCATCCGCGTCATAGGTCTCTTCCTCAGACGCGGGGCCAGAGTCCGATCCTTGTACGTCGTCTGCTTCCTCGACAGATTCCTGAAAGATGTCATCAGGCGGGGGCGCCGAAGCCGACAATTGAGCCTGGAGCCGATTAGCCCGGCGAATCTTCAGAGTTTTCTTACTCCTAAATTTGGAACACGCCATGCAGGTGTCTTCACGGTGATCCGGTGACAAGCATGTATTGCACACGGGGTGCACGTCGAGGTGCGAGTATTTAGAGTGACACAGCGGACACTTCTTGAATGGAGTCCGCTCCATAGCAAAGGTTGTAGTGTAGGCCCGTCCGCGTCGAAAGCACGTGGAAGGGTAGTAGGAGATCGGAGCTGAGAGTCAGTAAGAAACCCGAACGCAACTATACCGACGCCCAGCCTAAAGACCTTTTGGTCTCGAGTAAAAGTCGAACAACTATCGGTTCCGATAGAGGGAACCGAAAACACATCCGAACCCGATGGCGGAAAAAAACAATCTGGGGATGGAGGCGATGCCCATGCGCACTGTAGTCCAGGGGAGGAGCCACCTATCTCGTGATACTTCGAAGACTCTTCCAGGACAACAATGTGCAATCATCCGGACCCAACACTAGGTGGCGGACTATGCACAGATATGAATTCAGCAGCCCACATGCCTCGAACTAACAAGCTACACTGTGGCATTATAACAACCTCAAAGGAGTTACTGGAGTGTGAAATGATATCAATCCATAGCATGAGTTGTCTCAAAACAAGGGAGTAAGGGCAGTGCGATCATAGCACTACAATGTAGCAAACTATATATACTCCGTCCTGATAAAGACATTGAGAATCAATACTTTGGGTAATAATTAGGCTTTCCTGTTTTCAGTTTCTATTTTTGGTAAATTCTGGTGGGGTTTTTTCAATACCTTAAAAAACTGTGTTAATCAGTGGTTACACATTTTCATGCCATTAAAAACAACAGAAACAGTGTTTTTCCGGTGTTTATGGAATTTTAATTTAATTTTAATTATTGCTTGCTTTCTGCACCGATAGTGCATGTGTATAGGTAGCGTATGCACAGGGTATATAAGGTGCAAATCCATCTTTACTGCTCCAGAATGGACTAGAAAGTTCATAGCATACTTCATTAACTCTGAAAATTGTAAACATGCTTTCAGTTAGCAAGTGACAAGGTTCTCTTACAGGGAAGCACTTCAGCTCAGGTATCAATTTTGACAGACCATCATACAACTGTTTCCTATACGTAGCTGAATTGCTGAGAATACAAACAATATCACTCCAATATTTATTGAACTTGGATGGAATATTTTTTAGCAGCATTCCAAGTGACACTGCGCTCCATGTTTACCAAACACCTGGTGTCATGTTTTCACCACTATCTCAGATGCTTGGTGACAACATTCTTTTCACATATACCTATCACTACATCTTGCGTTGAATGTTTAAAGACTCTGGTGTTTGGCAATTCACTTACAATCAATACTGACTCACTAGAAAAGGGGGCTGATGTATCAAAGGATTTCACCCATTCTCTGTCTATGGGTAAATGTGATGGTACAAATGAGGAAAGATTCTTATGAAACCAGCCATTTTACCTATTAGTGAAATTAAATGTAGCCAACATTTTAAATCTGACTTTTACATTTCCGGATTCTCGACAGTTTATAAAATAACTAAATAAGACCTAAAAAATGCTTCTAAACACTGCATCTTTAGACCGAAGACCACAAAACTAAAAAAAGCAGAAGGATGAAGAGACAATGTTTTAGTGACATCCAATGTTCCCTCTAATTTTTCCCCTCTGTGTGCGGCAGTGTAGGGTCTCTGTGCGCTGCAGCCATGGCTATGTGCGCCAGGAACAAGCCGCGCATGTGTGCAGCGCCAAATATCACTCCAAACTTTAGCTTAAAAAACTGAAAAAATGGTGCATTTCTACACATACAGCGCCATGTTAAAGGGCTTAAGGGAGATTTGCAATTTGGAAACACACGCCATGACTTGAATTGGCTACACTTCAGGTTTAGAAAAGCATAGGACTCCCAACTGTGGAAACAAGCCAGTAACCCACTGCCATTAACAGTGAGGGCCCCTGGAAATAAGCCGGAAATACACTGCTAGAAATGGTGAGGAGGGAGAAACTGGAAATAAGCAAGATGTATACCGCCATTAAAACTGAGGTTCTGCTACACTGGAAACAATCCAGAAGTACAAGCTCAATATAAGTGAGGACACTGGAATTTAGCCAGAAATCCACTGTCATTAACAGTGAGGATCCAGACACTTGAAATAAGCCAGAAATATACTGCTATTAAAAGTGAGGGCCCAGATACTGGAACTGCCATTAAAAGTGAGGGCCCGAAACCCTGGGCCTAAGCCAGAAATTCACTGCCATCAAAAGTGAAGGTTCCATAGATAGAACTAAATCATAAATACACCGACATTAACACAGAGGTGGCTTATTTGCTTCTATGGTAATGGCGGAGCAAATGTGATGCGGTTTCTGGTAACCTCATTGGCCAATCAACATATTTTGCATGGTTTTGGGCCCTATCACTGCTTTGAAGGGGTCTCCCATGTTGAATGTGGCGGGGTGCCAGAGAGACCGTGCCAGGGCAGCTCATCTGGAGATGAGGCTCGTGAAGATGTCTGTAAGGTTGAATTTTCGGCTGTGACAGGAATTACTAGCCCTAGCGCATCAAATGCCTGAGTTCTGAGAGTGTTCATGCACTTAATGTAAACAAAACTTTTTTTAAAACATACCTACATCGCCGGTACAGTTTTTTGGCTTGGATTTAGCAGGCCCTCCGATTCATGGAAATACATTAATGTGATCCAGGCCCAGGGCCCCCAACTGGTCTACCATTCTCCATTTTTCAGAAAATAAAAATAATTTTACGTTCTGTTTAATACAAACATTGCTGCCTTAAATACTGCCATTTTAAAAATCAGGTGCGACTATAAGTGATGAAATACAGTATAGTCATTGTGTTGACAAATGTAGATCCAGACGACCTGTATTCTAATCAGGCATTCCTCAATCAATCACACTGTGTGATTTTGAGCCTCTTTTCCACTGTCTAGGTTCTTATATAAAGTGGGAAACGCATAGAACGAGGTTAAATAATGGTATGAGCACTGCCTAATTTGTGCCATGTATTTTCAGGTGATGGGCATCGGTATTCACTTTTGGGGAACAGTACTTATGTTTCTTCATCAGACCGTGACCCAGATCAAGAGAAAGAAATCTAGAAAAGTAGGAAAGAATGAGGAAAAGAGAGACAGAGAAAGAGTGAGAAAGCAGGGACAAAAAAAGAAAGTGGGAAAGTGAAGTAAGGAGAAAGGAGTGGATGGTAGTGGAGGAAAGAAGCATGAGAGAGTGGAAGCTGGACTAGACAGCCCTACTTCTACAGCACCTTGGCAGGCTCACAATGAACACTTATTTTACAAATTACCCACTGATATATGATACAATATATAAGCAGCTGGATATTACAAGTCACTTACTCGACCTTGGAAGGATGACAGGTGGCATCGGGTATATTGGAATAAAATCGGGTGAGCTGTAGGGAAGCTACAGACCTCGGCAGGCACACTCAGCAGACTAACTGGGAGAGCCCCTTTACCCTGGGTACATATCCTGGAAGTGGGGCTGCCTTGTAAGCTGATAAGATCATAAGAGTCTAACATGCACCTCAAGGATAAAGGGTAGCATTGCCCTAACGTGACTAGAAGCAGCAGCAATATTTCAATAGGAGGCGGATTATTATGTGGTTAAAAGCCACCAACTCTGTTGAGTATGAACTAATAACACCACATAACCAGTGTAAATTAGTAATTCTTTGGCCACAGAGCTTTCGGCATCATTTTGGATTTACCGTAGACTATCCTACCAGAGCCCCGCTGGATACGTTGTGGTAGGCCTCATTCCTGTTCAATATCCTTCCGGACAGTACTTGAAATGGAAAAATAGAAGTGCAGGTACTCTGAACCAGAGTACCTGCTTGTTTCTTGTCTTTCCAATTAAACGTATTAAGTCACCCTTCAAATGTGCCGGTACTCTCCCTCTCAAAATAAACACGCATTGGCATAGCCAATATGTATCGCCTTTGGGGCCTTATAAGTGTTTAGCCAGAGTTATTGACTTTGTCAATGTATTTAAGCTGTGCTGTAGAGAAGTGTGGCTGCTGTGCAGCTTGCTGAAAAGTTTTAATGAAAAAGTGTCAGAAAAATTTTTGTTACCTTATATATGACCAAGAAGGCATTATGTACAACTGAACGACTATATTAAAAAAAGTATTTACAATAAAACATTTCCTCAGTTTTCTTTTGTTCTTGCAATGCTGGCAACTTGTTTCTGCCTGTTTCTGAGTGATGCAGTGGTGCCCCCGAGGGATGCTGTGGTGGCCCTGAGGAATGCTGTGGTGGCCCTGAGGGATGCTGTGGTGGCCCTGAGAGATGCTGTGGTGCCCCTGAGAGATGCTGTGGTGCCCCTGAGGGATGCTGTGGTGGCCCTGAGGGATGCTGTGCCAGTGTTCTGTGGGCCCCATTACTAAGTCTGTGTAAGGTTACCAGGTTCATTTACGAGTATCTTTTCTAGTCCAGTAGTTTTCTTTGCATTTTGCTGTGGTCCTATTGAATTTATAAGCGGGTAGACAAGACTAAAAGTATCAGGAGGCAAAGAAAAAAACGATTCTGTTAAGTTTTGCTTGATCCATAGTTGAAATAATGAACCTTCTGTCCTTTAATGAGCGAATGTGTAGCTCGAGATGTTTTGCAGTTCACACAAAAGATAAAGGGACAGTAAGTGACAGAGGACTGGGAGTTTAAGAGTGAGGAGGAGAGAAGCAAGAAGCTAGTGATAAGAGGAAAGAAAGAAGGGGTAAGTGCATTGGAGTTTAGAAGGTCTCCAAAGAGGCATGAACAGCGTAGCATGGAACTGTGGAACCAAGTTTGAGTTTCCATCTCAGCTAAACATGGCAAGACTCTGACGAAATCGCATAATCACCCTGTGCCTAAAAAACGGACCCTGTGTAATATAATCTAGTGTTTATGAAAAGCGCTAGGATACCTTTGGGCCAGATTTGCGCTAAGTAAAACTGCAAAGGGAGAGAAGAGAACACCATGTAAAGGAGGAGAGGGTGTAGCACTATTAGCACGAGACGGTGACCCAAAAAAGAAAGGAGCACACGTTTAGTTAGTGCATACAGGAGTAGAGTAAGAGTGTTCAACAAAGGGCTTTGATGAAGGAATTAGAGAGGTATTGGGAACGAGAGGAAGAGAGAAGAAAGGGGTCGGGAGCAGAAGGAAAGAGGAAGAAGATAGGAAAAATCAGGAAGAAAGAAAGATGGTGAAAACCCCGGAGTAATAAAACTGGAAAGGGAGAGGAAAATGGATGGAGGCTAAAAAGTCAAGAACTTGGGACAAGCGAAGAAGAGGGCCTCAAGAGGGTGGAAATGGCTAAAAGGAGGGAAGAAGTGACAAATGCACAAGAGAGACATGAAGGACTAATGAGGGGGAAGAACAAACTGATTGTGAGGGTTAAAGTGAAAACTAGGAGTCAAAAGCGAAATATGTGTGTGGGAGTTGAGGCTGCTTTGCAAAGACGAACATAAGGAAAGAGTGGAAGTGAAATGGCAAGGACTAAGGGGATTTAAAAAGAGGGGTGGGTGTGCTTGAGGGTGCTGTTGTAATGGGCAGACCAGGTAATGGAAGAGGTGCGAGTCTTTATTAGTAAAAGCTGATATACTTATTAAACACGGACTTAGGATGTTCAGACATATACTTGCAAAATGCATGATGGGCGTTTTTCCCTCAGTAATGTGTGTAGACTAGCAAGGCTTTACTGGGCAGGCAGTTTATAGTGAGCCAATACGTCTTAATAGACCCCATCGATATTGCCGTCAACAACTATAACACACTTGGTATCTTACTGCGTATTATTTTTGCATGAAGGTTTTGTTTGCCTCCTGCATAAAAGTTTAATATTTGTGGTTGTTTGCTTGCAAGTGGTTTACTAGGGAAAACGAATACTTCGGTGTTTCTGTTGCTTCAACATATCATGGTTATTTAAATGAGAAGCACAGATACTGTGTCGAATAAGCAATTTGCATAATTTTTGTCTTCGAGCCTGCCCATTGAAAAGAAGCGTACCTTTTTGACTCATTTTTTTTAGCATTTCACAAAGAATGTATCTGATGCAAGTTAACTTGTTAAGCAATTGCCAATGGTTTTCTTTTAAGTTTACTCTCCCGTACTTCCAAGCTTTGACATAACACACATGCCCGAGCTCAAACGACAACTGGTTGCGGTGGGAACCCAGCTCCGGATCTGACAAATAGGTAAACCGAAGAGCAGCCTGCTGAGCAGTGGCATCAAAAGGGTGTATGTAGCCTACCCCTGCAGACCACCTTCTGATATTTGCACAAGAGTTCCATGTATGTAATTTTTTGTTTTACCGGCTTCTGGCCCGCGCCTCAGGAGGTTAATAGATCCTTGCAGTTCCTCCTCCTCCTCATTCCGGGCCGCTGCCAGCCTGAAAGTGGTAAATAATTATTTAAGGTCACCAGGGCAAGACTCTGCTGTGACCATGTCTTAAATCGTCTCTGTTTGCAGTGAGACGCAGGGCTTCTTCCTGCCTCCCCCTCGCAGTCTGGCAGGGGGATTGGGGAAATCTGGCTAACTGAAAGGACATGCTGGGCTGTCCTCACGCGTCTGTCGGCAGATTGTGTGCTTTTGTTTCAAGTATTCTTGTTAATCGCAGTTCCTGACGGCGCTGCAATTAACATAAATACTTAAACAAAAGCACATAATCTGCCCGACAGCCGCACTCTACATTCAAAAGGAGAAATAAGTGCCCTCCATAACAACACAGGCTGCTGCAACACTTACCTGCCGCTCCCTCATCTTCTATGGACGTTAGTGTATTCCGTAGCTCTCACCAACCTGGAAACAACATTTTTTCGTGCAGCTTGCTTTTTAAAAGTAAGCGGTACGAACGCTCTCACAGAATGTGCTGTGTGTGTGCGCGCTCCACACACAGCACTGCGCGCTCCGGTAAACAGATGTGCGCGCGTGCACATGCGCGCAGCTTATTGGGAACAGTGGTGACATCCCTGAACAACAAAATTCAAGCAGAATAATGTTAGCCCAGTCTTTCTTGATGCTACCTTGTATGACAAAGTTGCATTGTATTGGCCCCTTCAGGAAGAAATAAAAATGACTCTTTCACTCATCTTTTCCTTTCCATGAATGGCACTTGTTTGTGGTTGAAAAGGTGTTTTTTCAGTGTTTATATGTTTACACCAGTGATGGCCATTTGCTTTTCGTTGGGGTTTATCAGCTATTATAGGTTTAAACCTAAAACCAGATAGCCTAGTAATAATAGGCATCTGTTCAAGTGCTATTAAATCCTGAAATCCACAGGTTAAAGATAATCAAGATGATTACATACCTCTTAAATACTGTGATTGACAAACCAGAATAATGTCTAATGTCCTACCTCTAAAGATGTTAGACTCTTGAAAAGAACAAGCATTAGCATAGCCAATAGGTTTCGCCTTTGGGACCTTATAAGTAATTAGTTATGCATCACAATATCCTTATTTTATGTGTTCTCTCTTGCAGCCTTTCCCATACGTACCGATTGCTCTTCCTCCTGTCATGCCTGTGCTCATGTCTAATTTACGGTCTTTTTGTCTGCACACTTGTGTCCTCTTGTGTGTTCTCTCTAGCATCACCCTCATCACACTCTCCTAACGAGTCTTCCGTCTCCCGCATGTGACCCTACTTGCACCCTCTTGGATCCATCTTCAATTTTTTTCTGCTTTTCCCCGTTTCCGCCACACACTCCACTCCTTTGTGTCTCCTTTCTGGCCTCTTTCCTACTTAACTTTTCATCCTTTCTCCTTTAATCCCATTTCCACCTTCTCACAACCCCTTCGAGCACTGTTATCTTAACATTTGTGTTTCCCTCTGTCTTATGATGTCTGCCCTGCCACCATTTACTTCGGACCTTCACACACCCTAACGCTCACACACCCTCTCACCCTCACACACCATCAAACACCCTATCACACCCTTACTCACGCTCACCCCCCTCCCCCTCACCCACCCTCACTCATCCACACTCACCCTCACACACCCTCACCCTAACACCTCCTCACCCTCACCCCCCTCACACTCACAACCCTCTCACCTTCACCCTCACACACCCACACCCTCACACACCCTCACACCTCCTCACCCTCACACCCACACCCTCACACACCCACACACACCCACACCTCCTCACCCTCTCACCCTCACTCACACCCCCTCATCCACCCTCACCATCACCCCCTCACCCCTCTCACCCTCACCCCCTCACACACCGTCACTCCCTCACCCTCACAACCCTCTCAACACCCTCACCCTCACACACCCCTCACCCTCACACACCCCTCACCTTCACACACCCTCACACCCTCACCCACCCTAACCCACCCTCACCCCTTCACCCGCACAACCCTCTCACCCTCACTCACACCCCCTCACCCTCACACACCCTTCACCCACCCTCTCACCCTCACACATCCTCTCACCCTCACCCACCCTCACTCACCCTCACCTTCACAACCCTCTCACCCTCACCCCCACCCTCACACACCCTCACCCTCACATCCCCTCACCCTCCCATCCCCTCACCCTCCCTCACACCCTCACCCTCACACCCCCTCACCCTCACACCCCCTCACCCACCCCTCACCCTCACACACACCCTCACCCACCCTCTCACCCTCAAACACCCTCTCCCCCTCACACACTCTCTCACACCCTCGCTCACCCTCACACCCCCTCACCCTCCCTCTCACCCCCTCACTCACCCTCACACCCTCACACCCCCTAACCCTCACAAACCCCTCACCCTCACACCCCCTCACAAGCATAGCATAACAAAACATAGCATAGCTTAACAAAAAAAGCATAGGATAGCAAAACATAGCATAGCATAACAAAACAAAGCATAGGATAGCAATACAAAACATAGCATAACAAAACACAACATAGTATAGCATAACAAAACCCAACAAAACGTAGCATAGCATAACGAAACATAGCATAGCATGCATAACAAAACATAGCATAACAAAACAAAGCATAGCATAACATAAAGCAAAACAAAATATAGCAGAATATAACAAAACATAGCAAAGCATAACAAACATAGCAAAACATAGCATAAGATAAGAAAACATAGCATAACATAACAAAACAAAACAAAGCTTAGCATAACAAAACATAGCATAAAAAAACATTGGGCAACTTCTGAGGAACTCGCGGACGATATACAAAGGGTCCATAGAGACCCCTTTACAAAAAATAAAAATAGGACAAACCCAAGAAAAATTCTAGTAAACTTTAAGACCTATGCTCTCAAAGAAACAATCCTAAAAGAGGCGATAGTTGCAGGATCGCACAAAAAAGAAGAATGGACTTTTAGAATAAGGTCCGATATTTCTAAAACCAAACAAGACCGTCAGTGGCAGTTAGGACAATATATGCAAGAACTGAAATCGTTGGGGGCAAGTGTACAAATGAAATTGCTAGCAATGTTGAGAATTATGTGGGATAACCATATGTATAATTTGAAAGAAACAAAAGAAGTAGAAGCACTGATAGACACAATTAAAGTAAGGAAAGCCGGACCACAAGGTTAATTATTGGCTCATGGGATAGGGCACTCGAATAGGCAGGACAGATCTGCCAAGGAGTAAAGGGAGGGTTCTCTGGGAGGGGAAGGGGGGGTTAAATGGGGGGCGAGGGCACGATTCTGTTATGCAAAAATATGTACACGGTGTTGGAGCATAAGGGGAAAAAAACTAAAAAAAATTGTGTCCAAGTCATGCAAAGTAAAGCAGGGCTCTGCCCACACACCTTTAAAATATGGGGGTTCATATTTTTTCATGGAACGTAAATGGCTTGAGAGTGAGAGAAAGAAGGCAAAGGATCTTAGAGTACCTGAAAAATAAGGATTGGAACATTATTATCTACAAGAAACCCATCTCTTGGAGTCCGAATGGAAAGCAATAATGAAAGAGCAGCGCTGGGTAGAACACTATATATGCATTGAACAAACATGCTGTATTAAAGGTGTAATTATTATAATTAAGAAGTCAACAAGAGCACAGATAGAGTCACAGACAGCTCATACAAAAGGGAGATGGGCGGTAGGAAACATATGTATAGAGGGTAGAAAACTGACGGTTGGAGGTTATTATGGCCCAAACACGGATGATCCCTCAACACTGCAGGAGCTTTATGCTTACCTGTTGGATGCTCCAGGGCCTATCATCCTAGGGGTGGATTTCAATATTCTGTTGGATCCGGCATTAGATAGGAGCCCCCCAAAAAACAGTCATCACCTACCTAAAATAAGGAGGTGGCTTAAATCTTACCAAGAAGACCTAGGGCTAGTTGATGTTTGGAAACTCAAGGGAGAAAAAACAACTAATCATCTGTTTTTAAGAACAAAAAATTGGGACACTCCTCCAGAATTGATTACTTTTTAATTGATAAGGTACTAGTGGGGGAAGTTAAGGATGTTCGACACTTATCTGAACACCTGTCTGACCATTCTGCAGTTGTATTAGGACTAGAGCTGAATAAGTTGAGGCCTCAGGCAAGGTGGACCCTAGATAAAGCAATACTGGCAGAAACTGACATAATAAATTGTAAATTGATATTTGTATAGCGCACTAATCACCCGCAAGGGTCTCAAGGCGATTGTACGAATACCGCTGTGGAACCCCTCCTGGCTTTCCCTGTGAGGCGTCTACTCCTGGGCAACCCCAAGGTGGAGGCCAGGCATCCTTAGCGTTGTGGGGGCCGTTGTGGAGATTAAGCAAACTATTGCCCAGAGTTGCAGAGTGGGACTCCATGATTGGAATAGGCACCGAGGCGAGAATTATCAGGTCCGTGGAATTTTGAGCCCAAGACCCGCCGAGGCGGGGAATTGAACCCTGGTCCCGGGCTAGACCTCTGCATCATGGTCTGCCGCTCTAACCATTGAGCCACACTTCTCCGAAGAGATCATTACAGAAGAAACTCTGTTATACTTCCAACATAACCAGGAACAGACTTCGAGCCAGTTTAGATGGAGGCATACAAAGCAATCCTTAGAGGCAAAATTATCAGCCTAACAGCTCACAGAAATAAGTTAAGGAAGAAAGAAATAGAGAACATAGAGACCGAGATACAGAGATGGGAGAAGAAAATCAATGAGGAAACCTCAGCGGAAAGAATAGAAATATTAAGGAAGGAGTTGACCAAGGCAAAAAATAACCTAGTGAATATTCTAGACACTAGAATCAGGAAGAAGTGGGAAGCAAGCCAGTTAGACCATTACCAATTTGGAGAGGGGTGCGGAAAGCTGCTCGCTTGGAAAACAAAGACAGAGCTAAGTAAAAACAAATTCTTAAGTATTTAAGAAGCAGGAAGCGCTACCCCACTGCTGGAGGAGACAGAAATTAAAAACACATTCTTTAAATTGTTCTCTGAATTATATAAAGAGAATACTAGCACTAACGAAGATTTAGCCCAAGACTTTCTTAACAAATGGGTTCAACAGTCGCTGTCAGAAGAACACAGAGGAAAGCTAAACGCAGAATTTTCAGAAATAGAAGTCGAAGAGGTGATCAAAAACCTAAAGAGTGCCATGGCAGCTGGTCCAGACGCTTTACCTAATGAAGTTTATAAAGTTCTGCGTGGGGTACTGGTTCTAGTTCTAACCAATCTGTTTAATGATATTTTTGTGAAAGGGCAAACACCACCAAAATTATGGAGTGAAGCAGGAATTTGTATAATATTAAAACCGGGAAAAGACCCTAAGCGATGTGAGTCATATAGACCAATGTCTATGTTAAACCGTGACTATAAGATCTTTACTCAGTTATTAGCAAAGATATTAGGAGCATGCGTGGTGGATCTAATTCATATCGATCAGAAGGGTTTTATGAGGGGTAGACAAATTCAGGAACTTATACACAAATTTATAGGTGCCATAGATTTAGCTAATGAAGAAAATCTTCCCCTATCAGTTGCAACCTTTGATGCAGCCAAAGCCTTCGACATGGTTAAGTGGAGCTTTCTACATAGCACATTAAAGGCATACAAGGTAGGCAATCGTTTTTCAAGAGTAGTCAGCGCATTATATGCTTCTTTAACTTCATGCGTTCTGGTCAATGGTTCCCTGACAGAGAGGATACACATAGAGAGAGGAACTAGGCAAGGCTGCCCGCTATCCCCTTTATTGATTAACTTATATATAGAGCCCTTGGCCTGCTCTTTAAGATCCAACCCTCAAATCACACCATTTAGATGTAGGGAATGGGAAAAGAAGGTCACATTGTATGAGGACGACTTGATGATTTACAGAAATAATCTGTTGGGTTCTCTACCGGAAATAATGGCTACTTTACAACAGTTTGGAAATAGATCAGGGTATCAAATTAATCAACAAAAAACAGAGATAATGTGCTGGAACAATCAGGCCGCCCACCCCTTAGAAAGACCTCAAATTAGATTCCTAGGAATAACAATTGTGAAAAACCTCAAGAACATTGCCCAGATAAACTTTAACAAGGTCTACTCAGAGGATAAAAAGTTATTTAACGCCTGGAGTTCATTATCTTTTTCTTTTATAGGTCGATCTAACTTGATTAAAATGATGATCCTACCTAAATTTACTTTCCTTTTTAACTTGATACCATTATAATTTAAAAAAGAAGCAGTAGTCAAGGCACAAGGGGATGTCAGTAGCTTTATATGGGCCTCCAAGGGGATCAGAATCTCTTTGAAGAAGATGAGAAGGAAATTGGAACATGGAGGGATAGCCACCCCTGATCTTATGCAGGATTATAGGGCGTTCCACTTTAAGAATATCAGGGTACTATGTAAAGACCTTAAGAACTTCCCAGCTTATTTGCAAGCGATTGTTGGAACAAGAGGAGACTACTTTTTGTACAAATTCGGACACGCAAAATTTTTCAAAAACATAAGGCTAAACATTCTAGAAGCAGCCATCAAACTATGGGTTCAGCTGAGGCGCCTATGGAAGATCCCCTATTATAGTCAACATGCGCCAATCTGGGACTACCCGGGCACTCCAGACTGCTTAAGGGATGCGTTATCAACTCCACTGAAGGAAAATGGGATTGTGGAATGGGGGCAAATTTTGAGTGGCGCTTGCATTATTGACTGGGAAAAGCTGTCAGAGTTAACAGGCGGACGGCTGTCCAAACTAAAGTACTATCAGCTAATCAGCTGGGCCAAAGCTCTAAGAAAGGACCGGTCAAGTAATGCAGAATTGGAGGGGAAGATTATGCAATCATTCCAGAGGAAGGAAGTTACCTACTGGTATTGGGCGTTTATCGATGAGGGCGGAGAGGATTTCAGCCTACCGAATGAAATATGGGGAAAGGCGCTGCCGTCGCAGGATGTATCGGCTCAATGGCAAGTATCTGTGGCTGCATGTGGGGATATGATTAAATCTGCACCCTTGAAAAAAAACTTCTTGTTTACTATACATAGAGCGTATTGGACTCCTAAGAGGTTATCGAAAATGAACAAGGAGAAAATAAGGAGCTGCCCCAAGTGCAATGAGGAGAGAGCTGATGACATCCATATGTTTTCGCAGTGCCCGCACCTTCGGTTGTATTGGGATAATGTAGTTAAGACCCTCTCCGAGGTCCTCAAACAGGAAATACAGGTAAGCGCCCACCTAATACTATTTGAGGTGAAAATTGACGATACAGGGGTTTTTAGCCTTAACAAATATCTTAGAAATCTATTATTTACATTGGTGCTAGTGGCCAGACGTGAGGTCTGTATAAAATGGGTTAACCCCAACCCCCCTACAGTGGAAGAATGGTTAAATTCAGTTATTAGGATAAACAAGCTCGATAGGACAGGGAAACATAGCAAAAGGCGGAATTTTGGAATAACTGGGAACAGTATTGGTTGGAAAGGGAGTAAATATCCTTGATGTGGTTTTCTCACGAGGTCCTATGATTAAGCGCACTTTCAGTTTTGAAGTTTTGGTTACAGAATACAACCTCTTAGGAGTGGGCATGCTGCTTAAGAGACGCCTAAAAAGTCGATAGGATACCCCCGCGTGGATTAGAAGTGATCTAAGTGTCGGGGAAGGGCTACAGAAGGCACAGTTATTTAAAAAGGCTCTTATGAGGTGGCCAAGTTGCTAAAACACTCCAGCATTCAAAACTTTGCGTGATGAGGATTTTTAGAAGAAAAAAAAACGAAACAAAAAACATAGCATAATATTACAAAACATAGCATGGCATAACAAAACACAACAAAACATAGCAAAACAAAACATAGCATAAGATAAGAAAACATAGCATAACATAACAAAACAAAGCATAGCATAACAGAACACAGCATAACAAAACATAGCATAACAAAACACAGCAAAACATAGCATAACAAAACATAGCATCACACAACATAGCATAACAAAGCATAGCATAGCATAAAACATAGCATAACAAAAAATAGCAAAGCATAACATAATAAAACACAACAAAACATAGCGTAGCATAACAAAACACAGCATAGCAAAACACAACAAAGCAGCATAGCATAGCATAACAAAACAAAGCATAGGATACCAAAACTAAACATAGCATAGCATAGCATAACAAAACAAAGCATAGGATAGCAAAACAAAACATAGCATAGCATAACAAAATACAGCATAGCATAGCATAACAAATCAAAGCATTGGATAGCAAAACATAGCATAGCATAACAAAACATAGGATAGCAACACAAAACATAACATGGCATACAGCATTACTCAGCACCACCACAGCATCACTCAGGGGCACCACAACATCACTATGCGCTACCACAACATCACTATGCGCTACCACAGCATCACTGAACGCCACAGCATCACTCGTTTGCCATCAAAACATCACTCAGCGCCACCACAGCATCAATCTGTGCAACCATTCAACAACAACTGGTTCAAATATGTTCTCTCAATGTTTCAAGCTTTATTACAAATGTAACAAAAAGATGTTAATATTTCACTTCTGCTCTTGGATTTTAGTCCCAATAAAATACAGTGAACATAATCTTCACAAAAGGTATTTACAAAAGTTTAAGCTATTGCCATTATAAATTACAATAACTTTTATTTAAGTATTAATTATTAAAAAAATATAAAAGCCATTGTTATTTGTAATATCAATACATGTAAGTCACGTAAATACAACACATATTGCATTACAAATGCAATAGGTCTCACATTTGCGAACGTTATAACTATTGGCACTGTGAATGACAAAGCTATTAATTTCGCTATTTTCAAAAACAAAACATTTGTCGTTTACAATACCAATAGCTCAATCTTTCCTAATGCGAGACCTACTGCATTGCAAATGCTTGTTTTAAAATACTTCAGTGTGATGCCCAACACTCCCAGGGCAAGTTTATCAGGTGTGACCAATAGGCACTAAGCACAGAATGTGACCTTTGGCCATGCCCTTCCCAAACTCCTTGTACTCTGACCATATGAATGATTTTCAAATCTGAATATATATTTTTAGTAGTTGCGTTACTGATCTCACCTTATTGTGGAGAAATTCTACTGTTTCTGAATATCAAAAATGATCTCATGAAGGATTTCCTTGTTTCTCTCAAGAAATACATATTTTAGGTAATGGAAAGGGTCACTGTGGAAAAGGTGTCTCCTAAAGCCACTATTCCTTTTCAAGCTGAATTGAAAAAGCAACTTTTTACAATAGGCTTCCATCTGTTACTTGGTAAAACTACATAGATACTGACCTGTATTAGACTTCTATCCACTGAGTAAATTAACTTTCAAGAAACCTACTAACCGAGATCATGTAATTAGATACTGTAGCAGCAAGAAGGTTAGGGATAATTTGCATAACTTTTCATTCTCAACTACTTCCAATACTAGATCTGCAATAAGGTATGCCGGTGTGGCAGTTTAAGAAAAATGTACTTTCTTCTACAGAAAACATATTGAAAGGAATGGCATACGCTTACAGGAACATTAGGCTAGTGCAATTTCTAGAAACAATTCTATTCACATTTGTAGAACCATATCAATAGATTCCATAACCACAGTAAAAAACAAACCCTACAAAAGATCTATACATTAAAGAATATAGCTTGTATCCAACTTGCCTCTTTTCTATGATTTCCAGGGTTAGATGTAACAGTTCCCGCTTGCTCTTCTCTCTTCTTTTTATCATTTCCAGGATGGTTACTGCCCGACTCAGATCACGACGTAACTTAAGCATTTTTTCATAAGAAACCTCTTCGTTCTTTCGATTCTGTATAAATAAACGTTGCATGATAAAGTAAGAGTAACATTGGTTTCATTTTTTTAAAAAAAGGAAAGCATGCACATTTCTACGGGGTGATGGAAAATGGAGCAGCAAAGTAAGGTTAGAAACAAGCAAGACACCCACTCAACTTTATATGCAGGAGAATGCTTCCAAAATGCTTGCAGTAACAAGAGGGACCTGCCATGGATTTTATATACTAATCTTCATAATCTTTGATTACGTTGAACTGCTCACTCATGTAAATTATAATTAGGCACAAAAATACAAAGTGCCTATATTTTTTACTTTACTTTTTTTTATTGGGACTACAAAAAAAAAAATACGGTTACTGGACCAAATCCAGTAATCTAAAATCGTAGGGTGTTTGGGTGTAGTAGTTTTGGTTATTGTTGTGGTTGAGCTAGCTAACAAATACAATACAATACAAGTACTTTATGTTATCACTTGTGACTTCCTATTCACCTGGATGTCTATATAGTAATTCTTTCTGAATGTCTGGACTGTTCACCACGTGACTGCCATACACTTAAAGGCATATTCGCCACGAAGGCTAGGGTCGCTCCATTTTTCCTTGTCAAATGTGCTCTTGCTTTTGTTTCCAGCTGCATGCCAGCCTTTTTGTGACACATTTGGATTGTCTGAGCGATCAACCGTGATATGGTGTTCTTCGTAAGTGGCATTTCTTGCCTCTGCCTGCGAGGGATACAAAGAATTGTTTCCCTTTCCTGCTTGGTTTTGTTTTCTCAGGTAATATATTATTGCACTGACAGCGTCCAAAGTATGCAGGGCTCTTTCGGCCTGAGTCTTTGGTTCTTAAAAGAAGCTAGGTTTTTGGAGTGCCTGATTCATATGAAAGTATGATATGAACTTCTTCAGCAGGAAACCTGAGCTGCTTCTCATGACTACCATGTCCTTTTGTATTTGCAGGTATTGTTCCTGGATTGTATGTGTTTGCAGCTCACTTACTCTGCGTAGCGATGTCATTGCAATTAGGAAGGCTGTGTTTAGAGTGACACATTTTAGTGCTGTCCTATGGAGTGGTCATAAGGTTCCTTTATTAGATGTGTTAGCACCAATTTTAAGGCTCCACATGGGTGTTGATGCGCACCATCATGAACTGTTTGACCACTGTTGTAGTGAAGAAACATCTCCCTATGTGTCCACTTGTATCGGACAATATGCACCCTGCAAAGAGTAAATTTAGTGATGTGTAGGTTAATTCTGATGACTGTGATGTCTCATTTCTTTTCTTGGAAGAAGAAAAAAAGTATGCAAATTTCCCTGACCAGGCTTTCAAAAGTGAATTAACCAGAGAGCGGCAGTATGGGTATTTAGATGTGAAGAATTGGCATTTTGTGTTCTCTGATGTTGAGAACAGGTATATCTCTGGTGTCCTTCACCTTTGGAACACTCATTTGACTGCTGTCTGATTCAGTTCCCACTCGTGCAAGACTGATGCCTCTACGTTGTGTACCCTTGGTAGATGTATTGCAGTTAGGGTTATCTCTCTCTAAATGGTCAACTTCAATGGTTCTTGTGCTGGTTATGATAGAGTGAAGGACTTTCACCGCAAGATCGCCGACATACACAACAGCTTCAGCGCACAGACCACGCTCCCAACCGCCGAACCAGCTCACCCAACCACCACCCTCTGTGCCTGGACCTCGGTCAGCACTGAAGACACCACCCGCATGATGAACACCATCCACTCCGGCTCCCCTACCGACCCATGCCCACACCACATCTTTAACAAAGCCGACTCCATCATCGACCCCAACTCCGGGACATCATCAACAGCTCCTTCGCATCCGCCACCTTCCCGGAGAGCTGGAAACATGCCGAGCTGAGCGCCCTCCTGAAGAAACCCACTGCAGACCCCACGGACCTCAAGAACTTCAGCCTCATCTCGCTCCTCCCTTTTCCTGCCAAAGTCATCGAGAAGACCGTCAACAAACAACTCTCCGCCTTCCTCGAGACTAACGGGTCCCTCGACCCCTCGCAGTCTGGTTTCCGAGCAAACCACAGCACTGACACCGCCCTCATTGCAGCAACCGACGACATCAGGCCCCTGCTCGACAACGGGAAAACAGCTGCCCTCATCCTCCTGGACCTCTCAGCAGCCTTCAACACCGTATGCCACCGCACCCTGATACAGCGCCTCAGCAACACCGGAATCCAAGGAACGACCTTGGAGTGGATCATCTCGCTTCTCGCCGGAAGAACCCAGAGAGTCCGCCTCCCACCGTTCCGATCCGCAGCCACCGAAATCATCTGCGGCGTCCCGCAAGGATCGTCGCTCAGCCCCACCCTCTTCAACGTCTACATGAGCCCCCTCGCAGCCATCGCACGCCAACACAACCTTAACATCATTCCTACGCCGACGACACCCAGCTGATCCTCTCCCTCACCAACGACCCCGCCACCGCCAGAGCCAGCCTCCAGGAAGCAATGAAAGACGTCGCGGAATGGATGAAGCTCAGCCGTCTGAAAATGAACTCAGACAAGACGGAAGTCCTCATCCTGGGACCATCCCCTTCTGCCTGGGACGACTCCTGGTGGCCCCCTGCTCTGGGCACCGGACTCAAGCGAACGGACCATGCACGCAACCTGGGCTTCATCCTGGACTCCTCCCTCACGATGACCAAGCAAGTCAACGCCGTCTCGTCTTCCTGCTTCAACACCCTGCGAATGCTCCGAAAGATCTTCCACCGAAACCAGGAAGACGGTCACCCAGGCCCTCGCCACCAGCCGTCTGGATTACGGGAACACCCTCTACGCTGGAACCACAGCCAAACTCCAGAAAAGACTCCAACGCATACAGAACACCTCGGCAAGACTCATCCTGGACATCCCCCGTCACAGCCACATCTCCGCCCATCTGAAAGACCTGCACTGGCTCCCCGTCAGCAAGAGGATCAGGTTCAGACTCCTCTTCCACACACACAAGGCTCTCCACGACATGGGACCCAAATACCTCAACAGCCGCCTCACATTCTACACACCCACCCGCCAGGTCGGATCCGCCAGCCTCGCCCACGTCAACGTCCCACGAATTCGCAAAGCCACCGCCGGAGGAAGATCCTTCTCCTACCTGGCGGCCAAGACCTGGAACTCCCTCCCCACACCCACCTACGGCTGACCCAGGACCATCTCTCCTTCAGGAAACAACTCAAGACCTGGCTGCTCGAGCAGTGGCGACCCCCCCGCGCCTTGAGACCCTTACGAGTGAGTAGCACGCTTTACAAGTTTGTTTGATTGATTGATTGATTTGCGCCCCCAGTTTAATGGGGTAAAACATTGTTGTTGTGTTGTTCGTTTGACTTGTATCGATTTTCCCCATCGCAGTTTCTGAAAGGCTTTTAAGGCTATGAACACTGTTTGTAGTACCAGTATGTTTATGTGCTAAAGTGCTTCCTCCTGTATCCAGATTCCTCTGATGGTGAGCTACCCCATGCGTACTAACCTATCGTATGAGAGGAGTCTGTGGTGATGGTTACTGTCTGAGTTGGTAGTATGAAGGGTCTTCCTACAATTATATTCTTTGTTCCAACACTCAAATGGCGTGTTGGAACAAAGAATATAATAGTAGGAAGACCTTTTTGCGCGACAATTACTATATCCTCCCAACTTCCTGTGACTATTGGTTCTGGATCCATTCCTGGATCGGTCTCATGTGTAGGCTTGCATATGGGATTAGTGGTATGCAGGAGGCCATTATATGCAGCAACTTCCCCACTGTCCTCACTGTCAGAGACTGACCCTTGTAGTAGCAGCGATCTTGATGTGTTATTTCTAGTGGTCTCTTGTCACAGGTTAACACTCTTGATTGTGTTGTATTGATTCTTGTTCCTAGGACAATCTTCTCCCTTTCCGGTACAAGTGATGACTTTTCCATGTTATGGAGAACCCTAGTCTGTGGAGCATTTCCATCACTGTTTTGAGTCTGTCTGTGCACTTGGAAAAAGAATATGCCTTTACCAGCCAATCACCTAGGTAGGAGTACAGGTGTTTTCCCTTTCTTATTTAATTTCCCGCTATGGCTGCTAAGCATTTTGTGGATACCCTAGGTGCTGATTTTATTCCAAATGGTAGTACTTTGAATTGTTAATGTGTCATGGCTATAACGAAGCATAGGAACTTCTTGTATCTGCGGTTCATTGGAATGCGTAGATAGGCGTCCGTATGGTGCATGGTTGCCATGTCATACACTTTCTGGCGTTGTAGAATTACTTCTTGCAACGTTGTCATTTTGAATTTTTGTGTCTCCATTGACTTGTTCAAGAAGCAGATGTCTAGTACTGGTTGCAGTGATTTGTCTGGTTTTGGAACCAGGAAGTATGCAGAGTAGTTTCGTAGGCTGATCTGAAGGTACTTTCTCTATCGCCTGTTTTTGTAAAAGCTCTTTCACCTCTCAGCGAGGAAATAATCTTTCCTCTTTTGTAAGTGTTGTTTACTTTGGTGAGGGTTTTATTAGTTCTATGCAATAGCCGTGTTGAATGATATTGAGTATCATCTTGTCTGATGTGAACTCCTTCCGCTCATAAAGAAAGGGTTCTATTCTTCCCCTCACAGGTGTTGTTTGTGGGAGTAGCTCCTTTTCTCTTCTGACCTCTAAACTGCAGGGCTCCCATTGACTTTGCGGTCTTGTTGCTTCTTTTCAACTGAAGCAGTGTGTAATCCACTGCACTACCAAAGAGGTGATCTCCGTTGAACGGCGTACTGATATTAGGTTGGATTTCATTCTTGAAGCCTGGCATGAGTTCTCAATATCGTCCCCGAAACCAGTTGTCTGCTCGTTGTGTCAGCAGCGTCCTGTGCTGATTTTAAATTTAAGTGTTGGCTACATTCTTGCATTCCTCCACGAGAAAGCTTGCCCTCTTCCGATACTGTTTGGCAAGTGCTTAAGCAGTTCTACCACCTCTTTTCAATGCTGGTGGGCACATCAACTGAGTGGATCACTGGAGTTTGCAATGTGCCCCTGCTTGGCGGCTGCCCTTTCAAACTTGCGCCCCCTCCATTTCTGTTCTGTTACCTTCCTTATCAGGGGGTAGCCAAGATTACATTGGCACCTTGCCTCTTTTTCTAGTGGTGGCAAAAATTATCAGAGTCTGCCATGTTGCAATGTAAGCAAGGTCCCTTGAGAGTCCTTGTACGTTTTTTCTACTCTGGGTGTCACTGACATGCAGGTTGCAGTCTCGCTGAAGGCCTCCCTCTCCTGGTCCAGAATTATAGGAGGCATTGGCTGGTACTGAGATTTGCTTTGTAAGGGGAAAAGTGTTTAGAGTAGAAAGCATGCCTAAGACTTTTCCTCCTCCAGTAGCACCCCATATCGATCTACTGCTCTAGTCACGATCATGGCGTACATGGCAATGTCATCCGAAGGTGAAGGCCTCGATAGATACATATCTATTCCTTCTTTTGGGGAGTCGGCGTTGAGATCCTACCAGTGTTCTTCCATGCCTTCTGTGCCCCTGGCATCATGGAACAAGCCCCAAGGCTCAGGGTCATCTTCTTTGTAATAGATCTCTTGGTTTTCTTCTTCCTGGGGCTCTAGGGTGAGTGGTAGCTCCAAGTCCCACATATCCCATTTCTCCTGTGATTTTTGAGTCATAGGTTTTGATGGGATGCAGAAAGCCCGGAGGGACACAGGCATCAAAGTCCTTTTTGTTTGGGAGTATCACGGTCATCTTGGCTTCAAACCGACTCTTTCTGCTCGATCTCAATCTAATTTTTTTGTTGTAAGTGGATTGTCTGCCGGTGTTTTGGCTGGAATCTTTTTCAGCTTCTCTTGACCCTGGGGGGCATGCCAGTGTCTTTTCAGTGATTGACTTCCTGTGGTGTCCTTGGTGTGGGACCCAAGGGCTCTTTCGACTTTGGCTCGAGTCAGCAGGATTTTTGGCTCAGAGGAAGTCTTTGGAGTTTTGAACTCCGATGTTCTCGCCTTGCTTGTCCCTTGCTTTTTTGGCATTACCTGTCCACACTTTTCCTTGTGCTTCTTGAGTTGTCGCTCTATGTTGATGTCCTCCCACTGATGTCCGAGCCCTCTCCCTCTGCCCCTTTGGTGATGTCCTCCCTCAAGCTCCACAGGCAGAGGTCTCTGAGCTACGGACTTTCCTTGTGACCCTGCATGCCATAGTGTGCCTGCCTCGGTTTCTTCCTGCCTCCCAGTGTCTTAGGCTTGATCCCCTTGCATTCATTGCAGCCCTCTGTGTTGCAGTCTCTCGGCAGGCAGCGATTGCACACCTGGTGATTGTCCCTCTAAGAAATCATGTGGTGGCACTCTGGGCAGAAATGAAAAACCATAATCCTCCATCCAACTCAGAGCCCTATGCCAATGCATTCTCCAGCCTTCTTCCGTCGGCCACCCACGTGTCCCACCAGCTTCGGTGTTTCGCGTGGATCCCTCTGCGAGTATCTTTCTCCTTTTGCTACGGTGTTGTTTTGCCTGGAGCTTTGAATTTACTAAGATGATCTGCCGCTTTTTACTTCTTCCTTTCGCAGTTCGGAGACCTCTCACCAGTGATTTCAGAATCAATGGCGGAAAAAATAATCTGAGGATGGCAACCACGGACAGGGGCTTCCATTTGCAGGAGTCTGATATCAGAAGAAGGAGGTACTAGACACCAAATAATGACAACAGAAGACGCCAAAAATATAAAATGAACAGAAACAAAACCAGAAAAATGACTGTAAAGGGAGAGTTCTGCACCAAACACTAGATTGCGGAATAATGCACCGCACGTGAGTCCAGATACGATACACACTGCAAAACTTTTTTGTTTCATTTTTCAAAATTATGAAGTGCACCTTTTTTTTAGCGACGGCTCCAGGTTTAGGTAATCATAGCAAAAACAAGACATATTTAGAAGTGATGGTGAAAAAGTAGAACCTCTAAATCTTTCTTAAACATATCAATTCCTAAATCTTTCTTTTTGGGAACACTATTTTTCAAAAAGCATGAAACTTGAATTACTCTACAATAAGGACAAAACACTCTAATTCTCCCCCCTACCACTGGTGTTATGCGACGTGGTTGTTGGTTGATTGAGTCAGTGGCTTGTTCCCTCTTGTTTAGGTTGTCCGCTCCCCTATGTTTCCCTAGAAAGGGCACCCTCGCCAGGTACTGCCACTGCTGTTGAGAAGGCTGTTGTGTGACTCGGGGGCTGAAGCCTTGCTGCAGGTGGAGTTGCAGTGCTGGTGAGAACCCAACTCTGCCTGTTGGAGGTCCCCACACTCCTGACAGAGACTCTGAATTGCAAGGCCCGCATGGACTTGAATGTTTCATTGTCCTTTGCTTGCTGGAGTATCTAGTCTATGGCAGTCCTGAAGAGGGCCTCCCCTTTGTAAGGCATGTTTATGACGGGTGCCTGCCCTTCAGCCTTGAATCCGGAGACCCTGAGACATGCGTTCTCCTCATGAGGGTGGCGCCCCTGCAACACTGTCTGCTGACAGTATCTGCCAAAGCTGAGTCAAGAGTTGACATTATTGCCATACTTGACTGCCTTCGATTTCTTTTTTAACACCTCTGGAAGGCTCTGCTTGAGTACTTTCATTTCTTCCCATTCCTGGTGGCCATACCTGTTGAGGAGGGCATCGAGATGCACAATTCTCCATTGTGTTGAGCTTCCCATTCCATCTTTCTACCCACTAGGTCCACCCTTTTACTCTCTTTCTATGGTGATGGCCCAGCTGACGTGGGGGCATTATTCCGCTTCTGGCAGTCGTCACTAGGATGCCAATACGTTTCCTTTGATATATTGGAGGTCTTGATTGGAATGTTTATATTCCTTCTCTACTTGAGGAGTGACTGCCCTGGATGTGGCAGGCTCCTTGAAAGATTCCTTAAACTGGTCCAGTATGCTAGGGAGCATGGGTAGGTAGACACAGGTTAGCCTCTTATGATGGCATCAGGGTTTTCATGAGGAATCATATTTCCTCCCTCTCGTCCTCAAGCTGGACCCCATATGTGTCTGTTACCCACTTAATTAGTCCATTACATATGTACAGGTCTTCCGGGGGTGAGTGCCTTGAGGGGTAGCTGACACCACCTTCCTCAGGGTATTCAGTTTTGAGATCCTGCCATTCATCGTCGAACTGGCCCTACCTCTTCATCATGATGGGCTCGACCTCCTTATATTCAAAGAGGTTTTCCTGCTCCTCTCCATGCTGCTCTGGTGCTGAGAGCACCATTATATCTGGGAGGTTTCCCTCAGTATATTTGTGGGTATGCGGAACGCCTTCAGGGATTCATCAAACTCTTTCTTTTGGCCCCAAGTCTGCGCCTTTTCTGCTTGACCTTCAGCGAGTGTTTGAAACCGGTTGTCTAGGATGATTTCTTCTTTGGGCCGCCAGTTCTTTGTCCTTCACCTCCTTGCACTTTCCTTTCGCCACCTCCTTTGTGCCTGCTGATGTTGAGGGTTAGCTCAAAGGTTTGCCCCCACTGGTGTCCTTTGGTCAGGACCTGTGCTGCTGTCTGTGCCGACCTTCAGGGGCTGAGTGTCTTAACATTGATGCAGAGGTAACTTTTGGGTTATTAGGGACTTTGGGCCCGCCAAGGTTCTTGCGCTGTTTCAGCTTTGATTTAATAGAAAATTTCGAGCAGGAACAGAACTCCTAGCAAATCAGCTCCATGACCATGATCAAGAACAAGCTTCCTATACTGACGTAAAGCTTCGCCTCTCGCTCCCTGATTGTGTTTGGGTGCATATGAACACTCTTAGCACACAACTATTGAGCTGCGACAAGAACTCAAGTATCATAGGCATACATGTGGGTCCATGAAACGAACGGTTTCCTGTAGGAGGATTTAATTAAGTCATTTCCGCTGAAGGAAAGAAAATGAAAAAAACTGCTACATGAAAATGATAAGCACCCTCAGGACTTTATTACTTCAATTTTGCTGATACATGCTGTTGAGATGCAGAATGCCCATGGTTTGACCTCTGTTGGAAAATAGATCCGAGCTCACAACACCACAGCGGACAATAATATATGCTGTATCGCTGCTGAGGCTCGTTTTGATGTATAGATTACTGGGACACCGGTAGGAATGTTTAGTATGCACAAGTTACTACTTGTGTAACGATATATCTGTAAGAGACATTAGTTAGTGATAGATTCCTTACCTTAGAATATCCCCAGGCGTCAGACTGGATCCGGAAACTTTTGCGTAGCAGTACCCTTGCGCGTCGGTAGGCGTCGTCTGCGGCTCCGCGTCCGTCGTCGGCGCCGTGATGACGTCGTCGGAGTACTTAGACGCCGCCTCCGCGTGCTGACGTCAGTTCTTAGACACAGCTTTTCTGCGCCAGAAGCGCAGAGCCATGCCAAAAACCAACACTGGTGCCAAGAAACTAGGGCCCTGAAAGGAGAAAACCTTAACCCTAGATATCAGTTCGCAGAACGGGGAGGATGGGTGGGTCGGTAAGGAATCTATCACTAACTAATGTCTCTTACAGATATATCGTTACACAAGTAGTAACTTGTGCATCTGAAAGAGACACGTTAGTGATAGATTCCTTACCTTAGAATAGATACCCCAGCAATACCATCCCCGTGGTGGTGGGTCTGCGTACCAATAATCACACCAGAAAGTCCTGGAGGACGGAACGGCCGAAGTAGCCGTCCCTCCGGACTTGACTGTCCAGGCAATAGTGTCTCGCAAACGTGTGCAGTGAGGCCCACGTAGCCGCCTGGCAAATGTCCTGCAAGGGCACACCTCGGCCCAAGGCAGTTGTAGTGGCTGTGGCTCGAGTGGAATGAGCCCTCAGCCCAACAGGGGGTTCCTTCTTAGCCAAGGAGTAACACGCCTGGATGCACAAGATAATCCACCGGGAGATGGTCCTCTTGTGCACCGCTTTCCCTTTCTTAGCGCCCGCGTACCCAACAAAGAGTTGATCATCCACCCGGAACTGTTGTGTGCGATTCAGATAAAATGAGAGCGCACGTTTTGGGTCCAGACGATGGAGCCGCTGCTCCTCTCTCGAGGGGTGCGGAGGCGGAAAGAAGGTGGGCAATGTGATGGCTTGCCCAATGTGGAAGGCATTGACTACCTTGGGTAGGAAGGAGGGCCTTGTCCGTAAAACGACCTTGTCCGGATGGACTGAAAGGAAAGGAGGTTTACAAGATAGGGCCTGGAGCTCACTCACTCTCCTGGCAGAGGTGATGGCTACCAGGAAGGCAGTCTTCAAAGAAAGAAGGCGGAGAGGACAGTTGTGAAGTGGCTCAAAGGGAGCGCACATCAGAAAGGTAGAACCAGGTTCAAGTCCCACTGAGGCATCACGAAGGGAACAGGAGGAAACGTATGAGTGATGCCCTTCACGAATCGATTAACGATAGGGGACTTGAACAAAGAAGGTTGGTCAGGCAGCCTCAGAAAGGCTGAAAGAGCTGAAAGATAGCCCTTGACAGTGCCCAGAGCAGAGCCCTGCTGGGCAAGAGAGAGAAGAAAGAGGAGAACCTCAGAAAGAGGGGCATTGAGGGGATCCACAGCCTTTGCTGTGCACCATGCCACAAATCTGTTCCACCTGCAGGCGTATACCGACTTTGTGGAGGGACGCCTGGCTGCCAGAATGATGTTACAGACTTCAGGAGGCAAGTCAAATGGCCTCAACTGTCGCCGCTCAATCTCCAAGCATGGAGGTGGAGACTGGACAGGTTCGGGTGGAGGACCGTCCCCTGCTGCTGCGACAGAAGGTCCTCCTGAAGAGGCAGACGAACCGGGAGATCAACTAAAGTACTGAGTAGCTTGGGATACCAGTACCTTCGTGCCCAGTCCGGAGTCACAAGGATGACTTGTGCCCGGTCGCGCTTGATCTTCTTCAGCACTCTGGGCAGAAGTGGTATAGGCGGAAAGGCGTACAACAGACCGCAGCTCCACTCGTGACGAAAAGCGTCTCCGAGCGAGTGCTGCCTTGGAAATTCCAACGCGCAGAACTGATGACATTGCGCGTTATCTTTTGTGGCGAATAGATCTAACCAAGGCTCTCCCCACTGCTGAAAGAGGCCTTGCGCCACGTCCGAGTTCAGACGCCATTCGTGATCCACCGAGCACCGTCGGCTGAGTTTGTCCGCCCTGGCGTTCAGAGAACCTGCCAGGTGTTGAACGATCAGAGTCACGCCCTGATGTTCCAGCCATTGCCAGAGGCGCAGAGCCTCCTGGCAGAGGGTCCACGACCCCACCCCGCCCTGTTTGTTGCAGTACCACATGGCGGTGGTGTTGTCCGTGAACACTTGCACTACACTCCCTCGGACAGACGGGAGGAATGCCTTCAGTGCTAGACGAATCGCCCGCAGCTCCAACAGGTTGATATGGAGCCGGGACTCCGCCGGAGACCAGAGGCCTCTGATCTCCGACTCTCCCAAGTGGCCTCCCCAGCCCTGGAGGGACGCGTCCGTCACAACTACGTGCTCCGGTTGGGGAAGGGAGAGGGATCTGCCGTTGACCCAATCGCGGTCCGTGAGCCACCACTGCAGCTGTCTCGCAGTGCCCTCCGAGATCAGGACATGGTCGGACAGGTTGCCCTGATGCTGGGCCCACTGAAACTTCAGGTCCCACTGCAGAGCCCGCATCCGCCACCGTGCGTGATGCACCAGAAGGATGCAGGAGGCCATCAGCCCCAGAAGCCGCAGCGTCAACCTGACCGAAACTCGGGATGAAGGCCGGAAGACCGGAATCAGAGCCTGTATATCCCGAACCCACTGTTCGGGCGGGTAAACCCGAAACTGCGCCGAGTCGAGAACCGCTCCGATGAAAAGGAGCTTCTGAGAGGGGCACAGGTGTGACTTCGGCACATTGATGGAAAATCCCAGCTGGTGCAGGAGATCCGCCGTAGTCTGGAGGTGGCTGACGACTGTCTGGGGCGAGCCCGCCTTCAACAACCAGTCGTCTAGGTAGGGGAAGACTGACACCCCTAACCTGCGCAGATGAGCTGCGACCACCGCCATCACCTTCGTGAACACCTGTGGGGTGCTGGTAAGGCCGAAGGGGAGCACGGTAAACTGAAAATGCTCGTGGCCTACCGTGAACCGCAGGTAACGCCGGTGGGCCGGTAGGACGGGGATGTGGAAATAAGTGTCCTGCAAGTCCAACGCTACCATCCAGTCTCCTGGGTCTAGGGCAGCTAAGACCTGAGCCAGAGTCAGCATTTTGAACTTCTCCTTCCGGAGGAAGCCGTTGACGTTCCTCAGATCCAAGATAGGGCGTAGGCCCCCTTTGCCCTTCTTGGGTACCAGAAAGTAGTGGGAGTAGCAACTTCGTCCTACTTCTGGCCCAGGAACGCGCTCGATGGCCCCCTTGGCCAAGAGGGCCGAAACTTCCTCCTGCAGGAGCTGCAAATGATCCCCCGATACGCGGTGGTGTTGCGGTGGCATGGCTTGAGGAGTCGTCTCGAAGGGGAGGGAGTAGCCCCTCCGGACGATCTGCAGAACCCACCTGTCCGAAGTGACAGTGCGCCAGTGAGAGTGGTGATGGCGAACCCTGCCTCCCACTGGCGTCACATGGGCCGAAAAGCACGGACTAGGAGGGTTTAGAGGTGGATGCCGCGGGGGCAGGTAAGGACTGACTCCGCCTGGTTCCCCGACCGCCTCCGCTGCGGTTTCCACGTCCGCTGCCGCGCTGGACGACAGTCTGTGGCGAGTGGCTGGCGGCACGTGTGGGGACGCCCCTTAGCTGGCCACGAAAGGAGCGAAAGGCACCCGTTTGCTGGCGCGGGGCCGAGAGGCCCAAGGACTTGGCCGTAGCCCTGGAGTCCTTAAAGCGCTCAAGCACGTGGTCTGCCTTGTCGCCAAAGAGGAGACGGCCATCGAACGGCATGTCCATAAGGGTGTTCTGAACATCTGCCGAAAAATTGACGGATCTCAGCCAGGCGTGGCGCCTCACCGCCTCTGTCGTAGCCATCGCTCTGCCCAGCGAGTCAGTAGTATCCAGCCCACACCTGATGGAATACTTGGCTGCGTCCCGGCCCTCCACAAGGGCTTGGCCGAGTTTGGCCCGTACCTCCAACGGGCACTCTGGCAGCACTTCCGCCACCGTCTTCCACAGAGAGTGGGTGTAGCGGCCCAAGAGGCATGCGGTGTTGGAAGACCGCAGTCCCAAACTAAGGGATGAGAATATCTTCTTTCCATAATTCTCGTACCTCTTGGGATTCCCTGTCCGGCGGGGCCGTCGGGAATGCGGTCTGGGAATTAGAGGCCTGGATGACCAGACTCTCAGGGGTGGGGTGGGAGGACAGGAAACATGGGTCGCCCGGAGCCGGGCGGTGGCGTCTGGCCACGTTCCCATCTACCGGCGAACCCGTAGCGGGCCTGGACCAAGTGCCCAAAAGAACGTCGGTCAAGGCCTCATTAAACGGTAGCAGAGGCTCCATGGAGCATGACTGCGGCTTAAGGACCTCTGTGAGGAGGTTAGTCCTCACGGCCGCGACGGGGGAGCTCAAGGTTTAAGGCCTTGGCAGCCCTCGTCAACACCACACCATAGGTAGGAGGAGAGACAAATCCAGTGTCTGGAGAGGTGTCCAGGCCACTGGCCTCCCCAAGGTCTCCTGCCCAGTCCATATTAGACTGACACTCCTTGGTCAGAGGGTCCTCAGACCCCTCCCAATCCTCCTCATCACCCATGTCCTGAGATTCAGGGTCGTAATTGCATGAGGTCGGTTCGTAGAAGTAAAAATCTCCAAACGGCGTCGGGTGCGGCGCCGTTAGGCGCCGTCCCGACGTCGGAACCGAAGCAAAGGAGGTATCGGGGACGGCGCCGCCCGAGGAGGGCGCCGGAGGTGACACCACACGGACCGACGCCGGGGGGGTCGTAAGGTCCACCGGTGACGATCCATTGCCCGAGGAAGGTCCAGCGGCGCCCTGCGGCGCCGGGCCCGAAGACGCCGGAGCCGCTGTACCCTGCGGCGCCGGGCCCGAGGGCACCGGCGGTGTCAGGATCGTGGGGCCCTGCGGCGCCGGGCCCGACGGCGTCGGGCCGAAGCACCCAACGGCGTCGGGGTGGAAGCCCCCGACCAACTAGGGCCCCCAGACGGGTTTGCTGGGTCCGAAGGCGCCGCGGAACCCGTCGGAGGAGAAAGGGACCTCATGGCCATGAGGAAACGCTCAATCTCCTCCGGCGTCGCGTGCAGCCGAGGGACCGGAGGGTATGGGGCCGAACGCGGCGCCCACGACTCCCGAGGAGCCGCGTGGGCGGTGTCACCCGAACCCCCGGCCGCATTGCGCGAGCATCGGGGGGAGTCAGAAGAGCGATGATGCCTCTTCGACTTCTTATGCTTCTTACCTGACGACTTGGACCCGGAGGAGTGGCGCAGACTCCCGGAGCTGTGACGGCTCCGTCCCTGCGACCTGTCCCTCGACCTCCCGTTGGACCGGGACCGGGACCTCACACGGCGCGGGGCCGACTGCCGGAGTTCGAGCCGCCTGCGGGACCGCTCCCGCCTGGCTTTCCTCGAAAGGGCCCGACAGTCGGGGCAGGCCTCGTCGTCATGGTCGACGCCCAAACACGTCAGGCACAGGCGGTGGGGATCATGGTACGGTCGCATTCGTCGCAATGCTTGAAGCCGGGCATCCCCACGGCACCGTCGGAGTCGTACAGACTTCGAAATGGATCAAAAAGATCACCAAAAACGTAGTCAAAAATTGACTAGGGTAACTGCTCTTTCCAGATCTGCGCTGGCTGGCACGGAAAAAAGAAGAACTGACGTCAGCGCGCGGAGGCGGCGTCTAAGTACTCCGACGACGTAATCACGGCACCCACGACGCCGACGACTGACGACTGACGCGCAAGGGTACTGCTAAGCAAAAGTTTCCGGATCCAGTCTGACGCCTGGGGATATTCTAAGGTAAGGAATCTATCACTAACGTGTCTCTTTCAGATGCTAATGTTACAGTGTGGATGATACTTAGAATGAAAGGTTGGGTATGAAGGCAGGTGGTTCATCTTTGGTGATACCATTGTGTTTTTACCAAAATCAAAGAAACAGGTTATTAAATGTGTCACAATACATAGAAAGGATTTTGAAATGTGTTTGTAGACAGTCCCTAGTAATAAAATGCTTTTCATAGTTCATATGGAGCAATAGAACATTTTGATGAAAAAAACATGTAAAATAAAATGCAATAAAATTATCTTAAGACAATCTATCCACATGTGAATATTCTATTATAAATGTGTCAGTACCAACAGCATGTATCAGCAAAATTGAAGTAAAAAAGGACTGAAGATGCTTATCATTTTCTTGTTGCAGTTTTTCCTACTGCACTCAGACCTAAAAGTATCAGTTTAGGGGGTCACCTTCGTATATTTGATTTCTGCTGAGGAAATCTTTCCCGGTACACTGCCTAAGAATAAAATTAGGTTTTGTCAGAAAACCGACAAATACAGAGTGGCAGTTTAGATCTGCATGGAAAGACCATAACTGAAGTCAGGGCCGATGGGTGGGTGCGAATATGGGGTTCCATTCCATCACTTCCAGGTTAGTGTGAAGTTACTGTGGAGCCATAAGGTGTGCATGGAGCTCAGCTGAAAAAAATCTTTGAATCAAGTCTGGTGCCTGGGAACTTTGTAAAGTTGAGGAATCTGCAGTTAGAAGTATTGATCATACGGTATGTTTTTCAATCCCTTGCATTTCGTTTGTATAATTTCTAGCTTTTAATTCAGTTGCAATAGGAGTTTTGAGGCACAGAGACTATTACACATTTCCAATTATTCTTTCGTAGGTCATTTAGTCAACTTGTATTGCCTTTTCAGTTTTGGTGAAATTTCATAAGGTTTCTCAGTCAAGACTTGGTTGTACTGAACCCTTAGTGTTTATGCTTTAGGCTCGCTTTGGGTTGTCGCAGGCTTTGTTATGATTGTTTATTTTAGTGGACATCTGTTTACATCATTGAAGCTTCTGACCCAGTTGTTCTTCTGGAGCATTACCTTTGTACATGCAGCGATTAAAGCTGTAAAATGCCACAGACTCTTCAAAAAGTCACAAAAAGGAACCATTGCCAACCTGTTCCTATGACAAAATATTGTCTCTAGATGCATTCTCAAAGAGACATGTTGCAGTCACAATTTGTCCAGGCACAGCAGATACAACCACAGCTTATGCAATCACAATTTGTCCAATCACAGAAGATATAGCAACAGCTCATAAGGTTCACACAGCACTGGATGGAGGTCTACCTCAGAGGTCGAGGCATAAAACAGCTTTCATTTCTGATCATAGGTGTTGTTGGCAGAGCCATGAAGGAAAATATCTGTTTAAAAGCCAGCTTCCAATATCCTATGATTCCCCTAGCAAGGGTGGTGAGCAGTTGCAGCCCTGCTTCTGAATGCAGAACATCATTGTAGCACAGTTTGTCATTGTGAGAAGGAACCGGGGCTTACCAGTGAAGCGCTGGGCGGAGAAACCCGAACACGGGAATAAACTTGGAACAGGCATACGGGACTTCCACCATGCTCTGCTATTTTCACACAGGAACGCGACTGCAGTGTGACCCGGAAGTGGATCCGACGGCAACAGGAAGAGACGGCCTAGAACCAATGAAAAGGAGCAGAAGTCAAGGGGAGGAGATCTTCGGTGGCGCGGAAGAGGAGAGGAGACGCCGAGAAGACACGGGACCCGATACTTCGAACGCCCGAATGCCGGAAGACCCGGGAGAGCGGAGAGAAGACGCAGGACCCAATAGGCTGGACGCTGAAATACCAGGGAAACATGACGGAGACGAGAGCTGGTGTGAAGACTGGTGGTGTCCGGAGGAGGCTGTGGAGCAGCCGCAACTCGGAGGAGAGTTGCGGCGGAGCCTGTGAGTACCCCTGTCCTGCGGGTTATTGTTAGTAGGGAGGGAAGTGGGAGGTATTGTTGGGTGGGACTAGAAGTGTGAGGCAAGGACATTGATGTCATGCTTCTGTAGTGCATGTCCCACTACGATTGTTATCAACCGCCTGACTTTATACTGACCTCCTTCACTACCTGGCAAGATAACCCTAAAATGTGCCTGACACGATATTCTATCCCCAATCCCCGTTTCTCCTTCCTTCTCTTCTTGAACCTCCTAAACGCTACTAATCTTGAGTTCCCAGGACTCTTAGTTCTACCTTCAACCTCCCCCCCCCACCCCCCCCCCCCCCCCCCTCACAACTTAAGCCTCATAGTGATTACAACGGCGTGGTGCAGGAAGACAGGAAACTTAGTTAATACACAGAATACTTACGGTTCCCTTCTTTATCTCATTATCCTCCTATGAGCCTCCGGGCAGACCACCGTGGAGACAAGGAGAAGGAAAGCAAGACCACCCCTTTGCCAGTGTCATCTCCTTCCAGCTCAACAGCAGAGTCATCCGAAGAGGAGGAAACCAAGGAACCAACTAGCCATCCAACCCCGACCCCTTCTGTTCTCAGTAAACCACTTACTTTAAAACCACTTCTAAAGCCTCCTCGCTTGTATATCAAACCTGCCCTCCCACAAGTGGTGTCAGAAGTGGGAAAGTTATGGAATGGTTTCTGTCAGTTGTAGAAGAGGACCGTGACAAGATCCAGAAAGTATTAGCAGGTCAAGGACAGACCCAAGGAGCCGCCCTGGACAAGCTTACTGAGGTTCTTGGACAACAAAGAGGTCCTACCACCTTGCCATCCGTGGTATTACAGCGTTATGTGGCCGGAGAGGACCCCAATTTCTTTTTTAGTAATTTCGAGCGAATGGCAACCGCAGCATCTTGGCCTGTAGATAAATGGGGGCAATACCTGGGTCCCCATCAGGTGACCTACAAGTGGCTTACCAAGCAGCCACTCTCCAAGGGACAGTTCCTTATGCTGACATCAAGAAATGTATTCTAGAAAGGCTAGGAATAGACGATGAAACATATCGGATAAAGTTACGACAAATGAAGGAAGGACCACAAGAGACCCCTCGTGCTCTATATTTCAGAGTGAAGGACATGGCCGATAGATGGCTAAAACCCACGACCACCACCAAAGAAGTGATCATGGCCAAGATTTATCTAGAACAGTACCTAACTTCACTTCATCCTCCGATTCAACGGTGGGTCCGACAACAGGCTAACCTTACTTTAGAAACAGCCGTAGAGATAGCCAGTGCATACAACAGAGCTCAGGACTTCCAAAAAGGTCGCAAAGACACGACTGGGAAGACCCTTAGTAGTCAAGAAACCTGAACCCTTGGCGTTTGTTCCTAGTGGCCCTCTACCCACTGTTCCACTTATCCGGCCACCTTCAGTGGGACCCCAATGTTATCAATGTGGAGGGATGGGACATATTGCCAGGTTCTGTCCACAAAAAGAGGAACCTATGGAGATAGGGGTGGCCTGTAACTATTACTGCTCCCCCACTGAGAGGAAGTCTCCACCCTATAAGGGTACTGTGTCTGTAAATGGGCAGCCCGTCACTGCTTTGGCTGATACTGGTTGTCTGCATAGTGTTGTCAGGCCCCAAGATCTTGGAAACACTCTTGGTCCCATAGAAGGGGTAGTAGCCATCAAGTGTGTACATGGGGATATAAAACCATATCCCACTGCCCGGGTACAAATCCAACACCCCCAGGATACAGGGACCCCCTTAACCGTGGGATTAATACTTCAGCTGCCTGAACAGGCCATTTTAGGAAACGATTATCCTAAACTGCCACAGTTATTAGAGGGATCTCTTTATCTGAGGAGGAATGGCTAGCTACCGCCCTTTTTTCCCGAGATATCGATAGAGAATGGCCTTCTTCCAAACCCAGGAAGAGTCGCAGACAGAGAAGGGCAGAGAAAGGTAGAGACACCATGGTGATGCCAGTTATACCAACCGAAAACCCATGGGAAACAGACAGGAATTTCCATGCTGCACAACGAGAGGACCCTGTTCTTCAGGAAGCATGGAATAAGGCCTTCGATGAGGAAGATCCACAACATGTATGTCCTTATTTCTTTACTAGAAATGGTCTATTATATAGGAAAGGTGATCCTAACCAGAAATGGCAATTGTTAGTCCCCGAGCCATTCCGAGAGAAAGTATTATATCTTGCACACAGCCATCTCCTGGGAGGTCACTTCGGGGTTGAGATGACAGAGAAAGATATTTTGGAGACGTTTTATTGGCCAGGAATATATCAGCAAGGTAAAAGGTATTGTAGGTAATGCCCTATTTGTCAGAGGAACAGCCGTTATCAACCACCAAGGGTACCCCTACTACCCCTTCCTATCATTGACGAACCTTTTCATCGTGTGGGCATGGATGTCATTGGCCCTTTACTGCCATCCAGAAGTGGATGTAGATACGTCCTAGTATTAGTAGATTACGTCACACGATTCCCCGAGGCTATACCTCTTCGCCGACCTGACACCACCAATATCGCTAAAGCAATGATTGGTGTGTTTTCGAGAGTAGGATTTCCCAAAGAGATCTTAACTGATCAAGGGACACCCTTTGTGTCCAAAATGATGAGAGATATTTGCACACAGTTAGGAATCAAACAACTCAGGACTGCAGCCTACCACCCCCAAACTGATGGCCTGGTGGAAAGATATAACACCACCATTAAAACTACTCTTAAAAACCTTCTGGCCCTCGAAGCTAGAAAATGGGAGGATATCCTTCCCTTAGCCTTGTTCGCCATCAGGTGTAAGGAACAGAAAAGCACAGGATATTCTCCTTTTGAATTATTGTATGGCCATAAACCTCGTACTTTACTAGATATGGACCAGGAACAGTGGGAGAAAGAACCAGACAACACGTACACTTCCAGAATATGTCTCCAACCTAAAAACGCATTTGAGACAAATCAGGGATATAGTTAGAAACAACATGGAGAATGCTCAAATGGCACAAAAGACTCAATATGACAGAGGAACCAAGCAGAGATCTTTTCAAGTGGGTGACCACGTACTACTTATGATGGCCTCCTCAGATCAAAAACTTTTGGGACAATGGCAGGGTCCGTATAAAGTGATACAAGTGACCCCAGTTACTTACCGTATTGAAATGGATCCCTACAAACATTTATCTCAGATTTATCACGTTAATTTATTGAAAAAAGTGGGAAGGACTGGTACCAGTATCTGTAAATAGTGTAGAACCACAAACTCCTCTGTTCCATCAGTGTATTGATCATGAGCTTCCTTCTAATTTGAAAAACGACTTGAGCAAGACCTTAGAGCCCCTTATCCCTGTGTTTTCCACAGTTCCCGGGAAAACCTCTCTTATAGAACACACCATCAAAACTCCTCCAGGGAAAAAAATAAGGTTACGGCCCTATCGTATACCGGAGTCTCGCCGCCAAGTCATAAAAGAAGAAGTCCAAAAGATGATGGAGATGGGTATCATAGAACCCTCTCAGAGCGAATGGAATTCACCCATTGTTCTCATACCGAAACCAGATGGTTAGGTCAGATTCTGTATAGATTTTAGGGAGGTTAACAAGATATCTGAGTTTGACACCTATCCCCTCCCACGGGTAGATGAAATGGTGGAAAGAATAGGAAGAACGAAGTATATCAGCACCCTGGATTTATGTAAAGGGTATTGGCAAATACCCCTAAAAAAGGAAGATAAAGAAAAAACTGCCTTCTCAGCGCCCGATGGTTTATACCATTTCAAAATGCTTCCATTCAGCCTACAAGGTGCAGCCGCCACCTTCCAAAGGGCTATGAATACAATATTGAGACCCCATGAAAGGTATGCCGGTGCCTATATTGATGATATCGTTATTTACAGCGATACCTGGGATCAACACCTATCCCACTTATTCCAAGTCATTCAGACCCTAGGGTCTCATGGATTGAGAAAAAACCCAGCCAAAAGTCACTTAGCCTCTCCAACGGTCCAATACTTAGGTTATCTATTGGGTGAAGGGGTCATAAGACCACAACAATCTAAACTGTCAGCCATCTCTCAAATCCCTTTTCCCCGAACAAAAAAAGATTTAAGTGCTTTTCTTGGACTGTTGGGATATTACAGACGCTTTATACCTGGTTTTTCCCAAATGGCTGCACCCCTGACCGATCTACTACAAAAAAACAGTCATACGAGGAGATCCTGCAGGCTCCTCCCCATCACGTTTTACAGGCCTTTGAGTCCCTCAAGAAAGCTCTAACGTCAGAGTCTGTCCTGATTAGCCCTGACTATTCCCGTCCCTTTATCTTACAAACGGACGCCTCCGATCAGGAACGAAGAGCGGTTTTGTCACAAGACACTGAACAAGGAGAAAAACCCATTCTCTACATTAGTCGTAAACTCTTTCCTCGGGAAAAGAATTACGCCCATATTGAAAAGGAAGCCCTTGCTATTAAATGGGCAATAGAATCCCTACAATACTATTTGGAAGGGAGGGAGTTCACCCTTTTTACAGACCACGCACCATTAGAATGGTTAGCTAGGACATAATGAGAGAGTGCTCAGATGGTTTCTATCTATACAACCCTTCAGGTTTCATACTAGACACCGAAAGGGGAAAAAGCAGGGGAATGCAGATTACCTTTCCAGATATCCCCAGAGTCCAATCCCTAGAAGAAGGACAGCAAGGGAAAGGGGATGTGAGAAGGAACCGGGGCTTACCAGTGAAGCGCTGGGCGGAGAAACCCGAACACAGGAACAAATGTGGAACAGGCATACAGGACTTCCACCATGCTCTGCTATTTTCACACAGGAACGCGACTGGCAGTGTGACCCGGAAGTGGATCCGACGGCAACACGAAGCGACGGCCTAGAACCAGTGAAAAGGAGCAGAAGTCAAGGGGAGGAGATCTTTGGTGGCGTGGAAGAAGAGAGGAGACACCGAGAAGACGCGGGACCCGATAGGCTGGATGCCGAAATACCAGGGAATCAGGACGGAGACGAGAGCTGGTGTGAAGACTGGTGGTGCCCGGAGTAGGCCGTGGAGCGGCCGCAACTCAGAGGAGAGTTGCGGCGGAGCCTGTGAGTACCCCTGTTCTGCAGGTTATTGTTAGTAGGGAGGAAAGTGGGAGGTATTGTTGGGTGGGACTAGAAGCGGGAGGCAAGGAGATTGATGTCATGCTTCTGTAGTGCATGTCCCACTACGATTGTTATCGACCGCCTGACGTTATACTGACCTCCTTCACTACCTGGCAAGATAACCCTAAATTGTGCCTGACACGATATTCTATCCCCAATCCCCGTTTCTCCTTCCTTCTCTTCTTGAACCTCCTAAACGCTACTATTCTTGGGTTCCCAGGACTCTTAGTTCTACCTTCAAACCCCCCCTCACCTCACAACTTAAGCCTCATAGTGAGCACAACGATATGGCGCAGGAAGACAGGAAACTTTGTTAATACACAGAATACTTACGGTTCCCTTCTTTATCTCATTATCCTCCTATGAGCCTCCGGGAAGACCACCGTGGCGACAAGGAGAAGGAAAGCAAACCACCCGTTTGCCAGGGTCATCTCCTTCCAGCTCAACAGCAGAGTCATCCGAAGAGGAGGCAACCAAGGAACCAACTAGCCATCCAACCCCGACCCCTTCTGTTCTCAATAAACCACTTACTTTAAAACCACTTCTAAAGCCTCATCGCTTGTATATCAAACCTACCCTCCCACAGTCATTATCAGCAAATATTTGTCATGTGACCTGTGCTGGAATGCTCTCTGCGAGTATTTGACCACTTACTGATCCAGTATGTTTATATGTATCTTATTTTTCCAAATCTATTAGTGGCTCCTGGTCGACAGAGTGCAGGCGAGTTTTACAACCTTCCAGGGAAGCATCTGTAACCTCCCTCTGAAGGCAGATAACAGAAACGCATTTCAGCCACCAAGCATAATGGCTTCACCAGCCCTGGACTGTTTTATCAGTCACTTGAAACTCATCCTGCCAAGCTCTTCTCACCTGCGACCATGGTAAGTGAAGTTCTTACTTGAGGGCTGGCATCCCCAGCCTGAAAGGCAGAAGCCTGATAATGCAGGGCAAATGAAGGCTTAGCAAGGCTCTGAACTATCTGGATATCACTTTGATTAACTCCCTGTGGTGGATTCTCCCCCATCGCGGAGTACCGCAACAGCTCCAACATGGCAGCCAATAACACCCCGACCGGAAGTAGGGGATGCGGTCTAGCCGTTCAAGCAGTACCGGAGAACCCAGGAGGTGGAGTCGAGAGACGAGCTCTTATGCCGGGGACGGAGGGCAGAAAAAGCAAGGCAGGAGTGCAGATGGGCGATGGAAAACAGCTGGAAGTAGAGGATGAGACCATCATCCTGTGTGGAGGAGCCAGGGAACTGCTGTCATCCTGAAGCCTGCGCCGGGAAGAAGAGGACCACACTGAGACTAACAGCTTGAGGAGCATCGCCCATGAGTCTGGTGCTCCAGCAAGGGAAGCGGATGCCGTGACTCCCTTCCCCGCGGCTCGGGAGGGTCGTGGGTGCAGGCAACTGGCGGGGTTCTTTTCATTTAGGGGCTGGTGGGCGGGAATGTGGGGCACCTCACCATGAGACACCTTGACCCCTCTAACGTAGGCACATCACGGGAGCAGCAGGGGTGACAGTGGCACTTTTCCTTTTCCCTTCTATATCGCAAGGACAGCAGTTTTTGATGCTTTTGTTTTCTTTCTTTTATTCTTGCCGGTACCACCTCGAGGAGGAGAAGAACTGAGCCTTCCCCGAAGAGGAAGCCGGACCTGGGGACCCAGGAGCCGAAGAGCCTCCGATCACTGCCTCACATATAAGCCCTTTTCTTTTGACTGAGCAATACGCAGACCTTACTGGGACTGGTCTTAGGGAAAGACATACCCTGAAAAGACTACGGGTGACATCTGAACCTGTAAAGAAAAAGAATAAATAACGTCAACCTCATACAACCTTTACTGGGTTCTGACATTTTTTTGTGTTGCGTGGAACAGTACCTCCCCAAGCAGTTGTAGCTCCCACACTCCCTCACTGACATACATATCTTTCCAACAGGGCTTCCCCAGAATGTTCTGCAGTAGTACCCAGTAGCAACTGGAACCAAGGTGCGCACCTAAAAATTATTTACTGAGGGGATACCAAGAGGGATTTAAGGAAGTTGATTGATCGCACCGTTCTGGAAGAATGCTTGCACCTCCGTCTCCACCTATAGACATTGTTACTATGATAGCCTGCCACCGTGGGGAAGATGGCTCAAGTGGCTTTTACATAAATTCCTCAATATGGCAAGACGTCCAGGTGTCCATCCCCCTATTGTCCTAAGTTATTTTACTGCTCATCATGGCCTTGTGGGAAATATTGCCTACTGAGTCAGGTGAAGTGAACTTGTCATCCTCAGAGACATTTCTTATGCTTACTTCTGGGCAGTTCATCAGTCCCATTCCTTCAAGGACACACTGGTGACCTGAAACACTGCTTGCACATATGGGAGTATATATGCCTGTAGCCATAGAACAGAGTAGTAAAGGACAGCTGCTGAAAATGTAGTTGTGAAAACCTGTGTGGCCGATCGAACATACCCCTTGGTGCTCGAAAGAAAGATGGGTGCCTCAATGACCGGGCCCTCAATGTCCTTGGAGTTTCGCTGCCAGTTATGATGAAATGGAATGACCGGTGAACCTCTTTACTGCACACTTATCTGCTGTTCCAGGAAATGTCTAGCACCCTGGTCTGTACTGCTTGTCACAACTGATAAGACATCAGTTAATTCTCAAAGGCGAGGAATTGCCCATTGCAAAGGTGTTAGAAACCATTGATAACATCAAGTATTGCCCATGTTGCTTGAGTACATTCTATTTCTGTCATGAACTCACTACCATTGACACATTTTACCTTGCTATGTAGAGATCTAGTAGAGACTAGGCCTGGAGACCGGGAGCTCACTCTTAGTGTCCCTAAGGTTTCAGGTGTAGTTAATACAGTAATGGTTTTTGTTCAATATTTACAAAAAAGATTCAATATTCTTGTTTCCAAAGGAAATTTTATATGGCTTAGTTTGTAACCATTATTTCAAAGCATCAAAACAAACATTATTACATGTGTAAAATCATAAGGTGATGATATCAATTTTGTAATCAAATTATTCATCATACAACAAATTCTATAAACAAAAACAACAAAGTCATAACTTTTCCAATGCATTTCGGGTCGGATAGACCCTTCTTCAGGGGAATTACATATGTGAAAAAACGGGTCTGTATCTTGTAAGTCTGTATCTCGCACCTCAGTACGATTATTGGCACTGCAAGGTTAATAAAAACAACAACAACAGTTATATTTCTGAAGAACTCAGAATGTACATAATGAAAATAGAATTAACACTAATTCCCACCGAAAGTGGATGATATAAAGGAGCGTGTTATTAACGTGAATATCACACCATAGCATGCATTAAAAACCAGGAGTAAGTAAAAAAATAGTCAGTGCCCTGTGAATCCAGTGCACATTTAGGGACAATACAATATGCGGAGAGTGAAAACAAGGGAAAAAGAAAAATGACAGCACCCTGGAACATAAAATATCTTAAGTGGAAGTGATACCATGCAAATCGAAATTTCGGTATGTCACTACGGAAAAATGTACCTGTAAAAAGGCTTCAGAGTCTATACACGAATCTGACTGAAACGACTGAAAGTGGGATAAGACCTGTGGGAATAGTGCAAACCATGATAAGCTTTAAACTAACTGTACAAGGTCCTATATGAATGAAGACAAAACTGTCTTACCAACCGCGGTGGTTCCCCGGGGCTAAATTAGATCAAGTGCTGGGGTCTTTGAGAAACGTCTGCTGTAACTTTCCAAGCTATAATAAAGTGACGCATGCCGTCATTGAAAATGCCGCTCGTGTAAACAATTGATAGCTATCAGAATAAACCCTAAGTTATCTTACCGCTGCTCCCATGCCAATTACGTGGGGCGATGCCTGTCACGGTTCTACGTAGGCTTGGTTCAAAAACGAGCCTGTTTGAAAGAGGGTACATAAGGGGCGGATTGAAAAACTGCCCACTAAGCGTTTAATTAAATATGTATCTAAAGCACACGTCATTAAGGCGTGGGCGCTTACCTTCCTTCACGATCGGCTGCGCAACCCCTGGCACACCAAGTGTTTCCGGACGATGCCTATCACGGTTCTGCATAAGCTAGGTTGAAAACGAGCCTGTTTGAGTAAGGATACATAAGGGGCAGATTAAAACCCCGCTAAGCATTTAATTTAATATGTATCTTAAGCAAACGCCATGAAGGCGCGGGCGCTCACCTTCCTTCACGATCCACTGCGCGACCCCTGACACACCAAGAGCTTCCGGAGTAAACATCCGGTTCAAAAACTGAAACCTTATGTTCTGTGACGTTAGCGTGGAGGCTTCTAACTCTGTCTAGATGAACAAAAGCCTTAATAAAGAGACTACTTAATACTCTCTACCCAAAGGAACAGGCAGCTGAATAATAGAAAGTGAAATAAATAAACGTAATGAGTTACTGGAACTCGAGCAACGTGTTGTGAAAGTCTAAAACAATTACCACGGGGGTAAAATAAAATGAAAAAGACACGAGTAGGTAAAAGTGAATGATCAATGGAACATAACGGGAAAAGAGCAAAAAAGAAATGGAGAGGAGAATAGTGTCAATTCTTTACAAAAAATGGCAGAAAATAGTCAACAAGTCACATATAGCACACGGAGGAATCTGAATTCAGCTAATGCTGCATATGTGTGTTATATGATTTTATAGGAAACATACCATCTCATACTGGTCGTTAAGCCCTCCTGGTGTCAATGTACCCAACATTTTTATCCAGAATGTCTCTCGCCGTGCAAGAGCTACATTGTGATCTTTACCTTTGTGTTTCTCTACCACTTCTAGAATGGTGAATCTGAGTTGGGGTATCGAATGGTGGGACTTAACCCAATGTGTTGCTAGGCATGATGTTGTAGACCTGTTGCGTATGGTACTTTTGTGCTCGATGATTCGAGTTTTGACCTTTCGAGAGGTTCTTCCCACATAGGTGAGTCCACATGGACACAGTATAGCGTAAATTACCCCAGTGGTATTACAGTCTCCACTATGTTTCAAACGGATTGATTTGCCAGTGTGGGGGTGCGTGAATTCTTTGCTCACCACTGCATTGTTGCATTGCCCACAGTTATGGCATTTCCTCATCCCTTTGTAATTCGCTTGTGTATGATGTTGAGGATCCTTCAGGATTTCTCTAATGTTTTTTGCTCTTGTGTGTGCTATGATTGGAAAATTCTTGAATAAATGGGCAAAGTCCGGTTCGTTGGCTATCATTTCCCATCTTTTTCTGAGGATCTGTTTTATCCTTTGTGACTGTGTGGAGTGCTTCATTACGAACACTATTCGATCGTTGGACGATCGTCCAACGATCGAATAGTGTTCGTAATGAAGCACTCCACACAGTCACAAAGGATAAAACAGATCCTCAGAAAAAGATGGGAAATGATAGCCAACGAACCGGACTTTGCCCATTTATTCAAGAATTTTCCAATCATAGCACACACAAGAGCAAAAAACATTAGAGAAATCCTGAAGGATCCTCAACATCATACACAAGCGAATTACAAAGGGATGAGGAAATGCCATAACTGTGGGCAATGCAACAATGCAGTGGTGAGCAAAGAATTCACGCACCCCCACACTGGCAAATCAATCCGTTTGAAACATAGTGGAGACTGTAATACCACTGGGGTAATTTACGCTATACTGTGTCCATGTGGACTCACCTATGTGGGAAGAACCTCTCGAAAGGTCAAAACTCGAATCATCGAGCACAAAAGTACCATACGCAACAGGTCTACAACATCATGCCTAGCAACACATTGGGTTAAGTCCCACCATTCGATACCCCAACTCAGATTCACCATTCTAGAAGTGGTAGAGAAACACAAAGGTAAAGATCACAATGTAGCTCTTGCACGGCGAGAGACATTCTGGATAAAAATGTTGGGTACATTGACACCAGGAGGGCTTAACGACCAGTATGAGATGGTATGTTTCCTATAAAATCATATAACACACATATGCAGCATTAGCTGAATTCAGATTCCTCCGTGTGCTATATGTGACTTGTTGACTATTTTCTGCCATTTTTTGTAAAGAATTGACACTATTCTCCTCTCCATTTCTTTTTTGCTCTTTTCCCGTTATGTTCCATTGATCATTCACTTTTACCTACTCGTGTCTTTTTCATTTTATTTTACCCCCGTGGTAATTGTTTTAGACTTTCACAACACGTTGCTCGAGTTCCAGTAACTCATTACGTTTATTTATTTCACTTTCTATTATTCAGCTGCCTGTTCCTTTGGGTAGAGAGTATTAAGTAGTCTCTTTATTAAGGCTTTTGTTCATCTAGACAGAGTTAGAAGCCTCCACGCTAACGTCACAGAACATAAGGTTTCAGTTTTTGAACCGGATGTTTACTCCGGAAGCTCTTGGTGTGTCAGGGGTCGCGCAGTGGATCGTGAAGGAAGGTGAGCGCCCGCGCCTTCATGGCGTTTGCTTAAGATACATATTAAATTAAATGCTTAGCGGGGTTTTAATCTGCCCCTTATGTATCCTTACTCAAACAGGCTCGTTTTCAACCTAGCTTATGCAGAACCGTGATAGGCATCGTCCGGAAACACTTGGTGTGCCAGGGGTTGCGCAGCCGATCGTGAAGGAAGGTAAGCGCCCACGCCTTAATGGCGTGTGCTTTAGATACATATTTAATTAAACGCTTAGTGGGCAGTTTTTCAATCCGCCCCTTATGTACCCTCTTTCAAACAGGCTCGTTTTTGAACCAAGCCTACGTAGAACCGTGACAGGCATCGCCCCACGTAATTGGCATGGGAGCAGCGGTAAGATAACTTAGGGTTTATTCTGATAGCTATCAATTGTTTACACGAGCGGCATTTTCAATGACGGCATGCGTCACTTTATTATAGCTTGGAAAGTTACAGCAGACGTTTCTCAAAGACCCCAGCACTTGATCTAATTTAGCCCCGGGGAACCACTGCGGTTGGTAAGACAGTTTTGTCTTCATTCATATAGGACCTTGTACAGTTAGTTTAAAGCTTATCATGGTTTGCACTATTCCCACAGGTCTTATCCCACTTTCAGTCGTTTCAGTCAGATTCGTGTATAGACTCTGAAGCCTTTTTACAGGTACATTTTTCCGTAGTGACATACCGAAATTTCGATTTGCATGGTATCACTTCCACTTAAGATATTTTATGTTCCAGGGTGCTGTCATTTTTCTTTTTCCCTTGTTTTCACTCTCCGCATATTGTATTGTCCCTAAATGTGCACTGGATTCACAGGGCACTGACTATTTTTTTACTTACTCCTGGTTTTTAATGCATGCTATGGTGTGATATTCACGTTAATAACACGCTCCTTTATATCATCCACTTTCGGTGGGAATTAGTGTTAATTCTATTTTCATTATGTACATTCTGAGTTCTTCAGAAATATAACTGTTGTTGTTGTTTTTATTAACCTTGCAGTGCCAATAATCGTACTGAGGTGCGAGATACAGACTTACAAGATACAGACCCGTTTTTTCACATATGTAATTCCCCTGAAGAAGGGTCTATCCGACCCGAAATGCATTGGGAAAAGTTATGACTTTGTTGTTTTTGTTTATAGAATTTGTTGTATGATGAATAATTTGATTACAAAATTGATATCATCACCTTATGATTTTACACATGTAATAATGTTTGTTTTGATGCTTTGAAATAATGGTTACAAACTAAGCCATATAAAATTTCCTTTGGAAACAAGAATATTGAATCTTTTTTGTAAATATTGAACAAAAACCATTACTGTATTAACTACACCTGAAACCTTAGGGACACTAAGAGTGAGCTCCCGGTCTCCAGGCCTAGTCTCTACTAGATCTCTACATAGCAGTTTAACAACAGTTGTGGGCTCAACTGACCACTGGGTAGCTCCCACTACATACCACTTAACCTTTAAAATATCGCAACATTTGGTAGCAACAGAGGAGTGCAGGCTAGATTCCTACATAGCAGTTACATTTTACCTTGCTCCATCTTTCCTGTACTGGCTCTTTATTTTTCCAGTCTTTAATATCAGTTAAAAATATGTTGAGGCCAAAATGGAGGGGTGTAACAAAGATGTCCAAGTCAAAAAGAAAGAGGGAGGATCAGGAGCCTATTAAGGTCCAGTACCCGTGCTCCACAAGTGAACGTCAAATCATAAGGGACACTATTCCGAGATAGGGGTGCAAAGTGTCACCCACTCATCAAAAGAAAAGACTGAGAGTAGAATAGATAGTGAGAGGGAGAGGAAATAGAGAGAGACAGAGGTACATCCCCAGTATCAAGGATCTGATCCCGAAGGGGAGGTCCAAGTCTTGCCTCTTAGTAGCCCTCACACACCCCAAGGGATGTCATGCTGCATCATAGGGCCTGTGCTCCTCATCTGGCCGGCGCTGCAATGCCTACGGGTCCCCCGAAGAGTCAATTTTGCGGAGATCTTTTTAGAGAAAAGCAGTCAGATGAGTGTGGGTGTGTGGGGTGGATCCGAGAGTGAAGGCGCGTGCAGTGAAAGATACTCAAAATTTGATACAGATGGACAATATTGAGGGGCTGCATACGTGGGGGAAATGTTTAAATCTTGTATGGTAAATGTGACACCTGTAGAATCCAATTATTATTATTATTATTATTATTTATTTTTATAAAGCGCGCAGTCACCCGGAAGTATCCCAGCGCTGAGGAACCTTAGAGACATGAACTGAGGACTGAGTTTACGAGAGGGGCATAAGGGCTAGGGGAAAAGATGTGTCTTTAATCGTTTCCTAAAACGGAGGTATTGGGGTTCCAGACGGAGATCTCGCGGGAGGGAGTTCCAAAGACGGGCCGCATGGACCGAGAATCGTCTTCCTCCTGACCGTGCTTTCCTAAACCTTGGGGCATTGATAAGATTTTCTGCATTAGAGCGAAGGGATCTTGTGGCTAAGTAAGGGGTAATGAAGTTTCGGAGAATTGGAGGGCCTTGGTTGTTCAGGGTTTTGTGCACCAGACACAGGGCTTTAAATTTAATTCTCTCCCTTACGGGAAGCCAATGCAGGAGTTTGAGGGCAGGTTTGGCCGATGCTCTGGCCGGGGTGTTGGTAATGATCCGAGCAGCGGTATTCTGGATCCTCTGCAGTTTAGTCAATGTTGCTTCCGGGGCACCCAAATAGATCGCATTACTATAGTCCAGTCTTGATATAATAAGACCCTGGACTAAAAGTTTTTGCGATTTCGGAGGAAGAAGGGGCAGGACTTTCCTCAGGGATTTTAGCAGACCGAAACAGGTCCCTACGACCTTTTTTGCTTGTGGGGCGAAGGAGAGTTCCGAGTCGATCCAGACACCCAGACTTTTCACCTCTGTCTTTGGGTCTGGGGGAGGACCTAGACATGTTGGCCACATGTCCAGAGGAAGTGAGGTTCCTTTTGGGCCGAGTACAAGGACCTCGGTTTTTGCCCCGTTTAATTTTAGCGCTGATATATTCATCCAGTGATGGACCTGCGTGAGGCAGTTAAGGAGATCGACTTTCTGTTGCTTAGGGTGGGACAGAGACACCACTAATTGTGTGTCATCAGCGTAGCTGATGACACTCACTCCGAAAGGGGTGATGACTTCCTCCAATGTGGACATATATATGTTAAATAATGTAGGGCTCAGGGAGGAGCCCTGAGGCACACCACATTGGAGGGGCATTTCGGAGGAGCGGGCGTTTTTCTCCCAGATCTGATAAGATCGTTGTGTCAAGAAGGATGAGAGCCAGGATATGGCTGTGCCTTCTAGACCAACTTTTGCCAGTCTTTCGATGAGGAGCTGGTGGTCCACAGTGTCGAACGCTGCACTAAGGTCGAGGAGGATCACTGCCACTGATCCTCCCCCATCTAGCAGCGTTCTGGCTTCCTCTACCGCCGCCAGGAGGGCGATGTCCGTGCCCTGTCCTGGTCGAAAGCCCGTCTGGGAGTCATTTCTATGTTGTTGTTGCATATTTTGTAAAATGCAAATAAACAGAATAAAAAATACTCAAAATTTAAACTGCCTAGGAGTATCCACAGAAAAAGAAAATGTAATAACGTGGTACGCCTGGTAGACTAAAGAACCCGAAGGTTAGTGAGTTACTAGAAGGCTTAATGTGCCCGAGTAACTATTAAAAGGTCTACATGTTTCACGCCTATTATGTCTTAGTGATCAGTGACATTTCTTCAGGACCTAACAGTTGAGATTGTTGGTATAGTGCACATAAAAATGGGGTTCCGAAGTGAGGATGTTAACCCGAATGAGTGAGATGTATTTCTGGGCAATCCACCAAACTGTTTTCCCTACAGTGTGGTGAATATCTAGACTATAGATATGCCCAAAACAAAGTAGTACCCTCACACCTAGAGTGAGTTTCTCCCAAGGCTAGTATGCGCTGGATGCCCGAACCTTATTGGGGTTGCGTCGGGTGCCAGTTCGTTAGCACCTAACCTCTACCAGAACGGATAGATATACCGCAGAGATATACAGCAGAGATAAGCTAAACAATGGGGTGCTAGAGTGAAGGATCAGTGCGGGACATATGGGTAAACTTCATCAAAAATTATTGTATAAAAGATACCAATTAGCCTGAAACACAATGATGCTAGATCAAATTCACAGGTCTCCAAAGGTCCCAAAGTACTTAAATGCTTAGGAAGCCCTAGATTTCTGGAGGCATGACTGTCATGCATTGTGGTAATCAGAAGAACCTCAGCCTGCAGTGCCTTGTAAGATGGTTCTCTAAGGAATTTGTAGTCTACTGGGTTCTGTAATAGCTGATTTAGGTCACCCTTGTTATCCAATATCACAAGCTTTCCGGGGTGGCTACACAAGGCGTGGGATCTCTCAATAGGCAAAACCACAAGACTTGGTTGTGTAACCTTCCAGTCATGTTGAATTCTGAAAGCATGAGGATCATAAAGCTTAGTCCTCTGGTAATGCATCCTTAAAGAAACAATGTCACTGCACAGTTCGGTAATGTGAAACTAAGATGCAGGTAATTTCTAGTGAGTCATTGAGGGATTTGCACACAGTTATAGTACCCACCGGTGCATAGTTGTAAGACAAAATAAAGTTGGTGTAGAGATCTCCCATGATTTCTAGATACAAACCCAACTCAGCAGATCTAAGCTCAGGAATATCATCCAAACATGTTACGTCATGGGACTTACTGTCCAGGAGAGCGTACATTGCATCTGACTATGACTAACTGGTATGCCAATGCACCCTACAGTTACATAAATCTCTAAAGTCCAGGGCTTCCCCTCAAGGTCAATGACATTTCTGAAGCGAAGGACTCTCTTCTGAAGTCAAGGAGTGTCTCTCTATCCCCTTGGACATAATGGAGTCCATAAAGTGTCTCTTGTCACAGAATATAACAAAAATGGTGGAAAACCTTGATGCAAATCTTTCTGAGGTAAGAGCGGTGAATAGGTAAGGTAAAGCCATTGTGCTTCCTTTCTTCTCCTTAGCCATTATCTAAGTACAATTTTATTTAACAAAAGGTCATGGAACCCGATCTCAGAACAGTGACTGCTGCATGCACCTTTCTCTCATAGTCTGTACCTAATGGAGAAAAGTCCAGGAAGTGGTAAGGAGACCGACTAGTACTGTCTTTTCCCAAGACAAGAAGTTGTTTAAAAAACGATTTTCACTTTGTGTTTACTGTCTATGCCTGTGGTTGTTACAGTTAAAAATTGTAGCTTTAGCCTGCCTGTAATTGCATATTTTATCACCTGTGTTGTGTTTTAAATTTGTGGTTTTCCCTGCCCATGATTACCTCCATTTAGTGTGCTGAATTGTGGGATTTGCAGTCCAACCTCTGTAGTTTGTCCCTCTCATTCCTTGGTAACAATTCTGTTTTCCCTCCAAATTTCTCCTTTGCTCTGTGCTAAGACCTGTACGTTAAAACAGTGCACTCCCAGCCACCATTTTGTGTTCACAAGCCTATCCCCCATAGCAACAGGGATTCTTTTTCTACATCAGGGCCTGTGCACTTCGTTTTTTGGCCAGCAGGGGGAGTAAAGCTTTATTCAAACAGTATTGTTAGATTTCAAGTTAGTGAGGCCCTTTACCTGCTGAAGTCCAAAGTGTGGATTGAGCCTGCCTGTCTCCTAGGAGATTCTGAACAGGAGAAGCAGCTTCCAACTCCCTGGCCAGCAAACCTTGTCTGAGCTCGCTGGGACCTTATATGGTCTGCTAGTGGTTGGTACATGTCTACATTGATTGGTGGTTGTATCTGGTGTTTCTATTGGATAAGGGTTAATGTCCTCTTTGGTTGGGTATTTGAGGGTTCTGTTTGGTTTCTGGGTGTGTGATTCAATCATTGTAGGGTTGGGACTGGGGCCAGGGTTAGGATTTCTATTGGAAGTAGGGACTAGGCTTCCTATGCCATTGGTTGCATGGACTTGTTTTTGAGACTACTGATAGGGCTAGATCCTTTATTGGACGTAGAGGTCAGGGTTTTTTTACTGATTGGGTGCTTGGACTAGGGCTAAGATCCTGGTCTCCTATTGGTTCTAGATTTTAGGGCTAGTGTTGTGATTGGATAGTTTTAGGGCTAGGGTTCCCATTGGCTGAAGGTGTCACCTGATTACTAGGGCTATAAAAAAGGCCAGGCTTAGGTCGTCTCAGTCCGGGCGTCGAGGATAAGGGCAGAGAGGACAAGGGCAGTTTCCTGTTTGAGCCTGTTAAAGGCAGAGAGGACAAGGGCAGTTTCCTGTTTGAGCCTGTTAAGGGCAGAGAGGACAAGGGCAGTTTCCTGTTTGAGCCTGTTCGAGACTGGTTGGGACTAGGGCCAGAAATACTGTCCAATATACATACCTCCTTTATGTATCTATATACTTTCAACGAACTCATGGATCAATATAATTATCACTTTCTTCTAATTTAGCATTTCCAATGCACTTCCCTATTTCTCAGCCTATACTTCGCTCAATATATCTTCTAGCCCAACCTTCTGACTCATCTCAAACTTCTTTCTAGTACTCTTTTCAGTGCACTACCCTATCTCTCATTCTATACATCTATCAATGTATCCGCCACATCACTCTCTCATTTATCCTAAACCCCATACCACTACTATGATCCATAAAATAACCCTTTCTAGACTCTCCCCTACACTACCGCTCATTGCATCATCTGACACCTCTTTTACTATACCGATCCCCCAAAACAAACCTTTCTAAACTCTTCCCTCTTTTCTACCCTTCCCGAACTCTTCTCACTCAAAATAACAGACTAACATATCCACCACTAAAATTACTTTTATGTTTCATCATACTAATTCAACACTAATCCTGATGGGTTCCAGCCTAGCGTGCTACTTGCGCTTCAAAACCCCATCAGGGGTAGTAAGCGCTATATAAATACAAACCTCTTTCCCTTCACTATCCCGCCACCTACCCTTCTCTACCCAAATAACTGAATAACATATCCACTACTCAAATTACTTCATATTTTACTATACTAATTTTCAACACAAATCCTTTATGGGTTCCGGAGTGGCGTGCTACTCACCAGAAAAGCGCTTCAACATCCATCAGGGGTGACTAGTGCTATATGAATGCAAACCTTTCTTCCCTTCTATCCCTCGGCTATCCTTTTCACTCCAAATAACTGACTAATATCCACCAATTAAATTACTTTCATATTTCACCAAACTAATTCACCACTAATCCTTTATGGGCTTCCGGAGTAGAGTGCTTCAACACGCCCACAGGGGTAACACGCACTATATAGATAAAAACCTTTTTTCCTCCTCTATCCTTCTGCTATCATTCCATATCCAAATAACTGACTAACCTATACACCACTTAAAATGTACTTGCATGTTTCACTATACCAATTCAACACTAATCCTCTATGGCTCCCGGAGTAGCGTGCTACTCGCCGAAAAAGCGCTTTGGCGCCTCGTCAGGGGTAGTAAGCGCTATATAAATGCAATTACAATACAATACAATATTGCAGACCATTACGTTCCACATACTGGTTCTTTTTCTTTTTGGCCTATTTTTGATCTTGCCAGTTTGAACTTGCTACTTCATTATGCCTGAATCAAGAGCCCCATATGTTGCATATCTGGAAATTGCCTTCGAGGAGGATAGATTGGAATCCTACAATGTTAGGGAAATTAAATCAATTTGCAAAAACCCAAAAGTCCAAGTCAAAGGCTTCACGAGGAAGGAGGAGCTACAAAAGGTGCTGAGGGCCTGGGTAGCAGCCAGACATGCCAGCAAGCAGTCTAGTGATCTCAGTGGAGAGGCGGAGGAGCCTATTCCTAGAGTTGATGTGCTTTTGGGAGGGGGGAACCCTCCAGGCCAGGCAGCAAAGGACTGTCCCCAGGAGAGCTGGAGGACAGGCGGGAAGCAAGGAGAGTTGCAGTAGAACTGTAGAAGCTTAAGTTAGCCATGAAGGAGAAAAGGATGATGTTAGAGCATGAATTCAGGATAAAGGAGCTGGATCAGAGGAGTAGAGCCAGCTCATATGGTGGCAGCAACCCGTCAAGACAGGCAGACAAGATTGTGCACATCCCTAAGAATGTAGGCAAAGAATTCAAGAAGGGGGGTGACATACAAAGGGGGTTTGAGGGTTATGAGGCAGCGATACACATGAATGGGGTCCCTGAGGAGAATTGGGAAGAAGGATTGTGGCCTCTCTTCCCAGAAGAAGCAAGGGATACTTTAATAGCTTTGGGTAAGGGGTATCACTTCACCTATCCACACATGAAGGACGCCCGTCTCTCTAAATATGGCCTCACTCCTGAAAAGTACAGCGATCAGTTCAGGTCCAGTAAGAAGTCCGATGCCAACACTTGGTTGGAATGTGTAGATATGTTTTGTAGGTCACTGAATGGCTGGGTGAAGGGCAGTAATGGGACAGATTTTCAAGGGCTCTACAATTCGATTGCTTGGGAGCACTTGTCTAGTCTATGTTTTGCAGATCTGCACCATCACCTAGTTGCTAGTAAGCTGACAGACCCCAGGAAGCTTGCTATGGAGGTGGACTGCTGGGTGAGTACCAGGGTCCACAGGAAAGTGTATGGGGAGACTCAGCCAAAGGTGGGCAGGGTCCACAGCAGAAAAGTGTGTGGGGGGGGTGGGGGGGGTGGGGGGGGGACGACAAGGGTAAAAAACGGGTGTTCTCTAAAGGGCCCCAAACTAACACCTGGGGTAAAGGTTGTCATCCCCCAGGAGATAAGAAACAAGGGGTCTCGTCAGGAAAGCTTGCTGAGAAAGGCCCCTGCAAGTGTTTTGCATGTGACCAGGTGGGTCACATGAAGGGGACCCCAAGAGCCCTAAGGGGGCAGAGCCACGTTGGCTAGTGTAACTCTTGGGGAGGAGCAGTACCCACAGGAGAGTGGGGACCCCGCAGAAATTACCCTTGTCTCACTAGGGGACAGTGAGATTGTTCCAGGAAACCCAATGCCCCTAACACAAAGAAATACAGCACCTGGGTGACCATCAATGGGAAAAGGATAGAGGCTCTCAGAGATACTGGAGCCAGTGTGACCTCAGTCCGGTATCGCCTGGTCTCTGAGAAGCAGGTAGCCCCAGGGGTATTCCAGCAACTAATTGTGGTGGACAATTCAGAGCGCCGGTGCCTGGTGGCGCAGGTTCCCTTCGAGTGGAGGGGGGGGGGGGGGGGGGACGGGTTGGTCGCAGGTCCCTTGAGGGTGGTTGTGAGCCCTACCATGCCTGTAGATTGTCTGCTAGATAACGACCGGGATCAGTCCTAATGGAAGGATGTTGAGCTCATGTCTCATTTGGAGATGCTTGGGTTGCCAGACTGGGCATACGTGTCCACTTAGCCAATGGTGGTCAGAGAGGGTGATCAAGAGGACTTGGAGCCTGGAACAGTGGCCCAAGTCCCTGCCAAGAGAACGGGCACGGGGCGCAGGATACCGGCTCCTGAAGTTCCCACGGACCGGGAGGTGGACGCCCTGGTGCCTACAGGGGAGCAGGTAGCTGAACTGAGGGACATCTCTGAGCTGGCCCATTGGCACCAATAAGGGGGTCCCACCAGGGAGGAATTCTGCAAAGGAGCAGAAGTGCCCTTCTTTGGAGGGTCTGCAGCAGCAGGCTGCAGACCAGGCAGCTGGTGATCAATCCGGATCACATTGGATCTACTGGGAGAATGATCTCCTGTACAGTGAGCCTAAGGTCGCTGAGCCTAGGTCAGCCCGTGTGCTGGCGGTGCCCCAGCGCTTCAGGACCTTTCTACTGGTCTGGCTCATGACGTGCCTTTGGCAGGACATTTGGGGCAGGACAAGACCTTTTATAGGCTATTCACCTCCTTCTTCTGGCCCCAAATGCAAAGGCAGTCAGATGGACATTGCAGGTCTTGACAAACTTGCCAGGCAAGTGGTAAGATTGGGAGGAAGGTCAAATCTCCTCTCCCACCTTTTCCAGTTGTTGGAACGCCCTTTGAAAGGGTAGGGATGGACATTGTGGGGCCACTAGATCCCAAGACAGCCATGGGAAACAGGTACTTCTTGGTCTTGGTGGACCATGCCACCCGGAGGCAATCACTCTCAGGACATTGACGGCGCCAGTGGTGTGCCGGGCGTTAATGGGGATCTTTTCCCAAGTGGGGTTCCCCAGAGAGGTGGTTTCTGACAGGGAGACCAATTTCATATACAAGTATATGAAATCCCTGTGAAAGGAGTGTGGTGTAAACTATAATTTCACCACCCCGTAGCACCCACAAGGTAAAAGTCTGATGGAGAGATTCAACCAGACCTAGAAGGACATGAGTAAGGGTCTAACAGAACCCATGAGGCGTTAAGTGGGAAGTCCTCCTGATGTGCCTTCTCTTTGCCTACAGGGAGGTACCACAGAAGTCTCTTGGGTTCTGTCCCTTTGAGCTTCTGTATGGTCAGCCTGTGAGAGGACCTCTGAGTTTGGTAAAGGAAGGCTGGGAGGCAGCTCCCAGGAAAACTCCCCAGGAGGTGTTCAGTTACATGCCAAATTGGCAGCTTCAGGAAACTCGCTCAGGCGAACCTAGAAGCACACCAGGAAGAAATGAGGAAGTGGTATGACCAGAATGCCACTCTGGTCGAATTTCAACCTTGCGAAAAAGTGTGGGTCATGGTCCCAGTGGAACCTTGTGCCTTGCCGGACAACTGGACTGGCCATTTGAGATGGTGGAACGCAAAAGTGATGGCACCTACCTGGTGTATTTGCGGGCTCCAAGGATCCTATTGAGGGTCCTCCACATGAACCGCCTCAAGCCCCACTTCGAGAGGTCCGAAGATAGCATGCTCCTGGCGACATATGATGGGGTGGAAGAGGCGAGTAAATCTCTCCCTGACCTCCTGTCTACCAACGAGCGCGATGGGTCAGTGGAAGGTGTGGTCCTCTCCCCTACACGGACTCCAGAGCAGCAGAGCGACGGTCACCAGTTATTGGGACAGTTTGCCCCACTGTTCTCCCTGTCCCCAGATGTTACTCACAGGTGTACCAATGACGTGGACACCGGTGACAGCCCTCCTATGAAGCACAAGATTTACAGGTTGGCTGACCGAGTCAAGGACAGCATTAAGGAGGAGGTCTCTAAGATGTTGGCGTTAGGGATGATCCAGCCTTCCAACAGTCCTTGGTCCCAAAGGCTACTGCACCGGTGCCACTTCAGAACTGCGGTTTTGTGTGGACTACTGTGGGGTCAATTCCCTCACCAGGACTGATGCACACCCCATCCCCAGATCTGATGAGCTTATTGATCGGTTGGGAGCTGCCAAGTTCCTCAGAATGTTTGATTTAACGGCTGGGTACTGGCAGATTGCCTTAACTGATGGGGCCAAGGAGAGGTCAGCATTTTCAACCTCAGAAAAACATTACTAGTTCTGGGTGATGCCCTTTGGCTTTACGAATGCCCCTGCCACCTTGCAGAGTTTGGTCAACCAGGTGTTGGCTGCGCTGGAGGATTTCAGTGCCGCCTACCTGGATGGAATCGTAGTGTTCAGTTCCAGCTGGGAAGAACACTTGCAGCACCTCAGTGAAGTGTTGAAGGCGCTGCAGAGGGCAGCCTCACGATGAAGGCCTGTAAGTGCCAGATCGGGCGGGGTTTGGTGGAGTACTTGGGACACCAGATAGGAAGCTGCCAGGTGGCGCCCCTACAACCCAAGATTGACACCATTCTGGATCGGGAGCCCCCCAAGACCCAAACATAGGTGAAGGCCTTCTTAGGACTAACCGGGTACTACAGGAGGTTTATTAAGGTTATGGCACCATTGTTGCCCCCTTAACTGAGCTGATTTCCAGGAAGCAGCCCAAGAAGGTGACCTGGACTGAGTCCTGCCAGAAGGATTTTGATGCCCTGAAGGCAGCCATGTGCCCAGCATACGTGCTCTCGCAACTTAACAAAGAGGTCCTAGACCAACCCATCTTCCTTAGCCAGAGACTACCCCCCAGGAAACAGAGGTGGAGTGCCATAGAAAGGGAAGCTTTTGCTGTGGTTTGGGCACTGAAGAAGCTGAGACCATACCTGTTTACGACTCACTTCCGGATTCAGACAGACCACAGACCCCTCAGATGGTTGATGTAAATGATGGGTGAGAATCCAAAACTGCTGAGGTGGTCCATCTCCCTACAATCAATCAGGGGTTGGTGAAGCGCGCTATTCACCCGTGAGGGTCTCAAGGCTGCGAGGGGAGGGTAGGGCAGCTCCAGGTCAGTAGAAGAGCCAGGTCTTTAGATCTCGTCTGAATGGACTTTACGGTGGAACACCTTCCTGCCACAGAACACGCCAATGCAGATAGTCTGTCCAGCTTCTTCCGCCTTAGTGAAGAGAACTCGCAAGAGGGTGGATTGTTCTCCCTACTTTCAGATGGAGGGGACATGTGTTAGACTTGGCATCTTTTGGCGTGTTTTCCCTGAGTTTTTGCTTTCTGACCTCCCGGTTTTGACTCTGTTTTTGCTGGCGTAGTGTCTCTGTGCACTTTTGTCCCTGCTGATCAGTGGTAAAGTGCAAGTGCTTCTGTGTCAAATTGTGTTATGGATTAGTGTTTCCATGATTGGATAGTTCATTTACTTGTTAGTACCTAGTATAGTGCACGAAGTGTGCCAGGGCCTGTAAATCAAATGCTACTAGTGGGCCTGCAGCACTGATTATGCCACCCACGTGAGTAGCCCTGAAAAGGTAACTCAAACCCGCACTTGCAGAGTCTGCGCACAGTTTGTGACTGTCATGTCGACTTGGCCAGTGCACACACTTGCCAGTCCCTCACCTTCCCTTTTCTTACATGTCAATCACCCCTAAGGCAGGCCCAAGGTACCTCTGTGTGCCGGGTGCAGTGTATGTGAAAGGAAGGACATGCCTGGTGTGTGTGGCATGTTGTTAGAACTGGCTATTTCTGGTAGGCTAAGGCTGACGCCAAAGCCAGGCAGAAACCACCATTCTAGTCAGGGCAAGGGAGTCACATGCCAAGATAACCCCTGCTCAACCCCTGGTAGCTTGGCACGAGCAGTAAGGCTAAACTCGGAGGCAATGTGTAAAGCATTTGCGCCAGCACACAACAGCAACAACATCCTAGGCACACCACAAAAGGACTCAACACAAGGCTATTATAAAATAACTTTTGTATTGTAAAAACACATCAGATAGTATCACATATGTACATTGTGCCAACTGGCACGGGCAATATTCACAAGGGATTATTTACACAGGACAGGGCCACATGGGCACCTGTCAGAATCAGCACTTAGTAGAAAATAGAATATAGGATATAAAATCACTGTAGCACAAAGTAACAGTTAGAAACCACAACCAGTATCTACTGGTAACAGGTAAGTACCACCTACGCAACCTTAAACACCTTAGGAGCATGTCACGCAGGGGACCAGGACCTCACTAGGACCACCTGTACTAAAAAGAACAACCACCTAAGTATCACACAGCATTTAGGGTTCTAGGAAAGAACACATTACCCATGATGCATAAATATACATTCAGAGGAGTAGCAAAGGGAAACACATGATGCATAAACCTACACATTCAGCGGTGTTGAGAATAAGGCACATGATGCATCACAAACACATTCAGAGGTGCAGCGCTAGGAGACACATGACGCCTAAAATATTCAGAGGTGCAGCACAGGAAAGAAAGACACAGGATGCATAAAAACATTCAGAGGTGCCAGAACAATACAATAGCGCAAAAACACACAGTAGGCAATTACTATTAAAAACATAGAAATCACATTGCGCAGAAATCACATACCAGCCCCATCTAATAAAGGGACTAAATGAGCCCTGTGTCCAGAATGTCAGGGCGCGCTGCCATGGAGCGCCAGTCAGGGGTGCGCCACTGGCGCAAAACCTAAACGTAGGAGGTGCCCACTACTTGCTGGGCACCTGAGGACAATCACAAGGGCCTAAACGTTGCAGCTGGCACTAAGTGCTGCGCAGCTGTAGCAGGCCTGGCAGCACTGTGCCACCTCTGTCCCACACAGGGACTCACTCTCCATCTTGCGCCTAAACGGTGCAGCTGCCCACTAATTGCTGGGCAGTTGGAGACAAACTGCAACAGGGGCTGTCACTGACCCTAGAAGCAAAGTCTGCGCCACAGGCTCGCACTAGTCCTTTAAACCAAATTGCGCCAAGATCTGCACAGACCCTTCTGTCGGAGCCACACAGGCTCTGAAGCACTCGTGCCCCCGTTGGAGCCTACACAGGCTCTGAACATCATGGGGCAGGGAGCCTCTCAGGGCTCTGAAAACAAAATGCCCCCACGAGCCTCTCTGGGTTCGCAACACAACACTTGCAGGCAGGAGGGGGGCGGGCACCGACCATGTACCCCGACGCCCCCTCTACTAAAAATGGCCAAACGCTGGAGCCAAACAGGCTCTTAAACAAAATATGGCCCCTCTGAGCCACACAGGCTCTCTCAACAATGATGCCCCCACGTTGGACAGGGAGCCTCGGGGCTCTAATTACCGTTGGGGCGACCCGCTGCCAACCGGGGCCGCCCTGACTCTGCGCCTCGCAACCGGCACTACGATAGTCCCCTCGCTCCTGGGATCAGAACAGACATGCCCCACTTTGCAGAGGAGCGACCCGCTGCCATACGGGGCCGCTCTTCAATCGGAGCCCCCCTCCCGCACTCACCGGACTGCCGCGTGGAGGCTCAATCGTCGCGCCGTCTCTCTGCGGCGTCCCCTCGGCTGCCGGCACTCCTCTGCACTCGGGCCGCGGGTGTGCTCTCCCGCACCGGAGCCTCGCAGCCGGCAACTCCTGGGCACATCTCCGGTCTCCCTCCTCTGCCGGGGGACCGGCAACGCACGTCATGCCTCTTTCTCTCGGGGCTCCCTCCCGGTCACGGGAGCCCCGCAGCAGCCGCCGCCATCTTCCTTTGGCCGGCTTCTCCCTTCCCCTGAGCTGCGGGGGCGGGACTTCCGGCCGGCCGCGACAGGATCGGCCGGCCGGTCAATCACTTCCGGGTCGTCGCGGGCAGCGCGGCGGCCCGTTCCAGGCACTCGTAGGCGGGGGCTGAAGGAACCGAGGAGTGGGCTCCCTCGAGTTTAAAATAAAATAAAGAAGCGAGGTGGGCACTCGCAAAATAAATAAATAACCGGGCAAAGTCGCAGGGTAGGCACCTGCCAAACCTCACGCAAAATGCGTGAGGGCGCCACGCTCGCAATGGGGTCAAATAAAGAGCTCTCCCAGCGCTATAAGTAATATACAGCGCTCCCAGGCGCTATAAATACCAGTCAAGCGCTTAGGCTTCAACAAACCTGGGTAAAGGCAAGGAAAAAAAAGGTCTCTTGAAGGAAAATGCAGCTTCTCCATGCTGCCAAAGGTCCCAGAGATTTCAAGGGGGCAAAGCAATGTCCCCCCCATCAGCCCAAGCAAGGCAGAGGGGTCCCCCAGGAGTCCAGGCACACGATAATTCTGTCGCCTCGGTGCCCACTCTGATCAGCGATCACACTCGGCAACTCTGGGCATTAGCTTGCCTCATCTTCACTAACGGCCCCACCAGACCGCCGGGGATGCCTGGTCTCACCCTGGAGATACCCATTAAGGGACCATCTCTCAGGGAAGCCAGGAAGGGTTTCGCAGCCGTCGAAGCGCCTTGGGACCCTCCGGGTAAGTAGTGCGCTATATAAATGCCTATACATACATACATGGTAAATCCACAAGCAGGCCCAGGCACTCCTGGACCCGGCTCACCAGCCAATCACACGCCAGACACAATTACACAAATATGCCAACTTCTAAAAGTGGCACTTCTAGACTAGATACACTCATGCCCATGCCGCATATACCATTTCGCAGCATTCAGTCTCACGAGTTCTCTCATACCAAACTCGCCCCTGCACTCCCCACACATCAGGAACTACCATGGGCATACATATTCCCCATTCATTCCTATGGGAGGGCAGGTCACTCACCACACATACACAGAGAGCTCAAGCACTTTACACTGTACCACAGTGAAAAAGTGCGCAGAGGCCTAAAATCACCAACACCAGGTCACAGAAACAGGCTAGGAAAAAGCAAAAAGTCTCGGGGTGAACCTGCCTAAAGGGCCGGGTCCAACACATGTCCGGATAGCGAATTACGGCCAATTAATTTTTTTCGCTATTGCAAGGCTACCTGTTCCCCATAGGACAGAATGGGGAGTTTGCTCATAACATCTTATAAACATAACTGGCCTTGGGAATTAGGTAGGAAAATAAAGTTTAATATGCCTGAACTCGGAAACTAAAGATGAATCTTTTACGGAAGGTGATTAATACATTCTGTGTTTATAAATACCACTTTTAGAAAGTAGGTATTTTCTTGCTTAGTCATCCTATGTGCCTTTGCTGGAATGTGGATTGCCTGTCTGGGTTTTGGATGACAGACAGAAGGCTGGGAAGCAGAAGTGGCTCCAGATAGTCTAGGTGGGTCAGGAAAGGGCTGAATAGACCTGGGCTGCAATTCGGGAAGGGGAGGAGATTTCCTTGCATCTCAAAGGGCCTGGTCTGGCTATGACCATGTCGTCTCCCCCTCCTGCCATGAAATCACACCAGAGAAGGCAGAATTGGTTCTGGCTGGGTACAGACACTCTCTGACTAAGAAATCAAAGGATTTGGGGATATAAATAATGGGGCCTAGACCCCTGAACTTGAGAACTCTTTTGGACTAAAAAGCCTGCCAAGAAGAAAAGCTGAAGAAGCTGGGAGGAGGAATTACCACATTGCTGTGTGCTTTACTGTGTTGGCCTGCAGTGGCTGCTTCTGTCTTGTGCAGTGAAAGGACTGGACTGAAGTTTCTGCAGTCTACTTTTGTGAGTTTCTCCAAGGGCTTGAGGTAGAGCTTGCTCCCTGTTCAAGTCGTCTCAGGAACAGCAAAGACTTCTAGCTCTTCTGCCCTCACTACTGGGTACTGTGTGTTTTGTGCTGCAACAGAAGAAAAAGCAACCCGACGCTGTCTACTAGGCCGCTGCCGACTCCGTGTCCTGAAGGCACAGCAGAGGGCACCGCCGTACTGTGACCCTGGTCTCACTGACGACGCCTGCTGGCGCCGACACCGAGCCGCTGTTCGCACCGCGACCTGTGGACTCCGCACCGCCTCGCTTCACGACGACTTGGTATCCCGGAAGACGCTCCACGCCGAATTCGACGCCGCTGCTTGCACTGCCGATGAACTGGAGTCGATGGCGCTGCTTACACCATGACCTGCCAGCAACGCGACGAGCTGCGCATTAACTTCACACCACAACCCTGGTCTTACCGGCGACGCCATCTGATACCGCCACCGAGCCGCTGCTCGCACTGCAACCTGAGGGCATCGCATGCAGCACCCGAAGCCTGCCAACGCCAGCGGTCCTGACTTCAACAGTGAGGAGTTTGATCTGTAACGCGTTTGACTTCAAGGGCCCAACAACTCCTGCACCGACCTCCGGAAATGATGCCTGCGGACGCCGTGCTTTCAGAAGCTCAACGAGAGGTCGCCAATGCCCTACAATTGCTAAAAGGTACTGTTTGCAGGTCTTCCCGACACCGTAGCTGGTCCGCGACACCGCAGTCAGCCAGAACTGTTTGGATTGGTTTGCTCACAACGCCGTGATAGCCCCGGACGGACCTATCGACATCCAGGAAAGGTTTTTCAAGCATATTTTGATAAGTGATTTTTAAGTACTGTATTGTGGATTTTTATCATTTTTGGTCTTGTCTTAAGTATATAAAAATATCGGATATTTTTCTAAACTGGTGTGGTGTCCTTTTGTAGTGCTTACACTGTATTACTGTTGGTTATGTGCAAATGCTTTACACACTGCCTCTAAGATAAGCCTGACTGCTCGTGCCAAGCTACCAAGGGGGTGAAAAGAGGATATTTTAGGAGTGCAGCTCCCTTATCCTGACCTGCGTGGTGGGTTCTGCATGGCGTTGGCACAAGCCCTAGCCTACCAAAAATACAATTTCTAACAAACGCTGACGGTCAGCTGGGAGGCGAGGGGAGCTGGTGTGATGGCGTGTCTGAAGGTGCGGTTGCAATTCCGGCAGGTTAAGGGTCCAAGAGTCTTCTTTGGTGATTCTAGGTTGCAGGCGGCATGTCGTCCCAGGTTGAGGGCTAGGAGGGTGTTGGCATAAAGGTGGGGGTCTGAGAACCAGGGTCCCTGGAGCTGCGCAGGGTCCAGGTGCGGACGGGCGCAAATGGGCTTGCCTTTGGCGCACCAGCAGCGTAGCCGCACCCACTATTAATTAGAGCTGCGGGTGCTGTACAGCTGGGAGGCAGGAAAGGACACTGGAGGGAGGTGGGGCCAAAGTGGCTCGCAGAGGCAACGAGAGAAAGGGCAGCGAAAAACAAGAGGAAAAGTGAACCAGCAACAGAAAACCAAAAGGCAGAGGCAGAAAAACAGAGAGCGAGACAGAAAACAGCAAAAAGAGGGACAGGAGGACAGTCAAGCAGCAGAGCAGTGCCGCTCTACGACTGGACCACCAGGGATTAGGCACAGGCAGGAGCATCAAGGTGGAGGAGGGCCTCGAACTCCTGACCTCTGGGTCAGAGGCGCCAGCAGCATCAGAAGGGGACCGCAGAAGCAGACGGCGCTGCACTGTGGAAGGAACAAGTTCACTAAGCATAGTAAGGAGTATGGTACTTATCCTGTAAGCATCTATTCGTATTGTGTAGTGCTGCAGATTCACATGCTATGCATACTTCTGCCATCTAGCGTTGGGCCTGATCTTTGCAAGTTGTTTTTCCTCGAGGAAGTTTTATGATCAGCGGTGTGTGTCTTTTCTCCTCCGCCTCAAGGTATTACACATGTTCAATGGCTCATTGGTTAGTTAATGTTTTTTCTCCCTGCCATATAGAGAGTGAGGATATATTCTGCTAAGTTCGCTTTTGCTGTTGAACGTGCTGTATTAGTATGCATTCTTCTCACCACCTGCCGGGGAGGTGGGAACACTTGAAATTATGGTGCTTCCACAGTGAGCTTGTATTTCACTAACCTTCCGTAGAGATTTTTTTGCTACAAGGAAAGCCATCTTCCATGTTAAAAATGGTATTTGACAATTATGAAGTGGTTCAAATGGTGGCCTCATAAGACGTGTTAGGACAATGTTTAGGTTCCACGCAGGTATTGGAGGTGTACGTGGTGGAATGACTCTTATTAATCCTTCCATGTAGACTTTGATGAAAGGAATATGGAAAAGCGATTGGTGCTTCCTGTTTTGTAGGTATGCTGTAATGGCTGCTAAATCCAAGCGTATTGAGGCATTAGCCAAATGTGTCTTTAATAAGTATAACAAGTAACAGACTAGTTGTTGTTCTGTTGGTGAAGAAGGGTTGATGGTTAAGGATGCAAAGTAGTGAAAAAATTGTTTCCATTTTGCTGCACAGCAAACCCATGCGGTTTGGTCTTTTGGCCTCCTTTAGAATAGACATATTCTGAATGGAGATTTAAGTATCCAAACTCTATGACCTCAGAAGCCAGATCGCAAGATTGAGCTGTTGAATATTGGAAGGTCCCACGCTGCCCCTGCTGTGAGTGAGAAGGTTTGGATAGTTTCCCATGAGGTACTAGGGATAACTGGAGTAGTGTTGTCTGCCATGGCTGTCAAGTTGATGTGGGAGCAATTAGTATTAGGGTCATCAAAGTCCGTTTGAGTTTCCTAACCACGTATGGATTGAGTGGGAGAGGAGGAAACGCCTACACAAATATCAGTGACCAGTTCATCCATAGAACGGTCCCTTTGGATAGTGGGTTAGGGTATCTGGATGCAAAGCTTTGGCATTTTGAGTATTCAGCAGTGGCGAACAGGTCGATTACAGGGGGTTCCCTACCAGTGGAAGTGTTATTGCAGTAGTGAAGTGTATATTACCAACTCGTGAACTTGTTGCTGCATCCTGCTGAGAAGGTCCACAATAGAGTTTTCCTGCCCTGGTATGTATTGTACCAGGAGGAGACTTATGTGTTTGGTTGCCCAGTTCCAGATCGTCTGCGCTGGTTGAGACAGTTGTATGGAACAGGTCCACCCCTGGTTTCTGGATGTAATACAGTACAGTCATATTGTCTGTTCGCATAATGTTTGTTAGGGTTGCTTTCAGAGCCCCGTTTGATGGCTAGAAGCTCCAGCATATTGATGTGCATTGTCTGTTGTTGTGAGGTCCAGGGCACCTTAATTAATGTAATTGTCATCAGCGAGATTCGCTCCATGAAGCCTCTTCCCTTCAGTATCATTGAGGTGTTCCGCCACTGTAGTGCCTGATGGACCTTGGGTGAAACTAACACTAGATCATCCATGTTCCCCCACCCCTCGCTTGTGACAATATTGATGCCAAACACTCTTGGAGAGGTCTCATGTTTAGTCTTGCATGGGTCACTATCCTTTTGCATTATGCCATCAACCCCAGTAGATTTATCACTGTTTTGACTGATAAGTGACGATGTGGCTGAAAAAGAACCCGATGGATCTGGAGATTAAGAACCCTTTGTGGATTGGGGTAAGCTGTTCCTGATACTGAATTGAGTATCGCTCCTAGGTATGACTGTACCTTAAGTGGTCGTTGATGCAATTTTGTTGCACTGATTGTGAAACTTAATTAGTGAAGAAGGTCTATTGTGTTTTGAGTGACTATTAGACATTTGGCTATGGTTGGACTCTTGATCATTCACAATCAATTCGGAGGGAGGGAAGGAATTCGTGATCCGTTCAATTCCCTTATGGTCAAATATCAACTAATCAAAGAGGAAGGATCACTTGTCCTGCATAACATTGGGTATGCGAGAGCGGTTCTTTTCAATCCCAAATGAAACCCTCATGCACGTGTTCATTGGTGGTGACGTTGAGCGGTATATCTTTGTTCTCCGCTTTCCCTCACACGTGTCTGCATAATCATTGGGTTTTGTGGTTATGCAACCTCCACCAGGAGGCAATACCCTTTTGTTAAAACAGTAGTGACCAGAAATGGTGCTCGTGAAGGGTGAAGTGAGTTAAAAAATCTCTTGATTCCAGATCCAATTCTTTATTCTTTCTGGGTTCTAAGAGACCATAAAAAACTATGTACGTGATTAGGAGTTATTATGACTATCACGCTAGATATGTGAAAAATAGGACAACATGTTTCAGCCCTTAGTCGCCAGGGGGTCGGATGGGCTTTCTTCAGGACCAGGGGGTGAGGTGTGAAAGGTGAAAGTTACTCCTAAGTATTACTCAGAGTAGCAATGTTAAGGAACCGTATGTGATTGTGGTTCCAATAAGGTCCAATGGTACCTGTGGAGAAATATTTACAATAAGGAGGATTCTTAGAATTAGAACAAAAGGGAGGGGTTTAGTGGATTATTTTAAAACAATTTTTTAGAAAGGCGGTATAAACTATACCTGAATCACACAAAGCTTAGTAGGGTGGTAATTCATAGATACTTCTGCTCAGACCCTCTATGGCATGGGCAAAGTCAACTCTCTCATGGTAAGGCAAACTGTTGTTTCGATGGCACTCATTTGTGGGTTTGTACAGGCATTCAGGGAGATAGTTCACTGGAAGGCGTATTTCATATACCTTCAAAAACATTCTCACACATTCTCTTAGTTAGGAGGCTCGTGGCATACAGATTAAGGTAACAGTCATTTGATGGTGATAAGTTCACAGTGACCGTTTCAGTCAGGAAATAGACGGTGTGGAATGGAACTAAATGCGCTTTGTAAACGGAAAAGACGCGTGTGGTACACTTATCGCGCTTTCCTATATTCATGTGCAAATTGGTGTATAACAGTATAACGCCAATATGTTATGGAGGCTCATTCATTCTGTAAGCAGATATCGAAGGCGTATTTCATGTACCTTCTAAGCGTCACTGCGCATACATACTTCCATTCTCATGTTTTAACAGCATACGTCATGCACACAGAAAGGATTGGTAGCTTGTTCCGGCCGTGTCAATAGGTTTGTTTAGAAAACTGCTATCTATTGTTCTCATCTACGTTTTTGCAAGGAGGGCGCGCAGAAGTTCGTTGAGCACGTACCTTATTTTCGGGTTCAATTTTACCTCGTCGGGATCCGCGTGGGTCAGCGGTGCCTGATATGATAATAGGTTACATTTCAGTTAACTTTTCTGGGGTGTAATACGTTACAGTTTTGTAGACGTTGCTTCATTCTGCTACCTTCGGCTACCCCGTCATTTGACTGGTTCTGACTCTGCCACTGCGGTCCCGGAAACAGTTCGTGGGTTTAAGTTAGGGCAAAAGGAGGGGTAGAAAGACTATCTGTAGTCTTTTTTCTATTATAGAGATGTCGTGATTTTTTAAAATTAGAAAATTAGAAAAATATATATACCAATCCAAGAGTACCAATAATAAAAAAATAATAATGCAATTGTCTTGGTTTCTTTTGTTGTTTTTTATGAAAAGTAGTCCTCTGGTTATTTTCCAATTTCTAATAGGGTGGTGTTGTAAGCAGTTATTATTTGTAGATGCTTCCCCACGGGATATTGTCATTCAATCCCTCGCGGTCTGTGCCAGTCTATGTATCCATCTTTGCTCCTTTTCGAAAAGGATTCTTTCAGCATTATGGTCTCTGTGGGGCAGGGTTTCTAGAATGACCCAGTCGAGGTCATTAATTGTATGTCCTGCTTCAAGGTAATGAGTAGACATTTTCGTTGTTATCTTTTTGCATTTGATGTTGCTTCTATGTTCACATAGGTGTTGTTTTACCTTTCTGCAGGTCATGCCAATGTACAGTTTTTTGCACGGACATTTAATCATGTAAATAACATGACTTGTGTTGCAATTAGTATGGTTTTGCAGTTTCCACTTAAAGTTCGGTAACAATTGTATTTCCTTCGTCACTTTTGTTAGGGGACAGACTGAACATGAGCCACAAGGGTAGTGTCCAACCACAGGGTTGATCTAGTGTTAGTTTCACCCAAGGTCCATCAGGCACTACAGTGGCGGAACACCTCAATTATACTGAAGGGAAGAGGCTTCATGGAGCGAATCTCGCTGATGACAATTACATTAATTAAGGTGCCCTGGACCTCACAACAACAGACAATGCACATCAATATGCTGGAGCTTCTAGCCATCAAACGGGGCTCTGAAAGCAACCCTAACAAACATTATGCGAACAGAAAATATGACTGTTCTGTATTACATCCAGAAACCAGGGGTGAACCTGTTCCATACAACTGTCTCAATCAGCCAATTGTTGAGAAATATAAAGACATGTATGTTTTCCCTTTGTAATTTTGCTGCTACTACCGCTCATGCAAGGTGACCATATGGAAGTGTTCGGATAGTTTGTAGCGAATGAGTGGTCGCAGGTCCAGAATGGGCTGTAGTGATCAATCTTTCTTTGGTACAAGGAAATGAGAGTAGACTCCTTTGTTTCGATGTTTGAGTGGGACTGGCGCTATGGCTCCTTTGGTAGTAACACTTTTACTTATTCTTTTAGCAGATGCAGATGTTGTGGATTTAATGTCTGCTGTTTTGTCTTGATATTTGGTGTTTTTTGAGATAATTATAGGCAATATCCCTAACTATTTGTAGTACCCGTCAATCTGATGTGATGTTTGGCCACAAATGGTGGAATTGTTATAACCTTGCCCCGGCAGGTTCGGGGGAAAGTGTGGGAATGCCATTTAGCTGGTGGTTTAGAGGTGCCTCCGTTGGGGGTGCCTCCACCTCGGCTCTTGTTTTTGTATCCTCCATGATAGTATCTGTGAGAAGTTGGCCTGATATATAATGTTCACTATTCTAGTGAGCACTTTGTATCAGTCCAAACAACCCTTATGGTGATTGGTTGTAAGTCAACCTTATAGACCAGCTATCCTAGTAGCGTGGATACGAGCAGTCTTCGGGCTAAACTCTAGAGGGCGTGTTAAGCCAGCTGTTATACCATCACATATACCCCTTGAACACCAAGTGAAAGGACACCACACAAGTGTTATGAAAATAAACAGTGTATTTATTTAGATCACAACAGCCCTGTACTCTTTATGAGGACGGGGTACTAAGCACACAACAAAACTCTTACGAAAATACTTTAAGTTGCACAATTTACACAAATGCCCAAGGGGCACGAAAAACCATATACTCTAAAAGTGGAATGCGAAATTACTAGCAGGTAAGTACTGGACTAACAGGCTTTGGAATCGCTAGGACTACGTTACTGAACCTTCAGATTACTAGTAGGAGGCCTAGGGGACTCGGGTGCATGGTGTGCACTCTCACGCGGGATGCGGGACAAAGTCTATGGGAGCTAGTAAAGACAAAGTTAGTGTTCTCGGGCGAACCCGACTAGGTAGATCGAAAACGACAGTGGATCCTGACCCTTGGATAGTGAGGCTATGCTGGGGCACCGAAATGCCGAAGTTACCTAGCCCAGGGGCTGCAGCTGCATAGGTCTGAAAAGACGTCGGGAATCCTCGTTGACGAACCAGGAGCCTGAAGAAAGAAGTTGCTGGCAGGTGACCAGTGAAGATAGTTCGAGTGATCCAAGCCTTGATCGAAGATGGATACTACCTGAAAGCAGAGGGGACCAAGTTCTTTAATCACTAGCCGGTGATTGTGTGGGCACCAGGATGGCACCGGGCGAAGTCACCTCGACCAGGCGAGTGGGCGACGCTGGGCTCTGCAGTCTCACGGACCAGGAGGCGTTGTCGGCGACCAGGATGGAGGTGCGAGCTGTCCCACGATGGTTGATGCTGTCGACGTCGCTGGACCCAGGATTGGGGCAACAAGTCTTGGCAAATTCAAGCCCACGCGGTGGACCTAAAATGGCGTCTGGAGTGGACCAGGAGGGTCCGGGGTGCTCCTTTTTTTGGAAGGGAGCAAGGGCCAGTCTGGAGCAACCAGACCAGCAGCAGGTATGTGTAGCGATCGCTACCATCAGCAAGGTACAAGGTAAAGGATTTCGTATATCCTGTCCATGGCGGAAACACTACAAGTCCCAGAAGGCCAGCCGGCGCTGGGGGTTGGCGCAGTGGGAGGACATTATATAAGCTCCACCTCCGGAACACAACGGGGCTTGTCAATCGTGTTCTGTACTCGCTCATTGTGGATGAGCCTTCCTTTGCTTCAAGTCAAGATCCTGGAGAACAGCGCCGATCAAAAGCCAGCGTGGTCAGTGATCCTAGTCTGCACGACGCCGAGCAACAGCCAGCGTGGTCAGATATCCTGGTGGAGAACCGTTGGTCCACAGCCATTTCCAGTCGTGCAAGTACCAAGAGGAGAGCGGGCTCGCCTCCTCTTCATTTTGTGTATTGTTACTATTTTAAACGGCGTCTCTACCGCCGCCATTTCTTGTTTACATTCCGGGGAAAACCTTGGTGCTTGTTGTCAGTGGCTACTGACAATTTCTGATAATGTTATAATTGTAAAAACAAAGAAACCGTGGAGTTATTACGTGGTGGTTCCACGTTTTGTTAGTGTGTATTTCAAAGGCTTATTTGAGATTACTAACTAAGAGACAGCGGAGTGACGTTAACTCCTCTGTACTTCTGGTCACCTATTTACTAGGGTTCTATCTTGAGGATTCCTTTAAGGATACATGGGGTGGAGAAACTGGTGAGTAGAGATAGAAGAGGGAAGGGATCCTGGGGTCCTGTAAGTCTTACTGCGGAAATAATCCTTTATTCTCTGTCTCCCCTGCCTGCAGTGTCCCGGTACCAGTCACCTCATGGTAACAGACCAGACGATACCTGACGCGCCATTCCCCGATGTCAATCTACCTCCCGGCCCCTATTCGTACAGGCTCAAACAGTGGGTATATTCCATTGTAGGAATTTGTGCGGAGCGGAGTTGGAAGGACTATCGTCTATCGTCTCTGCGGGCCATCAGAGTAAGGTTAGTGGCGCTTGCGTACTCTTGCGCTACTCTCAACCCTGACAGATTGACAAGCCCAAGAATACAGCCCCGCCTAGACGATGGATACGAATGCCACTCTCACCGCCCTGTTGGAGAGCTTTACAGGCCTTCAACAGGAAGTCCAGAATTCCCGGTTAGAGAACCAGGCCTTATATAAAGAGATATCTGACCTACGTAAAGACGTATCAGATCTAGCCATGAGAGAGCCGGTGGCGAAACCATTGATTCGGCCGGCCACTCTGCAGCCTCCCCCTTCCTTCCAAACCGGGGGTTCGCTAGCAGCCCCTTCCACTTCTGCGGAGGCCACACCGACTGTACATATCATCCAAAATCATGGTATACCCCTGGCTCCACCCGAAAGGTTTTATGGGGACCCACGAAAATTTGAAACCTTTTTGAACCAATGCCGTTTGCATTTTTTATGCAAACCGATGGTCTTCCAGGACGAAGCATCCAAAACGGCTTTTCTGATGTCCTATATGGGGGGGAACGCGTCCAGCTGGACTATTCCTTTATTAGAAAAAGACGATCCCGTTCTACATGATTTTGCTGCCTTTTGCGTAGAACTCAGGAAATTGTTTGATAGGAAGTCTCACATGTTGTCCTTGGATCATGAATTGATGACCTTGAGACAAGGGTCCCAAGATCTGTTGTCTTACATCACGACCTTTAACCGTCTCATTGTGGAAACAGACTGGCCGACCCAGAAACGGATCTCCTTGTTCTACCAAGGACTCCGGGGGGAACTAAAAGATGTCTTAGCTCAGGTGGTACAATTACCAACTACCTGTGAGGAGTTAATAGACCTGACTGTCCAACTAGATCACCGGCTGTTGGAACGAAAGGGGGATAGAAGAGGGGGAGATTACCGATCCTCCTATCCTTTATTTAAATCCCGACAGGGGGTAGATGACAAAGCTAAGACACCAGAAGGACCAGAACCCATGCAAATAGGGGGGATACGTGGGCCCCTTTCCCGGGAGGAAAGAGACAGGAGAAGGAGGCTGAAACTCTGCCTCTACTGTGGTAAAGGGGGGCATTTCATCAATGACTGCCGGGCTAGGAATTACGTCCCTGGAAAAAATTCCCTTCCCCGAGGGCAGGCTGTTCTTAGTTCTGATGAACCGGCGGAAAACTGTCGGTCTTGAATCAGGTAGAGACCTCTGGTTTGAGACGACCTCATGATCCGGTCTCTCCTTTTGTAGCCAATACCTTACACCCTGCAGTCGCCCATATGAATGTGAATGTCGCACTATGGGTTGCCAACCAGAAACCTGTAAAGGTAGATGCCTTGTTGGATTCAGGGGCGACAGGAAATTACATAGACCAGACCTATGCCTTTCGTATGGGCATCCCCTGTGAGAAGAAATCGATACCTGAAACGGTTAAAACGGTGGATGGTACCATACTAACGTCAGGCCCAGTAACTTACCATACGTTGGCCCTCTTAATGAGGTTTGGTGAGGATCACTGTGAATATATTCAGTTCGACTTGATCGATGCCCCTCAGTTCCGGCTCATTCTAGGCATGCCCTGGTTGACACTACATGATCCGGTGGTGAGTTGGGCTTCCCGTACCGTGAGCATGACCTCCGAGTATTGTAAGGAACATTGTCGAGAAGAAATGTATCACGACTTTCCACTTGTTCCTTCGATCGCGACCTTCTTGGCTCATGAATGTGTGGTGGATGCCTATTGTTGTGCCAGCGCTCTTCCTGAAGAGTACATATCCTTTCAGGCCTTGTTCGATAAACAGACCGCTACCCAATTACCTCCACATCGTACATACGATTGTCGGATTGATCTCGTTCCAGGCGCTGATATCCCCTGTAGTAGGGTGTATGCCCTAACGGAAAAGGAAACGTTGTACCTCAAAACCTATCTGGAGGACAATATCGCATCTGGGTTCATCAGACACTCCACCTCCCCGGCCTCGTCACCCATGTTCTTCATACCAAAGAAGGATTGCGATGAACTGAGACCCTGTATAGACTACCGCGCCATTAACAGGGTGACCATAAAGAATCGCTATCCTCTCCCCTTAATTCCGGTGTTGATGGATCAGCTGAAAGGGGCGCGCTATTTTACAAAACTTGATCTCCGTGGGGCTTATCATCTAGTCCGCGTGATGAAAGGCGACGAGTGGAAGACTGCGTTTCGAACAAAGTTCGGCCTCTACGAATACCGCGTAATGCCCTTTGGCCTCTGCAACGCCCCGCCGCCTTCCAGTTTTTTATGGATGAAGTGTTAAGGGGGTGTTTGGAGACATTTTGTGTGGTCTATATTGACGACATTTTGATCTATTCCGTGTCTCTAGCTGATCACATCACCCATGTGAAAATCGTACTGGAAAGGCTCCAACAGAACTCCCTGTACGCCAAACTGGAGAAATGCCTTTTCCATGTCCAGCAAGTAGCCTTCCTGGGGTATGTTATTGACGCTCACGGATTTCGTATGGACATGAGTAAGGTGGATGCTATCATTACCTGGAAAACGCCACGGAACGTTAAATCGGTGCAAAGCTTTCTCGGATTTGCCAATTACTATCGGCGTTTCATTCAAGATTTCTCCAGGATCATCCATCCCATCACAGCCCTCTTGCGAAAGAATGCTCCCTTCAAATGGGGAGAGGAAGCTGATTCCTCCTTCCAACTCCTAAAGGAGAAGTTCACACAAGCCCCTATCCTTCGACATCCAGACCCCACGATTTCGTTTGTCCTGGAAACTGATGCTTCTCAGTTTGCTCTAGGGGGAGTCCTTTCTCAACGCCATCCTACCTCTGGTCAACTCCACCCGGTGGCTTACTACTCGAAGAAACTCTCTCCGTGTGAAATTAACTACTCAATCACCGACAAAGAGCTTTTGGCCATCAAAAGAGCATGCGAAGAATGGAGACATTACCTTTTGGGAGCGTTACATACTGTGGAAATCATCACGGACCACCGCAATCTTCTGTTCCTAAAGACGGCTAAGGCCTTGACTCCTCGACAATTGAGGTGGACACTCTTCTTTTCGGATTTTGATTTTGTGATCAAATATAGACCGGGAACTCGTAACGGGAAAGCAGATGCGCTATCCAGGTTGGGTGAAGAAGACACAACTACCTGTACGGACCCCCCTTTTATATTGCAAGGAGCCGATTCCACGGATAGAGCTATCGCCTTGATCACCTCCGAAGATTTCCTGGACGACGTTCGGGTTGCCCTAACGGACCAAGATATTACTGCTTGGGTACAAAAAGAGCCCGATAAACGATGTGAGAAAGATCAATTGGCCTATCATTTCCATGCCTTATATGTCCCCAACCCTGCATTACAACGCAAAGTCCTGGAATGGTCTCACGATTCTGTTCTAGGGGGACACATGGGCATCTTTAAGACTATCGCCAATGTGGAACGCTCTTTCTGGTGGCCTGGGGTTAGAATGGATACCAAGGAATACGTAAAGAACTGTGCTATCTGTGCACAGGGGAAAGCCAGTCACATCAAACCTCCGGGACTGCTCCAACCGTTGCCCATTCCACCCAAACCTTGGCACACATTGTCCATGGACTTTATCGTAGAAATGCCCCCGTGTGAGAAACAAACTGTGATACTGGTAGTAGTGGACCACCTCACGAAAATGGGACACTTCATTCCCTTGCCTGGACTACCTTCCTCCAGTGAATTAGCCAAAGTCTTCCTCCAACACATCGTCCGTCCACACGGATTACCGAAAGTGCTGATCACAGATAGGGGGACACAATTCACTTCCCGTTTCTGGAAGGCTCTGTGTGCCATATTACAGATTGATGCGCGACTCTCGACGAGCTTTCATCCGCAAACAGATGGCAAAACGGAACGTCTGAATCAGACGTTGGAGCAATACCTGCGGTGTTTCTCGCTACAGAACGCCACTGATTGGACCATTCTCTTGTGGTTGGCAGAGTTCGCCTACAATAACGCGGTACATACCACCTTGGGATGTTCCCCATTCTTTTGCCTCTATGGATTCCATCCTAACATGCTCCCTTTTGAATGGCCTGCTGAATCTTTGGTTCCTGCCATTCATGAACACCATGCTCATCTTCGAGCTATACTGATTGAGGCACGGAACAATCTCGAACATGCCCAAGAATCCCAGAAAATCTACGCAGATAGGAGACGTACTCCTGAGCCTGAATATAAGGTGGGAGACAAGGTATGGCTTTCAACGCGTAATCTCCATATCAAAGGTCTTACAAAACTGAAACCAAAGTATGTGGGTCCCTATGGCATCAGTGAGAGGATAAACGCTGTGGCCATGAAGCTCTCATTGCCTGTATCGTGGACTATTCATCCTGTTTTTCATGTGTCACTCCTGCGTCCGTGCCTTCCGAGTGTGAGATTGCCTGATCGTCCCCTTCCGGTGGAAATCGAGGGCCACGAGGAGTATGAAGTGAGTTCTGTTCTGGACTCTCGTTTGGTACGAGGTCGCATACAGTACTTGGTGGATTGGAAAGGGTTTGGTCCCGAGGATCGAACCTGGGAACCCTTGGACCATCTGCATTGTCCCGATTTGGTGGAACAATTCCATGAAAGATTTCCAGGGAAGCCGGGACGTCCGCCGGGACGGCGGTCCACGAGAGGGGGTTCTGTAGCGATCGCTACCATCAGCAAGGTACAAGGTAAAGGATTTCGTATATCCTGTCCATGGCGGAAACACTACAAGTCCCAGAAGGCCAGCCGGCGCTGGGGGTTGGCGCAGTGGGAGGACATTATATAAGCTCCACCTCCGGAACACAACGGGGCTTGTCAATCGTGTTCTGTACTCGCTCATTGTGGATGAGCCTTCCTTTGCTTCAAGTCAAGATCCTGGAGAACAGCGCCGATCAAAAGCCAGCGTGGTCAGTGATCCTAGTCTGCACGACGCCGAGCAACAGCCAGCGTGGTCAGATATCCTAGATTGCACGACGCCGAGCAACAGCCAGCGTGGTCAGATATCCTGGTGGAGAACCGTTGGTCCACAGCCATTTCCAGTCGTGCAAGTACCAAGAGGAGAGCGGGCTCGCCTCCTCTTCATTTTGTGTATTGTTACTATTTTAAACGGCGTCTCTACCGCCGCCATTTCTTGTTTACATTCCGGGGAAAACCTTGGTGCTTGTTGTCAGTGGCTACTGACAATTTCTGATAATGTTATAATTGTAAAAACAAAGAAACCGTGGAGTTATTACGTGGTGGTTCCACGTTTTGTTAGTGTGTATTTCAAAGGCTTATTTGAGATTACTAACTAAGAGACAGCGGAGTGACGTTAACTCCTCTGTACTTCTGGTCACCTATTTACTAGGGTTCTATCTTGAGGATTCCTTTAAGGATACATGGGGTGGAGAAACTGGTGAGTAGAGATAGAAGAGGGAAGGGATCCTGGGGTCCTGTAAGTCTTACTGCGGAAATAATCCTTTATTCTCTGTCTCCCCTGCCTGCAGTGTCCCGGTACCAGTCACCTCATGGTAACAGACCAGACGATACCTGACGCGCCATTCCCCGATGTCAATCTACCTCCCGGCCCCTATTCGTACAGGCTCAAACAGTGGGTATATTCCATTGTAGGAATTTGTGCGGAGCGGAGTTGGAAGGACTATCGTCTATCGTCTCTGCGGGCCATCAGAGTAAGGTTAGTGGCGCTTGCGTACTCTTGCGCTACTCTCAATCCTGACAGTATGTCGTCGGGCGTCGTTAAGAAGGCCACAAGCCAGCGGGCTAGTAGCCAAACAACGCGGTGAGCAGCAAAAAGCAGAAGGGCCCCACGCAGATTGTGGAGATGCTGGGAGGCTGGACTTCGGTGCGGGAGCTGCTCAGGGTCGGGGCTTCTCGGACCCCAAAGCACTCACCAGAGGATCCCTCGGCGGTCGTGCTGGATAGAAGTCGTGCAGTTCTGATGATGGCCAGTCCCTCGAGGTCTCGTCGCACCTACGGTTCTCAGCTTAGCTGTAGAGGTAGGTAGAGGTCAGAGGTGCCAGGGAAGCCGGGTCTCGTCGTGCTGGTCGGTCGGATTCCTGAGGAAGGACGTGCAGCAAACCGCAGAGTTCTTAGATGGTGCCTGCGGATGCAGGGTGACTACTCCTTAGCCACAAGGGAGAAATCTTGAGAAGAAGTCGAGAGTTCCTTTCGTAGAAAGTAGTTTCTTGATTCAAAGATGATCTAATTTGGAAGGGTCCCCGCTCCTGCCTTTATCCTAAAGAAAGGGGTGGGTACGCGACTAGGTCCTGCCCTAGGGGTGGGACCAGGAAGGGGGTGGTTACACCCCTCTCCCGTGCCGGACTTTCCCCAGGCCAGGGGCTGGTGTGCCCCTGGAACTGGTTCTAGCCGGCAGATGCGTAGTGAGCACCGGGGTGCCACTCTGCAGTCACCTTCCTGTAAAGCCCTGCCTACCCAGGATACACAAAACCCTGTCTGGGATGGTGCTAGCACCGCCCCTGACAGGAAACCCTTTGTCCAAGCTCTCCTCGCTGGAAGGACTCCCAGCAGCAGGAGGTCAGACTCGTGTCTGTGGTGGCAGCATCCATTTTGTGGAGCTGAGGCTTGAGTTAACTTTAACCGGGGTTCACAGTTACATACATGTCGTGTCCCTCTAGAAGGGTGGAATGCTAACCCCGTCGCCAGAATTGGCGAGGGGTTAGTATTCCAATTCGTATGACACCTTACTCGACATGTTTTGATAAAGCAATACCAAAGATAGCATTTAACTGCGAGGATTATAATGCACTTAAGAGTATATGGTATGCGTTATCATGGAACAGCTATTAGGACTTGGTTCCGCAAGCTGCAAACGGGCTCAGCTCATGCCAGAGCACCATTTCACACGATTCCAAGCACTCTACCTTCAGGATTGTCAAGGCCTGCCATAGGAGTGACTGATAGGAATCTGTGTGTCCATTTTTAGGGTTAGATATAGGTATACTATATCTAAAGCAAAGGGTGATTACACCACCTTGCCCCAGCTGTCGTGCAGCCAGTTGTGTCAGATTTAGATGGCCATCCAGGGGTGGCATAATACATGCTTCAGCCCCTGGTAGGCCCTGGGTACACCTATGCCCTTAGTTACAGGGTCTGATAAGGTGGCCCAGTTCCAATTGGGTAATGCACCTAAGGTACACATGTCAATTTAGTGAGAGAACAGCTAGGCTGTGGGTCTGATTGGCAGGCCCACAGCCGGAGAAAGTCGTAAACCAGTGAAACAAAAGCAAAAAAAATCTGGGTGATCATAGGATGGCAGACCCTACTCTCCTACAGTATCCACGCCCTTGCTGGTGATATTATTGTTGCTGGTGCTGATATGTAGCATTTTCTGGGGTAGAGGCTTTTGCTGCCCCTCGTAACGCCGAAGGGGCTGTTGCTTTTGAGGCACCCATGGATTGGCTGTATAGAGTCTTTTTTTAATCTTCTCAAATTGTGTGTCTACAGCGGGCCTAAAGAGATTTTCCCCAACAAATAGGACATTAAATATATGCTGCAGCACCTCGGGTTTGAACCAGAAATGCATAGCCACGCATGTCTATGGAGCATGATTGATGTATGGATGCCCCTTGCAGCAGTTTCAGCTCCATCCAATGCACATTTGATTGTTGCATTTGATTTGTCTCCCCTCATTTAATAGATCTTCTCCTCGTTTTTTGTTTTCTTCTGGGAGATGTTATATTAGATCTAGCATCTCATCCCAGGTTGCCCTATTGTATCTGGAGAGTATGCCAAATTATTTGGCAGCCTTCCAGTGGTTTCAATGTCCTGATGCTACTCTTTTGCCTTCTGCATCAATTCTTTTGCTTTCTTTGTCTGGAGCAGGCACCTCTCCGGTAGCTCTTTTCCTCGCTTTGGTGGCAACTAGGGAATTTGTGGGGGATGTCCTCATATGTAAATGAGGTCAGTTGGAGATAGCCTCTATTTTTTTTCTATGCATAGAGTTAGGACCCTGGATTAAACTGGGTAGTTAAAGATGTCTTCGGATACTTTGAGGATAGAGCCAATCATTGAGAAACATTGAATTGTGCGCTTTGTGTACATGAGTATTTCCACTAGGAAGGTAGTTGGCTCCTTTATAGTGTGCATGGGGAGCTTGTGGTACTCTGCTGCTATGGGTCAGACAAGACAAAATAATACACATCCCAAGAGTCAGGCATATGTTGGGTATTTTGTGTTCCTTGGGAGTCTGTGTCCTGTATCGCTCCCTCTTCCTCCTCGTGTGGAGAGGGTACTTGTGTTTGTGGTGACTCTGGGGGGCTGAAAGACATTGGACTTGTGGCCCTGTGTTTTTGTGACACTTTCTTGGTGGAGGTTGTGGCAGGGATTGTTCCTTATCCTGCCTCTTGGCATTTTCCTTACGCTTTTCCTGCATAAATTGGTGCAGTCCCTCAAAGACAATGCCTTGTTTGTCTCTTACTCTCTGTGATTGAGTAAAATGCTTCTATGGGGCTGGTGGTGTGCCCTCAACCTTTATGTGGCTTTGAAATTCCAAGGATGAGGCTTTTCATCTGTTCAGAAGAGTGTCTGTGTTGCTTTTCAGTCCTCAGAACCAACGTCTGTTTAGATTCTAATGCACTTGAGCCCGAGCGTTTCTTCATATCTGATGATCGTCTTGGGGCCACAGCCTGCTTGGCATCCTTAAGTGCCGACTTATGCTTCGGTGCGGTGTCTCAGTTGGTGCTCTAATATGCTTTGATCCTGGTGGCTCTGTCGACATTGACTTATGCTTCGGTACCGGTGAAGTGCCGGAACCGTCCCTGTGCTGTTCAGTGCTCGAAAAATCCACTCGCTATTGAGAGTTCGATTTAATCAGAACAAGCTATTTTTAGGAGATACTTGACCTTTCTGGTGAGCTGAGAATCCTCTAACTTCAGTCACGGAAAGAAAAGTGAATCTAGAGAGACAAACTGGCATTTGACCTCTGTCCCTGAAAACCAAGCAAATGTAACAAAATTAACAGGCATCTTTATTGCTCACAAAGTGAATGAAGAAAAAAGATGCCTTTTAAATCTTGTTATCTTGTCACATTTGCTCGGCTTTCAGAGACAAAGGTCAAAAGGCAGTTTGTCTTCCTCCATTTACTTTTCTTTCTTTAGCTGAAGTTAGAGAATTTTGTAAAGTTAACTGTGTGATAATCGCATTGAAACCAGTTCAAGGTTCAAGTACATTGCAGTTAGGTCAAGCAGATTTTTCACTGTACTAGACCAGCAGGTCTAGTAAGATTTTTATGAATTTTCGAGCCCTGCTGTGGCCTGTTTGCCCGATTGGGATTGAGAACGTTCCCATACTTTCTGGGCTCAGAGGTATGCTCACGCTGTCAGCCTGCCTGAGGGCTGTGGCGCAACGTGGTGGGAATGGTGGAGGTGAGCGTAAGATTTTCTTTACATGGGGGTCGACTGTACTCACCATACGTTGCGTTGTCTTGGTCGTCGGACCAGATTCAGGTATCTGGGTCTGCGATGTGGGTCCCTCTTCATGCATCAGAGCGTGCCCTTCCCCAGATGATTAATTGAAAATGAAGTAGTGGAGGCTGGCAAAGGCCACCCCACCTTCTATCTGGGCACCTGATTCGCTTTAATGTAGGAGGCTGGCTTAGTATATGGAGCACACATATTCAAGTGGTGCACCTTGCACTAATCCAGGCAACCATTATGGTGATTTTAGCAGTCTTAGATAACCACAGAAAGTTCTCAAAATTGTAGCCGTGGAGCGCAGTTTTTAGGCTTATCTTGATGGACTGTAAAGCAGCTTGTTTTACCAACTTAAATTTGTAGCGTAAGTTAAATGAAAATGTGTTTAGCAAAAATAAGTCTATTTATTACAACACACTATCACATTTGTATATCTCCTACCCAGAGATATCAACGCAATACACAAGAATACTTCAAAAGCAATCAGGTAAGTAGCACAAAATACGGTGGGCTCCAGAGGGAAACCAAACCATATACTAAGAAAGTAGAATGGGAACTGCAACGGTGGACGGGCTTGGACCAGAAGACCCAGGGGAGACGCGGACACAAGGAACCACCCATGGTTAAGTATCCAGTAATCCACGAAGACTGTGTGAGGAGTGGGAACACAGCGGTGTGTCCAATAGAAGTCAATGAGGCAATCGCAGTTGCAGTTTTGAAGAAAGAACCTTCCCAGAGGACCCTGAAGAAACTCTTTGAAAGACAGAAGGCTGGAGAGCAACTCCACCAGGAACCAGTTCACCAGGAACCAGGCTATGTACACCAGCGAAGCCAGGCAGGACTAGAAAATCCTAAAAATCTTACTCGACCTGAAGGTCTAGTGACTTAAATAATCTATTCAACCTAATTATAATGCTCTTGACCCATAAACTGGTTTCAAATGATGTGACCCTGGGCAAGTATTTTAATTCACAGAGACACCATTTTCTTCTTATTCACATATGAAAACACCTTCAAATCTGCGAGTTCAGCAGGAGTGCTGTACAGAAAACTGTTGTTTGGTTTAATAGACTAAACTTTTGCTGCATATAAATCTAGCCACATATAGGATACACATGACTGCTGGCCTGCCTCGGTTCATTAAATGCATTGTCATCAGTGTAGGGGCATGAATGTTTCTCAACTCATGTTTAAAAACTGTCACTTTAGTAAATGCATAATCTAAAGTATAAAGTAGCAGCACATTCTCATTTGCACTCAGCAGATTTTACATTAAAATCCCCACAGAATTTCCAACTGACGTGGTTTTAAAACTATATAGTGTACAATGTCTGGATATCGAGTTCTACAAATATTTTTAAATTATTTTTTTTTCGAAATATGGAATAAGTTAATTAACAAAAGGAGTCAATAAACTCAAAACAAATAAATTTCACTTCTCCTTCATAGCGCTAATAAGACTAGAAATTGTATTACTTTTATACATTGTCTTCACATATGGGTGATGAAGAAATCACACGATTAAGAGGAGCTGAGGCAGGTGGCCCTGGTTATTACGAGAACAATTATCGAACAGCGGAGACTTTTCTACTGAGCTCACAAAATTCAATCTTTTCTGCTTACAAGTGCCAAGGCAAAAATGAGGCTTCGTTTGCAGCAGATGAGAAGGCCTCGGTAGCTTCAGATAACATAGGAGTACATTAAATGCAGTTTAAAAACAACATTCCTGACATAAAAAGGGTAGTCTAACATGTGCAGATGTTGACAGCTGCAGCCTAGAAAAAGCCTTAAACAATTTGCTAAACACATGTCAGATGATATACAATTATAGCAACAACATAAAAAGAAGAAATTGATATCAGTTGAGTAACCTATATTAGAAATAACTTTGGACTCATTTCTATTATTAGGATATGAGTTGCATCTGCTTTCCTTGTTTTATAATACTCAAAATCTCCTTCCATCAAAAACAATGTTTTTTTTTGTTGGAATTGTCAATGACGGTTTTATCATTCTCAACGCGGCCATTTTGACATGGATCCTTTCACAACTATTTGCTGTTCCTTGCGGTTTAGGGTTGATTTTCACTGTATTTTCTTTCTTTTGAGCACCGATGAAAATAGGTGAATCTTGGGCAGCTCGGAGTTAGCATCTGAGGCTGGGACCTTTCAATTAATCCTTTGGCAGCAGTGTGTCAGAAAAATGGGGGTTTGAGAAGAATATGTTGTCTTTTGTTTCTATTTTTAAGTCCTAATATTACTACAGTTACTTAGATGCGCTTCCAGGAATTATGGGTTCTTGGCCATGAACCTGTAGGCTCTATGCCCAAGCCTAGGACTTTATTGACTCATTTGTCGCATTTGAAAAATGTTTCAAAGCTCTGGAATATTTGTCAATTGTACCTCACCAAGTAAAGTGTTTTGATTTGTTTTGTCCCTAGGTGAATCTTTGTTTGCATCACACATCTGAATTACAAAAGAGTGCTTTCATAATTCCTGATGTATTTAAAAATAAATGTACAATTAAATTAACAAGATGTTCTAATGTCATGTTAGAAAACAAAACCGACATTTTACAGCCTTGTGTCACAATTATTTTCAGATAACTCACTTGGCAAAAAGCACTAACTGTTATAAGAGAATGAAAAGTAAAAAATATTTTCCAGGAACAGATAATAAACACTTAGTGAAAAGACAAACTGACATTTGACCTCTGTCTTTGAACAGACAGCAAATGTGTCAAGACAAAAACAAGATTTGAAGGCGTCTTTATTGCTCATTCACTTTCTAAATGAAGAGAACACCTGTTACTTTCAGTTTAAGTTAACTCACCAGCATGGACGAGTAAATGCTAAAAATAGCTCGACCTGATAAAATCTCACTCAACACTAGGAGTGCGGGAGGGAATTTTTTGAGGCCTGCCGGGTTCATAGGGGTGAAGTGACTTCAGAACCTGCCGCAGACGACAATGGAAGACTTCAAAGAAGATGTCTCTGGAGAAGATTGTGAAGGAGTCCGGTGGAATCCAAGAGTGGAATCTGGAAGTGAAGAACCTGCAAGCAGAGAGGATTCTATACACACCCAGAGTGACCAGGAGGCATAGAAGCACAATGCCCACCGATGTAGGGAGGTTCTGTAGAGTTGACAGTGACCTTGTCGCTGCAGCTGCACAGACACTGACGAAGACCAGGAGCTGTGCACAAACTGTCCCACGTTGGATGTTGGTGACTAGGTCGCTGATGTCCTGCGGGAGCAACAGCAAACCTTGGTAGCAGTGACTGGCGTGGAAGACAAAAAAGTAGAAACGCTGGGCCCAGAAAGGTCCAAGGGACTCATCAACAGCAAGAGTCAGAGTAGGCCCCAAACATGCAGAGGAGCCCACTGAAGCATGAGAAGACCCTCAAGAGTACCCACAGGCAGAAGACACAGGAGTCGCAAGAGGACCTTGAGCAACTCACTAAAGATGAAGGCCCACGGTGCAGAAGATGCAGTGAGGATGCTGATTATGGAGGGAAGAGGTGCTGAAGGCTGCTGGAGCTTCATGTAGCCCAAAGATCTGTGGAGTGCAGAGCCAACAAGCCTTGGCAACGGCAAGTCGAAACAGAGCACAGGCGTTCAGTCACCGCAGTTTTGACGAGGGATATTGGCCTCCAAATTAGAGAGGACAGATCAGACTTCGAGGGAGTTGCAGAACCACCACCTGTGTTGTTGAGCCTCAGGAAGTCCATAGGACGACAGGAAGAGCAAACCACTAAGCTTTGTTGCAGTGCCTGCAGATGCACGGGAGTGACTACAAGGGAGATTTCTTCGGGTGTCCTTGATGCCCACTGGTCTGTTGAAGAACCTGGATGGAGCACAGACACAGAAAAAAAGAAGACTTGAAGAACAGCGAGACCAGGAGCAGCAGGAGTCTTCCTTGGTGCAGTCTTGGCTGGAGTCGAAGTCCAACAAAGTCCAAGTGTCCAGGCGATTGAAGAGCAACGTAGTTTCAGGGTTGACTCTTGTTCCACGATGAATCTAAGGACTCACCCACAGGTAAGTCCTTAAGTACCCTAAGGAAAGGGTTGGAACAACTCTTCCCAGAGGAAGGGCTGAACAGACGGAAGGATACTCCCATGTCCTTTGTTCAGTTACGCGCCAGAGCCTCCCTGAACTGGTTCAAACTGGAGTATGCAAGCAGTCTGGTGGCGCTGGCAAGTGCCCCAATACACGAAGTGTTGTCCGGAAGGTGATTACATCTCTCTGTGACAGGAAACCTATTGTCCTACCTTCCCCTGCTCAAGCTTGACTCAGAAGCAGGAGGGCAGAATCATGTCTGTGGTCGGCAGCAGTACTACCTTGCTTGCAGACCCTGAAAGGCTGTAACCAGGAGTACAGGGGGGTCCCCTACGGAGCCCCCTGAACATGGGACCATACTTTCAACACTGGAATGGGTGTTGGGATATGATTCTAACATGTTGATACCAAACATGACCTGGTTCGGTGCAGCCACTTTATAGTTAGACATCTCGTAATGACTGATGTCCACTATATGTCTAAAAATGGCTGAAAGCACTTACAAATCCTGGATAATTGACTCTGGAGTTTGAGGGGTGTCCTGCTAATGCAGTGAAACCCTCACACTTGTAATCACGCACCTTGCCCTAAGGACTGAAGATAGGGGTGACTTATAGGTTTTAAGTGCAGTGACCTCAGATGTAAGGAAAGGTGTATATGTTGTGAGAGGTGGAAGCACCAGCTTATACAGGCTGTAATGGCAGGCCTATATTCAAAGTTTAAGTGGACTCTCACGGGTGGCATAATACATGCTGCAGCCCATGGGAGACCCCTGGTGTACCTATGCCCTGGGTACCTTAGTACCTTATAGTTGGGACTTACAAGGGTACACCGGCAGCCAATTGAGGAAGTACCAAAGATATTACCAGGTCAATTTAGGGGAGAAAACACAGTTGCTGGGATCCTGATTATCAGGTCAAAAAAACACTGACACCAAGCAAAAAGTGGGGGTAACCATGAAAGCAGATCCTACTTTCCTACGTCGTCGCTATCATGCGAAAACTCTGCCTTGGCCACCAGTTCCATAGTGTGTGCCAGGTGTCTATCCCTGTGGGTCCGAAGAGTTATTTGTTTGTTTAATAATGCGCAAACAGTGTACTTGTCCTCTTTGTGCTCTGGTGAGAGGCATAAATTTCACACCTTGTGTGTATCAGGGTGTGCGTATTTTGGCCCCGCAACTGGGCATTGTCAAAAGAGGTCCTTTTTCATCTTCATCATGTAAAGACGGCCTTCCAGACGGGCATGTGTGTACACTGCGTAACGGTTAATCAGTACCCTGCTCCTAGAATCTGTGGGTGTTATCTAAGAGATCTATAATTGCGTACTTTCTTAACCATAGGCCGGTGGGCGTCGAATGCTGGAGAGCTTCGATACAGTCGGTCCGAGCCCAATGGTGGAAAAAACTTTCTAACAAAGAATGCATTGAACATGTGCAATACCTCGAAGGGTAGGAGAAACGACGCACAACACCAATCATAAAACTTCTTAGAGAAAAAACAACTTTCAGAGTCCAGGCTCACCACTATATGGCAGCAGTATGCACAACATGTGTATCTGCAGCCAACACATTTGATGAATATACACCGATTCAAATGCTTCAATAATTTCCTGTCATGCAGCTGAGGGTCAAACAGTGAAATACTGAGAGGTCGTAAGTATTGTCACTTCAGAAGGATAACCACATCTTTGAAAAACACACAGACTTCAGCCCTGCCAACTCACACCAATAATGCCTCCCTCTAACCAACCCTCCCCCCCTTCAACCACAATACTGCTAATTTGGGGAAGGATATTGATTGGTAGGTGAGGCTCTATCACGGTAGGGTGGTGCCACATTAAAGTCTGTAAAAGATATGAACACAAGAGAACTGTAAATAAGAGGTAATACCTTCTCCAGAATGTATTTCTTTTATAGATTCACATGTTTGAATGACTATAATAAGCAGTATATTACAGCTGTGCATAAGCAAACAGTGGGTGGTGGTCAAATCTAAATACGTTAATCATTTAAAAAAAAAACTTAAGGAGCATCTGTCTTACTGCTCTGTCTCTTTATATTCACACTTCTAGACACTAGTACTACAGAAAGGTGTGTTGATTCTTTCGGGTGGTCAACCCGCAAATGTATGCTATAAGCACCCCTCTGCAAAAAGGGCTGTTGAAGTTGCAATGCCTCTTTTGGAGTGCACCGTCACTGAGCTTTGGAGACGTCTGCCTGCATTTGAATGACTAAAATTAATAGGTAGTTTAAGGGGATGTACCGTGCACACTATAACGATATTCTTTTGTTCTCTGTGCTAATTGAATTCTCAATTTTAATCTAATTTAGAACAGGGCGTGCAAGGCTGGGAGGAGGGAGCTATTCTCCTGTGTGAATACAATGAGTCATACAAGTGTCGTCTAGATCACTTGTCCCTGTCTGCACAGCTAGTATAAACCTGGCGGTTTGTTCACTCTTTATAAACAAGTTTTTCACATACAATCTTGGTGAAATTAAATCATTTTTGACAACTCAATTCTGTCTCTTAAAGATCTGTACCTCGATCTTTATTTTCAATTGCAATTTTTGTATGTTTGTACACAAAACCATAAAGTTACATTCAAATCATAAAGATCACTTAGATGTCATTACATCAACTTTGGGTTTACAATATTTTGCTTTTGTCGTTGAGAATCCAATGCATTTCGAGATCAACAGATCTCTTCTTCAGGGGAACGGGAAAAATAAAATAACATAGTATCAACATTATTTGTTATAACAAAGCGGTTCAGTGCATTTTCTTGATACATTATATTGCCCTTTACGTTGTTGGTAAGCTTGTTTTTTAGCTTATTAGGAATTGCATATCAGTTGAGCTTCATTCACCCTTCGGGTGGTTGGGCCTTTTTAATATAATTTCTTGTATTATCTTTCCGAACTTTTTACATCCAATTCAGAACGTCACGCAGTGGTTTTTCCAATGTACAGATTGTTTGAAAATGTTGTGATGTCGTTTTCATTTGTATGGGCAATATAATGTAACAAGAAAATGCACTGAACCGCTTTGTTAGAACAAATAATGTTGATACTATGTTATTTTATTTTTCCAGTTCCCCTGAAGAAGAGATCTGTTGATCTCGAAATGCATTGGGATTCTAAACGACAAAAACAAAATATTGTAAACCCAAAGTTGTTGTAATGACATCTAAGTGATCTCTATGATTTGAATGTAACTTTATGGTTTTGTGTACAAACATACAAAACTTGCAATTGAAAATAAAGATCGAGGTACAGATCTTTAAGAGACAGAATTGAATTGCCAAAAATGATTTAATTTCACCAAGATTGCATGTGAAAAACTTGTTTATAAAGAGTGAACAAACCGCCAGCTTTATACTAGCTGTGCAGCCAGGGACAAGTGATCTAGACGACACTTGTATGACTTATTAAAATTAATAGGTGCCACCATCCATTGGCTGTTCCTTTGCTTAAAAAGAGGATCACCTTTTTGAGAATTCCGAAAGGTGACTAACAGCTGGTCAGATTTACAAAGTCCGTCTGTAGAATTTACACTTGCATGTAAAGCATGCAATGCTCTTTCTGTTGCTTTGGTTGGGTACTGGAAGAAAGTCTTTGTATCCACTCGTTCTTTGAAGCAGAAATCAGAAAGGGAACTATGTAAATGAATCACTACATTATTTCTGTCTGTGTGAAGCCAACGAAATAGCTCTATTACGATTCTCCGCTGTGAACGCAAAGACACTTGGGATCATTCAGAAGATATTTTATCGCATCTTTGTGAATAACCTCAAAAGGACTTATCAGCTGTGCCAACACATTATTCAGATGGCATGAGGTTGGTGGGTGGCTCACTTTAAAAAAACTGTAGAGTGGTCTTTGATAATCTCTTTTCATGGTCTGTCAGAAGTGTGTATAAAATAGGAAATATCTGTAATATGTACTTTGACAGAGCCATGCTTCAAACTAGATTGTACTAATTGTAGAAAGCATGGCAGGATTTGGTGAGGCAAAGCAGAAGGCAGATGGAGGCCTTGACCACAACACCATACATAAAGTTGTTTCTACTTAGTTGTAGATATTTTATTTTTATAGGCTTCCCTGGCTTGAGGCAATATGCATGCACCGTTTCGGAAGTGACATCAGTGCACAGATTTATTTTGTTCAGAAGCAATGCCAGTAAGTTCCTGGATATAGGGTTGTGAGGCAAAAACAGGCCGTTCCAACAGGATTGAATGCTAAGGGTTTTGGTGAGTTGGATATGCAGTACCTTGTAAAGGTGAATTGGGTCTGTGAAGAAAATAAGTTACTTACCTGTACCTGTAGTTCTCCAGTATTGGAATCTTTCATAGATTCACATGCTTGAATCATTCTCAATCGTCCAGATGGGAGTCCCAAGAGCACATTAAAATAGCTATGCAATGTTAAACATAGACTAGAAAAACAATAGGCCCTTTAGTTTAACATATCATGGTCTTTTTTTAAAAAAGAGACAAAAGTTAGGTTTCAACCAATCATGTTGCCTTGCCCTTTAAAACACCCCTGTAGGGAGCTCCAGTCCCTCAGATTGTTAAAGCAGGAGTGTAGGAGATCCACCCAGAAAACAAAGAAAGAAAGGTGAGCTTCTTCAGTGGAGGAGGGTGGGTCGTATGTGAATCTACTACTTTGCTTTTTGGGGCACCCTCACCGCACCGCAAGCCGCATTTCATTCGCGGGTGCTGACTCTGTCAGGACTGCCGCATCTCGTGCCTCTGGGACGTAGGACCACATCTCCCAGAAGGCGAAGCGCCAGGCAGCGCTAGCAGGAAGGGGAGGCTTCCAGAGAGGCACTAAAGCCCGCGAGGGCTCACGCAGCGCGGGGACTCCACTTTGAATGCTGTTCCAGCTGGCTAATATGGTACAACTTTGCTTTTTGGGGTACACTCACCGCACCGCACGCCGCATTTCACTCGCGGGTGCAGACTCTGCCAGGACTGCCCCATCTCGTGCCTCTGGGGTGCACAACCACATTTCCCAGAAGGCCAAGCACCAGGAAGCGCTAGCAGGAAGGGGAGGCGCACTAAAGCCAACGAGTGCTCATGCAACGCTGGATGCGCGTGGGCGGTGCGGGCAAATCCCGGACCAAGGGCGGGCCCGTCTGAGCCCGTCCAAGAATGATCGAGGCTGGGCAACCCCCCTGAAAAATCGTGTTACGTGAGTCGCCATGTTGAATGACTGGACATTTCGCAATTTTTGTTGAATTGGGGAGAGTGTTTGGGGGTCTTAAAGAGTGAAGTTTTGGGATTATAGCATTTGAAGTATTGTAGGGAACTTGTCTGTTCTACCCAATTGAACAATAATTTTGTCTGTATTTTCCCTTCATTGAGGAAGCTCAGCCGTTATAAGATATGGGGGAGAGTACCCCTCCATCTATAAGGCCAAACACTAGACAGAAGGCCTCTGTGGGAACCCCCACTGTGAAACCCACAGCTATCGATAAAATGTTACTGCAGGCAATTGGGGCTGTTTCCAGCGAGATAGAATGTACCGAGAGACGCCTCACCCTATCACCAACGATCCCAAGAATTACACCAACTTTGGAAACAGGAGTTTTTGATTCTCCTCAAACAGTAAATCTCTCAATTACTCCTAACTTAATGTCTGTCCTAGAAAATGCAACTCCCGAAAATTTAAGTGAAACTGACTGGGGGGGACGGGGGCAAGTAGTAAAGGTGGCCAGCGGACACAAAAAGCTCCTAAGGGGGTTGTGGGGGAGTTCGGGGAGGGGGGGGGGGAGCAAGCGAACCGTAAACCGAGGGTAGCACCAAAACAACAGACAGAGGGCCATATAGCTGGCATAAACAGTACAGAGCCAATGGAGCCTCCGATATGGGCATCAAATTTGGTTAAAGAGCTCAAATCCACTTTGAAAATCTTATAAAATCTGAGCTAGTAGTTGTAACGACACACATAGAGAAGCTGACCTCGTTGGTAGATACTTGGGGGGAGTAAAATAGACACAGTTCTGAATACTTCTGAAACCAACAAATCTTTGGATCAAGCCTCCGTCCACCAACGCGAACATGTGGTCCTATCTGTCTCTACTGCTCTACCTGTATCAAATCCGCCAATTGGGCCTATCCCCACCACTCAACAAGTTGTAGATTCAGTTTTTTTCCAACATGGGGCAATACAAGCTGGGGATATTGCCCATGGCTCTAGGAATATGTTAACAACCTTAGGTCGCAAAGAAGATAATGGGAATACTCGCCAATCTAACTTAAGGGCAACAAATCCTTCCCCGCCATGTATAGACCTACCTCCAGCTTCTACTCCCTATGTTGTTATATTAGCTGGAATACTAGAGTTGGAAATAGGTATCGGGGAGCCTTATCCTGAATTGAAAAACAAAATTCTTTTTGGCTGAACAAACATAGACCTCTCCCATCTCTAATACAGAGCGGAATTTTATTCGCTTGGAGGGTTAGCTGGTTGGGACAGAGGCAGAAAGAAATTCCGGGGGATTGTGTTTTGATTAATTTTAGCGACACCAGGGTGGTCCAGTACATTCTCAAATGGGGATTGTCCAGGGAGAACAGTGGCGTCCAGACACTCCCTTTAGGTTATTTTTACCCTCCCAGTCCCTTGTTAGAAAAGATGGGAAGCGTATATAAAAAGTGGGAAATGGGAGCCCAGACTGGAAATTTGCTAAACACGGGTCGGGCCCGGAAATCATATCGCCTTTCAATATCCCAGTTAGCAACAGACATAGTAACCTAGATCTGTCGATTGACTGGATCCTACAGTTAAACAAATAGACGGTACACCTATTCAGCCAGTTGAGTATCAAAGCTGTGAAAGATCTGAGTCTTAGGAAAACTCCTGAAGCTATAGTGGCACTTAGCAGCTCTGGTGCCCCTATTAATACATCAACGGAGTCCCATGGTACGAGGGGTGTGGCCATGGAGCAGATGAGGGAGGACGTGTGAGCTCGAAGCTCCATTCCGACCCCTGTGAATATCCTGATTTGGGACTCTGAAATTCGCCCCCAGGCACCTGAAGTAGAGATAGTAGGGTGCTGGGGGCTTTTACTGCAACAGCGGGCGGAACGGTGCCTGTCGGGGGAGAATAGGCGGAATGGCTGGATCGGTGACGGCTCCTCAAAATGACCGCTCCGATGTATGACTGAGCCCAGAGGAGGTGCTGGAGGGCGCTGAACGGCCGTCTTGCCCGGCGGGGTGGCAGTCCTCGCACCTGGCGGGACCCGAACTGCGGAGCGCTGCTGCCGCACCAGGGGCGAGGGGAGCCTGGAAGCGTAGCGCCTGAGGCGGCAGGTGCGTGTGGTAGGAGCTGGCCACTGCTGCGGACGGCGGCGGTCGGGGAGAGCGAGGCCGCTGGTGGATGCTGAGGTAGTGCGAGGACGAGTGCTGCGGGGGTTTGAGCGAGGCTCCCTGGCACATATCGCAGCGAAGGGGTGCGGACTGCCTGCCTGGCTGGGGGTCCTGGACGCCGACTAGCGCACCGGACACAGCAGGGAGCTGGCAGATGAGCGGCATGGCGGGCCGCAATGAGCACGACTGCAAACGCGTGAAAGACGTGCCCACTGACCGCGGATCAGAGCGTGAGGTGAAGCGGACCTTGAGGGGGGCGTGAACATCGCTGAATGCGTACTAGGTGCCTGCACAGAGACCGCCAATCAGTAAAAGAGGAGGTGGTCTTGGCAGAAAGCCCTGATAAAGAACAGAGGTGGGGGCGGTGCTGTGAGAAGAACTGGGGCATAGGGAGGCCGGATAGGACTCTGGATGGTGGCCTGCACTACTAAGGTGGTACCCAGAGGGAAGAGCGGTCGATGACTAGCCGAGTAAAATGCAGGCTGCCATTTTGGAGTGTTACTTTTCAGAGACAGCACTACAGCTTGATGAGCCATCTGGCGCAACAGAGCACGGCTTGGTGAGAGGAGGAGATACTCTTGGGGAATACTTAGGGGGGGCTCTGATGTAATCAGAAAGATGACGGATACTTCAGATAGATTATTTAAGTTACTTTATTAAGTTAAGATGTTAAGATATAATGATAACCCCATCAGGAGCAGCTGTCCTGCTGCTCAGCCCTCACCCAACTGACATTCACGAACCACTCGCATTCCACCCATCCAACATTCCACAACACAGACATTCTAGCTGAGCAGCAGGAAGACTCAAGATACAACATATCTCCCTTCGTTAGGGGAACAACTGCATTGTGCAATAAAATGGATGAAATTTAAAACAATACACTCTAGTACATTTAGTCAATAAATTTAAAACAATGCATACAATAAATTTTAACTCATCTTGCGCACTACAGTCTGAAGAGAGCATCACATTACTTCCTGAAATAAACAACTAACCTACATCCTACGTCCATATGCCACAAATCATACTAGTTGGCCAGACAAGTATAACAAGAAAGACACACAGGAACAAACCTTAACACAATACATATCAGGAAACAACGTGCCCACCTCAGACGAAGAACAAGCACTCACATAACTCATTCATGCGCATCAAAACAACGTGCACATCTCAGTCCCAGAGCAAGCACTTACATAACTCATTCATGCGCACAAGCACTTACATAACTCATTCATGCGCCGAGAAACAACATGCACACCTCAGACCCAGAACAAGCACTCACATAGCTCATTCATGAGCCGGGAAACAACGTGCACACCTCAGACCAAGAACAAGAACTTACATAACTCATTCATGTGCCGGGAAACAACGTGCACACCTCAGACCAAGAACAAGCACTTACATAACTCATTCATGCGCCGGGAAACAACATGCACACCACAGACCAAGAACAAGCACTTACATAACTCATTCATGTGCCGGGAAACAACATGCACACCTCAGACCAAGAACAAGCACTTACATAACTCATTCATGTACCGGGAAACAACGTGCACACCTCAGCATACCTCAGACCAAGAACAAGCACTTACATAACTCATTCATGCGCCGGGAAACAACGTGCACTACAGTCTGAAGAGAGCATCACATTACTTCCTGAAATAAACAACTACCCTACATCCTACGTCCATATGCCACAAATCATACTAGTTGGCCAGACAAGTATAACAAGAAAGACACACAGGAACAAACCTTAACACAATACATATCAGGAAACAATGTGCCCACCTCAGACGAAGAACAAGCACTCACATAACTCATTCATGCGGCTCGAAATAACGTGCACATCTCAGACCCAGAGCAAGCACTTACATAACTCATTCATGCGCACAAGCACTTACATAACTCAATCATGCGCCGGGAAACAACGTGCACACCTCAGACCAAGAACAAGCGCTTGCATAACTCCTTCATGCGCCGGGAAACAACGTGCACACCACAGACCAAGAACAAGCACCTACATAACTCATTCATGTGCCGGGAAACAACATGCACACCTCAGACCAAGAACAAGCACTTACATAACTCATTCATGTACCGGGAAACAACGTGCACACCTCAGCATACCTCAGACCAAGAACAAGCACTTACGTAACTCCTTTTATGCGCCAGGAAACAACATGCACACCTCAGACCAAGAACAAGCACTTACATAACTCATTCATGCGCCGGGAAACAACGTGCACACAATACCTAATAAAGATTGACCACAAACAGCATGGCCATTTCATACACAGGTTGCATAACAACAAGACACAACTCACACACAACACCAAAGACAGTTGTGGGACAGCTCTCTGTAACGCTCATCAGCTACCTGTTACAGCTGGGCTCTGAAATCTGTATCCATTTTTCTAACCTTTATAACCACTTTGCTAAAAAAAACGGCTTCCATACGTCGTACTCCACAAAATTAGTTATCTTCCGGGCATCTAGCCAATTTATCTTCCTTTCTTCCCAATGCTTAACTTCCATTATTACCGTTGGCAACATATCCACAAATGAAACGTTGACAGTACCTGTCTCACGTGAACAACATTCCGAGAACACCCTCGGCATTTTATTTTGCCATAAACAAAATGGAGGCACGCACATTAACGTAGAGACGGGTGGTTCACGGCACGCACATGTTCCAAAATATGCCATGTGAAATGTCGTCACAGAAGATGACGCAGAAGACCACTGTAAATGCAAACCTGTCTCGAGCAAACTTTAAAAGGTAACTCTAACCGTCTCTTTTCCTTGCTTTAGGTAACGGTAAATACGATAAAAGTACTTGACTTTCTTTCCCAATAGCTTAAAAGTACTCGTCTGTCTTTTCCATTTGCTCAACATTCACGTTATGTTACCACAGCGCCGTTCCTTTTTCCCTTGCTCCAAACTCTGGCACACGCCACCTCGTTGCTCATTTCCAGAACATCGCATCAAGCCCATTTGCCTTAACACAGCATAGGTAACACAAAAGCACAACAAAACTAAACGCCGAGGCTCGATTTCCTGCCCCCAAACCACAAATCAATTTCAAATCTGCTGCTATTAAACGCTGGAAGGTCTAGTGCACCTTGGCTTAATTTTGTTATTCCCTCTCCGAGGCTCGATTTTTGCCACCGAGTACAAACAAACGCTGCAGTAATCATGTACTTCACCCCAAATGCTTGATTTTACATGGGCACCCTTCACACTTCATCGAGGCTCGATTTTATGCCCCCGAACCACAAACCAATTTCAAATCTGCTGCTATTAAACACTGGAAGGTCTAGTGCACCTTGGCTTAATTTTGTTATTCCCTCTCCGAGGCTCGACTTTTGCCACCGAGTACAAACAAATGCTGCAGTAATCATGTACTTCACCCCAAATGCTCGATTTTACATGGGCACCCTTCACACTTCACCGAGGCTCGATTTTATGCCCCCGAACCACAAACCAATTTCAAATCTGCTGCTATTAAACGCTGGAAGGTCTAGTGCACCTTGGCTTAATTCTGTTATTCCATCTACGAGGCTCGATTTTTGCCACCGAGTACAAACAAACGCTGCAGTAATCATGTACTTCACCTCAAATTCTCGATTTTACATGGGCACCACACAACAGCTGGTAAACGCACTTCACTGAGGCTCGATTTTATGCCCCCGAACAACAACCAAACCAAACATCGGCTGGTAATACAAAAACAAAAAAAGTACGCTGATGTATCTGGCACACCTGGGTTTCAGGGCGACCGATATCCAGGTCACTGATGGGGTTTCTTTGCCAGACAGCGTTAACACACACACTTTAAATCACAATTTGAAGTCTTTTACCTCGACTTTTCTTTATTTCCGATTATCTGTACCTGTCAGGTTTCCTTTTCCACAACCTTTGACTTCGCTTCTCTTTTTCAATCATGACTTTGTTAGGCTTTCACTTTCCTTTAAGTTGCACACATGGATTCTTTTTTAAAACATCGCCAAATTATGTAATCCGAAAGATGATGGATACTTCAGATAGATTATTTAAGTTACTTTATTAAGTTAAGATGTTAAGATATTATGATAACCCCATCAGGAGCAGCTGTCCTGCTGCTCATCCCTCACCCAACTGACATTCACAAACCACTCGCATTCCACCCATCCAACATTCCACAACACAGACATTCTAGCTGAGCAGCAGGAAGACTCAAGATACAACAGGCTCCAAAGGCTGCAAGTACTAACGCTGTGCGTGGGCAACTGAAGTGACGAGGGGCGCACGCTCACTGCCTGTGCTGCCATGGAGATGCTGTGAAACATATGGACAGTTACCTGAAAGACCTACGCACGCCGCACAACAGCTGGGACAACAGACAAAACCGACTGGGAGTCCTACAGCAAGCCCCCTACTTCACAGGGGACCTTCTTGTGTTGCGGTGAGGCGAGCACGGTGTCAGGGGCTGCTCGTGAGCGGAAGCAGGGGAGGCCTTAGGATTGGGACCTTGAACCTGGTAGGGTACGGCACACAGACGCATAAATAAATACAGGGTGTGGGCGTATACAGTGTGGAGCAGCCCGGGAAGAAGAAAATCGCGTCAGCTGTGTGGGACTCCTGAAGAGTTTTCCCAACTCCTGAGACCATCTGCACTGAGCCGGGGAGAGGCTTGGTTTCACAGTGGCACGCTGTCTTATGATTGCCCAGCAGTGGAGAGCAACAGCAGAGGGAGACACCGTGGTGCAGAGTGGACTGAGGATGGAGGAGCCCATGGGCTGAGGCGGGGGAGCAGACACTGTTAAGGTGGGGTGCTGAGGCCGGGTCGGCGGCGGCAGCCTCCATTGAAATTGGCGCGAACCCTCCATAGGTGAGGAACGTGTAATCGTCGGGCGCTGGAGGAAGGACTGGCTGGGTGTCTGAGCAGACGCTGCTATCGTGAATGGGGAAACCCAGAGGGAAACAGGCGGGCGTGCCCCCTGAACAGGAAGATGAAGTGGGCGCACCAAACACGCAATAAGAGATTGTGCAGAACTCAGAGGGGATGCTCCAACAACAGGTGGATCGTATACTACAGGCCATCACTGACACTAAGGAAGCACTTTAGCTGGACATTGCGCATGTGGCGCAGGGTTTAGGTTTACTCCGGGCCAATCATACCAAACTAGTTGATAGGGTGAAGCAAACGGAAGTTGCCCTGGGGACCCTAGAGCCTGCGCAGAAGTCAATTGAGGCTCAGCTGACAGATGTCCAGTTTCGCTTGTGCAACCTAGAGAGACAGGCGGAGGATGCAGAAGGAAGAAACTGAAGGAACAATATCCGAGTAGTAGGGCTGCCGGAGGGAGTACAAGGGACCAACATGGTGGATTACCTGGAAGCCTGGCTACGAATGGAAGTGGCACCCTAGGGTCTCTCATCATTCTACACCCTGGAGAGAGCACACAGGGTTCCAGCTCGACCGCTGGCGCCTGGGAGGCCGCCCAGACCGGTGGTGGCTAGGATGCTTCACTATAAAGATAGGGATACCCTGCTGCATAATGCCCGGACAGCGGGTCCATACCACGTGGGCAATGGCAAGGTGATGCTATTCCCGGACTATACTTTCGAGGTGCAGCGCCGTCGAGCAATGTTCTTGGAAGTCAAGAAGGCGCTCGGAGATGAGGGCCTCCAGTATTCCCTGATGTTTCCGGCGCGCCTTCGGATAGTTCTGGATGGCAAGAAGTAATTTCATGACAACCCCGGAGACGCCTGGAATTGTTTGGAGTTGTACAGAGTGGGCGCTGGGGAAGCGGGCGTGCCCCGGGAGTGCCGGTGGAGGGGCCGTGCCCACGCCGGTCGCGGTGCGTGCGCCACCCTGCGGCTCGGAAACCCACAGAGAAGGAACGCTCAGATGCATTTTAGGCTGTCAGGGCCATCTCTCAGGAAAGCAGAATGGAATCCTTGTTGGGGTCAGGGTCGGAGAAAGGATTGCTGGAATCGGATGCGGATGAATCGGAAATGGGAAGTTATTATCTGCCACAGGTGACGGCTGGGACAGCAGACGAGACTCTGGATGCATAGCGCTAAAGACTGTTTGGCAAGGTTGGAGGTGGAGAAAGGAACTGGCTTTGGCCCAGGGGAGCTCCCGCTCTACTGACTGGAGGTTGAAAGCTGGCGACTGGAGGGACTAATGCAGCCAGATGAGTATGCATAGCCATGGTCCCATCATATTGTCGCCCCATTTGGGGCAGTTTAGCTTTATTGGGGGGTATGGAGCGAGCTGTTGCTGGATTAGGAAGAGGAACCTCTGAGGCTCCGGACCCGCTCCACTTATTTGGGGTGGGTGTGGTTCCCAGGTTTTTACCAGGGGAGCAGGTAGTTTAGCAGTTTGGATGGGTACTAGTGTTGTAGCACCTTTTCTGGGGAGGGGGAGTTGGGGACAGTTTTGGGATTTAGTTGGGGTACTTAGCTCCACCGGTGTGTTCCAATGTGGGTGGCAGAGGTGCAGGAGCAGATGGTCGATACATGGGGTCATTACTTGATTTGAAATGTGTTACCTGGAATGTGCGCGGGCTTCACACAATGTTGCGACGACATAAGGTGCATGCTTATTTGACGCATCGGGGAACTCGCTTAGCCTTTCTCCAGGAAACGCACATCAACCGAGCTGAGGGGCAGGCATTGCAGTGTAGATGGAGGGGACAGCTGTTTTATACGACTTATTCAGCTTTTGCCAGGGGAGAGCTGATATGGATTAGGGCGGTGGTTCCGTTCACACCGACGCAGCAATTGGTGGATCCAGAGGGGAGGTTTGTGGTGGTAACTGGTCGATTAAATGGTGTGGATGTGACACTCGACAGTATTTACGCCCCTAATGTCGACCAGGTTTATTTTTTTGGTCTCTCGTCAGGGAAGTTGGAGCCCTACATGACTAGCCCAATATTGCTGGGGGGAGATTTTAATTTGATCACTGATGTAGAGAAGGATAGATCCCACCCGCCGCTGCCTGACGCTCCAGCACATAGGATCACTAAGGCTAGATGCTCCTGGCAGAATAACTGTGGGCTAGTGGACACATGGCGTGAGCATCATTTGGAGGAGAGAGACTACTCTTATTACTCTGGTCTTCACAAGTTACATGTGCGACTAGATGCGGTGCTCTGTACTCCCGATATACATGCCATGGTGAATAATAGTGAATATTTCACTGGGACAGTGTCGGACCACAACCCGCTATTGGTGCAGGTAAAGTGGACCCGAGAGTGGACAGTGATACCGACCTGGCGGTTGCGTCCGGAGCCACTGGACGCACGCCCTTCCTCGGGGAGGGCGTGCGTCAGCATTTTGACGAAAATGAGGGCTCGGAATCATCAAGGGCAGTAGAGCGGGATGCGTTTAAGGTAGTGGTACCTCTGTATCACCAAGATGGTGGGAGTGCGGAAAACGCTATTAACTGATGTTGCAACAGCTGAACGCCGGGTGCGTGTGGCTAAAAAGGGCCCGTCCAGAAGACCAGGGAGAGCAGAGGGAGGTTCTGGAGGCCAGAGAGGAGATGGCAGTTCAGGTGGAGAGGCTACGGTCGTTTGATTATAGGGCATACCGGGCAAGGGTAAATGCAGAAGGAGATAAAGCTGGCGCTCTGCTGGCATGGTTAGCTAACCCAACTCACCGAGGAACACCAATACTGGGATTAAGGGACCCGACGGGAGAATTGGTACATACACAGCAGGGATAAATGGTCGGATTATGGACTACTATACTGACATCTACTGCAGCAAATTGCAGTTGGATGAGGGTGCCATAGAGGGATTTCTCTCGGAATTGGCCATGCCTAGCCTGGAACAATGGTTCCAGTGGTGTAATCAAAAATAAAAATTAATTATATTGCTCAATGGCGATAAATATTACTACTGAGGATTGAGGATGGCAGAGAGAAGTACACTCACAATTATATATATTCTTCTCTCGTTTTTACTTTATAGTATAAATATCATATTGAAATATGTCATACAGAATAATTCATACAAAAAACATAAACAATACATAAAAGTGCAGTGTGTCCCAAGTGTATCAAAACAACCAAACTAACAATACACAAAACATAAGTACTCTAAAGGCACAGTGGTTTCTAGATGAATACATATACAGGAAAAAGACCCAGGAAAAATACTGTAATTATTATGAGTGAATCTACACAATCGTAGGCACTCTGTTTAGAGGTTCTATCCCACGTAGCGTCGACGGCGTTTCAACCCTTTGGGGTGGGGGTCTCGTCAGGACAGGAAAATGAAGGACATCTAAAATTTAAAAGTACGAAGGGGCTGTGAGTAAACTGTATGACAGTTGTATATAATTTTAATGGTTATTTTTTTATTGAAACAGATATTATCCTCTCTCGATCTAAATATTGACACAGACATTACCCTCGTCTGATGTAAACATTGTTACAAAGAATCGGATACCATTGAGATATCCTAATCTATGACACACCCATTGCAGGTAATCATTTATAATTGTTATGCTTAAGGGTCACAAGTATGGCGAATTTTAAACGCAATGTAACTAGGGTGTCTATTACTCCATTAGGTGTAACCGACATTACCACAAGATTCTAATACAATTGCCTTGCGCTACATATTGCGTATTTCCCGACCACTACAAGTGGTAAGTACCATATCTAGATACGGTGCTTCTTCTCTTGAATTATTTAGATGATAATTCCTTCGTGCTTTCTCACCAATTGCTCTCTTGTTCCCCCCTTCGTTTTTGACAAATTCATCAGTGCCCGGCTGGGTCACTTGTAAGTGTGTGAATCCTTTTCTTCTTTTTATCACGCATGGGTGATCATTTGAACAGAAACCAGGTATTCAGGTCCCTATTTTCCAAATAACCATTAAAATTATATACAACTGTCATACAGTTTACTCACAGCCCCTTCGTACTTTTAAATTTTAGATGTCCTTCATTTTCCTGTCCTGACGAGACCCCCACCCCAAAGGGTCGAAACGCCGTTGACGCTACGTGGAATAGAACCCCTAAACAGAGTGCCTACGTTTGTGTAGATTCACTCATAATAATTACAGTATCTTTCCTGGGTCTTTTTCCTGTATATGTATTCATCTAGAAACCACTGTGCCTTTAGAGTACTTATGTTTTGTGTATTGTTAGTTTGGTTGTTTTGATACACTTGGGACACACTGCACTTTTATGTATTGTTTATGTTTTTTGTATGAATTATTCTGTATGACATATTTCAATATGATATTTATACTATAAAGTAAAAACGAGAGAAGAATAAATATAATTGTGAGTGTACTTCTTTCTGCCATCCTCAATCCTCAGTAGTAATATTTATCGCCATTGAGCAATATAATTAATTTTTATTTTTGATTACACCACTGGAACCATTGTTCTTGATATAACTGTTTGCCCTGGTTCCTTGTGAGTAGGGTTTCCCTTGTCTTTTGTGAAAGCCTGGAAGTGGAGCAGCAAATTTGTTAGGGCAGGAACGAATATGCTACTTACCAGTATGCATCTGTTCTTGGCATGTAGGGCTGCTGACATTCATATCTGTGCATAGATCGCCGCCTAGTGTTGGGTCCGGATGATTGCACATTGTTTTCCTGGAAGAGTCTTCGAAGTATCACGAGATAGGTGGCTCCTCCCCTGGACTACAGTGCGCATGGGCATCGACTCCATCCTTAGATTGTTTTTAGCCATTGTGGCAGAGATGGAGTGTAATACAGTAATGGATGACCATGCTAAGAGTAATTCTGAGTGCTGCAGCTGCTACAGGCGCCGGGGAGGAGGGCGGGCGATATGAATGTCAGCAGCCCTACATGCCAAGAACAGATGCATACTGGTAAGTAGCATATTCGGTTCGAGGCATGTGGGCTTCTGAATTCATATCTGTGCATAGAATATATAGCAGTCCCTCCATTAGCGGCGGCCGCCCGTGCCAGCTGCAGTAGTCTGAAAAAGAGTTTTAAGAACAGCCTGCCCTACAGCTGCCTGCTGTTTGGAGTGCACATCTCCAAAGTAGTGTTTTGTAAATGTGTATGGTAGACCATGTGGCTGCTCTACAGATTTCCTCTAAAGGAATGTTTCCAAGGAAAGCCATGGAAGCCCCCAACTTTCGTGTGGAGTGGGCTCTCGGGGGAACTGTTAATGTGCGCTTAGCCTTTTGATAGCAAATCTGTATGCACTTAACGATCCACCTGGCTATACCTGCTTTGGAAATGGGGTTGCCTTTGTGTTGTGGTGAAAAGGCAACAAACAGTTGTTTTGTTTTCCTAAAATCTTTTGTCCTATCTATGTAGTATATTAGAGCTCTTTTGACATCTAGTGTGTGGAGCATTCTTTCTGCTACTGAATCAGGATTCTGGAAGAACACTGGCAGTTCTATAGTTTGATTGATATGGAACTGTGAAACCACCTTAGGCAGTAGTGCGTAGTACCACCCTGTTGGAGTAAATCTGTATGAATGGCTCCTGGATAGTTAGTGCCTGAAGTTCACTAACTCGTCGTAGTGATGTGATTGCTATTAGGAAAGCCACTTTCCAGGTCAAGAATTCTATCTTGCATGAGTGTAGAGGCTCAAAAGGTGGCTCCAGCAGTCTGGTGAGGACCACATTAAGGTTCGAAACAGGTGCCGGTGGGTGTCGTGGAGGAATAACTCGTTTGAGTCCCTCCAGAAAAGCTTTGATGGCAGGCACTCTGAAAAGTGAGAGGTGCTGTCTGTTTTGTAGATAAGCTGCTATTGCGGACAAATGTATACGAATGGAAGCATAGGCCAGATTGCATTTGTATAGATGTAACAGATAACAAATGATGTCGTGAGTAGATGCGTCTAGCGGGTTGATGTTGTGGTCTGCACAATAAATGACAAACCGCTTCCATTTTGCCGCATAGCATGCTCTGGTGGTGGGCTTTCTTGCCTCTCTTATGATATCCATACAGTCAGGAGGCAAGTTGAGGTAGCCAAATTTTAAGACCTCAGGAGCCAGATCGCCAGGTTGAGCTGTTGCGGATCTGGATGCTGAATGTCGCCATGGCTCTGCGTCAAAAGCCTGGGTGTGAGGTGCAGCCTTTGATGCGGTACCACGGATAGTTCTAGAAACGTGGTGTACCATGGTTGGCGTGCCCACGTCGGAGCAACCAGGATGAGTGTCATCGAGTGTTGCTTCAGCTTGCGTGCCACCAGTGGTATTAGAGGTGCTGGGGGAAAAGCGTACGCAAATATGCCTGACCAGTTCATCCATATCGCATTGCCCTGCGACTGTGGGTGTGGAAACCTGGCGGCAAAGCTTTGGCATTTGGCGTTTTCCTTTTTGGCGAACAGGTCTATCTCTGGATGACCCCACTGCTGGAAGTACGGGTGGAGTACTGATGGATGTATCTCCCACTCGTGCATTTGGTGGCTGTACCTGCTGAGCAGGTCTGCCATCTGATTGTCCTTGCCCGGGAGGTGTTCCGCCATGAGGAAGATGTTCCTCTGAATGGCCCACTTCCACATGCTCTGAGCCAGATGAGACAACTGTGGAGAGTGTGTACCTCCCTGCTTCTGAATGTAGTACATGGACGTCATGTTGTCCGCCCGGATCAACACGACCTTGTTGCACAGATGTACTTTGAATGCTTTCATCGCCATGAAGATAGCCATCAGTTCTAGAAGGTTGATGTGCATCTTCTTTTGCTGCGTTGTCCATAGTCCCTGCACTGTGTAGTGGAGTACATGAGCTCCCCATCCCTGGAGAGATGCGTCCGTTGTCAAAATGATCTGTCGGACAGGCTCCTGGAACGGTCGTCCCCTGCAAAGGTTTTGTGGATTCCACCAATGCAGAGAGTTGTATGCACGACCGGCCACCAACACTAGGTCTTTCAACTGTCCGTGAGCCTGATTCCACTGGCGTGCCAAGCACTCTTGAAGCGGACGCACATGTAGTCTTGCGTGCGGGACTATGAAGATGCAGGAGGCCATCATGCCTATCAAATGCATGAACACTCGTGCTAGAAGCGAGTGTTGCGGTCTGAATTTTTGTATCAGCAATTGAATGCTGTTGATCCTCACTGAATTAGGCTGTGCTTTGGCTGCCAGAGTATCTATTGTCGCGCCCAGATACTGCCGTACGTGGGCGGGCTGAAGGTGGGACTTTGGATAATTCAGTGAGAATCCCAGATCATGAAGAAGGTGAATGGTGTGGGACATGTGGGCGGCACACTGCTTGGCCGACTTTGCTTGGATAAGCCAGTCGTCCAGATAAGAGTAGACATGAACGTTTTGTCTCCGTAGGTGTGCAGCCACTGTCGCTAGGCACTTTGTAAACACCCTGGGTGCCGTCGTCACTCCGAAAGGGAGGACCTTGAATTGATAATGCTGATTCTGAATGGTGAACCTGAGGTATTTTTTGTGTGACTGGTGTAGCGGAATATGAAAATATGCATCCTTCAGATCTAATGTTGCGAGGAAATCTCCCTGACTGAGTAACGGTAGAACCTGCTCCAATGTTAGCATGTGAAAGTGTTCGGATAGAATGTACTGGTTTAGGGGTCTGAGGTCCAGTATGGGTCTGAGGGACCCGTCCTTTTTTGGGATCAAGAAGTACAGTGAGTACACTCCTGTACCTTTTTCTTCCACAGGCACGAGCTCGATTGCTCCTTTTTGCAGCGTGAGGACTACCTCCTGCTGCAATAAGTGTAAATGCTCTGTGGACATAGGACGGTGTCTTGGGGGTATGTTGGGTGGAGTGGATGTTAACTCCAGACAATAACCGTATTGGATAAGCTTCCTGACCCACCTGTCTGTAGTGATGGATTTCCAGACTGGCAGGAACCGTTGTAGTCTCCCCCCGACCGGTGTTGTATGGTCGGGGGGCAGTGACAAGGCGTCACTGTTTGTTAGTAGCGGAGGATCGGGAGTTGTTGTTTCCACAACCTCTGCCCTTGGCGCTGTTTCCACGATAGCCACCTCTACCTTGTTTGGTTTAGGTGGTTTGCGCGCCACCTTTACTATACTGTGTTTGCTGGGACAGCTGGCCTCTGGAAACTCCTCTATTGTTTGAGCGACGAAAAGAACCACCCCTGAACTGCTGCGACTGGAGAGCCCCCATAGACTTTAGAGTCTCAGTGTCCTTTTTGATCTTTTCCAAGGTGGTGTCCACCTCTGGTCCAAATAAGTGATCAGGGTTTACAGGCTGATTTAGTATGGTGGTTTGTATCTGTGGCTTGAAACCGGAGATTCTCAGCCAGGCATGTCGCCGTAACATCACACTTGTGTTAATGGCTCTGGCCGCGGTGTCTGCTGCGTCCAGTGCACACTTGATAGATGCATTTGATATAAGCTTCCATTCCTGTATGAGCATCTCTGCTGCCTCCTTATATTCATCTGGCAAGTGTTGTAACAGGGTCTCAAGTGTATCGTAATGGGCCCTGTCATATCTGGCTAAGAGTGCCTGAGTGTTGGAAATGCGCCAGATATTGGCCGCTTGAGCTGCCCCCCTTTTCCCTGATGCTTCTAGCACTTTAGATTCTTTGTCAGGGGGAGGAGCATCACCCGTTGTTTGCGAGTTTGCCCTCTTCCGGGCATTGGAAACAACCAGAGAGTCCAACAGCAACTGTCCCTTGATGTAGGTAGGGTCCCCAGGCGCCGGTTTGTACTTTTTCTCAATTCTGGGGTTTATCACCCTGGCCCTCGTGGTCTCTTTAAAAATGTCTCCAGCATGTTTTAAGACACCCTTTAGCATTAGCAGAGTCTTGACAGTTCTTTCTGAGATGGAAAAGGTGTCAAACAAAAAATCCACTTCAATAGGGTCAGCATGGAGCTGGACATCATGATTTTTGGCTGCCCTTTCAATAAGTGCATTAAATGCCGCCGAGTCTTCAGTAGGCGAGGTTTTTACAGCATACACATGACAGTCTGGGGCAGTGTGTGGATCTCCTGGGTCAGCAGCGTCTGCCCAGGGTTCATTGTGATCTTCAGGATCAGTGTCTATAGGATAATTGTACTCCTCATTGTCACCTTCCCCTGTCTCCACATCCGAGTAAGTGGGCGAGATAGGAGCAGTGTCCTGTCCAAGTGGTGATATAGGTTCGACAAGACCGGGTGATGTAGTTGAATCCTTCTTCTTTTTCAATGGAATTTTATATGACTCCATAGGCTGTTCCGGGGCGATCTTTAGTTTGTAAATCGAAAGTCTACCCCTGTCTGCGTCGATGAATTGTTCAGACTGCTCTTCAAGCGGAGGTTGTCGATGCTTCGTGACCACTATCGCAGTTGTGGGCTTCGGCCCCGTGGACACCTTCTTGGACGCTTCGACGGCCGTCTTAGGGGCGAAGGCCTTAGGTACCACTTTCGGCGGCAGGGTAAACTGGATGGGCGCCGACGATTTTTGAGGTTTACTGGCAGGCTTCGTTGGTGGAGTATCCTTCTGTCCGACAGTTGAAGCCTTCTCCTTAATTCGTTTCAGCGATTCCGACACCTGCTACGAAAAGGAGGCGGACGGCTGCGTCGACTGGACGGGTTCCTTCGTACCTCAAGTCCACCAGGCGTGGACTCGAGGTTCGTACCGCTCTTAGCCTTGTCTGGTCAACACGGAGGATCGAGAACCTTCTGAGCTTCGAGTCCTTTGTCTGTGTCAACGGCCTTCGGCGCCTATTTTTTCGGGTCGACGTCCTTGACCAGTTTTTCCGGTGTCCCAGTCTTCGGCTCGACACCCTTTAGCGACCTCACCGGATTGATAACACCTTTATGCTTCGTCGGTGCCGATAGTTCAGAGGACTTCGAGCCGACCAAAGCAATACGCACTTTTGGTTTCGATTTCGCCTCCAGTGCTTTCCGTTGCGTAGACACAGATGCTTTCACTTTCGGTTTCGATCGGTCAACCTGTGGCTCCTTAGAAGTGTCCGAAGCAGGGCCTTGAGGCGAGGCTGTAGAACCAAGTGTAAGATCTTGGGTAAGGCCATGTGGCGATCCCTCGACCTGAGCCTTATTAAGTGTCTCGGTCTCGGCCCCTGTACCAACGGTTGGGCCTAGCTCCTCGCTCAAGCTATCTTCCACGGCCCCAAAGGCACCATCGTCGTCTCCTACCTCGTCGACGACGTCTTCATTATCGACCATTTCAATATCAGTGTCGTAGCTGGAGTCGATCTCCGATGCAGGATCAGACAGGTTCTCTCGAACTTCCTGCTCGACTCCCTCATCCTCCTCGGTATCGAAAATGTTCACCGGGTCAGGTGCCGTCTGCTGGGCCTCCTTGCGTGCTGCGCGTCGAAGTCGAATCGTCTTCTTGGAGCGGAAACGAGAACAAGCCATACAGCTGACTTCATCGTGATCCGGCGACAGGCACTTATTGCACACCGGGTGGACGTTGATGTGAGGATATTTCGAGTTGCACACAGTACATCTCTTGAACGGGCTCCGTTCCATAATGGTTCGTCGATAACGCCTCTGGCGTCGACCGGGCCTTCAGTGCCGAAAAGCCACGCGGCTCCTCTGGATGTCTGGCTCGGGAACTGAGCTGGAACAGAACTGGGCACCGATCGCAAGACAATACCGACGATAACTAAAGGCCTTTTGGCCAAAAAGAAAGTTTTTTATCGATTCCGAACTTGAGTTAATAAATATGCATCCGAACCCAATGGCGGCAAAAAACAATCTAAGGATGGAGTCGATGCCCATGCGCATTGTAGTCCAGGGGAGGAGCCACCTATCTCGTGATACTTCGAAGACTCTTCCAGGACAACAATGTGCAATCATCCGGACCCAACACTAGGCGGCGATCTATGCACAGATATGAATTCAGCAGCCCACATGCCTCGAACATTGCGCTCAGAGAAATTCGTAGTGCGATTAAGCACATGGCTCGTAATAAAACTTCTAGGGTGGATGGCCTGCCAATAGAATTTTATTCTGCGTATGCTGATTACCTAGCCCCACGGTTGATGGCGCTGTACCGGGAGACCTGGAAGATAGGGAAGCTACCGATGGCCACTAGGGAGGCCATTATTTTCCCATTGTTGAAACCAGGGAGAGAGCCGGCTGATATGGTGGTGTATCGCCCACTCTCCATGTTGACCACTGACTACAAAATTCTGAGCAGAATCCTTACCACATGACTCCTCCCGTACATGATGCAGCTGATCCACCAGGATCAGGTGGGCTTCATTCCCATGCACAGTACATCCGTCAATGTGCGGCGGCTACTTCGAATATTAGAAGAGGATCACAGTTCGGTGCTCTCTGCGGCGGTGCTTTCGGTTGATATCGAGAAGGCATTTGATAGTTTGGAATGGGCATTCCTGTTTCAAGTCATCCGAGGGATGGGCCTGGGCAAGACTTTTGTGGGGTGGACCCGGATTCTTTACAGCTCAGCGACGGCCCGAGTACGAACGTGGGCGACGGTTTCATAGCTTGTTCGGTCGGGCGGGGAACGAGACAAGGGTGATCACTGTCTCCGTTGCTGTTTGCTCTTGCGATTGAGCTGCTGGCCGCCCTTGCCAGGTTGGGGAGGCATTATAGTGGTCTACTACTACGCGTACATCTCGCTGTATGCTGATGTTTTACTTATGTTCTTGGCCGACACGGGGGTTGACGGGGGCGATCGCGTTGTTGCGCACGTTTGGAACAGTATCGGGGCTCAGGGTGAATTGGGCAAAGACTTGCCTGTTTTCTGTGAATCAGACGGCGGTGAGCCCTACTCGAGAAGGAGAGATACAATGGGAGCCCCAGGGCTTGCCCTATTTGGGAACTAAAATATATCATACACAGGGGGACCTGCTGGAGGGCAATGTGGGTAAAGCACTACAAGGGATTAAGGGAAACATGGCGTTCTGGAGCACATTGCCCTTATCTGTAGCGGGCCGAGTGGCCCTGTTGAAGATGGTAGCATTACCTCGGCTACTGTATTATTTCAGGACACTGCCGATTTGGATACCGGGCTCGTTTTCCAAACTCTCTGATCATTGATGGGGGGTTTATATAGGGGAATGGCAGATGGAGGGTGGCCCTGACCATGATGATGAGGCTCGGAGCTGAGGGAGGATGGGCGGTTCCAGACTTTGAACTTTATTATCTGGCAGCCCAGCTACAATGGCTCACACAAGCGGTGGCGAGAGAGTTTAGAGGCCTGAATGGCCCAGCAGGCCGGTGGATACCACGTCACGTGCTATGATTTGTTATACTCGGCCAGCGGCTTCGGCTCAGCTCCTTGACTCACAAGGAGAGGACACTGCGACTATGCTGGATTCGAAGCAAGAGACGGGGCGGGGTTATTAGGCCTTATGCGCCAGAGATTCATTTGGGAATGTGCACAGCCTTACAAGGAGATTGGTCAGTACTGGCACTATGGGAAGAACAGGGATTACAAGTAGTGGGGGACCTATATGAGGGGGAGCTCTCCTACCCTATCAAACATTGCAAGACAGATATGGTCTTCCCAGGGGAGACTTCTAGTTACATTCTGGCCTCGTGGCTGCAATCCAACACCATTGGGGGGAGGGTTGTCGGAGCCGCAGACATCTTTAGCATGCCAATACCTAGTGATGGCGGCAGGAACCTACAAGGCCATTACATGTCTATATCGAAGATTGGTGACTGAGGGGATGCAACAGTTGAGTCAACTACACAGAAAGTGGGAGACGGACCTGGGAAAAGACATCCCTGACACGACGTGGACTAGAATAGTGGAGAGACTATTATAAAGCAAAATTATGCCTTGGACTCAGCTAGCACAATGTTATTTCAAGAATGGGACCACTTAATTATCTCATCCTATACCCAATATATTGTATTTGGATGAATCAAATTCTTACATTTCATTTCCTCAGGTAACCCAACCCTATATAGAGAACAGCAAAGGCCTTTCTTATGTGTTTGATTTTCAATTTAATAGTAACACAACCTAGAATTAGACTTCTTATTCATTTGAGTCTATTTTTGCCACATTTAGACAAACAAATATATATATACACATCACTTTTTACACACATACATATACAATATATACAAACAATGATAAACTGGTATTGTGGTATATTCTGATAGCCCAATTTTTTACACAGGATGCTAGCTCCCAGTACAGCCTCAGCATTCCTTCGACAGTAAGCTCCTCCAGACCTATTCACAAAGAGTATACCAGATCGTTTTTTAATTTTTGGATCTGTTCAGTATCCTTTTTACTCCTTGTGATACCAATTGTTTCATTTATAGTTTTCAATATTTTGGCTGGGGTCTTCTCTCAAACAAAGGTGTCGACGCATTTCAGCCCTCTTACTATGGGCCTCATCAGGACTTGGGCTAATGCAATAGTCCGTACTATACAGGTTTCCCAGAGCTTCCCTAAAGTTGTTCACGTGGGTGATAGCCCTTTAAAAATATCCCAGACATTTTTAGTGTCTAGGATTAACGAGGGTGCTTGATCACGTGACCGGCATGGAATCAGGATCAGGTCAGTAGAACAGCTGTCGGGAGGAAAGAGAAAAGCCGCCCCGCACTGAGAGAAGCGAGTCTGAATAGAAGATTATACACGGAAAGTCCCTTGATACGCTGGGACGCCGGATATTTTTAAAGGGCTGGGTTTGGGAAGTGTATTTGTATCAAAATTCTCAACCCGAAGTGCTAAAATTAAGGGTACAATCAGAAAGCATTGGCTATTATTGGCATTAGAAGAAGATTTCAAGGGAATTTTTTCTAAACCACCAATTTTCGCGTATGAAAGGACAAGAAACCTGAAAGAATTACTCAAACAACCCAAAACGCAAGAAGTGATCAAACACAAAGCAACATTACCGTGTTATAATTGCGGCAACTGTTCAGCTATCATTAAAGGAAATACCATTAATCACCCAACTAAAGGCACGCCCATAAACTTGAAAGTATCAGGCACATGCAACTCAAGCAATGTTGTTTACATGTTACGGTGTCCGTGTGGTTTATCCTATGTGGGCAAAACTCAAAGAAAAAGAAAAACGCGTATAATAGAGCAAAAAAGTAACATTAAACTGAATAATCAGAAATCAACTGTGGCAGCTCATTTTAATCAAGCCCACCATAATGCAAGCCAGTTGAAATTTTGCATACTTGAAACGGTAGCAACTACTCCAGGAAGAGACAATAACAGTTACTTGTTAAGAAGAGAAGTATTTTGGATCAACTTCCTATGCACCATGCAGCCAAAAGGACTTAATGAGCCGATCGATTTAAATTGCTTTTTATAAAGACACTTCAATGGGACTATTGATTTGCGCTCCGATTTTGATATGTAAATATGTACTGATCTTGATATGTAAACACGTACTACGTTTACTAGTATTTTACACAGTTAAACAGTATGCCCTTGTACATATATTATACCATATGAATTGTAAGAACAAAAGTTACTTACCTGTAAACTGTGGTTCTCCAGTATTGGTGTCTTTCATAGATTCACATGCTTGAATATTCCCCGTCGTCGAAGTGGGAGTCCCACGGTACATAAATAGCAGTAATATATATGCATGTATACATGAGAAATATCATAAATAAAATATACATACATATAATGCAATAGAAATGTAAACTTGAAAAAAGTACCATAGAACAGAATAGGCCCATTGAAAAGCCCAAGGGAGAATTCACTTTAGTAACATATCAGAGTCATTATGTGTTGGTCCACATTCCAGCCAATCAGGCTGTAGCCTCCTCTAGAACCTTCTCCTCAGAAGCCCAAGTCCTCAGATTTTCTACCGCACGTCGTGTGAAGGGAGTCTCCCTGAGCTCTGCTCAGTTTTTTCCAGTTTCTAGCTGTTTTTCTTCAGAAATGTCTTCTACTAAGAAAACTTTGTTCAAGGCTTGTCCATCCTGTGGTAAATTGCGCCTTTTTCATGAGGACCCTCACAGTAAGTGTATTTACTGTCTTTACCAGGACCACATTGCCTCTACCTGCAAGTTCTGTCGCACTTTTCCCCCTAAAACATTGAGGGATAGAGAGGCCCGTCTCCTTCTGTGGCTACAGAAGTTGAAAACATCTGAGAATGTGGTTTCTGATGCTGAGAGTATGTCATCTGGATTTTCAAAATCCTCTCAGAAGCGTGGGTCTGAGACTGAAGTTCCCTCTCCTTTTCTTAAAAAGAGTAAAATGTTGGGTTCTTTCAAGGATGTCTCCCCACAAGACTTGCTTCAGGGCGCGCCTACTGGACCTGGCTCTCTGGCGTCGAGACCCAAGACTATGCCCTCCTCTTCAAAAACGGGCACTGGCTCGTCGACTGGCTCGTCGACGCGTCCGACGACGTCTTCAGCGACTACAAAGTCAGTTTTGGCAGTTTCAACGTCGACGACCACTTCTTCCCTGTCAACCAGCTCTGCAACGACGACGACCATCTCGTCGACGAGCAGCCAAGAGGTGAGACCCATCTCGTCTATTATTATGATCTCGTCGATCAAACCGTCGACGAAGAAATCATCGTCGACGCGCCTTCCGTCGACGGTTACTCCGTCGACGAAGATCAAGCCATCGTCATCGACGCCTACTCCGACGACCGGATCTTCCTCGTCGACGACTGCCCCGTCGACGATAACATCTCCGTCGACGGTGGCCACCCCGTCGACGACTGCTCCGCCGACGGCTACTATCTCACCGTCGAAAGCTTCATCGTCGACGGCGAAGAATGCAACCTCGTCGACGACCTCGTCGCCGACCAAAAAATCTTCGTCGACCAAGAGTAGGCTGCTTATTCATACGCCGGTTTCTGCGGCGGCGACACAAGAACAACCGGGGGGTGCTAAGACTTTGGAAATCTTGTCGACGGGCTCGTTGACGACGCACCAACCCCTACAGACTACTACCACCTTCAAAGTGGTTACTGCCTCGTCTCTCAAGACTGTACCACTCATTCAGTTAAGTCCAGTAAGGAGTGGATCTCAGCCTCCGGAAAAATTGTTTCAGTCTGGAGAAGAGGAGTCCGGAAATGATTCTGAAATGGATCAAACTTATGAACCAGCATCCAATCCTTCTGAATTACACATTAAGTGTCAAGAGTACAGTGACGAGGATGAGGATGTGGACCTCAGTCTCCAGCACCTCGGCCTCAAGCTCCGGCGCCTGTCGCGCCTACGTCTCCTTCGGGTGCTTGTCCTGATACTGATAATGAGAATCAAACTCCTTATAACACTGGGGATAACGACACTGATGATGACATGCAGGAATGGGACAATTATAGGGCACAGACACCCTCTACTCCACCGGCATCACCAAGAGCTTCGCCGCCAGTGGATATCGCGAGTTTCCATAACCTTATGGTTCGTGCTGCGAAAAGGTTCCACTTAACAATCGAGGCGCAACAAACGGAATGTTTTTTGTATGATTTTAAGGACTTACCTCAACGGCAAACGCATACCATCCTTATCATAGAGCACATATGGGAAGAAGGTCTAAAGTTGATGGAACGTCCTATTTCCATACCAGCCGTTCTGCCCAGATTGGACAAAAAAAAAATAAAGCGCCACCTACTTCTCCAGCCTGTTTGGTTTCACAACCTAAGGCAGATTCTGTTATCACTCAGGCGGCACAAAAAAGGTCTCAAAATCCGGCCATACATCTGACATCTCTGCCTGATCAAGATGGCCATAAATTAGACTCAATTGGCAAAAAATTTACCACTATGGCAGCGACAACTGTGAGAGCATCCAACGCCTTAGCCATTCTAGGTCGCTACGACCGTCAAATGTGGTCTGAGATCGCTGGTCTGATCACTCAAATGCCCGACTCCATCCGGGATGAAGCGCAGGCCATCATTCTCGAAGGAGAAAAGATTTCAGCAGAAATAATCGACTGTGCCGTCGATATATCCTCCACTGGTTTCCGACAACTAGCGGGTGCTGCAGTCTGGCGCCGTCAAGGCTGGCTAAAATCAACCACCTTCCGTCCAGAGGTCCAGTCCAGAGTGTTAGAATTACCTTACGACGGTGAATCTTTATTCTGTAAGCATGTTGATGATGCCTTGGAACTTATAAAGAAGGACACAGATACAGCAAAGTCCTTGACAACTCTACAATATCGGAAAAGGCCATTTCGTGGGGCACGCGGTAGAGGAGGAGGAACCTCTACTTTTCGTGGAACAGGCCAATTTCGAGCATACAATTACAATGATAACAGACAAAGGGGCTCCTATCAGTCCCAAGGTCGTTCATCCACCTCCAGACCTTACCAGCGTAAGTCCAATTACAGAGGTGGTGCGAACACCAACAAAAAACAGTGAGACGACTATGCATCTTGGAGGTCGAATCTCGAAGTTCTTCTGCAATTGGTCGCACATTACCAACGACCAATGGTCTTGGACGTTGTTTTAAAAGGACATACCCTGGAATTCACGAAATTTCCCCCCACTCGTCCACCTTCGGGTCCACCTTCTCCCCATTTCAAGGAACTGTTGGCCCAGGTGCAGCTTATGATCAGGAAAGGAGCCATAGAATTGGTACCGCAAGGTCAACGTGGCAGGGGGTTTTACTCCCGTTTCTTTCTAGTAAGGAAAAAATCAGGAGAGTGGTGCCCCATCTTAGATTTGAGAGCTCTAAACAAGTTCATCGCATCAAAGACTTTTCAGATGCTAACCCTACTTCAAATCTTGAATTTCCTCATTCCAGGAGAGTACTTTTCAACGATAGACCTTCAAGATGCATATTTCCATGTACCTATTCATCCCAGGCACAGGAAATATCTCCGTTTTACAGTCGGCCAATTTCATTATCAATTCAAGGTCCTGCCATTCGGCCTTCGATCAGCACCGAGGGTATTTACCAAGATTCTAGCCCCGGTGGCTGCCTACCTGCGTTTACAGGGCATCCAGTTCTATCCGTATCTGGACGACTGCCTGATAAAGGCCAGGACTTTTCAATTAACGGAACAGCACACTCAAGTCTGCATATCCCTGTTCGAAACGTTGGGCTTCTCCATCAATTGCCTAAAGTCACACTTTCAACCATTTCAACAGCGAGATTTTCTAGGAGCCTCGCTCGATTCTCGGCTGGGACAAGTGTTCGTTTCACAGGAGAGAAAAGGTCGAATGTTACAGAAAGTACAGTTCCTGCAGTCAAGACAGTACGTTTCTGTCCGGATGTACAAATCATTCCTCGGCATGGCTTCTTCGTGCATCCAACTGATTCCCAACTGCAGATTGCACATGAGAGTCCTACAAGAAGAACTAGACAGCCAGTGGAAGCAGGTATCGGGGCCGTTCGAAGACAAGATCCATCTAATGCCCGCATTCAAAAAGCTTTGGAGTGGTGGGCTCATCCTCCAAACATAGCGACAGGTCGTTCATTCAAAGACGAACCACCAACACTTACACTGACAACAGACGCTTCCCTGGAAGGTTGGGGGGCACATCTCGACGGCATGTCCGTGAAGGGAAAATGGACGGCGTCTCAGCGCACTTGGCACATAAATCGCTTAGAGCTACTGGCAATTTTCTTGGCCTTGAAGTCCTTTCGGAGAGTAGTGCAGTGACAAACATTGCTGGTGAAGACGGACAACACCACCAGCATGCACTACATCAACAAACAGGGCGGCACAAGGTCTCTCGTGCTGTCACAACTGGCACAGGAAATATGGGATTGGGCTATCCAACAGCAAATACATCTCACAGCTGTCCATGTACCAGGCGTGGCCAATGTTCTGGCGGACTCGCTCAGCAGAGCCCTCTCGGACAACCACGAATGGGAAATCAACCAACCAACGTTGGATTTCGTCTTCCGACAGTTGGGCCGACCACAGTTGGATCTCTTTGCAACTGTTCTCAACAAGAAGTGTCACGGTTTGCGAGCCGGCATCCACACAAGGAGTCGAGCGGGAATGCCTTTTCAATAGACTAGTCGAACGACTTCATCTATGCATTCCCTCCACTGCCGCTCATTCCTCGTCTGTTACACAGAATGAGGTTTCAACCGTGTCGAATAATCCTGATCGCACCCAAATGGCCGAGACGTCCTTGGTTTTCAGATCTTCTTCTGTTCTCTGACACATCCGATACAATTGCATCCTCCTGCCACATCTTCTCACGATGCAGCAAGGTCAAATATGCCATCCAGACCCAGCATATCTCCAACTTCATGCTTGGAACCTGAGTACAATGATTTTGCACACATGAATATCGACAAGGATTGTAGGGCGGTGCTAGCAAGTGCTCGCGCTCCATCTACCATCAAAACTTACCAGTTGAAGTGGAAGCGTTTCTGTGCTTGGTGTTCCACTAAAACCCTGGATCCCATGTGTGCTCAGCCAGAACAAATCTTGCCGTTCTTTTTGTCACTAGCAAGATCAGGACTATCACACTCCACTCTAAAGGTTTTTCTAGCTGCAATTTCTCGTTTTCGCCATGATGGCGTAACATCTTTGTACTCTTCCAGAATAATCAGACAATTCTTCAAGGGCCTTTTTCGGATGTTCCCACCAATCCGTCGGCCCCCACCTTCTTGGCGACTGAACTTAGTTTTGTCTCAACTACTTTTGCCTCCATTCGAGCCCATCCATTCTTCCAGTCTAAAATTCCTCACTTGGAAAGTGGCTCTTTTGCTTGCTCTGACCTCATCCAGGCGCGTCAGCGACATCCAAGCCTTTACTATACAGCCACCGTTTCTACAGTTCTCCAACGAGGCTGTTACTTTGAGAACAAATCCCAGTTTTATTCCTAAGGTTCCCAGTGACTTCCATCTCAATGAACCAATTGTCCTTAAGACTTTCTTCCCTGCACCTCAATCTGCAGCGGAACGCTCTTTGCACACTCTGGATGTGAAGCGCTGCCTCAAATTTTACATTCAATGCACAGCTACATTTATAAAGACTGATCAATTATTTGTAGCATATGGCCCAGTGTGCAAAGGACAATCTGTAACCAAACGGACTATCACCAGATGGATATCGTCTGCCATATCATACTGTCATCAACGGGCTGGCAAGCCACTTCCTGCTCCAGCTCGAGCTCATTCCACGAGAGCTGTGTCGACTTCTGCTGCCCTCTTTGCGGGGGTACCTCTGAGACACATGTGCAGAGCTGCTACTTGGTCTAGCAGTCATACTTTTACGAAGCACTACTGCCTGCAATCAACAGATGCCGCGGATGCGGCAGTAGGTCAAGCGGTGCTGCGGAATCTTTTCCGATAAAGGTGAGCCTCTTTTGCTACCCGCCTCCAGTCATAAAGGTTTTGTCATGATTTTGTTTTTTTATTGCTTATTAAGTGATATGTTTTGCCAAGACTTAATTTGTATATTCCTTTATGACTAATGCATGATTTACTGCTTTCTATTCTTATTCAAGCATGTGAATCTATGAAAGACACCCCTAATACTGGAGAAGAACAAAAGTTAATTACCTGTAAACTGTGGTTCTCCAGTATTGGTGTCTTTCATAGATTCACATGCGACCCTCCCATCCTCCCCTCAGAGGCTCTTTTCTCCTCAAGCATTTATACTTGTGCTACGAAAATCTGAGGACTTGGGCTAATACTGGAGAAATATGAATTACACAGTATTCATATATTTCCTCAAACGCACAAGTAGAGCACCAGCGAAGAAAGTATAGGGTTACATTTACTAAAGAGCGGGTCACTTTAAATTAAAAGTAAATAATACTTGCACACCCACGTAGTCACGTGAGCGGGAGTAGGACATAGAGCTGCAACCGGCATGAAGGGATAGAGCGACGAACGCCAAGGTAGCAAGGAGAGAACACAAATATCACGCACCGGGAAGAACAGGATTCTTGAACATCGTGTATTAGTATATGAAATACTTATAGAGAGTAAGTGGTTTACCAAGGTTTTCTGTCCCCTTACAGCTTGACAGTTTGAAAGTAAAAGCGAAGTTTTCAAGGTTAGTGTAACACGCACGTTACTAAGGTAAAGGGCTATAAGGTATAACACGCATGAGGTTCACAAAAGCGGTAAATGGCATACTTGCGTTTTGACATTTTCAAAGGCATACACTGTGAAAAAAGTGCAGTATAATAGGCACTAGCAAGAACATGCACAAATGTTTAAATTAGTTTAAGTATGTACGTATATGGTAAATGACCAAGTACTCAACATGACGTATTATATTTTCAGAGAAAGTAAGCACCTGATGAAGAGCAGATTGCTTGAAATGCATTGGATTTAGCATAAATGTGAAAAGAAATGCATAAAATATGGAAAAATGAAATACAATGATTGAAAAACTCGCTACAAAGTAACGTTTGGAAATGATAATAAAATTTACAAACAGTGGTTCGAAATAATTGAGTAATAATTGAATGAAAGATAAAGGAGTGCAAGGAAGGAGTGGTCCCTATGTTCGTAGGAAACACATGTCAATTTATCATGCCTATTAACCTCATGAACACTCTTGCCTGGAGAGACTGCTGGTTTTGGAAAGTGGAGACTAAGGCTTGAATGCTCTGTGTACTGGCTGGACTGGGATACGCTAGAGCTGTAGAAGTGTTTATGGTAGCTCCTAGACACTGATGCACGTGCAAAGGCTCTAGGTGCGACTTTGTGTAGTTGATCGTAAACCCTAAGTTGTGCAACATATGAATTGTCTGCTGAGTGTGTTGTACACATTGGTGGAATGACTTGGCTTTTATGAGCCAATCGTCCAGATAAGGGAAGACGTGTATTTGTTGTCTTCTGAGATATGCTGCTACTACTGCTAAGCACTTTGTGAACACCCATGGTGCTGTTGTGACATCAAACGGAAGGACTTTGAACTGATAGTGTTGTCCTTGTATTACAAACCGTAGGTACTTCCTGTGAGCAGGATGTATTTGGATGTTAAAATAGGCGTCCTTCAGGTCTAGTGTTGAAAGGAAATCACCTTGTTGCAGTAGTGGGAGCACTTGTTGCAGAGTGATCATATGAAAATGATCTGATTGTATGTAATGGTTGAGGGGCCTGAGGTCGAGAATTGGTCTCAGTGTCCCGTCCTTTTTGGGAATTAGAAAATACAGTGAGTAAACCCCTGTTCCTTGTTCCTCTAATGGGAGTAGTTGAATAGCATCTTTTTGTATAAGTGCTAGAACTTCTTGTTGAAGCAGAGTCAGGTGATCTGTAGACATAGGACATTGCCTGGGTGGTATATTTGGGGGGGTTGCTGTAAGTTCTAGACAGTAGCCATGTTGGATAATCAGTCTCACCCACCTGTCCGTTGTGATGAAGTTCCAGACAGGCAGGAACTGTGAGAATCTGTCCCCCACAGGAGAGGAATGCTGTTGGGGGAGCAGAGGGAAGTCACTGTTTAGTTGTGGAGGAGGAGCGATTGCTGTTGTTACCGCGTCCTCTTCCTTTTTTATTATTGCCCCTGTATCCTCCTCCAAAATACCCTTTGTTAGAGAATGTTTGAGTCTGCGTCTTGAAAGATGTTGTTGTATCTGCTCCAGTTTGTTTGGAGCCTCCTCTATAAAAGGAGCGACGAAAAGACCCTCTAGTCTATGTGGACTGTAGAGCTCCCATTGACTTTGCAGTGTCTGTGTCTTTCTTCATTTTCTCCAGTGTAGTGTCTACTTCTGGGCAAAAAAATTTGGTTTTGGTTGAAAGGCTGGTTCATGATAGTGGTTAGCACATCTTGTTTGAACCATGAAATGCGCAACCACGCATGTCTTCTGAGTATGACACTAGTATTTACGGCTCTAGCAGCTGTGTCTGCGACATCTAGGGCACATTTTATTGAGGCATTTGAGATTAATTTGCCTTCTTGTATGAGCTCAGTTGCCTGACCTTTATATTGATCTGGAAGGTGTTGTAGAAGTGTCTCTAATTGGTCGTAATGAGCCCTGACATAACGTGATAGAAGGGCTTGCGTATTGGCAATGCGCCATATATTTGTAGCTTGTGCCGCTATTCTTTTACCTGACGCATCAATAACTTTGGATTCCTTGTCAGGTGGGGGTGTTTCACCAGAAGTCTGTGAATTTGCTCGTTTTCTTGCATTGGACACTACTAAAGAGTCTAATGAAGGGTGTCCTTTAATATAGGTTGGATCAGCGGGTGCAGGCCTATATTTCTTTTCTATTCTTGTATTTAGTACCCTAGTGCGTACAGGATCTTTGAATATTCCTGGAGCATGTTTAATGACTCCCTTGATCATGGGAAGAATTTGAGTAGATCTGTGTGATGGCTTAAATGTGTCTAACAGAAGATCTTCTTCAATGTCATCAGAATGCAACGTGGTAAAGAGCAGCTCTGTGTAAGAGGTGGTTAAAAACAATGCCGTCTTCTGGTGGAGAAGGCTTTGACGGGCACAACTGTGGATCAGGGATATCAGGCACATTATGTGGTGGAAAAGCGTAGACATCCTCATCTAAAGGATATGTATTTTAGTCTACATGTGGATCCTCCCCACCACCTATGTCATACTCCTCATCAGTCTGTGGTGAATGTGATGATGCAGGAGAGAGGATAGGAGAGATTTGAGGTGGTATGTAAGGAGGGACAGGAGAGGAAGGAGATGCAGGAGAGGGAGGGTGCATAGGAGAAGTTGCACAGTCCTCCTTCTTGGCAGGAACCACATATGGAGGTGGTGTTTCTGCTGGTCTCTTTTTATGAGGTATAGCACCTACATGTCCAGTCTTTGGGTTTATATAGATCTTCTTTTGTTTAGGATCTGGTCTAAACAGTTCATCTTCCTCTACAACCTTCTTCGGCGTCAACTTTTTAGGTTCCGACAGAGGTTGTTTTGGCGTTTTGCCTTGGGAGGTGTTACAGCGTCCTGTGGCAAAGTTTTCGGTGCTGAAGGTGTTGTTTTCGGCTTGGTAGGCGTGTCCGAGGACTTGGGAACCTCGGAATCAGGCTTTGTGGGTGTTGGCACCGGAGCGGGAGTCTTCGGAGTGGAAGCTGGCCACGTCAGCTTTGTGGCGTCGGGCGCTGGCTTTCCCTCTTTAGGTTTGGAAGCGGACGGCTTCGGAGCCGGAGCTTCTTTCGGTGCCTGTACCTCTTTAGGCTTCGGCGTCGAAGGATCTTTTACTTACGGTGCCGAAGGGTCTTTCACTTTCGGTGCCGAAGTGTATTTTGGCCTCGGCGTCGAATGGTCTTTGTATTTCGGTGCCGATGGAGGTGGTAGAATCGGCACGTGTGGCTTGGTCGGTGCCTAAGCACCTGAGGGCGTAGTTGTTTTCCTCGAAGCCAAGCTCGAAGGCTGGGATTTAGGAGGAAGTACTTGGTCTCCACTGGGCCCCTTGGGCGGAGTGCTGACCTTCGCCTTTGGCTTGGGCAGTGCACGTGGTACAGGGGCAGAAGAACTCACGGGTTGACGTGATGGAATCGAGTCGTCCAAGTCCTCTGCCTCTGATATGATCTGGAGATCAGGTGAATCCTCTTCCCGAACGAGTGGAAGCTCGTTGTCGAAGATATCCTCCGGTGCTGGGGATGATCTCCTCATTTCGTGTCGACGGGCCCTCCGATCCCAGATGGTCTTTTTCGATCGGAAGGATGCACAAGCTGTGCAGGTCGACTCGTTGTGATCCGGCAATAGACAGAGGTTGCAAACCTCGTAGTGATCGCTATGTGGAAATTTTGCTCGGCATACCGGGCATTTCTTGAACGGAGTTCTTTCCATGTGGTGTAGGCCGCACGGCGTCGATAGGCCCAGCGGCCCGCGTTGATGAACCGGAATCAAGTCGATGGCGTCGAAAGTTGTATTCGATGTCGATATTAGTTATAGGACGTTTTTGCTCTTCGAAGTTGCAGAAAAAGTTTTCTAGCCGGAGCGGAGAAACTTTCATCCGAACTCTGTGGCGGAAAAAAACAATCTAAGGATGGAGCCGATGCCCATGCGCAGTATTGTCCAAGGGAGGAGTCACCTATATCGTGACTACAAAGACTTCTCCAAGAAGACAACAACCTGCAATCATCCGAGCCCAACACCAGATGGCGATCTAATGCATAGTGTACGATCTGCAGCTCATATGCCTCGAACAGAGTGTTACCAAAGGTAAGTAACTTGTTCTTCTGATACTTTTATGTGCAGATTCCTCAGCCTAGAATAGATAACAAAGAAGTACCTTCCCAAAGTGGAAGGTGTATGAAGAGGTTTCAGACCAAAAAGTATTGCAGGACAGAAAGAGTGAAATGGGTGAAATGCCCTTCCCACCAAACCTGGCTGTCCAAGTAGCAGCGCTTTGTGAATGTGTGTACTGATGGCCTAGTCACTGACTGGCAGATGTCAAGGACAGGCATTCAGCATGCCAACACAGTGGTAGCAACCTATGAACTTGGTGTGCCAATGCAGTGGTAGCAACCTTGGCCCTGCTAGAATGTGCTCTCAGACCTCCTGGAGTTTGCTTTGTGGCAAGTGTGTAGCAGATCTTGTTGCAGAGGCAAATCCACCTCAACAGACTTCTCTTTCTTTGCTTGAAAGAGCTCCATAAAATGCTGATCGTTCACACAGTGTTCCTTGGTATGGTCAGTGCAAAAGCTCAAAGCCCTTTTGGGGTTCAACTGATCGAACCTACCCTGCTCTTTCGAGGAGTGAGAGAGGCTTAGAACGCATGAAGGGTCATATGTTGCCCAAAATGGAATGGAGTTAGAACTTTAGGCAAAAAGGCAACCCAAATTATCAACATCAATGTGACTGAAGAAAATGTGGCATCAGGCAGCTGCACCAACAATGCATTAAGCTCACTCATACGAAGAGCTGAAGTAATCACAATGAGGTGGATAATCGGAAAGTCAGTAGACAGAGCGAGCTGCTAAACATCGGCTCCAAGGGGCAGCACATGAAGTGTGAAAACCAATTAAGGTCCCACTGTGGCATTACAAATGGTTTGAGAGGAAGTGTGTGTCAATCCTTTTATAAATCTCATCACTGCAGGTGATTTAAACAAGGACGTTTTGGTTACGTAAATGTACAAAGGCCGAAATGGCTCGGCGGGCCTTGGGCTCAAAAATTCCACGGACTCGACAATTCTCGCTCCGGTGCCTACTCGATTCACGGGTTCACACTCTGCGACTCTGGGCAATAGCTTGCTTAATCTCCACAACGGCCCCTCGCGGTGGGATGCCTGGCTTTCACCTTGTGGATACACTGCCGGGGTTATCTCACAGGGGAATACCAGGATGGGTTCCCTATGCAAGCGCTTATATACCGGGTCGGTGATTTGCGCTATATAATGCAAATGCTACTTACCAGTATGCATCTGTTCTTGGCATGTAGGGCTGCTGACATTCATATCTGTGCATAGATCGCCGCCTAGTGTTGGGTCCGGATGATTGCGCATTGTTGTCCTGGAAGAGTCTTCGAAGTATCACGAGATAGGTGGCTCCTCCTCTGGACTACAGTGCGCATGGGCATCGACTCCATCCCCAGATTGTTTTTAGCCATTGTGGCCGAGATGGAGTGAACTTTGTGAATGATGACCATGCCATGAAATGATATGTAAACACTGCAGCTGCTACAGGCGCCGGGGAGGAGGGCGGGCGATATGAATGTCAGCAGCCCTACATGCCAAGAACAGATGCATACTGGTAAGTAGCATTTGCATGTGGGCTGCTGAATTCATATCTGTGCATAGAATACATAGCAGTCCCTCCATTAGCGGCGGCCGCCCGTGCCAGCTGCAGCAGTTTGGAAAAGTGTCTTGAGAACAGCCTGCCCTACAGCTGCCTGCTGTTTAGAGTGCACGTCTACACAGTAATGTTTAGTAAATGTATGTGTGGTAGACCATGTGGCTGCTCTACATATGTCCTCTAAGGGAATGTTTCCAAGGAAGGCCATAGAGGCCCCCAACTTTCTGGTGGAGTGGGCTCTCGGTGGAATTGTAAGAGTGCGTTTAGCTTTCGCATAACAGATCTGAATACATTTCACGATCCAGCTAGCAATACCAGCCTTGGAAATAGCGTTACCTTTGTGGTGTGACGCAAAGGCAACGAAAAGCTGCTTAGTCTTTCTAAAATCCTTGGTCCTATCAATGTAATACATTAGGGCCCTTTTAACGTCAAGGGTGTGGAGCATCCGCTCCGCCAGTGACTCAGGATTTTGAAAAAACACCGGCAACTCAATTGTTTGGTTTATGTGGAACTGAGACACAACCTTGGGTAGAAATTTAGGGTTAGTGCGGAGCACTACCCTGTTAGCATGAACCTGGAAGAATGGCTCTTGGATTGTGAGGGCCTGCAGCTCACTAACCCTCCGTAGCGATGTAATTGCTACTAAGAAAGCCACTTTCCAAGTCAAGAACTGAAGTTCACAAGAATGTAGTGGCTCAAAGGGAGGACCCATCAGTCTTGTAAGAACCACATTGAGGTTCCATTCTGGAGCTGGTGGGGTCCGTGGTGGAATGACCCTTTTGAGTCCTTCCAGAAAGGTTTTGATAGCAGGCACTTTGAAAAGTGAAAGGTGCTGTCTATTCTGGAGGTATGCGGCCATCGCAGACAGGTGAATGCGGATGGAAGTATATAACAAATTACACTGGTACAGATGGAACAGGTAACAGATGATGTTCTGAATGGAAGCATCTAGTGGATTAATGTTGTGGTTTGCGCAATAAATGACAAACCGCTTCCATTTGGCCGCATAACATGCTCTAGTAGTGGGCTTTCTTGCCTCCCGAATGATGTCCATGCAATTGGGAGGAAGGTTAAGGTAGCCAAACTCTAGGACCTCAGGAGCCAGATCGCCAGGTTGAGCTGTCGCGGATCCGGGTGCTGAATGTCGCCATGGCTCTGCGTCAGAAGGCTGGGTGTGAGATGAAGCCTTTGATGCGGTACCACGGACAGTTCCAGAAACGTGGTGTACCATGGTTGGCGAGCCCACGTCGGAGCAACCAGGATGAGAGTCATCGAGTGTTGCCTGAGCTTGCGTGCCACCAGCGGTATCAGGGGTGCTGGGGGAAAAGCGTACGCGAATTTGCGTGACAAGTTCTTCCATATCGCATTGCCCTGCGATTGCGGGTGTGGGAATCTGGCGGCGAAGCTTTGGCATTTTGCGTTCTCCCTTGTGGCGAACAGGTCTATCTCTGGATGACCCCATCTTTGAAAGTACGGCTGGAGTACTGATGGATGTATCTACCACTCGTGCATTTGGTGGCTGTGCCTGCTGAGCAGGTCCGCCATCTGATTGTCTTTGCCTGGGAGTTGTTCTGCCATGAGGAAGATGTTCCTCTGAATGGCCCACTTCCACATGCTCTGAGCCAGATGAGACAGCTGCGGAGAGTGTGTTCCTCCCTGTTTCTGAATGTAGTACATGGCCGTCATGTTGTCCGTCCGGATCAACACGACCTTGTTGCACAGATGTACTTTGAACGCCTTTAAGGCCATGAAGATCGCCATCAGTTCTAGCACATTGATGTGCATCTTCTTCTGCTGTAGTGTCCATAGTCCCTGCACTGTGTAATGGAGTACATGCGCTCCCCAACCCTGGAGAGAAGCGTCCGTCGTCAGGATAATCTGTGGCACAGGCTCCTGGAACGGTCGGCCCTTGCAAAGGTTTTGTGGATTCCACCAATGCAGAGAGTTGTATGCCCGACCGCTCACCAACACTAGGTCTTTCAATTGCCCGTGAGCCTGAGTCCACTGACGTGCTAAGCACTCCTGAAGCGGACGCATATGTAGTCTCGTGTGCGGGACAATGGAGATGCAGGAGGCCATCATGCCTATCAACTGCATGAACACTCTTGCTGGAAGCGAGTGCTGAGGTCTGAATCTTTGGATCAGCGACTGAATGCTGCCGACTCTCACTGAATTCGGCTGCGCAGTGGCCGCCAGAGTGTTTATGGTCGCACCCAGATACTGCCGTATGTGGGCGGGCTGGAGATGGGATTTTGGGTAATTCAGTGAGAACCCCAGATCGTGCAGAAGGTGAATGGTGTGGGACACGTGGTCGGCGCACTGCTGGTCCGACTTTGCTTGAATGAGCCAGTCGTCCAGATAGGGGTAGACGTGGATGTTCTGACGTCTTAGATGCGCCGCCACCGTCGCTAGGCACTTTGTGAAGACCCTGGGCGCTGTGGTGACCCCAAAAGGCAGAACCTTTAACTGGTAGTGCTGGTTTTGAATGGTGAACCTTAGGTATTTTCTGTGTGAAGGATGCAGGGGAATGTGAAAGTATGCATCCTTGAGATCCAGAGTCGCCAGGAAGTCCCCTTGCCGAAGCAGTGGGAGAACCTGCTGCAGCGTGAGCATATGGAAATGTTCTGACAGAATGTACAAGTTGAGAGGTCTGAGGTCTAGGATGAGCCTGAGGGATCCGTCCTTCTTTGGAATTAGAAAGTACAGGGAGTAAACCCCTGTACCCCTCTCTTGCAGTGGAACGAGCTCTATTGCCCCTTTTTGCAGCATGACGTTGACTTCCTGCTGCAACAAGTGCAAGTGCTCGCCGGACATAGGACGGCTTTTTGGAGGTATGTTGGGTGGAGTGGATGTGAGCTCCAGACAATAACCGTATTGGATAAGAGATCTGACCCACCTGTCCGTGGTGATGGACTTCCACACGGGCAGGAACTGCTGGAGTCTCCCCCCGACCGGTGTTGCGTGGTCGGGGGGCAGTGACAAGGCGTCACTGTTTGCTGGCGGTGGAGGACCTGGAGCTGTTATTTCCACGTCCTCTGCCTTTGACGTTGTTGCCACGGTATCCACCCCGACCCTTGTTGGTATATGAGGATTGGGTGTTACTCTTATAGAATTGCGTGGATTGTGACGCTTGACCCCTTGAGGTGCCTCTGTTATTGGAGCGGCGAAAGGAACCACCCCGAAACTGCTGGGACTGCAGGGCACCCATAGATTTAGCAGTGTCAGTGTCTTTTTTCATTTTTTCGAGGGTGGCATCCACTTCTGGGCCAAACAGGTGGTCTGGATTGACAGTTTGGTTTAGGATGGTAGTTTGAATGTCTGGTTTAAAGCCTGATATTCTGAGCCATGCATGTCGGCGCAGTAGAACGCTAGTGTTTATTGCTCGTGAGGCGGTATCAGCCACATCTAGAGCACACTTAATTGAGGCATTGGTGATAAGCTTCCCCTTCTGAATCAACATTTCAGCTGCCTCCTTATACTGATCTGGTAAGTGCTGTAGAAGGGTCTCTAGTGTCATAGTGTGCCCTGTCGTAGCGTGCAAGAAGCGCCTGCGTGTTGGATATGCGCCACATATTGGCTGCCTGCGCAGCAATACGTTTCCCCGAAGCCTCAAACACTTTTGATTCCTTGTCCGGGGGAGGAGCATCACCCGTAGTCTGTGAGTTGGCTCGTTTGCGTGCGTTGGAGACAACCAAAGAGTCTAGTGGCAACTGTCCTTTGATATACGTTGGATCAGTGGGCGCTGCCTTGTACTTCTTGTCAATACGAGGATTAATGACTCTTGCCCGGGTGGGCTCCTTGAAAACCTCTGGCGCATGTTTTAACACTACTTTGAGCATTGGCAATGTCTTAACAGTTTTTTCAGCCACTGAAAAGGTGTCAAAAAGAAAATCGACGTCCACTGGGTCCGCATGGAGGTCGACGTCATGATTGGCTGCAGCTCTTTCAATTAGAGCGTTGAAGGCCGCAGAGTCTTCTGTTGGGGAAGTCTTTGCAGCAAAAAGCTGCGGCTCCTGTCCCGAATGAGGGTCCCCAGGGTCGCCCCCGGCAGACCATGGCTCAGTGACATCCTCTGTGTCTGAGTAAACTGGATAAGCATACTCATCCTCATCGTCTCCATCACCCTCCCCAACATTAGAATGAGTGGGTGAGAGTTCCCGACTTTGTGGAGATGCAGGCTCCATTGGGGCAGATGCACCCGCAGAGTCCAACTTCTTTTTAAGTGGGATGTGGAAATGCTCCAACGCCGGCTCCGGGGTGATCTTCCGTTTAAGGAGAGAGAGCTTGCCTGTGCTGGCGTCGATGATCACCTCTCGACGCTCCTCCTCCGCCAGTGGTTGGTGGCGCGGGTTTGGAACCACCAACGATGCCTTTGGCGTCGAAGTCAACTTTAAGGGCACCCCGGCCCCAGGTTTCGCAGTGAAAGCCTTGGGCGCCGTCTTCGGCGGCAACGTGAAGAGAATCGGCGTCTGCGCCTTCGCCGGTTTCTGTAGAGGCTTGGGCGGCACAGTGTTCTTTGGCTCGACCGCCGCTGCCCCCTCCCGAATACGCTGAAGGGACTCCGTGACCTTCTTGGTGAACGAGGCGGAGGGACGGACCGGCTCGAGAGAGTCTTCCGAAGCCGGGTTCGGGTCGGCAACCAAGGCCGCAGTCTTCGGAGCCGACGCAGCTCCCCCCTTTGCCTGGTCAAGTGGAAGCGGTGCAGCCAGAGACTTGGGGTCGTCCTGCCGCTTCTTTGGGGCCTTCTTATGGTCATCGACCTTCTTGGTGTCGACGCGACTCTTCAGAGCGTCGACCAACTTCGGCGCCGACGCAGCCGCGTCGGGCGTCTTCGCCTTCGGCTTCGACACCGTAGTCTTCGGATCGGCCATTTTGGCGTGGCTCTTGAGCTCGACGGCCATCTTGGATTTCTTCGGCGCCGAGGCCTCCGAAGTCTTCGATCCAACCAGTGCGACTTGCGCTTTCGGTTTCGATACTGGTGGCGTCGACACTGATGGTTTCACTTTCGGTTTCTGCACCGGGAGTGGTGCCGCACCAATGTCCGTGGCCGGGCCGGAAGGCGGAGCCCTGGGACGGGTATCGAGGTCTTGGGTAAGGCCCGAAGGCGATCCCTCGACCTGGGCCTCATAATGGCGGGTGACCCCGGAGTCAGTCTGAGGAAGCTCCTCCTCCGAACTATCCTCTACGGTGGCAATGGCCCCGTCGTCGTCCCCTACCTCCTCGACGACTTCCTCGAACTCCTCGTCTTCCGCGTCGTAGTTGTCTTCGACCTCCGACGCTGGGTTAGAGTCCGAGACATTCTGGATGGTGTCGTCGTCAACATCCTCCTCGAAGATGTTCGCCGGAGGGGGTGCCGAACTCTGGGCCTGCAGTCTTGCGGCCCGGCGTAGCTTGAGAGTCTTCTTCGACCGGAACTTGGAGCAGGCCATACACTTGGCCTCGTCGTGGTCCGGTGACAAGCACTTATTGCACACTGGGTGCACGTCGATGTGAGGGTACTTTGAGGCACACACTGGGCACCTCTTAAATGGACTTTGTTCCATGATGAAGTAGTCTGGAGCGTCGTGTAGGCCCGTCCGCGCCGAAAGCACGCGGAAGGGCAGCAATGGTTCGGAGCCGATGAACAAACAAACGCGAACGATAGACAATACCGACGCGAGTCCTAAAGACCTTTTGGTCTCAAGTAAAGAAAGATAAACAACTATCGATTCCGACAGAGGGAACCGTATCACATCCGAACCCAATGGCGGAAAAAAACAATCTGGGGATGGAGTCGATGCCCATGCGCACTGTAGTCCAGGGGAGGAGCCACCTATCTCGTGATACTTCGAAGACTCTTCCAGGACAACAATGTGCAATCATCCGGACCCAACACTAGGCGGCGATCTATGCACAGATATGAATTCAGCAGCCCACATGCCTCGAACATACATGTACATTTACATTTACATATAATCTTCAATCATGCCCACTGCAAGGCCTTGGTGATCCAAAGACAAAACCAACAAAATAGCATTCAACAGAATGGCTTTAAAAGGGTTAATTTTGAGGATACCACACCAGGCTATAAATCTGTCCCTGCATCCGGCATAAAAGGACTTTGTGGAAGGGAATCTGACAGCCAGGATGACATTGACCACTTTAGGCGGCAGATGAAACACTATCAGCTGCAGCTACCTGATTTCCACGCATGGAGGAGTAGCCTGCACTAGTTCAGGTGCAGAAATTGGCCGTGCTGTTTCAATACCTGCAGTGTAAACCGCATTCTCATAGATCCATAGGTACTAGGGTGACTTAGACCCCAATGGGGAGGGAAGGTAGGAAGGCGTAGAGGAGTCTGATGCACCATTCCGGCTGTAATGCATCTTCTAGACAGCATTCTTGATGGTGGCAAAATTGTCTAGCCAGGGTTCACTCCAATATTGATATAGAGGCCATGTGTGATCTGGCAGATGCCTCATGCTCAGCTTGTTGGCTCTGAAGTCAATGATCCTGCAAGGTGGTTTGCAATCAGGGAGGTGCCCTGACATTCTGATCAAGTCCTGAGGCAAAAAGCCTTTTGGCACAGAACCAAGGACCCGACTTGGCAACGCTTGTTGTGATACCACATGCTGGTGATGTTGTTCATTACAACCTACACTAGCCTTCCCTTGATGGATGGCAGGAAGGCCCTCAGTGCCATATAAATTGCCTGCAACCCAAACACATGATATAGAACTGGGCTACTGTCAGAGACCAGAGTCATCTGATCTCCACCTACCACAATGACTCTCCCCTCTCCCTTCCCCACCCACTAGTGACACATCTGTAACCACTGTCAGTAAGGGTTGGGGAAGGGAGAGGAGCCTGCTGCTACACTAATTGCGTTCAAGCAGCTACCACTTCCATTGCGAGACGTCTCTTCAGAAATCTGGGTGTCATTCAATAGATTTCCTCAGTGCTGAGCTCACTTCAACATCAGATTCTATTGCAGACCCTGCATGTGCCACCTTGTATTGTTGACCATGAAAATGCAGGACTCTAAGATGCCAAGAAGCATCTGAGATTATCTTAGCACAATCCAGGACTGAGTCTAAAGCTTCAGTATTATAGCCAAAGACTAGCCTCAACTAGTCATCGTAGAGGGAAGATCTTCAACTACACTATATCCAGGGAAGCTTTAATGAATGGCATCCTCTGAGGAGTCAGGTGCAGCTTCAGCTTGTTGATCATGAACCACAATGATGTCAAGAGTTTTGTTGTGTGGAAGTGGTCTACAACTGACTGCAATGAGCCCATCTTCAACAGCTAGTCTTCAAGGTAGGGGAAAACCGGTATTCTCAACCCCTGAAAGTGTGTCGATCACATCAAAATCACTTTCAAGAACACCCATAGGGCAATGGTGAGGCCGAAGGTGAGCACTGAAAATGCTCATGAGTGACCTTCAACTGTAGGCAATGACTCTCGAACTGCAAGATAGGTACATGAAAATATATACACCATTGAGTCCCACAAGGAAGAGCAGACAATATCTGAGCTAGCAGGAGCATTTTGAATTCGTCATTATGCGGTAATGTATTCAGAGTTCGGTGGGCCAATATAGGTCAAAGACCTCTGTCATTTTTGAGCACAAGAAAATAGTGAGAGGAACAAGCTTCTCTTCTTTGACTCAAGAACCCTTTGATCGCACATATGGAGAATAACACTTGCACTTCCTGTAACAGAATGGATAAGTAACTCCTCTGAAAGTTTGTCAGATGTTTGTGTAGGGGGAAGATTTGGAGGAGCGAAAAGAAAACGGTAGGGCACAGCCATGAGCAACGGTAAACCAACATGTGATTGATTGCCAGCATGGGAGGAAATGCTGAATCCTACCCCCAAATGATGGGTTGTGTGTTGAAAAACTAAAGCAGCCCAGCAGATGTTGCTGCAGAGGAAGAGGACTGGGAAGACTGGTAACACTGCTGGCCAGCGTGTTGTCTGTCAGACATAAGTCCCTGTTATCAAAAGCACTGGGATGACCGCTATAGCATTTGGGGCACTTGCAGCTGTCTACCTCAGCCACCTGAATTAGCATCTGAGTTTTCCAAACTTATGTGGGAACTGCTTAGTACAAGTCAAAAGAACCAGAAAGCGCACAGTGGCACTACTCTCCTTGAAATACTTCAGAGCAAAATCAGCTTTTTTACCAAAAAGATGTGAGCCACCAAAGGGCAGATCCACGAGACAGTCTTGTACATTTCGAGAAAATCCTCTGGAATGCATTCACACCTGGCAGCAGAGGACAAAACTAGTGCAATCCACCCTTCCCAGTCAGTAGTGACTAGGCCAAAACAAATCACATATATGGCTGCGGTCTCACAATGCGGAGATGGACGAATGAATTGTTGAAGTGGGCCAGCTGTGAAAGTGTGGTCAGAATGCGGCAGGCTACTAGGACGGACAACGATAAGTGCTTAGAGATGGCGAGGGCTTGGGAAGTGGTTGTGCAGGCATTGAGAGACTACGTGATTGAGGACGACGAATAGGCATTTTAGGGGCGAGGAGTTCCATGGAGACAGGATGGCAGATTGCAAATACGCGACTAACAGTGAACCATTCTTTCACATTTGACGGTTGTAACCAGTATCAGCAGCAAGTTGGGAGGGTGGGGTTTTGTAGGGGAGTTACTAGAACGCCGTGGGGACGTTAGGGGGAGTGCAAGTGGTGAGGGTTCGGGGGTCGTGAACACGGGGTATGAGGCTTTGAGCAACATCCTGGGAATAGCAGTGAGTCACGGTCGGAGGTCATCAGAGCTATCCACTGCAGTGCGGTACGGACCGCACCCGCTCCAGTGCGCACTGCTACCACTGGGGTTGCGCACACAGGGGGCATTACCGACTAGGTCAACGGCTGGTGGGGGGGGGAGGGGAGTTGGGGGTAAAAAGCGGATACTAAATTGTGCTGACACCCAGTCAACTCTGAGATGTTTACTAGGATGGATTGCTGGAAGGAGTTGTTGCGCCGCCCAGCCTCAGGGATGTGGGCTGAATGGCTGTGTACGATCTTAACGGCAAGTGGATGTGTTATGCAATACCATGACGGAGTTGGGTGACCTGTTTCGATGTTGTGCTTGTAAATCTGCAATAAAAACAAATTAAAAAAATAATAAAATGGCTGCGGTCTCACCATCATGAATTGCCTGAGCCAAAAAGGCTCCGAGGTCTTCCAAGAACTGCCGGCAAGATGTTGCTGGCCATGTCCCTAAAGGACTGTGTGCAGCGATCCAACAAACAGACCATACTGAACTATGCCAGGCTCGCCAAGGAGATGAAAATCAGTTACTTACCTGTCACTGCAGTTCTCCTGTAATGGAATCTATCATAGATTCACATGCAACCCAGCACCTCCCCAAAGAACCTCACATTTATTTCTCTCAGTTTATTATTATGTGTACGCACTGGTGCTCTGAAAATATGAAGGACTGCAGCTTCTCTCAGGAAGGTTCTAAAGGGTGGTATGATCTGACTGGTTGACTCTTGAGTTTGGTTCTTTAATAATATGAACAGTGATATTTACTAAACAAAAAGGCCCAAGGCCTCCATGGTATATGTCTATTGTGACATTGCTTTTCTAGGGTACCAGGGACTCCCATCTCGATGGCAGGGAATGATTCAACATTGTGAATCTATGAAAGTTCCAATACTGGAGTGACATTTGTCCATCAAACGCCTCAAAATTCTTGGACTCCCTACACGGAAAAGTTGTGTGGAATTAATTAGGGTTCAGCTTGCTGGTGGAAGTCTGAACCACCAAGCTCTATGGGGTAGGGTGTTTAGTGAGAAAATCAGGATCACCATGCACCATTGTGTGATGCTTGGCCACCTGCTTCTTCACCAGTGGGCAAGTACCAAACTTTGACCAAGTGCCTAACCATAGGAAGCTGGCTTTTTACGTAGTGGGCCAATGTAAGGGCACACCACGCAGGAAGTCCAGATTTCCCGTGTTGGTTTACTTTAATATTTCCATGTGCTTTATTTGTGGTAGTGTGGTCAAGCAGATTAGGCTCATCAGAGGGGAGTGTTCAGCATTTATTGCACACAGTCAATCAATAGTACACACACACTCAAGAAGAAACACAAGACCGATTTATAACAATTAAAATGGATTTTTATATAATTTCACCTAGATCATTGGAATCAAGTGAGTGCTTTCAGAGATGGATTAGTTACTTACCTGTAATCCTAGTTCTCTTCCAGGGGTATCCTCATCAAAGTCATAAGCACTAGAATATTCCCGCCCATGCGCGGGACCCCGGAAACACAATTATATATGTGCCCCACATATATCTATCTATCTATATCTATATATATATATATATATATATATATATATATATATATATATCTATATCTATATATATATATATATATATCTATATATCTATATATATATATATATATATATCTATGTTCGTGGGAACATATGGCGTGGTTAGCTATGCGATCCTTCGTGTGGCTGCGCGTTGGGCTGGCACCCCCCGCAAGTGTTAAGGGGGTCGCTACATGGAAGACCCTCTGACTGCCCCGCACGAAATCTGGAGTGGATACAGCTGCGGATGCGCAGTCCATACTTTATGGGACCACACCTTTACTTTAACGGTGTTCTCTGCCCCACGACGGATGGAAGTGCATGGCAGGGGGAGAGGACCGTGATTGACTTTTGGAAATGCCGAGAACACTTGCTACATTCCCTGCCTGCCTACACAACCTATCGGTCACTCACCAGGTAAGCGCACCGATGGATGGGGTCGCCGCCAGCATGAGAAGGATGCTGCATGCTGGGAAATGTGGTTCACCTGCGAGCACAGAGGCGATTCCAGACCGTGTTTTGGAGGTAACCCACGCTACTTCAGGTGGTGGGAAGGACACACTTCTTTTAAGACGGGATTGTTAGCAGCAGTGGCGATTTACCAACCAGGGGGGCATTTTGATAAAGGAAAGTAAACCCCCGAAACGCGTCAATGCCCATGGTTGAAAACTGAAAATAAAGGATTGAACGAACCTCGAGTGCCGCCTCAAGTCTTCTTCTTGTGGGGCAGACTTTCGTGGGAATATATATATATATACAGCTCGCAGGCTGCATTGCAGAAACGTAGCCTAAAAAGGCAGAAAAGCGAACTCATAGAAACATAGAGATAAACTGGCACCGTGCCTTTAAGGCAGTCATGACCCCCAGGTTCCCATCATGCCTAAGGGGTGACAGTTTGGTCAGTTGTTCTTTGCGGTGACTCAAAAGCCACAACACAAAGAGTTGGCGTTACCTTTTAAAAATACAATGATCCTTTGCCCGGGGAGGCGGGAGGGTAGCTTATGAATTTGTTGAGGATACCCCTGGAAGAGAACTAAGATTACAGGTAAGTAACTAATCCTTCTCTTCCAAGGAATAGTCATAAGCAATAGAATAGCGAGCCACACCTCATCCCCCTGTGAGCAAAGGAAACAGAACAGTAAATTAACCAACCAGCTCAGACAACTAAGCCTGGATAGCTATTCTACTATCTGAATAGATTCCTCAAGGAGGCCTGGCCCACTTGAGTATTCGCCATGGAATCGGATTCTAGACAATAATGCCTTGTGAAAGTGTGAACCGATCTCCAGGTTGTTGCCTTGCAAATTTCTGACATTGGACCATCATGTAAGAAAGCTATTGTGGCCGCCTTAACTAGTGGAATATGCTTTAAGAGACACCAAAAGGGGTTTATGTGCTAACTGGTAGGCCAATTTTATACAGGACACTATCCATCGTGAAATGGATCTTTTGGAGGCTGGGAAACCTGTTCTCATGGCACCATAATTCAAAAACAGTTGATCCGATTTCCTTGTACCCTTAGTACCCCACAAATAGCATTTGAGAACTCATTTAAGGTCTAAGGAGTGGAGACCTCTCTGCATGAGTTGTGGGTTTGGGAAAAAAGGACGGTAGGGAGATTGACTCATTAATATAGAAATCAGAGATAACTTTTGGCAAAAAAGCAGGGTGAGCCCTTAACACTACCCTGTTGTGGTGGAACACAGTATATGGCTCTTTTGCACACAGCACTTGGATCTCACTTACTCTGAGCGCTGATGTTATTGCCACCAGAAAAGCGGTCTTCCAGGTCAGGTGCAACAATGTGGCTTTATGAATGGGCTCAAAAGGGGGATCCATCAATCTAGACACCACCAGATTTAATTCCCAACGGGGAGAAGGAGTTTGAACCAAGGGATACACTTTTTTCAACCCCTAAAGGAAATCCTTAACCACCTGCAATTGGAAAAAAGAAGGTTGGTTGGGTGATTTTCTGTATGCCGTAATGGCTGACAAATGAACCCTGATCGAGGCATATTTAAAACCCGCTTTGGCTAAATAAAGGAGGTAAGGAAGAATTACTTCCTCTGGCCCCTCTTTAGGATTAAAATGAATATTAACACACCATAGGTAAAATCTCTTCCATTTAAAAGCATATGACTCTCTTGTGGAAGGCCTCTTAGCCTCTTTCAGGATATGCATGTAGTCCTTCTGCAGATTCAAGTGTCCGTATTGTAGGACCTCATGAGCCATGCTGCCAAGTTCAGAGAAAGAAGGCTGAGATGGAGAATCTTCCTGTCTATCTTGGTCAGCAGGTCCACTCTGTAAGGCAATTTCCTGTGGGGGAGTACCAACAACTGCAGAAGGTCCGGGTAACACCACTGACGTGGCCATTCTGGAGCTATCAGATTCTGGGTCATGTTGGATCTGATGAGCTTGGACACCACCTTCGGGATCAGAGGCAGAGGAGGAAAGGCGTATGCAAATGTCTCTGACAAATCCATCAAAAGTGAATTCCCCCTTGTCCCTGGAGGGTGAAACCTGGATGCGAAGGCGTGGCATTTTTCTTTTTGTCGTCTGCAAACAAATCTACTGACAGACGACCCCGTGCTGGAAAATATCTGCCACCACCTCATCGTGCAGCACCCAGTCTGGCTGATCTTCGAAGTGTCGACTGAGCGCGTCTGCTTGCACATTCTGCTCTCCTGGAAGGTGCACTGCCACTATGGAGAGGTTCCGAGCCAGAAGCCAGATCCAGATCGCTTGAGCCTCCAGGGAGTGAGGGCAAGAGCGCGTACCACCCTGTTTGTTTAGATAATACATGGTGGTCGTGTTGTCTGTTTGGATCAGGATTGAGTTGGACGGCCAAAAAGCTTTCAGGGCAAGATGGACTGCTCGTAGCTCCAACATGTTTATATGGTAGGACTGCTCTTTTGTGGACCACCGGCCCTGCATTTGAAGGCACCCCATTTGTGCCCCCCATCTTTGCAGAGATGCATCCGTTATCAACCATTGCACTGGAACTGGTTGATGGAAAGGGACTCCCACCAACAGGTTCCGCGGTCGAGTCCACCACCTGATGGACGATTTTGCTCCTTGAGAGAGCACAATCCGATCCTCCCAGCGACCCGTTGCTTGGTCCCACTTGTACTCTAGATCTTGCTGCAAAGGTCTCATGCTCAGCCTGGAGTTGGGAATGAGGAATATGCAGGAGGCCATTGACCCTAGCAGAGGTGCCACCTGTCGGACTGCTGGGCGATCTGTCTGAAGCAGAGCCTTGTACTTCTGCTGCATTGAAGAAAGTCTCTCCTCCGAAGAAAACGCTCTTCTTTTGTTTGAATCCAGAGTCGATCCCAAATAATGGATTGTCTGGATGGTCTGTTGGACAGACTTCTTCATGTTCACACGAAGACCCAGTCTGTGGAGCAGATTTAGACAGACCTGGAAATCTCTCTTTACTTTTTGAGTAGATGGCCCTTTGAGGAGCCAATCGTCTAAGTAAGGGTAGACAAACAGACCTTTTCTGTGTAGGGCCGCCTCTACCACTGCCATGCACTTGGAAAAGACTCGTGGGGCAGATTTCAGTCCAAAGGACAAGACCTTGTACTGATAGTGCTTGTCGCCAACCACGAATCAAAGGTATTTGCGATGGCGTTGAATGATAGGTATATAGAAGTATGCATCTTGGAAGTCCACCGAACACATCCAATCTCCTGCTTGTAGATGTGGACATATTTGATGTAGGTCCAACATGCAAAACTTCTCCTTCTCAATGACCTTGTTCAGCAAGCGGAGGTCCAGGATAGGTCTGAACTTGTGCTCCTGACCTCTTTTGGGCACAAGAAAGTACCTCGAATAAACTCCCTTCCCTCGCTGTGCTGGAGGAACCTCTTCTATAGCCTTTTTTCGCAGAAGGGTTATCACTTCCTGCTGAAGCAACTTTAACTGGTGAGGACAAGATCTTTTTGGAGGAATGTCCTTTGGAAGCACACGAAAACGTAGTGCGTATCCATTGCGCAGTATACTGAGCACCCAAAGATCTTTTATTATGCTGCATCACTCTGCCAGATGATGTGAAGCATTTCCTCCCACTGGAGTGGGCAACGGCGGTAGAGTAATCTCCTGCTCATTGCTTTCCTGACGACCTGGCCGTGTTAGAAGACTGCTGCTGGTGACCTGCTTTACCTCTGTTGGATTTACGGCCTTGATACTGTGACTTGTCTTGGCCTTTGCTCTGGAACCATTGAGGAATTTGAACCCTCTGTTGGTAGCCCTTGCGTTGGTTGGGTCTGTACCGTCGCTTAAACTCCTTCTTCTTCTTCTCCAATCCAACGGCTTTGAGGGTATCGAGCTCTGCCTTCATCCTCCCCATTTCCTCATCTGTATGGGTGCCAAACAGGGAGGAGCGGGAAAAAGGGAGATTCAGGATCCTCTGTTGAGCATCTGGCTTCAGAGCTGTCAGTCTCAACCAGGAGGATCTCCTGGCGCAAATCCCATGGGCATATGAGTGAGCCGACAGTTAACATCATCCGCTGCCGTGCTGATCACTTGCTTGGCAAAAAGCGACCCTTCCTTGATGACCTCCTCAAAGTCCTTTTGATCCTCTTTTGGCAACTTCTCTTTGAAGCGGTCCAAGGAGTCCCAAAGGTCCTGTCATAGCGGCCTAATAAGGCAGCTGCACTGGAGACCTTGAGCGATGATGCTGCAGACACGCAAACCTTGCGTCCCCAGTAGTCCTGGGACCTACTTTCTTTATCGGGCGGGACCGATGAAGACGCAGCCACAGCATGAGTTTTCCTCGCTGCTGCAATTATAACCGGTCCGGAGGCGGATCTGTCTTCAAGAACACAGAGTCTATGGCGGCCAGCTTGTATTTCTTTTGAATCCTAGCCGGTACAGCCTTAATCGCAACTGGAGAGAGGAAAATGTCCATCACGGGCTTCAGAAGACCAGGAACCAGGGGAAGCAACAGACATAAAGATGCTCTCTGTTGCAGAGTCTCAAAGATAACTGTTGTTGCCACCTGAAGGGTAGACATCTCAATGTTCAGCTTCTGAGCCCCTCTCTGAAGCACATCATAAGTGTTAATGTCATCTATCGGAGACACTCTCGACAGAGGGCTGTCCGATAGAGTGGGAGAATAGTCCCTCTTCGAGGATCGAGTGGAAGAGGAAGACCACGTAGGTGACCTTCTTTTGCGATGGAAACTATGCCTACGCTCCCGTGATCTGCCCGTTCGCTCTTCACGACTGGGCGAATGCGATCTATCCACTTCCTGCAGCAATCTCTGTAGAGGTGATCTATGAAGAGGACTGGTGCATTCTTGCACCCGCTGTGATGCTCCTGTATCTTTACTCCAGTGATGCAGGGGAAGGAACCATCTCGGAGACAAGTGCACAGCAGGGTAAGCCTCCCTGTGCTGTGAAGGAGACCTATGACTTGGTCTGCCTAAACGCCTTTCTGGCGCCTTGATGGTGAATTCCTCGTTGAAGGATGTCTTGAGGAAGAGTGGTGTGAAGCTGATTCTGCTACTAGAACCATCGATCCTTCTCCAGACCTCACTGAAGTGGGTCTTGACGTCGGGCGTGCACCTCTAGTCGCCGACATGGACCTCTTTCTCGTCGTCGATGTCCGGTCTGTTGTTGGAACCAGTCTCAACGACATTTCTCTGTTCCTCGACGTTGAGTCCCTTGCAGACAACGCCTGAACATCTCTTCGTCTCGATGGCGAACGGCGATGAGCCGACGACGGCAGAGGGGTTCTGCTCCTCGAAGCCAAACGTCGTCGTGCAGATGAAGACGAAGGGCCTCTGCGCCTCGACGCCGATAGTCGCCGTGTTGACGACGGCAGAGGGCTCTTCTTCCTCGACGCTGATTGTCGACGAGAGGACGGCAGAGGGATGCTAATCCTCAACGCCGATCGTCATCGAGACGACGGTGGAGGGGTTCCGATCCTCAACGCCGATCGTCGCCAGGTTGAAGACGGCAGAGGACTCCTGCCCCTCGACGTCGATCGACTGTCGACGACGGAGGGTAACCTGCCCTCGACATCGAACGTCGAGCTGACGGTGGGGGACTTCTACTCCTCGACGCCGATCGTCACCGTGTGGACGACGGCGGAGGGCTGTTACTCCTCGACACCGATCGTTGCCAAGTTGACGATGGGCTTCCGCTCCTCGTCGCCGAGTTGACGACGGCAGAGGATCACGATTCTTCGACGTCGACGACATACCGGAAAGACGATGTCTTCTCGACGGCAACCTCGCCGTCAATGGGCTTTTCTTGGACAAATGACCCACCGGTGGTAGATTTTTCAGCTCCTCTGCAACACCACTTAAGCATTTGTACAGTTTTAGGGACAGAACAATGAATCTGGAGCCTGACGAGCAGGCTTCAGGGCACTGTCAGAGTTGAAACCTGGTGATGGATCAAGCCCTGATCTGTTGACTGGGTAGGAGTATTCTGCTTTATTCAGAAACTCTGTCCATCACCACCCCCCTTTTCTGAATCGTTTTGTCCACCATAAGCGTGGAAGGGTATACTCAGACATGAGTCCCTTGCTCACTGCACCAACAGGATTCAAGCAAGCCGGGCCGAAGACGGCTATAATGCCAGAAACCGGTCCCCGGAAGCTTGTTTCCTTTGCACTGGGCCAGGGACAGACTAATTTGCATGTAGCCAGGTTCTGAGCTGGGATGGTGCAGTGAGCTAAAAAACGGTGATGGATCAAGCCCTGATCTGTTGACTGTGTAGGAGTATTCTGCTTTATTCAGAAACTCTGTCCATCACCACCCCCCTTTTCTAAAGAGTTGAAACCCAGGAGTTCAAATGGGGGTAGAAAGTGGGGTAACATCTACAAAGAGAGGTCGAACTTCCTACACTACCCAAGCTTCAGTGAAGAATTTGTAAAAGAACAGCAAGGGCACCAATGTGGCTGACCCAGGCTGCAAAATTTCCGTAACAATTTTAGCCTTGGCTGAATGCAGCTGCAATTCCAGAACCTGAGATGCCCACTGGACTATTAATGCAGATAATGCACTGTTTTCCATAGATGGTCCAACTGGCAAGTCTAACCTTGTATCAAGGGATGTATCAAACCAACTGGCCTCTTAAGTCTGTTTAATGATTATCACGGGCATAATGAAGAGAGCTATTACCATCCTTCTCCCCACCATTAGTATACCTTGTTCATAATCAGAGCCAACAAGAAAATGGAACCTCTGTTTGTGCGTCAGCCCTCGTAGAGGCACTGGCATGGAGTCACAGTGTATGATATTTGGTTATGCTTTGGCAATTTCATAGTGTAACATCGGTCGAGACAGAGTTGAAGTTGGTTCTAGGTCAGACATCAGGATCTGCACAGGATTCTGCACAAGTGCCGGTGGCATACGTTTCGGCATCAACAAGGACTAGTCCATCGTATGTCCCCCCACTAGACTTTACATATGCACCGGAGACGGTAACAAAACAGGAAGGATTAGTTACTTACCTGTAATCCTAGTTCTCTTCCAGGGGTATCCTCATCAAAGTCATAAGCATTAGAATATTCCCGCCCATGCGCGGGACCCCGGAAACAATATATTATATGTGCCCCACATATACATATACATATATATATAAATATATATATATACAATTAAGCAATTGCAGCCAAATAAAACAGTAGAGCTGGAATATGCTGTGAAGAATTTCCACCATACATGTGAATTAGCATTAGAAACATGAGAAACAACACCAATGCTTGTTTAGAAACTGTTTTAATGCTTAGAAAGCAGTAGAAATTCTTATAACACACTGTAAGCATATACAGCTCCCAGGCTGCATTGCAAATACCCAGTCTAAAAAGACTGAAAAGCTAACCTGTAGCTGCCTGTACCAAAACTGATGCTGTGCCTTTAAGGCACCTCTGCCCCTAGCTTCCCATCATGCCTCAGGGGTTACAGTTAGGTCAGTTGTTCTTTTCGGAGACTGAAAACCAAACCATGGTAATAACAGGTTAAAACATCTCCTATTTAATAAACAAAGTCCTTTGCCCGGGGAGGCGGGAGGGTTGCTTATGACTTTGATGAGGATACCCCTGGAAGAGAACTAGGATTACAGGTAAGTAACTAATCCTTCTCTTCCAGGGGATCCTCAGCAATAGTCATAAGCATTAGAATAGAGTAGCGAGCCTCACCTCATCCCTGCGGGCAAAGGAATCAACAGATAACATTCATAGTCGTAGGCCCAAAAGTAGGCCTTATTCTACCAAATAGGTTTCTCAAGGAGGCTTGCCCTACTTGAGAATCCGCTCTGGAATCAGACTCTAGGCAATAATGCCTTGTAAAGGTATGGACTGATTTCCATGTCGCAGCCTTGCATATTTCTGACATCGGAATGACATGTAAAAACGCAATTGTGGCTGCCTTCCCTCTAGTGGAATGAGCTTTGGGTGATTGTAACAAAGGTTTGCCAGCCAGCTGGTATGCTAGTTTGATACATGAGACAATCTATCTGGAGATGGACCTTTTGGCTGCTGCACACCCGGTCCTCATTGAACCATAATTGACAAAGAGTTGGTCTGTCTTTCTGGTGCCCTTTGTTCTTTCTAGGTAAAACTTTAGCACCCGTTTAAGATCCAACGAGTGCAACGACCTCTCAGCTGGGGTCGATGGGTTAGGAAAGAACGAAGGAAGGGTAATCGTTTGGTTTATATGAAAATCCGATACCACTTTTGGAAGGAAAGATGGGTGAGCCCTCATTACCACTCTGTTGTGGTGAAACACAGTGTAAGGTTCCTTGGTGCAGAGTGCTTGTATCTCGCTAACCCTGCGCGCAGAGGTTATTGCCACCAAGAAGGCCGCCTTCCAAGTGAGATGCTGCAAGGAGGCCTTGTGTATAGGCTCAAACGGTGTAGACATCAGCCTGGAGAGAACCACGTTCAACTCCCAGGGAGGAGAAGGATTTCTCACAGGGGGATAGACCTTCTTTAATCCCTGAAGGAAATCCTTAACCACTGGGACCTGAAAAAACGATGTTTGTGTAGGTGATTTTCTGTACGCTGCTATGGCAGATAGGTGAACCCTAATAGAAGCATATTTCAACCCTGATGTCGCTAAGTAAAGGAGGTATGGAAGGACTACCTCTTCTTGTCCTTTGGTGGGATCAAAGCCATGGTCCTTACACCAAATGAAAAATCTTTTCCACTTGAACGCATAAGACGCCCTTGTGGAAGGTCTCTTTGCCTCTCTTAAAATATTCATACATTCTGGAGGCAGATTTAAGTGTCCGTATTGCAAGACCTCAGGAGCCATGCAGTCAAGTTCAGCGACGGGAGGTTGGGATGCAGGATCCTCCCGTTCATTTTGCTCAACAGGTCTGGCCTGCACGGCAGGCGTCTGTGTGGACACAGCGACAGATGTAACAGGTCTGGATACCACCATTGTCGCGGCCAATCCGGAGCAATTAGGATCATGTCCATGCTCGATCTGATGAGCTTGGCCACCACCTTCGGAATCAGTGCCAGAGGAGGAAACGCATAGGCGAACATTCCTGTCCACTCCAGCAGGAGAGCGTTCCCTTGAGTCCCTGGCCGGTGGAACCTGGACGCGAAGGCGTGGCATTTGGCGTTTTCGTCATCCGCGAATAAGTCTATGTCTGGACGACCCCAGCAACGGAAGAGTTCTTCGACTACTTCGTCGTTTAGCACCCAGTCTGGCTGATCTTCGAAGTGCCTGCTGAGTGCGTCCGCTTTTGTGTTTAGCTCGCCTGGAAGGTGTACTGCCACCACCGACAGTCCCCGAGCCAGAAGCCAGTGCCAGATTGTCTGGGCCTCCTGAGACAGAGGGCGAGATCGAGTTCCTCCCTGCTTGTTCAGATAGAACATAGTTGTAGTGTTGTCCGTCTGGACCAGGATTTTGTCCGTTGTTATTGCTGGAAGGAACGCTTTGAGCGCCAGATGAACTGCTCGAAGTTCCAGCATGTTGATGTGGTATGTCTGAAGGTTGGTCGACCAGCGACCCTGAATCTGAAGATGACCCATGTGAGCACCCCAGCCTTCTAGAGATGCATCCGTTACCACAGACAGCGAAGGAAGAGGTTGCTGAAAAGGGACTCCCTGCAAGACATTCCGAGGGCGAGTCCACCACTGTATTGAGGCCAGTGCTGCTTGAGATAGGATGATTCGATCCTCCCAATCTCCAGTCGCTTGGTCCCACTGATCTTCCACAGCCTCTTGTAGAGGTCGCATCCTCAACCTGGCGTTCGGTATTAGGAAGATGCAGGACGCCATGGAGCCCAGTAGAGACGCTACTTCTCGCACCTTTGGACGATGAAACTGAAGTAACTTTCTGCATTTCTGCCCCATGGAAGATAGTCTCTCCTGCGAAGGAAACGCTCTTCCTAAATTTGTGTCTAGAACTGCTCCCAGATAGTGGATAGTTTGCGTGGGATGCAGGACCGACTTTTCTATGTTCACGTGTAGGCCGAGCCTGTGTAGTTGTTGAAGACACAGGTGACAGTCTTTGGTGGCTTGACGAGGGGACGGACTCTTCAGGAGCCAGTCGTCTAGATATGGGTACACAAAGAGACCTTTTTTGTGCAGACATGCCGCTACCACTGCCATGCACTTGGTGAATACCCTTGGTGCGGATTTTAGTCCGAAGGGAAGCACTTTATACTGGTAATGCTTGTTCCCTACCAGAAATCTCAAGTACTTCCGATGACCTGGTGTTATAGGAATGTGGAAGTACGCGTCCTGTAAATCCACCGAACACATCCAATCTCCAATTTGTAGATGAGGACATATCTGATGAAGTGCCAGCATGCGAAACTTCTCTTTGACTACCACCTTGTTGAGGGTTCGAAGATCCAAAATCGGTCTGAACTTGTCCTCTTTGTCTCTTTTGGGGACTAGAAAATACCTTGAGTACACTCCTCTCCCCCTTTGGGATGGGGGTACCTCTTCGATTGCGTTTTTCTTTAAGAGGACGCTCCCCTCCCTTTTGAGGAGGTTTAGATGGTACGAGCGAGTCTTTTTTGGAGGAATCGGTTGTGGTCTCTTCCGGAAACGTAGCGCATATCCATTGCGCAGTATATTCAGCACCCACTGATCTTTTGTGATGCTGACCCACTCTGCCAGGTGTTGCGAAGCACTTCCTCCCACTGGAGTGGGCAACGGCGCCAGAGGAAGCCACTGCTCAGGCCTTGCCTCCTCTAGGCGTGGTAGAGGACTGATGATGTCCGCCTCTGCCTCTGCCCGATTTTCCTCCTCTGTATTGCGCCTTCCCTTGTGGCTTGTTTTGAGACCATTGAGGGGTTTGAACCCTCTGTTGGCCTCCCCGGTTCTTGTTGGTCTTGAAGCGTCGCTTGAACGGCTCTTTCTTTTTCTCCAGACCAACAGCCTTCACTGTGTCTAATTCTGTTTTCATGCGGGTCATTTCCTGATCGGCATGCTCCCCGAAGAGTGAAGATCCTGAGAAGGGCAGATTGAGGATGCGCTGCTGGGCATCTGGTTTGAGACCAGTTAAACGCAGCCAAGAAGATCTCCTCGCACATACCCCATGTGAGTAGGCATGTCCTGCTAGAAGGGCGTTATCTGCAGATGAACTAATCATTTGGTTCGCCACCAAACAGCCCTCCGTCACTGTTTCCTCAAAGTCCTTCTGGTCAATTTCTCTTTGAATCGTTCCATGGAGTCCCATAGAGCTCTATCGTACCTTCCGAGAAGTGCTGATGCACTAGAGACTTTCAGGGATGAAGCTGCTGTGCTGCACACCCTGCGTCCCCAAGAATCTTGAGTCTTGCTGTCTTTGTCAGGAGGAACTGAAGAAGAAGGAGCGACCGTGTGATTCTTCTTAGCTGAGGCTACTATAACTGAGTCCACCGCAGGCTCTCACTTCACAAAGATAGGATCCGAGTCGGCCGGCCTATATTTCTTTTGGATACGTGCCGGTACCGCCCTGATCGTTGCTGGCGTGAGGAAAACCTCTTTGATTGGGTCCATTATCCCTGGAACCAATGGGAGCAAAGGCCGTGTATATGATTTGTGACGAAGGGTCTCAAAAATCACAGTAGTGGACACCTCTGGAACAGCCATCTCTATATTAAGTTTGTGAGCACCCCTTTGTAAGACGTCCAGATACGTGTTGACGTCATCAAGCGGGGAAGCTCTGGAGCGAGGGCTGTCTGCCAGCGTTGGAGAGTAATCCCCTTTAGAAGATCTAGATGAAGATGAAGAGGAGGATGATGGAGTTCTCCTCCTCCTGTGGTGAGATTTCTCCTTCCTCACAGGCGATCTTCTAGGTCGTTCTTCCCTTCGAGGAGAACGTGATTCCCTCTGATGCTCCCTTCGTGGAGATCTCGATCTCTCAGTCCGTACCTCCCTTCTCGGTGTTCGAGATCTGGGTCGCTCCCTCCTTGGTGATCGGGAGGCCCTGGGGGTATGTGACCTGTCCGCTCTCCTTTCTCGTGAGCGTGATCGGTGACTGGTAGGACTCTGTCTGTCTGCCTCTTCTGCCAGCTGCTGAAGAGGGGACCTGTGTTCTGGACTCAAGTACTTTCGTAGTCTCTCCGTCGCTCCAGAATCCTTCCATTTACTCAACGGACCATACCATCTTGGCGAGAGTCTTGCCTGTGTGATATACCGCCGTTGGGGTGTCTTTTGCACCGGACTCCTACTCCTAGAAGAGGACCTCGATGAACCAGAGGTACTTAAGGAGGAATGGTGAGAAGCAGATTGTGTCACTAGGACTGTCGAAGGCACTGAAGGAGATCTCCGTCTCACCGGTGTTGGAGGACGTCTCAAAAGTCTTTCCCTCGACGTCGGACGCCTCTGCGGCGTCGACGGAGTGATAACCTTCGACGTCGAGCGCCTCGACGCTGGCCCGTGGTCTCTCGACGTCGATCGGCGATGTCGAGCCGATGACGGAGTCTTCTCCCTCGACGTCGAACGGCGATGCCCTGCCGTCGACGGAGGTCTCGACGTCAACCGACGTTGGTTTGTCGGCGACGGAGATGGCAATCGACGGTGTCCTGTCGTTGACAATGCCCTCGACGTCGACCTGGCATGCGGCGACGGCGGAGGATCGGACATCCTCGACGTCGAGCGCCGACGCGCCGTCGACGATGATCCCTTCCTCGACGACGATCGTCCGAGGGGGCTCTTGTTCCTCGACGCCGAGCGCCTCCGTGGAGACGTCGGCGGAGGTGTCACACTCTTCGAAGCCTGTCGACGTTGAGACGACGGCGAGTGTGATCTGTCTCTCGACGCCGACCGTCGCCTGGTTGACGGCGGCGGAGTTGACTTATGTCTTGACGCCGATCTTCTCGTCGACGGCGATCTCGTGGCTTCTCTCGACGCCGATCGTCGCCTAGTTGACGACGGCGGAGCTTTCTTCGACGTCGGTGAACTTCTATTCGACGACGATTTCCTCATCGACGCCGGTCCCGACGTCGACGGAGCTTTTTCTCTCGAACTGTCCATCAGATGCTGTTTTTTCAGCGCCGAGCCCGGTGCTGAGGTTGATGGACGCTCTGACTTGCCTTTGGAGGGAGTTCTAGGTCTCTTTGAACTCTTCCTCTCTGTAGATCTTCCCCTCATGGATCTCTGGGCCAGACCATAGAGCCAGTTTTCCTCTCTGTCTTTAAGAGTTCTGTCAGACAGATTTGTACAATGAGAACAGTCTTTAGGATCATGATCCTCTGGCAAGCATAAAATACAGACCTCATGAGAGTCCGTTTTTGCCTTCTTGTGGCCACAAGAAGGGCAATCATCAAATAATGAGGGCATCCTGACAGGAAAACCTCACAAAAAATCGACTGCAAAGCAGTTATTTACTTGACCCTGATGTTAAAAGTCACAGTAAATAAAAAAATTGTTCTTTTGAAGATTTTCTGACTGAAAAAGGCAGAAAAGTGTGGAGCTGTGTATCCAGGGTCCTTCCTGAAGGAGCCGGAAAGAACAACTGACCTAACTGTAACCCCTGAGGCATGATGGGAAGCTAGGGCAGAGGTGCCTTAAAGGCACAGTGTCAGTTTTGGTACAGGCAGCTACAGGTTAGCTTTTCAGTCTTTTTAGACTGGGTATTTGCAATGCAGCCTGGGAGCTGTATATGCTTACAGTGTGTTATAAGAATTTCTACTGCTTTCTAAGCATTAAAACAGTTTCTAAACAAGCATTGGTGTTGTTTCTCATGTTTCTAATGCTAATTCACATGTATGGTGGAAATTCTTCACAGCATATTCCAGCTCTACTGTTTTATTTGGCTGCAATTGCTTAATTGTATATATATATATTTATATATATATGTATATGTATATGTGGGGCACATATAATATATTGTTTCCGGGGTCCCGCGCATGGGCGGGAATATTCTAATGCTTATGACTATTGATGAGGATCCCCTGGAAGAGAACCAATCTAAAGGGGTCAGATTGCTCTTGGGATGGACCTGCTGGTGGAAACCCAACTAGAGGCCCCTACAAATACTTGGGGCCCAAAAGCACTCTAAATATCTGCAGTATGGTGTCTTTGATTGCCTCAATCTGCTGCAGCATCACCTATGGGCGGTAACTCAGAGCACACTGAGATCAATTAGCGAATTGGCTCCAAGACGAAGGAGCCCAAGGAAGATCGACAGACGGTGTGATGCTCTTGGGCCCGCTCCCTGGATACGGAGCGAGGAATGGGGTTGAGTCCAACTTTGCGTCTGCTTGGACTTTGATTTAGACTTATCAGAAAATTTCGGCTTTGAGGTTGACCTCTCACAGGAATGGTACCGGGAGCAAGAATACCTCCACACGCTCAACTTGGACCAGGACTTATCGAATTGCTTCAATTACCTATAATGTTCTGTGGTCTATGGCTTCTCTTCTCGGTTCTGGATGTGTAAGGGCACACTTATCGTCTTGAGCTTAAAAATCAGAGGCACAACTTGTGCGGGTGAGTGACCAACATTTTCTACAGTCACAGCCTGGCTTGACGCCTAAAGTTTTAGGTGGGGACATATTTACATGGAACACTGGACTTTAGTGTTAGGAGTCATCAGAGGCTGAGGAAATTGGGAGCGGAGTATCAGAAAACATGAAAATGAAGGAAAGGAGTCCAATGTTCAGGGGTGGCGATTACATACAGCTCCACTACATCGCTACCAAGGAGGTGCAAGCCCAGGTGGACCGCATAAGCATGAATATTGCCGGGAAACGTTTTCAAATCCATTCTGGTACCTGTGGAGGGGTTTAAAGTGAGGAATCTGCGGTTCGAATTATTAACTCGAAATAGGTCAACCCAGCTTTTGGCCACCCACAGCACAGAGAAAGCCTTAAGCCTCTATTCTTGATGATCTACAAATTCTGGCTGATGAAGTAAAATCTCCACCTCAGTTTAATTAGACCTTTTGCTAGTTTGACTCCCTGATGTAGGAATAGAAGGCAATGCTATTCCTTAGTTTAAGTCCCCTCTTCAGGTGCATCTCACTATTCCACTCTGCTTGCATGCTTCAGCCAAATTCTATCTAGCTTTTTTAGTTACCTGCAATAAACCCATCTGTAGTCTCTTTACTTCCTCTCATAGTTACACTTTTTTCTTTACATACACTCACCACTGTTATACCACCTTCAAATGTAGCCTGCATTTGCATTGATCTTATTGTAACATGCCAAAGTTACACTAAACAGAACATTCCTAGACCTTTATTGAAAAACAGGCAATATTCTGTGATTAAAGAAAGAACTCTTGTACACAATTACCTGCCCATAATATAATGGATATCACAGAAATATCAATGGGCTTCAAATGTTTAATAGGATGAAGAATTAACTCACCTTTCGAGTCTGCATCTTTTCTGTTCGCCTTCTGAAAGCTACATACGGATCATTAGTGCTTGAGCCATCACGTTTCTCCTGTTTTACCATTGGTATAAGAGAGGGAGCACGACAATTTTTCCTCTTTTTGATCCAGTAGTCGTATACTTCTCTGATGACTTCATCATCCTCTTTCAGCAGAAGTTTTGCCTCCTGGAGACCAACTGCCTGATATAAAAAAAGACACCAAAAGTTAACTTTCAACAACTATGCCACTTGAATGCATTAGAATAAAAAATAAAAAAAACAAGACATTGGAAAAATTAAATAAAATGAATATTTCGTAAGTGCCATATGATGATACTGAAATGTAATCTACTTTTCTGTGTTACAAACTTGTACATGCTTAGTAAGTTGAACACTGATACCCGACTGTGCCCAGCACTAATCTACCAGGGGTATCTTCATCTACCATATTTACAATTTTTGAATAATTTCCAAAATATTCTGCAACACACTTGACAAAATTATTTTGCTTTAATATTTATTTTTGCAAGGATTTAAGGAGCTGAGACTTTTAGAGCAAAAGAGCACATCTGCCTGTGTAGGATTGGAGCAGTCCAAAGAAGGTAAATGTATTTTTATTTTTTAATAATAAACAAATCACCCATAAAGGTTTTTTATTTGTAAGAGGTTCAATTACCAAGGCCCTATGGTTTTCATAGGAGACTGCAGTCCATTTCTATCTTGGGCGCAGTCCATTTCCACAAAAGGAACACTGCCTAGTGCCTGTGTAGACAACATCCAAAGTCCTGAGTGCTCTCAGTAATGCTCTGGTAATCTGTATGGTGTAGAATGGGCACGCAATGGCGATAGCTATTTAGTACGCACTCAGACTATCAAACACAACACCACCAAATGCAGGTGTCACTCTACTCAGAACTGGAGTGGGTACCATAAGGTAATGTTCTATAAAAAACATATTTTTACATGGATGTGGAATTCCTATAGCCCAACACCCAGGACATATTCTTTGTGATCAAGGGTACAAGATGTAAAGTGTATTTTGTCCTTGGGACAAGTAGGCCCAACCCCCTACAGCACAAACCCTTTAGCTGCCAGTTTACAGTAACACATTATGGATCAGGAAAGGGCATTGTCTGCAGATAAGGTAATATTTGTGTCAATGTGTTAATGCTTAATGCTGGAAAAACAGAAGTGCTACTCCTTGGTAAAAACATCAGCCATTGGGATGAGCACTGGTGGCCGTCTTCGCTAGGCGCCACTCCACCTCCTAAATCCTAAGTTAAAAATCTGGGAGTGTGGATGGATGCCTCACTTAGCTACCAGACCCATACCAAAAAAGTCGCTGGCACTTGTGTCGGCCTGCTGAGGAGTCTTAGCCACATATTTGGTTTCTTCCACGCTAAGGTCCGCCAGCTCATCATTCAGGCAACTATTCTCTCGCGTCTCGATTACGCCAATGTACTCCTCCTAGGGGCCAACAAAGGAGAGATAGCACGATTACAACGTGTGCAGAACTCTGCAGCCAGAGCCTTAGTTGGCCTTCCTCGCAGGTGTTCGGCCAAAAATACAATTCGCAAATTACACTGGCTATCTGTTGACTCCAGAATTAAATTCAAAACCCTCATCATGACCTTTAAAATATTCAAACTCGGCAGTTCTACACTACTCCGACCTCTTCTCACTCCCTACGTCCCGTCACGCAACCTGCGTTCTTCTAACCAGCATCTTCTATGCGTTCCTCGCATAAAACTCTGCCGCATGGGCGGACGCTCCTTTAGAGTTCTGGGAGCGAAACTATGGAACGATCTGCCAGAAAATATCCGCTCCATAGAAAATCTACCTGCCTTCCGGAAGGCCATTAAAACATACCTATTGCCCTCCCCTTAACTCTCTTCTCCACCGTTATTCACTCAGGCTTGGGTCTGTGATCTCCTAGCGCCGGGACGCCTCTTCGCTGGGGCAGCTGTTTGCGCTTTACCAAATATATAGAATAGAATAGAATGCGGTTCAAACTTGTATTTATGGTTTATTAATGCAAAGCCTTAATTATTTGGGTGAGCGCTCTAAGTAAATGTTGTAAGCTCGGCCTGCCCTATTGACAGTAGTTACAGTATAAAAATGTGTACACAAGTTTTCATAGTTTAGAATGCTCCCAGAATGTTCACTGATTAGATGCAAATATTTGCAGAAGCTTTAAAACAAGATTGATGAGTCTTTGCTTTCAAAATAAAATATTCACAAACAAAATGCAAGTAGGAAAAAAAACATGTTGCTAAACTGCTGTAAAATGTAAGGTACCGTTTCTTTGCAGCATCATTTGGTAAAATGTGTTGATGCAAGCTAGTATTGCCCAAAGATATTCATAATGGAAAATCGGTGTAATCAGTTTCAATAAGATTATGAGAAACACAAATAAACAAGCAAGCCAGCAGGTCTGTAATTGGTGTTCAGCCTTTTGCTTTTGTCAATGTGCTACTTGTTTTGGCATGGTTTAAGAAAACCTTATTGGTGTGGGAGCTACTGGGCCCTCATAATTATAACAAACATTGGGAAAAGCAAAAATGGTTTCTGGTCTCAAAAAGCACACACTGCGCAGTAGTTCCTGGCACTGAACAAAACTACGTTGTGTGCCGATATGCTCCTTGTGAAAGAGCAGAATGCTGTCACTCACAGTGAAGTGAAGCCTGCTGATAGACAGAGACAGAGAGACAAAATGTTAATAAACAAAAAAAGTCGTGGTTAACACCAGTCCTAACTAGGGGCCCAATTATTAAAGGAAGTTCTCAATAGTGCACCCATGGTATGGAATATGCTACTTACCAGTATGCATCTGTTCTTGGCATAGAGGGCTGCAGAGTGGTACATTATGAATAGATCGCCATCTGGTGTTGGGCTCGGATGATTGCACTTTGTTTTTCTCTTGTAGAGTCTTTTGTATCTTGGTGACTCCTCCCTTGGTTGGTAGTGCGCATGGGCATCGGCTCCATCCTTAGATTGTTTTGCCATAGTAGGGTTAGATGGAGTAGTATAGTAGAATACAGATAAGAATGCCCATGTAAGTGTATCTAAATAAGATAATGTTGGAACAGACACAGGTTTCCGGGGAGGCTGGGAGGGCATGTACCACTCTGCAGCCCTCTATGCCAAGAACAGATGCATACTGGTAAGTAGCATATTCCGTTCGAGGCATATGGGCTGCAGATGGTACATTATGAATAGACTATACAGCAGTTCTCTCCCTAGCGGTGGTCGCCCGTGTCTGTTGCAACTGTTTGAAACAAGGTTTTTAATACTGCTTGTCCCACTCTAGCTTGTTGTGTAGTGTGCACATCTACACAATAGTGTTTTGTGAAGGTGTGCGGTGTAACCCAGGTAGCTGCTTTGCATATGTCATCTAGTGGAATGTTTCCCAAAAATGCCATAGATGCTCCTAGTTTACGTGTAGAGTGAGCTCTAGGAGGAACAGTTAATGTTCTCTTTGCCTTTAAGTAGCATATTTGAATGCATTTTACAATCCATCTGGCAATGCCCGCTTTGGAGATGGGATTGCCTTTATGTGTAGGAGAAAACGCAACAAATAGCTGTTTTGTCTTTCTGAAAGTTTGTGTCCTTTCTATGTAGTACAATATGGCCCTTCTAACATCCAATGTATGTAGGGCTCTTTCTGCTACCGTTTGTGGTTTTGGAAAGAAAACCGGTAATTCCACTGACTGATTGATGTGGAATGCTGAAATTACCTTTGGTAAGAATTTTGGGTTTGTTCTAAGAACCACTTTATTTTGGTGTAACTGCATAAATGGTTCTTGAATCGTAAAAGCCTGCAGTTCACTTACTCTTCTAAGTGACGTGATAGCTATGAGGAATGCCACCTTCCATGTGAGGAATTGTATTTCACACCTATGCATAGGTTCAAATGGTGGCCCCATTAGTCTGGTAAGTACTATGTTGAGATTCCAGACTGGGGAAGGTGGTCTTCTAGGTGGAATGACTCTTTTGAGTCCTTCCATGAAAGCTTTAATTGCTGGTACTTTAAACAGTGAAAGATGTTGCCTGTTTTGTAGGTACGCCGCTATGGCTGCGAGATGAACTCTGATAGAGGTATATGCTAAGTTACATTGCTGCAAGTGTAGTAAATAGCAAATGATTCGTTTAGTGGATGCGTCCAGAGGGTTGATGTGCTTACTGTTACAGTGTATAGCAAACCTCTTCCATTTTGCTGCATAGCATGCTCTGGTGGTAGGACGTCTTGCTTGTTTAATGATTTCCATGCATTCTGGAGGTAAATCTAAATATCCAAACTCTATGACCTCAGGAGCCAGATCGCTAGGTTCAGTTGTTTGGGATCTGGGTGCATTATTTCTCCATGGTTCGGTGTAAGATGCATGGGTAATAATTTTAGCTTTTGATGTGGTACTTGTGAGAGTTGTAGCAGCGTGGTGAACCACGGCTGTCTTGCCCACGTGGGTGCCACTAGTATCATTGTCATTGAGTGTTGCTGCAGTTTTCGAACCAGTAACGGAATTAGTGGTAGAGGAGGGAACGCGTAAGCAAATTTGTTGGACCAATTTATCCATAGTGCATTGCCCTGGGACCGTTGGTGTGGGTACCTGGATGCGAAGTTTTTGCATTTTGCGTTCTGATGATTGGCAAACAGATCTATCTCTGGTTGCCCCCATTTTTGGAAGAATGGCTGCAGTATTTGGTCGTGCAGCTCCCATTCGTGTACCTGTTCTGACTGTCTGCTTAGGATGTCTGCTATCTGATTTTGAACTCCTGGTAGGTGTTCCGCTAACAGGTAGATTTTTTGAGGAATGGCCCATCTCCATATGTCCTGTGCTAGTTTGGATAGTTGGAGAGAGTGTGTCCCCCCCTGTTTTTGAATATAATACATTGCAGTCATGTTGTCTGTTCTGATCAGGACTGCTTTGCCTGTTATTTGTATTTGGAAAGCTTTTAGTGCTAGAAATACTGCTAATAACTCTAGGTAGTTGATGTGCAGTTTCTTTTGCTGCACACTCCACTTCCCCTGCACTGTGTATTTGTCCATATGCGCTCCCCATCCGGAGAGCGATGCGTCCGCTGTTATTATCACTTGTGGAATTGGCTCTAGGAACGACCGTCCCTTGGAAATGTTTTCTGTGTTCCACCACTTCAGAGAGCGATACGTCCGGTCGTTTACCAACACCAGATCTGTAATCTGACCTTGAGCCTGATTCCACTGTGTCGCTAGACACTCCTGTAGTGGACGCATTTGTAGCCTGGCATGTGGTATTAGCAGTATGCAGGAGGACATCATGCCTAATAGTTGCATAAACACTCGTGCTGGTAGTGAGTGTTGTGGTTGAAATCTTTGTATTAACCCGACCATTGTCTGTATCCTGATTGGGTTGGGGTATGCTATTGCCTTTTCTGTGTCTATCGTAGCCCCCAGGTATTGCTGAATCTGGTTTGGTTGCAGGTGTGATTTCTTGTAGTTCACCGTAAACCCTAGGTGGTGCAGCAATTGAATTGTCTTCTGTGTGTTGTGAAGACATTCCTCTTTTGACTTGGCCTTTATTAGCCAGTCGTCCAAGTATGGGAAGACATGTATTTGTTGTCTTCTTAGGTGTGCTGCCACCACAGCTAGGCATTTTGTGAACACTCTCGGTGCTGTTGTGACACCGAACGGAAGGACTTTGAACTGATAGTGTTGTCCTTCTAAAACAAACCTTAGGTATTTTCTGTGGGCTTTGTGAATTGGGATATGAAAGTAAGCGTCTTTTAGATCCAGTGTAGAAAGAAAGTCCCCTTTCTTCAGTAAAGGGAGTACTTGTTGGAGCGTGACCATGTGGAAATGCTCCGAATTTATGTAAGCATTGAGAGGTCTGAGGTCTAATATTGGTCTTAGGGACCCGTCTTTTTTGGGGATTAGGAAGTATAGAGAGTATACTCCTGTTCCCTGTTGATCTTTTGGGACCTTCTCTATTGCATGCTTTTGTAGAAGTGCTAGTACTTCTTCTCTTAATAATGTCAGATGATCTTGACTCATTGGACGCTGTTTGGGGGGGATGTTTGGTGGGGTAGCTGTGAGTTCCAGGCAATAACCATGTTGGATAATTTGTCTCACCCACTTGTCTGATGTGATGTTTTCCCAGACAGGTAGGAACTGTGCTAGACGTCCCCCGACCGGTGTTATGTGGTCTGGGGGGAGTTCTATGAAGTCACTGTTTTGGGGTTGAGGCATTGCGGTTGTTATTATTTCCGCGGCCTCTACCCTTGTTGTTGTTACCTCTGTAACTTATTATTTTACCTTCCTGTATTAACTGATCTGCCTTTTTCTGATGTTCCTTGGGGAGATGTGTGATGAGTTTTTCTAATTCATCATAATGTGCCCTGTCATAACGTGCGAGTAATGCTTGTGTATTGGCTATACGCCAGCTATTTGCCGCCTGTGATGCTACTCTTTTGCCTGATGCATCTATTAATTTTGACTCTTTATCCGGTGGAGGAGCCTCTCCTGTAGATAATGAGTTTGCTCTTTTACGAGCGTTTGAGACCACCAGCGAGTCCAGGGGTACATGTCCTTTAATAAAGATTGGATCCCTTGGAGCCGCCTTATATTTTTTATCAATTCTTGGGTTTAACACCCTAGCCCTCACTGGGTCTTTGAATATTTCTTCTGTGTGACTGAGAAGACCCTTCAACATAGGAAGAGTACCTGATGTTCTTTGTGCATTAGGTAGCGTCTCTAACAGGAAATCCTCTATTTGGGGTTCTGTATGTATATCTACCTTATGATATTTTGCTGCCCTATTAATGAGCTGCGCAAACCCTGTGTTATCATCAGGTGGTGAAGGCTTTGAGGGATATAACTCTGGGTCGTTGTCTTCATCTGACCCTACGTCATAATTTTCCCATGGGTCCTCCTCATCTGGGATGGTTTCGTCATCCCCTTGAGGTTCTCCCTCCCCTAGATCACTGTCTACATCAGACTGAGGTGTAGATGTATTTGGCATAGTGTGAGGAATAGGAGAAGAGGGTGTGACTTTATGTCTAGGAGAAGTAGGAGGAGTTGTATTTGTCCCCAGTGTTCTCTTTTCTGAAGGAAGAGATTTATCTTCTGTCTGTTCATTCTTTCTCTTCTTCGTCACAACTTTGCCAGTTTGCGGATCGATAAACAAGATCTTTTGTTTGGGATCTGTCTGTTGCTCCTGAATCGGTACCGAAGGCCCTGGTTCCGAAAGGTGCTTATGTTTTCGATCGTCAGTGTTCGGTGCTTTCTGCACCGAGTGTCTACTCGATTCCGACTTCCTGGGTATCGAGTGAATCTTGGACGACGAACCATGTTTATGTTTCGACATGGAATGTTTCGGTACCGAGCTTTCCCTTGTATGTAGCCTCGGTGTCGAAGTCGATGTCGCCCTTTTCTCGGATCCGACATGGTGGGAATCCGAGTGTTTCGGTTTCAGTTTCGGTTTCGTTGCCGGGCCCGAGGGCGGGGCGTCGGAAACTTTTTTCTGCGGTTTGACCGGGCTCGAAGGCGGGGTCGTTACCGCACGGGGTCGGTTTTTCGGTAAGGGGACGTCGTCACTCACGGTTTGTTGCTTGTTGAGTTCTTCAACCTCCGACTGGTCCCCTTCCGACCCCGACTGATCTTCTTCTTCTTCCATTAGCTCGTCTCCGAACAGCTCCGGGATCGCCTCCGACTGCATTCTTGAAACCTCGTGTCTTCGAGCTCGACGATTTCTAATCGTTAGCTTGGAGGAGAATGCTGCGCAGGCTTCGCAGTCCCTGGATTCGTGTTCAGGCGATAGACAGAGGTTGCACACCTCGTGTAGGTCCTTGTGTGGGAACTTAGCACCACACGTTGGACATTTCTTGAATGGAGTCCTTTCCATGGACTCCGGGCTTGACTGCGTCGAGAAAGTTCTCCTGTTCGTCGACGTAGGTCTAAGTTTTTTCTTCGATTTTGAATTTGCAACGTGTCGGAATGGAAATGAAACGCGTTCGATAACAATACCGTCGAATTGGAAAGGGAATACGCGCCGATTAATCACTTTTCTCTGAAGTTGATCTGGAGCGTCTCGATCCTCATCCGAACCCGATGGCGGAAAAAAACAATCTAAGGATGGAGCCGATGCCCATGCGCACTACCAACCAAGGGAGGAGTCACCAAGATACAAAAGACTCTACAAGAGAAAAACAAAGTGCAATCATCCGAGCCCAACACCAGATGGCGATCTATTCATAATGTACCATCTGCAGCCCATATGCCTCGAACATATTCTTGCATTAATTGCAGATATACAACTTTTGTGAATTCACAAAAGTTAGCCAACAAATAGTACTCCTAGAAAATATTTGTGACCTGCATTTTCGCATGTGTAAATTTGCTCATGCAAAAATGTTTGCAAGTTCACTTTCCCTCCAACCACTTTTTTTCCCAATCCAGGAAGAAGTTTCACATCTGCCATTGTCAGGAGTAAAGTTCCAACCTTTCTCAATATGGGAAAAAATTAGAGAAGAGTTGGTGAAAATCCTTAAAACATGCAACTTAGCAGGTTTGCAAAGGCTCAAAAGGGCATTCCAACACTGGAACTATTGCTTACCACTACCACCCAAGTATGTAAATCTGCAAAAACGTGGCAACATAAGGGAATGGCTAGTATTCAAACTCTACTATGGTATGAGCCCTGACATTGTTAGAGAGGCCATTATTTCTCACCTCATTACATGGCACTAAAGGGACAAGTGCATTTTGTTACAGGACAAGTAGATTTATGAAGCAACCTGTCCCATGGACAAGTAGATATTTTATGAAATTCCACACACTTGATATAATTACGTTTCTAAACATTCAGTTTGAAAGGTTTAACTCGGAGTTTTGCTATGCAATACAATGTCTGTTGGGACGGGAATGTCCCCTGCATAGTGTACCCTCATATACCCTGCCTTGCAAACAGTCGAAGCCTCACCAGCCTCGGGCTGTGCAGGTAAGAGTGGTGGGGCCTTGGTGATTTCGACAGACGACGAGCTAAATTAAATAAATAATACATTTCCCCTCGTCTGTCGAAACCCCTATGGCCTCACCACTCTAACGTGCCTGGGCCACGGCTGAGCCTCACGCTCTTATAGCAAGTGAGGAAAGGCGTAATCCTGCCTTTGACAAGTGTTTCATTTTGGATTTAGAGGGGTGCTCCATAATGACCATCGATTGGTGAACCCTGATTCTATTGCCGAGATCCTGAGTACATGGATGTACATGTGGAGTATGAGTTGACAAGTTTCATACTGTATGAAATTATGAATGAACCAGAGTGGCACAGGTCAGTGGGTTTCATTTTGGCTCCAAGATCTGTTCTTGGGTTAGTGCACAAGATGGAGGTGAGGCTACCCCAGATAATGGAAGTGTATTGCTGACATTCCTGAGATTGAAGGGAGGGAACCAAGACATTTAAATGGGCTAAGAGGAGACAGGGTCACTCTCAGAAATTTGATTAGACCATTTGATGCAGATGGCTGCTGGTTAGTTTTTCTGGAGACTGCTATTGGGTGCATGGTAGAATTTACAGGTGGGACTGTAGTTCGTATTGTCAGTGTGCTTAGTGTCATTCAAAAAGGGCAGCCTTTTGAGTCTCTTACTGATCATATTCTGGTGTGGTTATGATAGTCAAGTGTAAATTGCTCACACATCATTGTGCCTCTGTAGTGGGCACTCCAACCTGCAGACCACCTGGCTGTGAGACAATCAAGTCTGGAAGACAGAGAAGAACACATAAAAAGAGGACCAAACCAAATTGGTTCTGAACATGCAGATTGGGAAAACAGTAGAACATATCCAATGTTGGCTGTACCGTAATAGAGTGGGGGCTGTTAACCCACTTGTTGTTCCAGTAAGAAGCTACCTCTGACCAATGAAGGTGTGCGCCACTGAGTAGCTTGAGGACTACAGAGCTGGTGTCTGTCTGACAGCCACCTTCCCAGAGGCAAGATACATCACCTGGAGAACTTCCTTTCCTGTCCTGGAATGCCTGGAGAGTCCTGACTGAACAAAAAAGGGCAGGCAAGAGCCCGCCACAAGAAACTGACTTTTTGTGTGGACAAAGGTGGTTGACTCCGGGGCTGGGGTCCTTCCACCATGGATTTAAGAAACACATTACTGGTGCACTCCCAACTTCGACCTCGTCAATGAACACGAGCAGAGGCGCTATGGCACTGCTATAGTGTGACCAAGTGAATCAAGTAGTCCCCCCGCAATAACTTGATTTAGATTAGCAAATCTTGCAGGACCAATTGGGCAAAGTGCCCGTCTCGATTGACCGGACTGTCCATGCAGTAGTGCTTAGTGAATGTTTGCACTCGGGCCACGTTGCAACCTGGCAGATATCCAGGACCGGGTTTCCGAGTGCTAACTCAGTGGTCACAGCTTCTATTCTCTTAGAATGAGAATGCAAACCCTCTGAGAATTTCTTCTTGACCAATGCACAGCAGACCTTCATGCAGAGCATGATCCATCAGGAGATAGTTTGTTTCTGAACCGCCTTCCTTTTTTGGGCTCAGACATGGAAAACGTCATGCCACGCCGAATGATGCCAACTATCGGCGTGCAGGGGTACTACTCACAAAACGTTTTACTATCTATCGAGTCTGACGCCTGGGGTAATTCTAAGGTAAGGAATCCAGGGCTAGAAGTATCTATCAGATATGTGGCTAGCCTCAGCACTTCTCAAGTGCTGGCAATTTCAGACTATGCTGTCCAGAAGAAGGAGCTGCAGCTGCCATGTGGCATTTGCCCCTATGTGCTGAAGCACTGATTGGCTGCTCAAGGTGCTCGATCAGGCTCAGTCGTTCCTGCAACCATAACCGGTATGTGATACTCTTTGCATTAACGGGTACTGAGTCTTATTGTAAAATAGTACTGTTCCTTTTGATAAGAGAAGCACTGGGCTGGAGAATCAAGTTATTGTGCTGCTGGCTGTCTGTTGCACCTGTTGTACCTCCACATTAACCTCAGTGAGAAGCCTGTGTCTGATAGCCATTAGAAACACTGAGTGTCAAGTCTTGAAGGGGCTGTACTTGGCTTGTTTACAGAGCCTCATTAAAAAGGGCATGAGGACGGGGGAGCCCCAAAGGGAATAGCTGTTGCAGAGTAGCCTCTGCCTGCCCCGTGGCGGCATGCCCTGAAAGAGGTACAAAAGTGTACATGTATGCTACCCTAAGGAAGCTCAGTTGGGGCCCCTTCTCAGCCCATTACTTTAAAAAGTATTTATTTTGTCTTATAGAGCCGCTTTTCTCTTCATTATCACATAAGAGAGCATCTACAAATGTGCAATTCATTATTTCGGCTGTATAAATAAAACTTTATGTACTAAACTAAACGTTTGCTCCATGCATAACAAGAATCGAGCCCACATATAGGGTACACATAGCATTGCCATGTGGGCAGAAGCAGCAATATTTCTCAGTACATGTTTAAAAACTCACTTTTCATAAATATATAACTAAATCATGATGTGGTAGTGCACTGTCATTTACAGACAGCATATTTTCGATTGAAATGGCCACAAAACGTTACCACTAACATGCAGTTTTACTGATAACACTATATAGCGCATAAACAATGTTTGGAAATTGGGTTTCAACAAAAATATGAAAAATGTGCACATCATTAAGTAAAGTGTTCTGATTTCTTTTGAATCTATAAAAAAAAATCACTACAGAATTACAAAAATTAGTCTTCATAACTAGTGTAAGCTATTTCAGTGTTGAGTTAGAAATAAAGCCTGAAATCTTACAACCTTTCATTTCACGTGCTTTACACAGTGCGATTTTCACACAGTTCACTTCATAAAAAATCCTCTAACTTCAGTCACAGAAACCAAAGCAAATGTAGGAAGACAAACTGGCTTTTGACCTGAAAGCCAGCAAATGTGACAAGATAAGATTTAAAGGAATCTTTCTTGCTCATTCAAGCAAGACACCTGTTGTCAGCTATCCAGAATGGGCGAGTAGGCCCTAAAAATAGCTTGTCCTGGTTAAATCTGGTTCGCCATAGCGAGTGGAGGGAGAGAATTTTTCTAGCCCCGTCAGTGTGAAATTTACATACTAATGCGGTTTTCCCTACCTGTAGATCCACAACACCCTTTTTCCAAGGGAAAACTGTACTGTAGGAAAGTACCTCTTGTGACATGGTAATTCCCACTTTTTGCAACTGGTACCAATGTTTTTCAACTGATGTACACTGTGTCTCTGCTAACCAGGCCCCAGTGCAAGCGCTCTTTCTCTAAAACAAACTACATGTTCAATTGTTAAAGCAATGGGCAAGGACTTTAGTGTCCCTGTAAGTCCCTAGTTAATGGTACTCCTGGTACCTAGGGCGTGGGACCTAAATAGGGTCTCAAAGGGCTGCAGTATGTATTGTGCACCACCCTAAGGGACCCATACCCAAATCCATGCAGCCACCCATTACAGGCTGCGTGAAATGGTGCAAACCATTGTGAAAAAACAACATGGCACTCTCCCTGAGTCGTTAAAGTCTAGAAAAAATTCCCTTTGGGATATTCTCTTAGCATTCCAATTTTACACTCAGCATTCCAATTTTACACTCTGACCCAAGTTTCACTCAATAGACGACGGGTCAGTGTATTCAGTTGCCAGAAAGTCAAAATGTGAATATAATGTAAAAAAATAATTTGAGGGATTTTATTAGATTGGTTTATAAAAAAGTATGCAATTTTATCATTAAAAACCAAAACATATTTGGACACATTAAAAACAGTGAAGATAAAAAATCACAATGTGAATGGATCAATGATTGTGACAAAAAAAACACATTAGCACATCCTTTTTTACATGTGTAATACAACATACAATAAATATAATGGAAACTTGTTTTCTATACGTAGGCCAAAGAGCAACGCGTTTCGGAGGATTTACACTGGTCCAACCTCCTTCTTCAGGCTTGCTACAAGTGTGTTCCAACACTGTATATCTACATGTATATATATATATATATATATATATATATATATATATATATATATATATATATATATATATCTATATATATCTACATGTATATAATATATATATATATATATATAAAAAATTGTTTTTTAATTCATGACAACATAAAAAAAACAATCTATCTACTTTGGAAACTTAGTAATTCCTTCATTTATTAGGACAATTATTATTGGCTTATGCTATCTCACAGCATACTTTAAAAACTTGACTAAAATTATTATTGAGTTGCTGGCACTGTTTAAATGATGTGCAATAACAGAGAAAACCAGAAATTTTCTAACCAAAACTAACCCTAAAAGCCCAACATTCTATATGATGCCAAAAGTGCATAAGGATCTGTTTAATCCACCGCTACGTCCTATTGTCTCGACAAAAAACAGTATACATGAACCTACAGGACAACTGATAGACAAATACATGCAACCCACAGTACAGAAAATGGTTACCTATATCAAAGATTCCACAGATTTCCTGATCAGATTTTATATGTTAAAGTTAGCAACCAATGAACAACTGTTACTGTGTACTGCCGATGTTAAATCTTTGTATACTGCAATACCTCATGGAGAAGGTATTGAAGCTATGGAAGAAGCTATTCTATCTACGGATTATGATCAACCCATGCAAGTGTTCCTTATGGAACTTATAGTCTTCACACTTTATCATAGCTATTTCAAAATGGATGTGTATGCCAACATATATATGAAAGCATATGAAGAACAACTAATTTTGAGCAACCCAACATGGACAGACAATTTAAAAATGATAGTACTCTACATTGACGAAATTTTTATCTTATGGAACAATACAGAAGAAACTTTACAGAAGGCACTGTTGGAACTAAATGCTAAAAGCGAGAGAATACAATTGACCTGGGAGATATAAAAAACGTCCATCACTTTTCTGGATGTTCGAGTCAACTTACATCAAGGGAAAATAGAAACAGAAATGTATCGCAAAGAAATGGACAGGAACAATACTCTCCATTTCCATAGCTTTCATCAGGAACCATTAAAAGCACATCTACCCACATCACAGATGATGAGAGCAAAAAGAATTATCTCAAATGAAGACAAAGTAAAGAGTGCATTGGAGACCATGGGAGAAAGATTTTGCAACAGAGGATATCCAAATCACTTAATAAAACAATCTATAGAGAAAGTGAGTCGCATACCTAGGAAGGATCTACTGAAAACAAAACCTAAGGCGAAAGAAGAAAGGATGGCAATTGTGTCTAAATACTCTACTATGAGTTATAAATTCAAAAAGATCATCAGAAACCATTGGAACATTTTACGAGCGGAACTTGATTTTGAACAAGCCTTTGAACAACAACCGATTTTTGCCTTTACGAGGGGCAAAAATTTAGGGGAAATATTGAAACAAAAAAGTCTAAAAGAAACGTGTTTCCGAGGAACGAGACCTTGCCTACAATGTGGGCACTAATAACATACATGAAACTGGACTACAATCCAACGAATGAATTCCAAGCCATATTGCAATCCTTGGTTTCAAAAGCCCACGAGATGGGCATCATTGAAGATCGTACAAAAAATTACTTGTTGTGTTCACATCCAAGAAGCCCTTCGATCCAAATTTCACCGAAGATATATAAAAATCTTTATGACCCATCAACCAGACCTATCGTTTTCACCAGAGGATCGTTACACGAACCAGTAGGCAAATTTATAGATAAATATTTACAGCCACTCGTGACTAAGTTGCAAAGCTACATTAAGGATACCACTTCATTCTTGCTGAAACTTTCTGAAATCCAAAGTGAAGAATCAGAATCCCTAATACTTTGTACAGCAGACGTTAGTTCGCTCTACACGTCCATCCCCCACCAAGGAGGAATATAAGCTTTTGAAAAGGCTATTGTAAATAGCGACATCAAAAAACCTATGCAGGAATTTCTCATGGAACTAATGCTATACACCCTCTACCACAGTTATTTCATCCACGACAACAACTGGTACCTCCAACTATCCGGAATGTCGATGGGAAACTGTGCGGCTCCAACGTACGCCAACATTTACATGCAGAACTTTGAAGACACGTTCATTTATGGGAACACCTATATCAATGACAGAATCAAATTATAGGTAAGATACATTGATGATCTTTTTATATTTTGGAAAGACACCAAGAATTCTCTACTCAATGCCTTGAATAACTTAAATACCAAAGATGAACGTATAAAACTCACTTGGCAGATCAGTGAATCTTCATTGTCCTTTCTGGACGTAAACATCACGGTCACTAATCAATGATTTCTAACCGACATGCACCGCAAACCCACAGATCGCAATAACTTGCTTCATTATACAAGCTTCCACCAGGGATCTTTAAAAAAAACACTTGCCATATTCACAAATGCTCCGAGTAAAACGAATAGTCTCTGATGAAGAAACTTACAACCAAAGAATTAAAGAAATGCATGATCGATTCGCCGAAAGAGGGTACCCTGACACAGTCCTCAAAGACGCCATCAAACGCACGGAAAACATCAACAGACAAGATGCATTAAAGAAAGTCTACACGCCCAGTGAACCCCGGATTGTACTAGTTTCTAAAATTTCCACTGCCAGTGCTAAATTCAAAAAAATAATCCTCAGACATTGGCCAATCCTACAGATGGAACCCGACTTTAACAACCTTTTTAAAACTCAACCAATATTCGCATATACCCGCAGCAACAATATTAAAGAGATTCTGGGCAAGAAAACTACAATTGACAAAGACTTCAAAGGAACCCTCCCATGCTTGAATTGCAGTAACTGCAATTGTATCATCAGTGGTAATAACATCACACACCCTATGAAAGGCCATACCATTAAACTTAAAGTAAACGCCACCTGCGATTCCGCCAACCTCATCTACGCCATCAAATGCCCATGTGGGAAACTATATGTCGGTAAGAGAGAAAGAAAAATAAAGGTACGCATTAATGAACATAAGTCAAGCATCCGTACCAAAAATCTAAAATCCAACGTTGCCGCTCATTTTTTGGAATCAAGACACACTATCACACAATTAAAGTTCATCATTTTGTAAACTGCATGAAAATTGAAGGGAGAGACAATCACAAATTCCTGTTACGACGCGAAATTGAATGGATCTATCATCTTCAGACATTGAAACCACTCGGACTCAATGATCGTATAGAATATAGTTGTTATCTATAATCTGTGATATGTACCTTTGCTCTTACAATATGTACCTTTGCTCCTATGATATGTCCCATCTGCACCATGGTGTATATCTTTTTGCTCACACCCTATTGCCCATATTCTTTTAGTCACTTTCTCCTGTTTACGATTAGTCCTTTGTTTATTTTCAGTATCCCTGCCAGCATCCATTAGTGTAGTCCGCTCACCTTTTCCACCACCTTCCCTTATTTACGTCATTACTAACACACCCCTTTCACCAATTCCACTTACGTTAGTCCTTCGTTTAGGTCCACTTGTCCCACCCACCAAGAATACTAATAGAGAAACCCCTATGGTTTCTTCACTTTCGACAAACCATTTGATGACACACCACGTCAACAGCGTTCGCGCTCACAAGTAAGATTAGTGACTATGCTCGTCACCGAAGCATAGGGTATATTACGGCCAGTTACGAGGCCAATACTAACGATTTTCAACTTTGTCTCTATTTATTTAGATCGTCATGTCCTCCACAGAGGCCGGTGACCCGTAAGTCCAGTCCTTTACCACTCCCTCATCCGAACCCCGAGCACTTATTATCTTCCCTGCGCACAGTCGTCAGATAAACTACCACATGTCGGACACTTACTTCCCTCACATTTGGGGTGATTTCATACGATGCATGATATGTGAAGTTGCTTTCTGTATCGGTTTTCTTCGGGTTCTATTTATCATGAGCACTATTTCCACCACCTTAATCTGCTGTGTTTACCTAATTTACTGACAGTACGTCGTATCTTTCCTCATTTTCAGTACTCCTTGATAAAGGGCGAGGATAGCCCGAAATGCAATGGAGTTGTACTTTTCTGAAGCTACCACGTGTATTGATCTAAGATATGAAACTTCATGATATGCAGTAAATATCATTAACCTAAAAGAACGTATTTTGAAAAGAAAAATAAATAACAAAACTCAGAAGAAATTTTGGATTTATTTTCATAAACCCAAGAGAGTTCCTCGCATACAGGGATGCACATGCAGTTCTAGCGTGCACATTTCCACAGGCAATGCAATAACATCATCAGGGGGAACACAGTGACGCATCCGATGAAAGGACACACCATCAAGTTGCATGTAAACGCAACCTGTGATACAGCAAATGCAATATATATGTTTAAATGTCCCTGTGGGAAAGTGTACGTGGGGAAGACCACGCGCAAAATCAAAATAAGACTTAATGAGCATAAGTCGAACATTAGAACTGGAAATGTGAAATCGACAGTGGCCACACATTTCAAAGAAGAGAAACACAATGTGTCCCAACTGAAATTTTTGATTTTGGAAACAATTAATAAAATAGAAGGACGGGACAACAATCGTTTTCTCCTCCAAAGGGAAAACTACTGGATGTATCTTCTGAACTCCCATAAGCCATTTGGGCTCAATGATCGTACCGAATTCACTTGTTACCTTTAAACACATAGGACATTGTGAATGGTTCACTCTTTTTAGTTGTAATTAGATCTAGGCACTTAAGTGCTTCAGCCTTGCCTATAAGCTTGGACGTCTGTACATTTACCCAGTAGCTCATGAGACATGCCCTCATTAACGTTATCATTTTTGCTAAATCTTTATTATCATTTTCAATGACTTGGATACGCGCAAACTTTATTATTTTTCAATGACTTGGATACGCGTAAACTTTATTGTCAACAAAGCGTAGTGTCAGATTAAACAGTGGGTATGTTACCCTTCTCATTGGCCTGTTTTCCGATCATGTGATCGGAGTTCGGGCCAATCAGAACTCACCATTCTATTTGAGGCTGCATTGTTGTTATTAAATGTAACGCTATAGGCCAGATGCACCGCTAATGTATGCATCATTTGGATTGAGCTAAGGAAGACGGCTAAAGGCGTTTCTTCGTCGGAAAAGTAAGTTTAGAAACATTGCGACAACGTGGTTTTTGCAAACAGCTAACTGTTTTAAGAGTTTCAGATAAAGTGAGTTGCTCAATGTCATTTTACTTTACAGTTATGTTGTACCTTTCAGTTGATGCGTTATTGAAGAATTGATGAACATGAGCACAAGTGAGTGCCAAGTTGGCATTATTTTTGATATGCACGTTACACAGCACCTATGCACTGGGTTAATCACGTTTGTACACAATTTTGATCACAATGTTTGCTTGATTAGATGCTTGTAAACGGTAATTGAACCATTCATTGATTGGTATTTTTATACCTTGTTTCAGCTGATTGTCCCTGATGAAGGTCAACTATGACTGAAATGCATTGGACGAATGTATTGAAAGTGATTATAATCCGAAAAACAATGATTCATGAATGAAAAATGAACTTTTGAAAAACTTAAGAATGAAATAAATTCGAAAGAAGTAAAACATATGTTTTGGTTTAATATTTGGAGTAAATCTGGGACAGCCAGAAGGATTTATAAGCTGTGCAACAGGGGATGCTCTCACAGTTGGATGGGGAGCACGACATTGTGACTGTTTACATAATGACACAACACATTTGAAAACCAATTATCTGAATACTCAAACATCCTATGTATTCCTCATTGCACTCACTCATAACAATGTTTCACACTTGAATAGGATGAAAAACTCTATCCCTTCTTGTCAGATGACTTGATATTTCTTGGATTTACAAATCTCTCCCTACAGCCTGGAACAAACTTAATCGTCCAGGTATTTATATGCTAATAGGTGAACCTTTTTTAGAGGGGTGACCATACCTTCTTTCTAGATCTATTTCTATATCTTCCAGTTACTGGAAGTTTCGGCGCGATTTTCAGCTAATCAACCTGAGTATAAAAGGAATGAGGCGCCAGGGTTCTATCAGATAACCGTGGCGTAATTTTCAAGAGATTTTTCAATCCCGGTAAGGAGCCTCGTGGTACTATGAAGTACGTTGGGAGATGTGGGCTGGGTTAGATATTGCGTGATGTTTTCTGCCCATATGGCGTTAGCCTACTAACTGTGTATTAAGTGATACTTGTGAGCAGGAACTTGATTGTCTTTTTTGACTTGTAGAACCGGGATTTTTTAATTTATTTTAAGAGCCTATTTGATATGATGAAGTATCCTTTGTGGATTCAAAATTTGGAAATTGCCTTGGAAAAATCTAGGAAAGCCTTCTTTTAGGAACCACACAAGCTTACAAGCATTCTTCTCTCATGCAGAGCATAGTAGGGGTTGCTGCCTCTTTTAGACAAGTTATTGCGAGGCATACATTCGTTTTTATGTCCTGTATTTCTGCACAAATGTATGAGGGGTAATAAACATGAAACGCGGCGCTAGCAACCTCGAGCTTTTGTGGCCAGCAGCAGGTACTTCAAGGCCCAGGATTCCAGCGGGGGCTGCGGAGCACACCGGCAGCCCCTCCCCCTTACCTGTGGGGGCTATTTCAACTCCTTGTGTCTCCCGCTTAGCGGAAGACGCAGTGCTAGCAACCTCAAGCTTTTGTGGCCAGCAGCGGGGACTTCAAGGCCCTGGAATCCAGCGGGGCCGGGGAGCAAACCGGCAGTACCTCCCCCTTACCTGTGGGGGCTATTTCAACTCCTTGCGTCTCTCGCTTCGCGGGAGACCCGGCGCTAGCAACCTCGAGCTTTTTGTGGCCAGCAGCGGGGACTTCAAGGCCCAGGAATCCAGCGGGGGCAGCGGAGCACACCGTAGTCCCTCCCCCTTACCTGCGGAGTCTATTTAACCACCAGCATACTCCCACAACGCGGGACGCGCGCGGGCGGTCGCCAGCTAAGCCCGTGCCAAGGGCGGGCCGTCTGTGGGCGTCGGGGCTGGACTGGGCCACCCCACCTGACATCGCCTCCGGAAGGTACTGTTGACATTGCACGAGGTCCCAAGTCATGGGGAAAAGAAAATGTATGGAGGGAGGGAGTGAGGCCGCGAGTGTGCTGGCAAAGGGGAAAAAGCCAAGGAAGTCTAAGTCTAAGTAATGCACGCAGGGGGGAACTGTGTTATGGACTGCATCGATGAACTAATTGAGGAATGTGGAGCACTACTTACGACTAAGCCCCTTTCAAACAGGAAGCTAGAAAGGGGGGTGAAAAGCCCCGTGGAGGCCTGGGGGGGGGGGGGCCAAGCAAGGCCCAGTGGTGGTTCCTGATATGTTCTTAGGGAAAAACAAGGTGATAGAGCCCAAGAACAAGGGAACGCTGAGGGGGAAAATGTGATTACTTGCATTGGCATAGTACAAAGACCTACCTGCCCTACTGTGGTTGATCCATCAATTATCATTTGTAAAAATAGGTTTTCAACCTTAGCAAATAATGATAACTGTAGCTCCACACCTGAAGCTGAAGTATTCCAATCCAGCACACGGGAGACTGACGTCCCCCAAAGAGTTAGTGAATTATCGTTGGCAGGTTTTCATGATTCTTTCACTCCTGCAGTAGAAGACAGCAATGCCCTGACCATTGTGGTGGAACAATTATGTAAACTGGTTGAGGGCATGCAGGCCAAGATTGAAAGCCTTACCGCCATAGTAAATAACACCATGCTGGGTTCTGGCCCCTGCCCTACCTGCTTAGGAAATAAGAAAACAAGTGGTGTAGCTATAGATCAGGGAAACGTGGTAGCCCATCATAGTATGTCCCATGCAAGCAAAGAAAGCACTCCTAGCCAACCTGGTGTTTTGTATAGCGAAGCTGCAAGAGCAAAGGGGTTGCCGTAAGTCCCCTACGGAAATGGGGTTAAACAAGCAAATGTAATACCAGGGGAAACACAGCTAAGGGAAAAGGGCGGTGATTCTAAGCTGAGTGGTAGATACTGTGACCAATCGAACATGACCATAAAAACTAATAATACAATTCTTGTTAAGAGCATAGGCGATCAACACCATCACACTTATCAGAATGAAACACCGAAAGTCTATATGGTGAATGTCCCGAAACTGAGCCCTGGTAGGGATCGAGAATCAAGTGAATCTCTAACTAACAAGGCAATCCACTGGATTAGGTACGTCAGGGGTTGTTGATCTGTGATAACAGACGATATTGTTAGAGCCCATAGGATTACATTTCAAGGGGACAAAGCAGATTGTATTGAATTGGTCCTCACAAACGCAAATATGGGAGATAACTTAATACAGCTGGAGTTTAGAAATTGCTCTCCAGATTATTCTGCCATACAAATGAGATCCTTTCCCCCCCAGAATTGGTTGACCAGAACTGAAAAGCGATCACGCAAAAGCGAACTAGGTTGCTCGGGCTTAGATTATAACGACTGACTATCTGATCAAGCTGACCAAGTAGGCCTTGCCGTTTGCCCAGTAGCGGAAATTCTGAGTACGCATATAGATTTTAATTTATGCATTCCCTCCATACCAGTAAGCCCGAGGCCATTGGAAGATCATGTTAACACTATGCCAAGCTGTGTATCAGTAAGACCAAATACAAATACGAATTTTAACCCTCTAGATGACTCCGACAAATTTGGATCGATCTTATCTTGGAATGTTGTAGGTCTGAAATCGAAGGTCGAAATTCCGGAATGGGCGTCGTTTGTCATTTTGTATGATATCTGCATATTTCAAGAAACTTGGCTACTTGGTGCCCAGCATTTTCCTGGGTTTTTAAATTTTAGTGTATATGCAGAAAAGGGTGAAAGATGGCGACCTTCAGGGGGCTTAGCTATCTGGATCAGGCAGGACCTCGATGTTAGTATAAAGGTGCTCCACTCAAAACATAGGGATATACAGGTTGTTACCCTTAAGTATAGACACGAAAAACCGGTAGATATCTACAATCTATATGCGAGGAGTACAGGGGGTAAGAAATCGGAGACTATAGCCGCCCTAGAAGAACTTATAGAAAGTCACTCCCAGCAATCAAACATAGTTGTAGCAGGTGATTTTAACCCTTTCGATGCTGATGACGAGCTCAGCTCGTCATCACCCACGGGTGTCGTGTGCTGATGACGAGCTGAGCTCGTCATGGGAACAGCAAAATGGCAAAATCCAGCACAGGAGGGGGAAAACGCCTAGCAGCCAACTTTTGAGCCGTTGTTAAGTGGCGAATGGAACATTTCGGACGAAGAAGATAGGCAGTGGGGAGTTCCTAAATTAGAATTGGAGCCAGTAAAGTGGTGGACCGAGTTAGCAATTCAGATTAATTCATTTTGTTTGAACAAGGGATTGAGAGCAACCAATGGCAGGTCGCCACAAGATAAGTTAGGTGCTACCACTTTCAAGAGTGGCCTACGAGAAAGTAGAATTGATTATATCCTGGCGAATCTTGGATTGTGGAAGCACCTTAAGGGTATGTTGGTTGTTGACAGGGTTGAGAATGATCACAACCCTCTATGTATGTACCTGTCATATTGGAAGGCACCTACGGATGCTAGGGGGCTGACTGAAGGGTCCTCCACAAATATAGTTCTTGCGAGTCATATGCGCCACGTAAAATGGGCCAAAGTGTTAGAATGCTATGACCATATACATTTTATCTCAAGTAAGCTAGAGCAAGCGACAAGGGAGCTGGGGGTATATGCCAGTAGTGGTGAAATGGCTCTAGAATTAGAATCTGGTACCAGGACACATGATTCATTATTTAACAAATTAAAAAGTTTGTTTGTTAGGCCGTGCAAGGAGAACAAGGCACAAACCCATTATTTCCCATGTTAGTATACTAGGGAGTATAGGCAAGCTCACCAAGATTTGGGTTGTGCTATTAAACTTAGATCGAGCATCAGTGTACGCCTTGCAAGGGTAGCATATAAGAGTGTAGTATCCAAATCCAAGCGAGCCTGGGATGAGCATAGGTGGCAAGAGCTCAAAGAAGCTAGTGCCCCAAAGAATTCGAAATGTTTTTGGAACATACTCAAGTGGGGTTGTGAGGGCCAACCAGAAAAGCCGCAAAATTGGGTAGCGCAAGAAGAGTGGGTGGCTTATTTTAAGCCGCAATATGCTAAGGGTGTGGAATCAAATACAAGTCCAGAGGTTATCCACACACCCTTCTTGGAAGATGCATTCAATACAGGGGATGTAAATTGTGCTTTAGATTCAGTGGTACCAGGTAGGGAGCCAGGTATAGATGGAGTCCCAGCAGATACTTTCTTGCATGATAGAGACTCCAGTGGAAGGTATATACTATTGTTGGTAAACCTAATAGAAAAGGGAGCACCGATACCAGAATCGTGGAATGGTGCGGAAATTAAATTATACCAGTTTTTAAGAAGGGGGATAAGTCACTCCCCAGTAATTACCGCCTAATCAGCATGATTGATACCATGCAAAAGATTTTTGGCAGGCTTATTTTAAACAAAGTGCAGGAGTGGGAGCTGGAGCAGAACATTCTATCTCACCTACAAGTGGGATTTAGAGCCTGTATTAGCACAGTCGACCGAGTATTGCATTTTGCTATGCTTTACTGGAAGGCTGTAAAATTAGGTGGTGGTAGTTTATATGCTGCCTTTGTTGATTTAAGGGCAGCCTTTGATCTTGTCCCACGCCCGATCCTGTGGTCTGTTTTACACGATATGGGTATGCCTCGTGCCCTTCTCTCACTAATTATGAGACTCCACAAACACAACTATGCGCAGATCAGGTGGGGTTCTCCTGGAAGCGTTACGAGACAGTTTCCAGTAGAAAGAGGGGTACGACAAGGATGTGTCCTAGCGCCAACCCTGTTTTCATTGTATATCAATGACATAGCAAAACTACTGATTGAAGCCAATGTTGATGCCCCAACTCTAGCTGGTGCGAAAGTATCCATTTTAATGTTTACTGACGATTGTCTAATTATTGCTAAGACCCCGATTGGATTGCAAAAAGCATTAGGAATCTTTGAAAATGTTTGCACCAACCGAGGTCTGGAAGTGAATGCTTTAAAGTCTAAATTTATGTCTTTTAATCAACACAAATCTTATAAGGGCAATGTATTTATGAATAAATTACCCCTTGAGCAGGTCCAGGCATTCAGTTATTTGGGTGTTAGTATTCAACATGATTTGCGCTGGAATCAGCAGGTTGAGCTGGCAACGCTTAAACACTGCCAGCTCGCTGGAGCACTGAGCCTAGAACAAGCCAAGAGGGCCGTAACTTCCTCTTGCAGAAGTTGCAAGTGATCCCCTGACACGCGGTGGTACTGCGGTGGCATGGCTGGAGGGGTCGCCTCGAATGGGAGGGAGTACCCCCTTCGGACGATTTGCAGCACCCACCTATCCGATGTGATGGAGCACCAGTGGAGGAAGTGATGGCGAACCCTGCCCCCAACTGTCGTCAAATGGGCCTGAAAGCTCGGACTAGAAAGGCTTTGAGGCGGATGCTGCAGGGGTAGATGTGGACTGGCCACGCCGTTGTCCCCTGTTACCGCTGTGACGGTAACCACGCCCACCGCCGCGCTGAGTGTTAGTCTGCGGCCCGTGGCTGGCAGGACGTGTGGGGGCGCCCCTTCCGTGGTCACGAAAGGAGTGCTGGGCAGAAGATTGCTGGTGCGGGGCCGACAGGCCCAAGGACTTGGCCGTAGCCCTGTAATCCTTAAAGCATTCCAGCGCACTATCTGCCTTGCCACCGAAGAAGTGTCATGTCCATAAGGGTGTTCTGGACATCGGCCAAGTAGTTGGCGGACCTCACCCAGGCGTGGCGGCGAACCGTGTTGACCGATCGCAACCCCAAACTAAGTGAGGAGAACATCTTCTTGCCGAATTGCTCATACCTCTTGGATTCCGGATCTGGTGGTGCAGTCGGGAATGCGGATTGGGAAGTAGAGGCCTGGATAACCAGGCTCTCGGGGGTGGGGTGGGTGGACAGGAAACAGCCTAGCAACTTTCCTATCTACAGGGGAACCTGTAGCGGGCCTGGACCAAGTGCCCAACAGGACGTCCGTGAGACCCTCATTAAACGGCAGTATTGGCTCTGAGAAGCTTACCTGCGGTTTAAGGACCTTTGTGAGGATGTTAGATGCTGGCCTTGGCCGCCCTCGTCAGCACCACACTATAAGCAGCCCCCTCCTCCGTAGCCACGGTAGGAGGGGAGACAAAACCAGTGCCTGGGGAGGTATCCAGGCCTCTGGCTTCCCCTAGTTCCTGTGTCCAGTCCTGAAATAACAGGCACTCACGTGCCAGAGGGTCCTCAGACCCCCCCCAGTCTCCCTCGTCGTCCATCTCCTGGAATTCAGGGGTAAAGGATGGACCCAGATCCTGAAAGAATTCCTCTTCGGACGGCGAATATGCGGCGCCGAGCGACGCCGCTCCGATGCTGGATCCGGACCGAGGGGTGGACCAGGGACGGCGACGTGTGGGGACAGCACCGGGGGTGACACCCTAGGGGTCTACGCCGCCGGGGTCGTAAGGTTGACCAGCGGCGACCCGGATCCAGTGGGGTCTTGCGGCGCCGAAACCGAAGTCACCAACGGCGCCGGGGCCGAAGCACCCGGCCCGCTTGGGCTCCCAGTCGGGACGCGGAACCCGACCGAGGAGTGAGCGACCTCATGGCCATGAGGAAGACTTCGATCTCCTGCGGCGTCGCGTTCTGCCCAGGGAACGGCGGGTATGGAGCAGGCCGCGACAACGGAGGCTCCGGCGGAGCCGCGTGGGCGGTGTCACCCGAACCGCCGGCCGCATCACGCGAGCGTCGGGGTGAGTCAGAAGAGCGATGAATATTTTCTAGATTTTAACGTCTCTGTGGTGTCCTGTCCCTTTGGTGTGTTGGACCCCTCTCTCGTTTTTTAGAGACTCTCCCTGAGTGCCATGCCTACAGACACAGCATGCAATATATGTAAGTCACCCCTACATCAGGCCTTAAAGCCCTAAAGGAGGGTGCATTATATTGCATATGAGGACACATCTGCATAAGCAGAAATGCCCCTGTGATGCCTAGTTTCATTGCTGGACATAACAAATGATCAGGGAGCCATTTTAAGTATATGTACTGGGCACTGACCATTATGAGTTACCCAACGACATAATGGCTTCACTGAAAATAATGATGTTTATTATCAAACACCTTGTCTAGACAAATCCATACTTATGCCTGTATTGGGTTTGTCCTGACATGCACCCAGAGGGCACCTTAGAGTTTCCCCCTGAATCCTACTAGTCTCTTAGGTGCTGGCTGACTGGTATCGTCCAGTCTGCCACCACAGACAAGTTTCTGACCCCCTGCAGGTTAGAGCACACAATGTCGGCGGTCAGAAACAATGCCTGCTCCAGAAGAAGATGTTTACACCTCCTCCAGCAGGATCGTTAGTGTTTTAGCATATCAAGGCCAGAGTCTTCAAAGCCTCTACCAATCACGATATGCGACCCTGCCCCCCCAAGACCCGGCGTGTTCTCCTCAGACTAGTCACATCCCAAAGGTGGGCTTCTTGAAGTGGACAACGAACGAAAGGTTTCACCATCTTGTTTTTAGTTGAACTAGGAACTCTGGCTCACGGTTATGCCCCTTTCCACAGAAAGTGGTCATATAGCAAGTGTCGACACCCCAGGGATAGGTAGGCCATTGGCTACTACCTTACACTCCCCTCAATGCCCCTAAATTCAGTATTTAGGTGTCTTCCTGACACCAGGAACGCAGGGTAGTCTACTGGGAACAGAAAAAGTACCAAGAAGAGCCAAATAAGGAAAAACCGTGGACCAGCTTCAGAATTGGTGTCAAAGCCTGCAGGTCACCTGCTGTCCTGACTACTGCAAGGACTGGACTTCCAGCAGTTTTACCCACTCCTAAAGCCTTGGAGGGCTGCCAGCACTTTGCCAACCAGTCAGCATCTCCCTTGAAGTAGAGAAGCCACTTCCCTGTAGTCTGCAGGCACTGACCGCATCTGCCCGGTACACTATTCTACTGATCACCAGGTCCACAGAGGAAGCAGCATCCCAGGATAAGGTATTTGTGGCTCCCAGAGGTGAGCCTGGTCTCCTAGCGAGCTTCGAGCCACTAGACCCTCCTGGAGTCCCCAGCACCAATACAATGGGTAAAGGAGTAATTGCAGCAGCCAAGGTTTGTTAAGTGTCCAGTCCAGACACCAACCATTCCAGGACTCACCTAACGACAAGGGACATCAACATCACAGAGGATAGCACCAAGAGTGGCCCCATTATCCTGTTTGCATCCATCACCAGGTCGACCCCAAGAAGTGAGAGCTACAAACACACGCGACCCGCCGGACAAAACACATCTGCACTTGAGTCCCACAGCCTGAGTCTGAGCCAACCGACGATGCCCCCTTGCTCCAGAGACCCTCAAGAGCAGAGCCTTCTTTGGGTTATGCCCGACTTGTCCCAGAGTCACCATCTGCAGTTTTTTACTTGTAACAGGTTTCGCCATTGACTTTACCGTGTAGTGCTCAAGGCTACCATTGTGACCAGCATCTCTGCACCTGGACACACCAGGGCAGGTAAAACCAAACTGCTAGTGGTTCTATAGACCTGAAGTCCAAGATATCAACTCTAACAACCGTTTGCAAGAGTACCTATGCAATGCATGTTTCCACATAGGATAACATTACTGTGTTCTAGGCTGTTCCCTCAAATCAGACAGCTTTTGCTATTCTGCTGTTTTTCTGTGAAAACGATATTGCCGAAAGTCTTGGTGTCGAAATTAATATTGAAATGTATGTTATTTTTCTAAAATGGTCTAGATTTTTTTCTTGAGTGTGACTCATTTGTTGACTCGTGTGTACAACAAATGCTCAACACTCCCCTCTGATAAGCCTAGAGCTGTGCGACCACACTACAAAAAATAGTGCACTATGGGATTGTTAAATCAAGCTCATGTAAACCAATAAGCGTCGTCTGGACTTTCTGCACAGTATCACATTTGGAAGCCATCTTTCTACAACCATGTTGTGCAACAGCATTCAAATTTACGTGAGGCCTCACACATTGAGGGAGGAGCAGGACACGTGCTAAATGAAATGCTTGCTAGTGTATGCTTGCAGACAAAGTGATCATAAACTTGCTGGGTCTGCTTCGTACTTTCCTCTTCGTTCAGGCAAGAATCTCCAGGCATTACAGGAACGGAAAAACAGTTCTTCCTCCAAAACAGACACCAATTGTTGTCCCCTTACCTTTGGGAAGCTGGTTGTCAGGCAGACACAAGATCTGGTTGTGCAGTAGCCCTCTGGGTACTCAGAGGTGCACACCCTCATTGGGCAGAGAGAACTTGTTACTAGAACACCAAGTGAGATTGCACCCTTATGAAGGTACATCAGACAGCGGATATCTTTTCCTGTGTTCCCAGTCGGCAGTTTCAGTACCGCCTTGCTTGGCTCTCTTCTCATGTGTCCATCTCAGGCTGTCTTCCAGACTCAGACAGCGAGCAGATCGAGCCAAAGTTCTTCCCATGGTTTTTCCTGTCCATGATTGCTTCCATTTAACGTGTTGAATTGTGGGATTTGCAGTCCTAAATCTCTGTCGTTTTTGCCTCGCGTTCTGGGTGACTATCCTTTTTCCCTCCAGATTTCCCCTTGTCTCTGTGCTAAGACCTGTATGTTAAGCAGTGCACCCCAGCCACCATTTTGTGTTAACAAGTCAGTGAAACCAGACACTCCCTCCCCCTCAGCCCCCCTCCCCCAGCAACAGGGATGGTCTACATCAGTGGGTGCTCTAATGCAGCAGTAATCTTCTGTGTGCTGTTTAAAACTGCGTTGAATAGGAACTGTGCACTTAGTTTTTGTATAAAGCTTTACTCCCTCTCCTGTCCAAAAAGCGATTGTCAGAGGACAAGTTAGGCCTTTACCTGCAGAAGTCCAAAGTGTGGATTGAGTCTGTCTGACTCCTAGGAGATTCTGAACAAGAGAAGCAGTTCCTAACTCCCTGGCCAGCAAACCTTGTCTGAGGTGGCTGAGACCTTATATAGTCTGCTAGTGGTTGGTACATGTATACACTGATTGGTGGTTGTATCTTATGTTTTTATTGGATTAGGGTTAGTGTCCTCATTGATTGGGTATTAGAGGGTTCCGATTGGTGTCTGGGTCTGTGATTCAATCAATGTAGGGTTGGGACTAGGGCTAGGGTTTGGATTTCTATTGGAAGTATGGTCTAGGGCTTCCTGTGTTATTGGTTGTTGAGACTAGGGTGGGGCTAGGGTTAGGCCTTTAATTGGAAGTAGCGATTAGGGCTTCTGGTGTGATTGTTTGCTGGACTAAGTGTGGTACTAAGAGTAGGGTTAGGCTTTCTATTGAAAGTAGGGACTAGGGCTTCCTGTGTCATTGGTTGCTTGGACTTGGGTTGGGACTACTGGTAGGGCTAGGGCCTTTACTGGATGCAGAGATCTGGGTTTTTGAAAGTTATTGGGTGCTTGGACAAGGGCTGAGTTTGGCTGTAAGGTCCTCGTCTCCTATTGGTTCTAGATTTTAGGGCTAGTGTTGTGACTGGATAGTGTTAGGGCTAGGGTTCCCATTGGCTGAAGGGGTCACCTGATTACTAGGGCTATAAAAGTCCAAGGCTTAGGGTGTATCAGCCCGGGCGTCGAGGCTAAGGGCATAGAGGATAAGGGCAATTACCTGTTTGAGCCTGTTCAAGACTTGTCGGTACTAGGGCCAGAAATGCTGCCCATGTTCACATTCAGTAATAGTTACCCCACACCGTTCACAATCATAGTAACACATTCACACTAAATGTACATCACACACAACCCTATGCACGGACCAATGTACCAGCTTGCACTACAAACCCAACCAAACCACATCTATACACCCTTCTATTCCAACTACCACACATACCCACCATCACCTACAAACAGTACACACCTCTATCTTATACCACTAACCAATCCACTCATCACTAACACAACTCCAATCAACACAATATGTAACTACTTCCCATCCAGACACACGCTCCTTGCTCTAATTACACCTAACAGACCATCTTTTATCACTAACAAAAGTATATTCATCCTTCCACCATTAGTCCAACAAACACCCTCCTCTCCCTATTACCATAATAACACTAACGCACAACACACACTGCACACCACCATATTTTTTTAACTCATGCAACAAATCAGTCTAAGACAAACACACTCTCCTCTACTTCATTCACACAACATACACTCAACTCAAACACATCACCACCCCCTCTACCTTACAACCTCCTCTCACAAACAATACTATACCACCAAATCCACTGCATGAAACAAATATACTAGCACCCCTTTTCACTACTCCTAAAAAAAAAACATATCACAGACACACCAACGCAACACGTCCAAATACATACTATCACAAAATACAAACATAAACCCAACTTTCAAACCACACAAAGGAACAAACTCCAATGCCAAGCTGTCTTCTTCCACAAAACCTAACACAAATACAGCAACTCTCTTCTAACCCCCTCTCATCCATTGGACAATTTAGTACCTTACTACATGACCTACACGCTGCACCACCACCCCTGACTCATATACCTTCCACCATAAACACATGCAAACAACATAAGCGACGTGGCACACCTCACAACTTTGCTTCCCCATGTCTACTGCACAACAAAGTTACACCACGAAAACAACATAGCACACCAACTCACTCTCAAACACCATCTCCACCACATACACACGAACACCCATCAAAATGCCTTCTTAGCATGCTGGATGAGGAACATGATACAGAACAGCTACACAATTGCTATCCTAATACAGCTAATGCCAGCACAAAAAACACACCTGCTACAAACACACAATACTGTTCACTCTACTACAAAACAAAGTCTCACTATCACCAAAGGCCATTCTCTAAACTGTCTACTAATAAATGCTCGATCCCACTGTAAAAAAAAACATCCCATCTACGGCCTTCTCAGAGATGCAAACCCAGACATACTATTCATAACTGAATTATGTTTGGGAGATGATATGGCTCCAGTCCTGCATTAAGCCATTCCACTAGGCTATCAAACGATCAACCAAACTTGTAGAGGCAAAAAGGAGGTGTTCTAGCTGTTGTGGTTAGGCAAACATAATATATCACTAAAGTTGATGACAACTCCATAAAGAATTGTGAGGCTCCTCTAACAAGATGCAATACTACACCGTGTTCATCCTGTAACTTCCTGCTCCTTTACAGACCTCCACCTAGCAAGGCGACATTCCCAGATGCACTTTTAGACACAGTTCCATACCTGATAACAATACCCTCCAACAAATGCGTTCTGGGTTACCTCAACATTTGGTTTGACAAACCCAATATGACCCATCCAAAAACAATCACTGGCCTAGAGGCACTGAATCTGCATCAGATTGTCCACAAACCCACACACATAGCTGGACATATCCTAGTTGTCATTTTTGCTAATAAAGAACTAGTTACATTTCAAACAACTACTCCAGTCACATGGTCAGACCACCACTTGCTTGCTTTCCAACATAAAACAACACTAAGGGAATCACCTAAAACTAGCTTACATCCATACACCTATCGGCCGTGGAACAAACTCAATTTGGAACACTTAGAAACACAACTAACATCAAGTACAACTCTGGAAACAATAACTTTGGTTCAAAATCTATATGAGTAGCTAAAGGAAGCTTTTGACATCCTGATACCACTCAAAACCACACAACAGCACACATGAAAAAAAGCGCCTTGGAGAAACTTAGAAATACAAGACATAAATCAACAAATTAGAAAGCTGCACCGTACCTGGCTCAAAACAAACGCCAAACAAGACAAACTTCACCAACAAAAAATGAACAGATTATACAAGTCCGCTATCAAAAAAGCTAAGAAAAGGTACTATTCAGACAGAATCCAAAATGCTAAATATGGAAATAAAGAATTCTATAAAATACTCAATGAATTTCGGAAACCAAATTGCCTAGAAGGAACTCATCCTGTTACTCAAGATTTCACAGACAAACTGGCAAATCATTACACAGACAAAGCAAACACAGTGGACTCATACTTAAATCAGAAACAAAGCACCAGCACTAACCCCTGTACAAGCCAACAATCCATGAATACTCTAACCCAGACTCTCCGTTCCTTCCAACACATCTCACATGATGAATTTACAGAACTGGTGAAAGCAAGTAGGCTTGCCGGCAGCCCTTCCGACCCCTGTCCATCGCAAGAAGAATCATCAACAATTCCTTAACTACCGGAATATTTCCAGAAGAACTCATAAAAATCACACATACCCCCCCCCCCTTTACTGAAGAAAGAAAACTTGGACACACTGAATCCTCACAACTACAGACCCATTAAAAATGGGCATTTCCTGGGCAAACTTATAGAAAGAGCAGCGTTCGCCCAGATGTCACAATTCATTGAAGAGAATGACACTCTCAGACTTCCAAACAGGATCCAGTCCAGGAAGAGGCACTGAATCTGCCCTTCTTCCCATCTGGGATGACCTGAAGAATACTACTCCTACTCCTCTTGGACCTCTCGGCTGCCTTTGACACAGCTGACCAAGACGCTCAAGGCTCTATGAAACCGGCATAGAAGGAACTGCTCTAGACTGGATCGCACTCTACCATCGAAACAGAACTAATGTCATCCATACCCCACCTTTCTCATCCAAACCATACACCACAAAAGCAGGGGTACCTCAAGTATCTATCATCTCGCCCATGCTTTTCAACATCTACATGAAGTCATTACCAGTACTGATCAATCAATTTCACCTCATGTGATGATGCAGATGACACACAAATACTCCTTCAACTGGACTGCCAAAAATACATTGACAAATCCCCAATTTTCAGTAGTCTCAAAGCCATGGATCAGTGGATGCCTTGGAGCCATCTCAAATTGAATTATTCAAAAACAGAAATACTCACGTGTGGCGATTAGAAACATTACGACCCGCTTGCCGCCTGGCCTGATGAACTGGGATCACCACCTAAATTATCAAAGGAAGTAAGAAACCTTGGAATGATCATGGACTCCAAGCTGTCGATGAATGTCCAAGTGGATAAACTAGCAAGATCAAGCTTTGTCACTATAAAAACGCTGTGACAATTTTTCCCTCAGTTGGGATTTCCACACAAGGTCCAAGCTACATCTCCCTTGTTCTGTCCAAACTCGATTACGCCAAAAGCCTCTACCACGGATCACCTTTAACGACCATGAAAAGACTACAACGGATTCAGAACTCGGCTGCCAGACTACTCTTGCATATCAAACCGCGAGACCACATCTCACCTGCCTTGAAAGCCCTACATTGGTTACCGGTTGCCAGAAGATCCATGTTCAAGCTATTTTGTATCACCCACATAGCAATACATGGGATGGGACCGCTCTTCATCAGGAATAAAATCACCAAACACATTCAAAAAAGGAACCTACGCTCTAAAGGGGCATCTCTCCTCAAAATATCAAGATACAAGAAAAAAATCATGGATGGCACATCCTTCTCTGTTCATGCAGCCAAACTATGGAACTCTTTACCCCCCAACATAACCACCTTATCTTCAGAAAACTACTCAAGAATTGGCTCTTCCCCACATGAACACCATAAGCAAACAGAAATTTACAGAATATTCCTCTGTATATAAGCATTTATTTTCACTATAGATATGTACATATCTTTGTGTATTGCTTTGTATAAACATGTAGACTAATTATGTTGTTGCAAATAAATAAATAAATCATCTTTGGTCTACATGTACTTACTTCCATTGTGCATCTATGTACCTTCCATGTACTTGGATCTGTGTGTCTGTTACCTTTCTCCTGAAAAAGCGTACCCAATGCACTAACCTATTTCTCATCCGATACCTCTTTCAATATCTTTAATCTATATATACGTACCTCCTTTATGCATCTATATACTTTCAATGTACTTATTGATCTATATATTTATCACTTTCTTCTAATTTAGCATTTCAAATGCACTACTCTATTTCTCAGCCTATACTTCTCTCAATATATCCTCTGGCCCAACCTTCTGACTCATGTCAAACTTCTTTCTACTACTCTTTCCAATTCACTGCCCTATCACTCACCCTATACATCTATCAATCTATCCTCTACATCCACTCTCTCATTTATCCCAAACCACTACTATGATCCCAAAATAACCCTTCCTAGACTCTCTCCTACTCTACCCAATCTTGCATCATCTGACACCTCTTTTTTACTATACTGATCCCCCAAAACAAACCTTTATAAAATCTCCCCTCTGACATTTTGCCCTCAAAACCCATTTTTACTCATCCAAAACCCTCCTCCTACTGCTATGACCTCAACATTTTTTTTAAATATCCCCTCTACTCTCCTTTTCAATCAAAATATCAGACTAACATGTTCACTTCTCAATTTCCATATTTCACTATACTAATTCACCACTAATCCTTTATAGGTTCCAGAGTAGCGTGCTACTCACCCATGAAGCGTTTCACCACCCCATCAGGGTTACCAGCACTATATAAAATGCAAACCTTTTTCCCTTTTCTACCCCTCCCTAACCCTTCTCAACCCAAATAACTGACTAACATATCCACCACTCAAATTACTTTCAGGTTTCGCCATACTAATTCAACAGTAATCCTTATGGGTTCCAGAGTAGTGAGCTACTCGCCAATAAAGCGCTTCAAAACCCCATCAAGGTGTAGCAAGCGCTATATAAATACAAACCTCTTTCCCTCTTCTATCCCGCAACTTACCCTTCTCTATCCAAATAACTGAATAACATATCCACCACTCAAATTACTTCATACTTCACTATACTAATTTTCAACACTAATCCTTTATGGTTTCGGGAGTAGCGTCCTACTCGCCAGAAAAGCGCTTCAACACCCATCAGGGGTAACAGGTGCTACATGAATGCAAACCTTTCTTCCCATTTATCCCTCCGCTACCCTTCTCACTTCAAATAACCGACTAATATCCACCACTCAAATTACTTTTATATTTCACCATACTAACTCAGCACTAATCCTTTATGTATTTCCGGAGTAGCGTGCTTCAACAACCCTTCAGGGGTAACAAGCGCTATATAAATACAAACCTTTTTTTCCCCCCTTCTATCCTTCTGCATCCAAATAACTGACTAACCTATCCACCACTAAAAATGTACTTGCATGTTTCACTACACTAATTCAACACAAATCCTCTATGGGTCCCGAAGTAGCGTGCTACTCGCCGATAAAGCGCTTTGACGTCTCGTCAGGGGTAGTAAGGGCTATATAAATGCAATTACAATACAAAACAATACTTTGTGCATAGTACCAACGGTGTTAGCTTAGGGTGGGGCGAGATTGGTGCATTGTTCTGACATTGGACAGGATAAATCAAAAGTTCTGCCGCTTGGGGGGGACATTATCCTGGACGATGTGGGATTTATCGAGAGCTAGGACTGAGCAGCTCCACCGCCCGTGCTCAAGAGCGCCAACATTGATTAACAATAGGAGTCTACCAGTGAGGTTCAGATGGACACTGGGAACATTTGCTCCCTTGCCATCAGTTTTATTGCATTTCCTTTTCCTTGCTTCATAATGTATCCGGTTGGTCGGCCTATTGATGAGGAAGAACAGCCACTTGCACCCCCGGGTCCAGTGCAGGGTTGGTCCACAAACAGTAAGGAAAATGCTACTTACCAGTATGCATCTGTTCTTGGCATGTAGAGCTGCAGAGTTGTACACTGTGCATAGCTCGCCACCTAGTGTTGGGCCCGGATGTTTGCAGTTTGTTGTTGTCCTGAAAAGTTCTTTGGAAGTGACGAGTGACTCCTCCTTTGGACCACATTGCGCATGGGCATCAGCTCCATCCCCAGATTGTTTTTTTTCCACATTAGGGAAATGATGGAGCTTTGCAAGTACAGGAAGGATGCCCGTGTAATTTGTATCTAATTAAGATAATACTGGAACAGACAAGGGTAGCCGGGTGGGCGTGTACAACTCTGCAGCTCTACATGCCAAGAAAAGATGCATACTGGTAAGTAGCATTTTCCGTTCGAGGCATATGAGCTGCAGATTGTACACTGTGTATAGATTACATAGCAGTACCCACTCATAGCGGCGTTCACCCCTATCTGTTGCAGTAGTTTGGAATAATGTTTAAGAACAGCCTGGCCCACATTAGCTTGTTGTTTTCTTTGCACATCTACACAATAGTGTTTTGTGAATGTGTGCGGTGTAGACCATGTAGCTGCTATGCAGATGTCGTCTAGGGGAATGTTCCCTAAAAATGCCATTGAAGCCCCTATCTTTCCGGTAGAGTGGGCTTTAGGAGGAACAGATATCGTACGTTTAGCTTTGAGGTAGCAAATTTGTATGCATTTAACAAACCATCTAGCTATCCCAGATTTTGAACTGGGATTACCCTTGTGTGGTGGTGAGAAAGACACAAAAAGTTGTTTTGTCTTACGAAAGGGTTGTGTCCTTTCTATGTAGTATAGCAATGCTCTTTTGACATCTATTGTGTGCAGAGCTCTTTCTGCTACTGACTGTGGTTGCGAGAAGAAAACGGGCAGTTCCACAGATTGATTGAGATGGAATGGAGAAATGACTTTAGGAAGGAATTTCGGATTAGTATGCAGAACAACCTTATTTTGATGCATTTGCAAAAAGGGTTCTTGAATGGTTAGTGCTTGTAGTTTACTAACTCTGCGCAGAGAAGTAATAGCTACTAGGAACGCAACTTTCCATGTTAAAAATTGTAATTCACATCTGTGTAGGGGTTCGAAGGGAGGCCCCATTAGCCGTGTGAGAAGAACTTTTAAATTCCATACAGGTGAAGGTGGTACTCTGGGAGGAAATATTCTTTTAGGGCCTTCCATAAAGGCTTTAATGGCAGGCACTCGGAATAGAGATAGATGTTGTCTGTTTTGCAGATTTGCTGCTATTGCAGCAAGATGTAGTCCAATAGATGTATAGGCTAAGTTACATCTTTGAAGATGCAGTAAGTAACCTATGATGTGTTGAATAGCCACATCTAAGGGATTAATATTGTGGTTATGACAATATATTACAAATCGTTTCCACTTGGCTGCATACCATGCACTAGTGGTAGGACGTCTAGCTTCTTTAATGACATTCATGCAGTCTGGAGGAAGATTTAGACACCCAAATTCTAGGACTTCAGGAGCCAGATCGCAAGGTTGAGCTGAGCTGGGTCCGGGTGTCTGATCTCTCCATGGTTCTGTGTTAAGAGGTATTGAGACAGGTGCAATTTTTGGTGTGGTACTACAGACAGTTGTAGCAGTGTGGTGTACCCTGGTTGTCTGGCCCACGATAGAGCAACTAAGATGAGGTTCGGTGAATGCTGCTGTACTTTGCGTACTACTAGTGGCATGAGTGGTAGAGGTGGAAAAGCGCACGGCAAATCTGTTTGACCAATTCATCCATATCGCATTACCTTTGGACAGTGAGTGTGGATATCTGGCGGCGAAGCTTCGGCATTTTGCGTTTTCGTGGGTGGCAAATAGGTCTATCTGAGGTTGTCCCCACATCTGAAAGAATGGCTGAAGAACTTGCATATGATGTTCCCACTTGTGGGTTTGTTGTGTTTGACGACTTAACAGATCCGCTATAGTATTTCCTACTCCTGGGACATGTTGGGCTAGAAGGAATATCTTCTGAGGTATAGCCCACCTCCATATAGCCTGTGCTAGTTGAGATAGTTGTAGGGAGTGCGTGCCTCCTTGCTTCTGTATGTAATACATTGCTGTCATGTTGTCTGTGCGGACTAACACAGCTTTGTTTGCTACTTGCTTCTGGAAAGCTTTTAGTGCTAGGAATACTGCTAGTAACTCCAGATGATTGATATGGAGTAATTTTTGTTGCGGTGTCCACCTGCCTTGCATGGTGTGTTGCAGCAGGTAGGCTCCCCAGCCGGAGAGCGATGCGTCCGCAGTTAAGATTATCTGGGGAGCTGGCTCTAGGAACGGGTTTCCCTTGGAAAGGTTTTTGGTGTTCCAGCACTGCAGAGAGCGATGAGTTCGACCATCTACCAACACTAGGTCAGTTAGGTGACCTTGAGCCTGGTTCCATTGACGTGATAAGCACTCTTGTAGCGGACACATTTGAAGTCTTGCATGGGGTACTATGAAGATGCAAGAGGCCATCATCCCTATGAGTTGCATGAACACTCGTGCTGGGAGGGAGTGTTGTAGCTGAAACTTTGTTAGGAGAGTTTGCATGCTGGCTATCCTTGCTGGAGTGGGATAAGCTAGCACTGTTGAGGTGTTTATTGTGGCACCAAGGTACTGTTGTACTTTGGATGGCTTGGTGTTGTTTATTGTGAACCCCAAGTTGTGGAGCAGCTGGATTGTGGCATAAGTGTGTTTTACGCATTGATTGTGTGAGCTGGCTTTTATGAGCCAGTCGTCGAGGTACGGGAAGACATGGATGTGCTGTCTTCGTTGATGCGCTGCCACCACTGCCAAGCTCTTGGTGAATACCCTTGGGTGCTGTTGTGACTTCGAATGGGAGTACTTTGAATTGGTAGTGCTGCCAGTCTATTACAAATCAATCATTCAATCAATAAATCAATCACATTGATAAAGCGCGCTACTCACCCGCTAGGGTCCCAAGGCGCTGGGGGGGGGGGGGGGGGGGGGGGGGGGCGGGGGGAAGGCTGCTACTGCTCAAAGAGCCAGATCTTGAGTTGCTTCCTGGAGGAGCGATGGTCCTGGGTCAGCTGTAGGTGGGTGGGGAGGGAGTTCCATGTCTTGGCCACCAGGTAGGAGAAAGATCTTCCTCCGGTGGTGGTTCTGAGAATAGGTGGGACGGTGGCGAGGGCGAGGCTGGCGGATCGGAGCCGGCGGGTGGGCGTGTAGAACGTGAGGCGGTTGTTGAGGTATTTGGGGACCATGTCGTGAAGAGCCTTGTGTGCGTGGGTGAGGGGCCTGAACGTGATCCTCTTGCTGACGGGGAGCCAGTACAGGTCTCACAGGTGGGCGGAGATGTGGCTGTGACGGGGATGTCTAGGATGAGTCGTGCCGAAGCGTTCTGTATGCGTTGGAGTCTGTTTTGTAGTTTGGCTGTGGTTCCAGCGTAGAGGGCGTTCCCGTAGTCCAGTCGGCTGGTGACGAGGGCCTGGGTGACCGTCTTTCTGGTGACGGTGGGGATCCACCGGAAGATCTTTCGGAGCATGCGCATCGTGTTAAAACATGATGACGAGATGGCGTTGACTTGCTTGGTCATCGTGAGGGCGGAGTCCAGGATGAATCCCAGGTTGCGTGCGTGGTTCGTGGGAATGGGGGCGGTGCCCAGCGCAGCGGGCCACCAGGATTCGTCCCAGGCGGAGGGGGGTGGACCGAGGATGAGGACTTCTGTCTTGTCCGACTTCAGCTTCCGACGGCTGAGCTTCATCCATTCCGCGACGTCTCATATACCATCCTGGAGGCTGGCTCTGGCGGTGGTGGGGTCGTTGGTGAGGGAGAGGATAAGCTGGGTGTTGTCAGCGTAAGAGATGATGTTTAGGTTGTGTTGGCGTGGGATGGCTGCAAGGGGGCTCATGTAGACGTTGAAGAGGGTGGGGCTGAGCGGGGAGCCTTGGGGAACGCCGCAGATGATCTTGGTGACCACTGAGCGGAAGGGAGGGAGGCGGATTCTCTGAGTTCTGCCGGAGAGGAAGGAGGTGATCCATTCCAGAGCTTTTCCTTGGATACCGGTGTGGTGGAGGCGGGTTGTTAGGGTGCGGTGGCAGACTGTGTCGAATTCGGCCGATAGGTCGAGGAGGATGAGGGCAGCAGTTTCCCCGTTGTCAAGCAGGGACCTGATGCCGTCGGTGGCTGCGATGAGGGCGGTCTCCGTGCTGTGGTTGGCTTGGAAGCCGGACTGCGATGGGTCGAGGGTGCAGTTTGTCTTGAGGAAGGCGGTCAGTTGTTTGTTGACGGTCTTCTCGATGACTTTAGCGGGGAAAAGGAGGAGCGAGATGGGGCGGAAGTTCTTGAGGTCCGTGGGGTCCGCGGTGGGTTTCTTCAGGAGGGCGCTGATCTCTGCATGCTTCCAGCTCTCTGGAAAGGTGACAGATGCGAAGGAGTCGTTATTGATGTTCCGGAGTTGGGGAGCGATGATGTAGTCGGCTTTGTTAAAGATGTGGTGAGGACAGGGGTCGGCTGGGGAGCCGGAGTGGATGGTGTTCATTACGTGGGTGGTGTCTTCAGGGCTGACAGGGGTCCAGGCGTAGGTGATGGTGGTGGGGGTCGTTGGTTCAGTGGTTGGGTGCGTGGTCTGGGTGCCGAAGCTGTTGTGTATGTTGGCGATCTTGTGGTGGAAGAACAAGTGAATCGCAGAGATCTTGCGAGGGTGTGATGTCGTTGTTGCTGGCGCTGGTGTTGGAGAGCTGTTTGACGATGCAGAAGAGTTCCTTGCTGTTGTGGGTGTTGTTGTCCAGTCATTCTCTGAATGCTGTGCTTTTGGTGGTGCGGATCAGCTGGTGGTGTTTGCGGATGGCGTTTTTGAGGGCTGTCATGTTTTCTGTTGACTGGTCGTGGCGCCAGGCTTTCTCGAGGGTGCAGCAGGATTTCTTGGAGTCCTTGAGGTTGTTGGTGAACCACGAGGCTTTCTTGCAGCCGGGTCTGCTGGGAGGGTTCTTCAGTGGTGCAAGGGCATCGGCACAGTTGGTGAGCCACTGTGTGAGGTTGCGGGCTGCTTCGTTGGAGTCCGTGGTTGTGGTGGGAGGGTTCTGGCTCAGCGAGGTGGGGAGCTGGTCGGTGGTGATCTTGCTCCAGCATCTGCGGGGAGCCTGTTGCGGGTGGTGGTGGTTCGTGGTTTTTCTGAAGTTGAAGTGGACGCAGCTGTGATCTGTCCAGTGTAGTTCGGTGGAGTGGCTGAAGGAGATGTGGTTGCTGGAGGAGAAGACTGGGTCTAGCGTGTGGCAGGCGTAGTGGGTGGGGGTGTTCACCAGTTGTTTGAGTCCGAGGTAGGCGAGGTTGTCCAGCAGGGTGGTGGTGTTGTTGTCATTGTTGTTTTCCAGGTGGAAGTTGAGGTCCCCTAGGAGGATGTAGTCTGAGGAGGTCAGGGCAAGAGGGCTGATGAAGTCTGCGATGGCTTCGCTGAATTGTGTGCATGGTCCCGGGGGTCTGTAGATGAGGGTGCCTCTGAGGGTGGTCTTGGGGTCGGTGTGTATCTGGAAGTGAAGGTGCTCGGCGGCTGTGAGGGTGTCGTCGGCGTTGGTCGTGATGCGGATGGTGTTTCTGTGGACGATGGCGATGCCTCCTCCGGTTTGGTTGGTGCGGTCCTTCCGGGTGATCTTGTAGCCATCCGGGATGGCTATGGCGAAGTCGGGGGCGGAGGAGGCGTTCATCCAGGTCTCCGTGAGGAAGGCGACGTCCGGTGTTGTTGTGTCGAGGAGGTTCCAGAGTTCGACGGCGTGCCTGTGGATGGAGCGGGTGTTGAGCAGGATGCACTTGAGGTGGTTGTTGCTGGTGCCTGGTCTGGCAGGTGCGGTGCAGGTCCGGAGGCAAGTGAATTTGCAGCCTTGGCAGGTGAAGGGTCCGTGGGTGCGTTTCGGGTTGGCTCGGTGGCAGGCGGGGGTCCGGCCGGTGTTGGGTGCGTGGAGGGTGGCGGTGTCGTAGCTTCGTCGGGTTGGTTGGCAGTGACGGGGGCCAGGGGTCCTGGCGCCGGGCGCGGTCCAGGCGCGGACGGGCGCTGACGGGCTTGCCTTAGGCGGCCGGCTGCGCACGTCCACTGTGCGGCCGTGCAGCGGCCTCCATAAGTGGGAGGGGAGAGGAGGGGCCAGCTGGGAGGCGGGAGGGCAGGACAGCCAATGGGCACGGGGGCGGAGCCCCACAGGAGTCTGTGGTTCTCCAGTATTGGTGTCTTTCATAGATTCACATGCTTGAATATTCCCCGTCGTCGAAGTGGGAGTCCCACGGTACATAAAATAGCAATAACATATGCATGTATACATGAAAAATATAATAAATAAAAATATACATACATATAATGTAATAAAATTGTAAATTTTTAAAAGTTCCATAGAACATAGTAGGCCCATTGAAAAGCCTAAGGGAGAACTCACTTTAGTAGCATATTAGTGTCATTATGTGTAGGTTCACATTCCAGCCAATCAGGCTGTAGCCTCCTCTAGAACGTTCTCCTCAGAAGCCCAAGTCCTCAGATTTTCGTAGCACAAAGTAAGTAGAAGTGCCTGAGGAGAAGAGAGCCTCTGAGGGGAGGATGGGAGGGTCGCATGTGAATCTATGAAAGACACCAATACTAGAGAACCACAGTTTACAGGTAAGTAACTTTTGTTCTTCTCCAGTATTAGGGGTGTGTTTCATAGATTCACATGCTTGAATAAGAGTAGAAAGCAGTAAATAATCTCATAAGTCATAAAGGTGATATACCAAAGCAAGTAAGGTAAACATATCAGTCAAAATGCAATGATCATTAAAATATTATTAGAAAAAACCTTTATGACTGGAGGCGGGTAGCATTCCGCAGCACCGCTTGACCTACTGCCGCATCCGCGGCATCCGCGGCGTCTGTTGATTGCAGGCAGTAGTGTTATGTAAAAGTATGGCTGCTCGACCAAGTAGCAGCTCTGCAGATCTGCCTCAGGGGCAGCAGAAGTAGACACCGCTCTAGTTGACTGAGCACGAACTGGAGCAGGAAGGGGCTTCCCAGCCCGTTGGTGGCAAAAGGATATGGTAGAAGATATCCATCTGGTTATGGTCTGTTTGGTAACAGGTTGTCCTTTGTAAATTGGGCCATACGCCACAAACAATTGATCTGACTTTCTGACAGTTGCAGTTCGCTGAATGTAAAATTTGAGACAACGTTTCACATCCAATGAGTGTAATGACCGCTCAGCTGGAGTTTGCGGAGCAGGAAAGAAAGTCTTCAGGATTACGGGTTCGTTGAGATGAAAGTCACTGGGAACCTTCGGGATGAACTTAGGATTAGCTCGCAATGTCACGGCCTCATTGGAGAATTGTAGAAAAGGAGACTGTATGGTAAATGCCTAATGTCACTGACACGCCTCTAGGATGTCAAGGGGAGCAAAAGAGCAACTTTCCATGTGAGAAATTTTAGACTTGCAGAGTGGATAGGCTCAAATGGAGGTAGAAGCAGTTGAGACAAGACCAAATTTAAGCGCCAAGCTGGTGGAGGGCGACGGATAGGTGGAAATATTCCAAACAGGCCCTTGTAAAATTGCTTAATGATTCTTGAGGAACATAGAGATAAAGAACCATCATGACGGAAGCGGGAAATCGCCGCCAGAAACACTTTAAGAGTTGAGTGTGAAAGTCCTGATCTCGCCAGGGATAAAAAGAAAGGAAAGATCTGTTCAGGTTTTGCAGTCATGGGGTCCAAATCTTTAGTGCGGCACCAGAAACAGAAACATTTCCACTTTAATTGATAGGTCTTAATGGTGGATGGAGCGCGAGCGCGCGCTAACACTGCAGTCCTCGTCGATATTTAGACGTGCAAATTCATTGTATTCAGGTTCCAGGTATGGAGTTGGAGGTATGCCGGATCCGGGTGACAGATTTGTCCCTGCTTCATCGTGAGGAGGTGAGGTAGATGATGAAGCGGTATCGGGTCGGACTGTGAAAATAGGAGCAGGTCCGTGAACCATGGACGCCTCGGCCATTTGGGTGCAATCAGGATGATGCGGCAAGGTTGAAACCTCATCCTGTGTAACAGGCGAGGAAGTGGAGGGAAAGCGTAGATGAAGTCGTTCGACCAATTGATCGAAAATGCATTTCCGCTCGACTCTCTGTGGGGATGCCGACTTGCAAAGCGTTGGCATTTCCTGTTGGTAGCAGTCGCAAAAAGATCCATCTGCGGATGGTTGGTTGAGTTCCCACTCATGATTGTCTGACGACGCCCGGCTGAGTGAGTCCGCCAGAACATTGGCCACACCCGGCACATGGATGGCTGTGAGATGGATTTGATGTTGAATCGCCCAATCCCATATTTCTTGTGCCAGTTGTGAAAGCAGGAGAGACCTCGTGCTGCCCTGCTTGTTGAGGTAGTGCATGCGGTTGTGTTGTCTGTCCTCACTAACAGAGTGTGTCCCTGCACTAACCTCTGGAAGGACTTCAGGGCGAAGAAAATCACCAAGAGTTCCAGGCGATTGATATGCCAAGTACGTTGGGTCGCCGTCCACTTTCCTTTTACAGACATGCCATCGAGATGCGCACCCCTTCCCTCGAGAGACGCGTCTGTTGTAAGCGTCAGAGTCGGAGGTTCGTCTTGGAATGAACGGCCTGTAGATATGTTTGGAGGGTGAGCCCACCACTCCAGCGCTTTCTGGATGCGAGGTGTTAGAAGGACTTTGTCCTCGAATGACCCTGACACCTGTTTCCACTGTTTGTCTAATTCCTCCTGTAGAGTCCTCATGTGCAATCTGCAATTGGGGATAATTTGGATGCACGAGGAAGTCATGCCAAGGAATGATTTGAACATTCGAACAGAAACGTACAGTTTTGAATGTAGGAATTGCACCATCTTTACCATGCGGTCCTGACTTTCTTTGGAAACGAACACTTTCCCCGCCGAGAATCTAGCGAGGCTCCGAGAAAATCTCGTCTTTGCGACGGATGAAAGTGTGACTTCTGGCAATTGATTGAAAACCCCAAGGTTTGGAAAAGGGAGACGCAGAGCTGAGTGTGCTGCTCCGTCAGTTGAAAAGTATTGGCCTTCATAAGGCAGTCGTCCAGGTATGGATAAAATTGGACGCCTTGCAGACGCAGGAAGGCAGCTACCGGGGCCAAGATCTTGGTAAAGACCCTCGGCGCTGATTGAAGGCCGAAGGGTAGGACTTTGAATAGGAAGTGCAGCTGTCCGACTGTGAAGCGTAGATGCTTCCTGTGTCTGGGGTGAATTGGCACATGGAAATATGCGTCTTGGAGGTCAATCGTTGAAAAGAATTCCCCTGGATTGAGATAATTCAGAATTTGAAGCAGAGGTAACATCTGAAAAGTTTTCGAAATGATAAATTTGTTCAGGGCCCGTAAATCCAAAATTGGACGCCATTCTCCCGACTTTTTCTTGACTGAGAAGAACCGGGAATAAAACCCCTTGCCGCGTTGACCTTGCAGCACTACCTCGATGGCTCTTTTTTTGATCATCAATTTTACCTGGGCCAAAAGTTCTTTGAGATGGGGAGAGGGTGGCCCCGAAGGTGGACGAGTGGGAGGGAATTTTGTAAACTCCAGGGTATGTCCTTTGGAGATAACGTCCAGGACCCATTGGTCGGAGGTGATTTCGGACCATTTGCAAAAGTACCTTGAGATGCGACCTCCAAGATTTACAGTCGGCAGAAGAAAGGAACTGAGACTGTCACTGCTTTTTATTGTTTGAGCCACCTCTATATGTTGTTTTTCGCTGGTATGGTCTGGTGGAGGACTGACGATTCTGGGATTGGTAGGAACCCCTCTGCCGGTTATCGTTGTAGGTGTTGTACGAACGATATTGACCTGATCCTCGAAAAGTAGAGGAACCTCCGCCTCTACCTCGTGCCCCCCGAAAGAGCCGTTTCTTGTACTGGAGGGTAGCTAAGGACTTAGCAGTGTTGTTGTCCTTTTTATCGCCTCCAAGGCATCATCTACATGCTTGCCAAACAACGACTCCCCGTCGTACGGCAAGTCCAGGACTTTTGCTTGTACCTCTGGACGGAAGGTGGTAGGCTTCAACCAGCCTTGACGCCTAAAGACTGCAGCCCCAGCCAATTGACGAAAGCCCGTGGAGGAAATATCGAGCGCACATTCAATAATTTCGGATGAAATTATCTCTCCCTCCTGTATAATGGCCTGCGCTTCTGCACGGATGGCCTCGGGTATTTGAGGAATCAGTGCGGCAATCTCGGACCACATCTGGCGGTCGTAACAGCCCAAAATAGCCAACGTATTAGCCGCCCTCACAGTAGTAGCCGCCATTGTTGTACATTTTTTGCCTATAGAGTCCAACTTGCGGCCTTCCTGATCAGGAGGAGACGTGAGCGGTGTAGCAGGATTGCGGGATCTTTTCTGTGCTGCTGGAGTTATAACCGAATCTGCTTTCGGTTGTGACACCAAACAGGCCGGGGCAGACGCCGGAGCCTTGTATTTCTTGTCTAATCAGGGCAAGACTGCAGGTACCAAATTTGGATGTTCCATTAGCTTAAGGCCCTCCTGCCAAATAAAATCAATGATTGGTATTGTGTGAGATTGCCTTTGTGAAAGGTCCTTAAAATCATACAAGAAGCATTCACTTTCATGTTGTTGTTTTTCGACAGTGAGATGAAAACGCTTTGCAGCACGGACCATCAAATTATGGAAATTTGCAATGTCCACTGGAGGCGATGCAAGAGGTGAGGTGGGCGGAGTGGAAGGTGTTTGAGCCCTGTAATTGTCCCACTCATTCATATCGACGTCATTGTCGTCGTCATCAGTGTTGCGAGGATCAGGATCCTCGTTGTCGGTGTTAGGACGAGTATCCCCCGGTGACGCGGGGGGAACAGGTGCAGGTGCTTGAGGAGTTGAGCTTGAGGCTGTGGAGGAAGTTGTGATGCTGGAGAGGCAGGTGTAGATAGAGGGAACCTGCGGTTATAGTCATCTAGGATGTGCTGCAGATTCATGACCAAAGATAATGGTATTTGCGTAACCGGCTCCGAAGTAACTGGTTCTGATTCCTCAACAGGAAATAATTTGTTCCCATGTTCGACGTTTTCCTCTTCGTCACCCTCATCACTATACTCCTGGCACTTAATGTGCAAATCAGATGGACTAGATGCCTGTCCGAATAGTTGTTCCACCTCTGAATCGTTTCCGGATTCTTCCCCAACAGACTGAAACAATTGGTCGGGAAGACGAGTTCCACTTCTCACTGGACTCAGTTGAATGAGAGGTACTGTCCTTAAAGAAGAAGCAGTAACCACTGTAAAAGTGGCAGCTGTGGCCAAAGGTTGATGAGACGTCAACGACCCGTTGACGTAACTGCGGCAGTCTTAGAACCAACCTGAGGCATCTGCGTCGTCGCCATAGATGTAATCGACGCTGAAATAGAAGGCTTTTTCTTCGTCGACGAAGATTTCTAGTCTGTCGACGGAGCCGTCGACGAGATTGGAGCCTTACTCGTCGACGATGATGTAGACGTCGACGGGATGACAGTCGTCGACGATGATATGATGGTCGTCGACGGAGACGCCGTCGACGAGACGGCCGTCGACGATGATGGGCCCGTCGACGAGCTGCTTTTAGAAGATGACTTGATCTTCGTCGACGGGGTTCGCGTCGACGAGGGAAGAGTCGACGATGACTTCTTCGTCGACGGTATTGATCTGACACTCGTCGACGAGATCTTCACAATAGAAGTAATGGGTCTCACCTCCTGGGCTGTCGTCGACGAGGTGACCGTCGTCGACGCAGTACTGGTTGACATAGTACATGTCGTCGTCGACGTAGAGGCTACAGTCACTGACTTCGTAGTCGCTGAAGACGTCGACGGTCGCGTCGACGAGCCAATGCCAGATTTAAAAGTGGAAGGCAAGGCTTTGGGCGCAGACGTCAGAGAACCAGGTCCCGTAGACATGCCCTGAAGCGAATCCTGTGGGAAAATGAAATGAAATGAAGAAGGTTCTTAATAGAGCGCACTGCAACCAAGCGGCTTCCTGGCGCTGGAGTAGAAGGCTAGGGCAGAGATGTGATTCAGCCGGAGTACGCTATGGAGAACAGATGTGTCTTGAGGGCTTTACGGAATTGGGAGTAGGTTGGGATAGACCTAATTGACAGAGGGAGGCTATTCCAGAAACGGGGAGCCAGTACCGAGAATCTGGTGCCTCCCGTTTTAGATTTGCGAAACCGCGGGACATTGAGGAGGAATTAGTTGGAAGAGCGGAGGGCACGGGTTGGGGTGTAAGGGATGATGAGTGAATTGATGAAGGCTGGGGCCATACGAATGCGGGCCATGAAGGCCAGGCAGCCCATCTTAAAAAGGGATCTTTGGCAGATGGGAAGCCAGTGAAGGGATTTCAGGACAGGCGTGATGTGGGAAGATTTAGGCAGGCGATGAATGATTCGAGCAGCTTGGTTCTGGATGGCCTGCAATTGGCGTCGTTCGTAAGCCGGGATGCCCGCGTAGAGACAATTCCCGTAATCAAGACGGGAAAGAATCATTGCTAGCATGATAAGTTTGAGGGCATCGGAGGAGAAGAAGCGGGACACTTTCCGAATATTACGGAGAGAAAGAAAACAAGAAGAAACAACTGAGCTAATCTGGGCATGCATGGAGAGGTCCCCACTGACTTTAATGCCCAGGGTCTTTGCAGAGGCCGATGGTATGGGCGGAGGGCCAAAGATAGGAGGCCAAAAAGCAGACGACCAAGGGGAGATGGAATGGCCAGTCAGGACTAACTCCGTCTTGTCCAGATTAAGCTTAAGTTGGTTACAATTTATCCACTCCGAGATGAAGACAAGAGTGGAATGAAATTTAGGTAGGGAGTGCAAAGGAGAGGAAAGGTCAAAAACAAGTTGGAGGTCATCCGCATAGTTATATACGGAGACCTCCATATCAAGGAGAGAAAGAATAAGGGGACGGATGTAAAGATTAAAAAGAAGGGGGGACAGGGAGGAACCTTGGGGGACCCCACAGGGGACCAAGCGGGTAGGGGCAATGTGGCCAGACTGGTGGACTGCCTGAGTCTGTCCATTGAGAAAGGAGGCGAGGCAAGAGAGCGCAGTACCCTGAACGCCCGCTGCGCTGACCCGGTCGAGAAGGATGGAGTGGTCGACCGTGTCAAACGCAGCGGACAGATCAAGCAGCACCAGAGCTTGTGGCAAGTTGGAATCCGCCTTGCTCTTGAGCTCGTCTAGGACGGACAGGACCACTGACTCAGTAGAGTGAGTTGGGCGAAAACCCGCTTGGTGGGAGGCCAAGAGATGGTGATCCTCAATGTAGGAGGAAAGACAGGAGGTGATGTGGCTCTCCAATATCTTCCCAAGGTAGGGGAGGAGGGAGATAGGTCTAAAATTGGAAGGAAGGGAGGGGTCTGCACCAGGCTTTTTTAGGATGGGGCGAAATATTGCGGATTTGAAAAATTTGGGGACTAGGCCTGAGGAAATAGAAGAGTTAAGAAGCGAAAGAGGGGGATCAGGACAGTGAGTGAAGAGCTTTCTCAGGATGTGTGCAGGGGCACAGTCAGCTGGGGAACCCGACTTCACTTTCTGAAGAAGTGCCAGAAAGGGGCTTAAAGTGATGGGTGGAAACTGGTCAAGGAGCGAGGAGGGCGGGGGAAGTGATAGGGAGGGAGAGGAAACAAGGGGTGAGTTAGTTGGAGGAATGTTGGATTTGATCTTCGCGATTTTGTCTACAAAGAAGTCATTGAGAGACAAACAAAGCTCTTGGGAGGAGACAGAATTTGAGTTAGCTCTGTCCGAGGCGACTAAGTTGCGGACTATGGAAAAGATTTCCTTCGGTTTGTTTGCTGATTGAGATATCTTTTCCGAAAAATACAGAGTTTTGGCTAAGAGAATAGCCTTCTTGTAGTTATTCAAAAGAAGTTTATATTTAGCTCGCAGAAGAGGACAGTAGTTGCATCTCCAATGGAGTTCAGAACTCCTAAGGTCCAGTTTGAGAGCTTTCAATTCGTCTGTGAACCATTTTTGGGCGTCATGGGGGCGACAGGTCTTGACTTTTCTAAGAGGGGCAACGCGATCACAAGAGGAAGACAGCCATTGATTGACAGCATCTGCTTGAAGATCAATGGAGAGGGCACCTGGATCAGGAGAAGAAGCAGCAAGAGAGGAGCAAAGGAGGTTAAAATCAACCCGATTCCAATTGCGAGCTGTGATATTCTTAGTCAGAAGGGGTGTTTTTTGGGCTCCAAGCTCAATAAGAAATGAGATCAAAAAGTGGTCGAACCAGGTACAGGGAGCGATTGTGGGGGGAGTAATAGTACAGCTGGCTGACCATATCTGATCTAAGGTGTGGCCGTCAATCTCTTAGCCCCCATCACAATAAAATTAATGTATCGTCCCCCTCAGAATATGCCTACTTTTGTAGCTGTCTTACAAGAGTTACTGGCCACTCTTGTGGTCAACAACTCTTCACTACTCATTCTTGGAGATTTTAATTACTGGCCAGGTGATCCTAGGGAGGACCTGTCCTCCAAAGATTTTTCAGCCACTCTCCAGTGTCTTAATTTTCTTCCCCACCTCCATTACCCTACCCATATTCACGGAATCCTGTGGGGAAACAATGCTGGAGGATTCCAACAGTCTACTTTTCTTCAGAAAAGGAGATGGAACCTCAGTTTCAGACCCACGCTTCTGAGAGGATTTTGAAACACCTGATAACAAACTTTCTACCTCAGAAACCACAGACTCTGAAGTCTTCAACTTCTGTAGCCACAGAAGGAGACGGGCCTCTCTATCCCTCAGAGTCTTGGGAGGAAAAGTGTGACAGTACTTACAGTTTTTCACCTCGTGGTCTGGGTAGAGACAGTAAATGCATTTACTGTGTGGATCCTCATGGAAAAGGCGCAGTTTACCACAAGAAGGGCAGGCTTTAAATAAGGATTTCCTATTTGAAGACATTTTCTGAATAAACAAACAGCTAGAGTTGAAGAAAACTGAGCAGAGCTCAGGGAGACTCCCTTCACACGACGTGCGGTAGAAAATCTGAGGACTTGGGCTTCTGAGGAGAAGGTTCTAGAGGAGGCTACAGCCTGATTGGCTGGAATGTGAACCTACACATAATGACACTAATATGCTACTAAAGTGAGTTCTCCCTTAGGCTTTTCAATGGGCCTACTATGTTCTATGGTACTTTTAAAAATGTACAATTTTATTACATTATATGTATGTATATTTTTATTTATGATATTTTTCATGTATACAGGCATATGTTATTGCTATTTTATGTACCGTGGGACTCCCACTTTGACGACGGGGAATATTCAAGCATGCATATCTAGCAAATCTATTAAAGACACCCCTAATACTGGAGAAACGGGGGAACAGCGGAGCGAGGGTGAGAAGGGAACCAGGGGCGACAGGCACACGGGGGTACAGAAAAAAACGGGGAGAAGGCACTGGCACACGGGGGTACAGTAGCGAAGAGGTGGCAGCAGTCACGCAGGGAGGGTCTCCCAGGTGGGGACCCGGGCAGAGCAAGGCGGGGCGTAGGCGCAGGTCAGCCGAGGCAGCAGGAGGCGGCTGGTCGGAAGGAGGAGGTCACAGGCAAGGCTCAGGTGGCGCTGCAGCGGTGGGAAGGCGACCTACCCGGTCTGAGATATTTTCTGTGAGCTTTGTGAATGGGAATGTGGAAGTATGCGTCCTTGAGGTCTAGAGTAGCCAGGAAGTTGTCTTGTGACAAGAGAGGAAGGACTTGCTGGAGTGTGACCATGTGAAAATGGTCTGACTGTATGTATATGTCACAGGAACGCCGCCTTTCCATTCTTGTACTTTGATTTCACATATCAGAACATTCTAGGAGTTGTAGTCTTAGTTAATTTTGTTTGAGTCCTTTAGACCAGCCAATACAATCGACAACAATGATATGTAAAAGCAAATTTCAGAAGTGGTATAAAGTGGTGTTACGGTGATGTGGAGCCACATGGAGATCCTACATATTCGTGCAGAAAGGATCTCTTTCCACACTCTAATGTATACCATGTATGTGACAACTTCATCCAGTCATGAATTGTAGCTAATAGCTCACTGTGTTCTGGGACTTGTAGTTTTTCTTTAAAACTACATATGAGTTCAGGCCCCCCAGCATGCAGAGTGTTGTTTACTTTTACAATTCGTATTTGCCTGTAAAAGCGTTCCCCTATTTATTACACCCTTTATTCCGACGGTTGACAAATGTTAATGTATGGGCAGAAGCGCAACTAGAGCCAAGTTTAGGGGGGCTAAGAAAAAACTTTTTGAGGGGGGGCTAATTCTTCCAGCAATGGGCAGAGTGGAGCTGCAGGGGGTCTAAGAAGGGGTGAAAAAAAAACAAAGCCTCAATTACCATAACTGCCTCAAAAATTGGGCTAATGTGTGGATTTTCATATTATTTACTGGCTTGTATGTGCCTTTGTAAATTTCAACAGGTTGAAGCTGCTGACATGTAGTAGAAGAAAATGCGTGAGGTGTGATGCTTATCACACAAATTGTAATTGGGTTATATGTGGCAATAAAATTGACCGTTTGCAGTAAATGAGACCCAGTTACAAATGGGGCATAACATACCGATTTTGGCGGAGCCATATCCTGTTATGTACGAAGCATTTTTCTACAAAACATAGATTTCCCTGCATAATTTCACTCCCACAGAATTTAGAAGGTATAGGCTAGCATCTGACAGTTTTGAGGCTGTAGAATTCGTCTCACTACTCCTTGCAACCCCCATTTAAACACATGCTCTTTTCTAAATGAGAAAAAGTAACGTTTTAGGTTTTTGTTTTTAAGTTTCAAGTTTAAGGCAACAGGCAGAAACTGAGTTCACCTGCACTATAACCCCCTGTTTCCTTAGGTTAGACATAGGACTTTCCTTGTATTAGGTTAGACATTGGCCTTTCAGCACTCCTCTGTCTTCTGTTAATATTGGCAGTGGTGTCTCCGGGCCAATCAGACCCCGCCTCATGCTGGGCTAAAAAAATTCTTAGGCCATAGACTTGGATCCACACCAATCTTGTGTGCATTGCAGGATCATGGAAGGACAAGTTCACTTTAGCAACGCATCTCTTGATGGCTACAAAAGCATCTTTACATTTCTAAGACTAGCAGTATGACGGTCTATTTTTTTAACATGTCTCTTAGTCAAGCACTAGCTGAGGCAAAGTCCTTAAGATATATATGAATTCTTATAAGAAGACATGATATAGATCTATATATATTGCAGTATCTGGCCATGCCAAGGAATGAAAGAAATGGGAACACATTGTATTCAGTTGCCATTCACCAGCCACATAAATTCTTATGAATTCCTGTTCTAAAAATATGGAAGCATACGCCTTGTCTTGAAGACACTCCAGAGACCCAGATTTAAATGTACCTTCACTACTTTTACGAAATCCAGTTCTTTGTGTTGTGACATCCTTTCTTCAAAGAGTTTGGGATGCTCATGCAAAGTTAGACCAGGAAACATTACAAAAAACAAGCATTTACAATGCAACGGTTTCGCCTTTGGAAAAGTTAGAGCTATTGGCAATGTAAATGACAATGCCATTTATTTATCTGTTTTCAAAACCAACACACAAATACAAATTTTGTCATTTACAATGCCAATAGCTCAAACTTTTCCAAAGGCGAAACCGTTGCATTGTAAATGCTTGTTTAAGGGTGTCGAGGAAGGGGTGGGGTCGACGGTCTTACTTACGACCCGACGTCGGAGTCTTCGGCATCTGAGGATCCGATACTCTCCTTGGCGTGCTGGTGTTCTGGCACGTCGACGCCCTCTTCGAAGATGTCGTCGGGGAACGAAGTTGATGAGCGAGCCATAGTTCTTTGAGCTCATCGGTCCCGAATGGTCTTCTTGGAGCGGGATGAGGCACACGCTGAACAGTCTTTGGCCTTGTGCTCCGGCGAGAGGCAAAGGTTGCACACCTCATGTAGGTCGGTGTGGGGAAACTTCGACCCACATTGAGGACACTTTTTGAATGGCGTCCTTTCTATGAACTAGAAAGTGGGGCCTAGGTAGGCCCGAAGGCCTTCGTCGACGACCGGAATCTAAGTCTTCGAAGTGGTAGAGAATCGCGTCGATGTGAAGCGCGATCGAAACAATACCGTCAAACTGGGTTAGGATTGCGCGCCGAAGGAAATTCGGTTCCAAACCAGAGCGCAGGAAACACATTCGAGCCCGATGGCGGAAAAAAATAATCTGGGGATGGAGCCGATGCCCATGCGCAATGTGGTCCAAAGGAGGAGTCACATAACTTGTGACTGCCAAAGAACTTTTCAGGACAACATCAAACTGCAAATATCCTGGCCCAACACTAGGTGGCGATCTATGCACAGTGTACAATCTGCAGCTCATATGCCTCGAACATTATTTTTTGCATCAATAGTTGCGATTGTGCTAATAATTGTATTAGGAATATCATGGTTTCTGGAGAAGTATCCTTCCTTGGTTGGTACAACAGCCATTCTCCCTGAACACATTTTTGTTACTTTGGCCCCTCACAAAGAAAAGCACCAAAATTCTTATACAGATAATATCTTTATACAAATGCTGCACCAGGCTCATGACGTGTCCAATACAACAAATTGTTGGGTTTGTGGATTGCTCCCCTCATTTACTCATAAAAGTGATAACTTGCTGTCCATGCCACTGTCATACATCAGTAGTTGCGAGGGTTAGTTTGAATTGCTCAATATGGTGCATCTCCATCCCCAACTTTCTACTTTGGATACAAGACCTGCTGATTCTCGCACTGTGGTACAGAATGTACATTTCCATCACAAGGTTCCCCCCGTACGACCGACAGAACACAAGACGTTTGGTAAATTGTTTTTAAGGTCCTGTATGAACGCATACAAAAGAGTAAAGAACGAGACCTGGTTTCGAATGGAAATGGATATTTCCAAGGGGTTAACACATCTGAGTATTTCCAATCTTTCCAGGTTTGTAATGTTACTGAGGACCAGCCATTACCAGTGTCAGTGGTCAACACAACAGCTACTTTCTGTGACCAGGGGACTGGGAGGATAAAGGTCTGGAGAGCAGATGCAATTCCACATTCAGATTGAGAACAACCGATAGTCTGCCCATAATTCCACCCCCTAATGTCTATTTTGCCTGTAGAGCCCAAGCTTATGTCTGGCTCCCGAGGGGATGGTCGGGCAGGTGTTATCTCTCTTTTCTTCTTCCCCCTGTGTATAAAGCTCCGTCCAATTACCATAAAGATCATCAGCTGTAGCGTAGGAGTGTACACTTGCCCCGAGTCACAAGGGTCATTGACACAATACATATAGATCATACAGATATCACCTTATAACAGTTTGGGGATGCCATGAGGGGTATTGTACCTTTTTTGGGAATCCATGTCTAATAGCCTTCAGTTCATTGGCACACAAGAGTTGTGGAAGGGGTTATTAATACAATAGCAGGGACACTGACCAATATTACTGCTGAGATCCAGGCTACGAGGCTCGTTCCTTTACAAAAACGGATGGTGTTAAACGTTATCCTTGCTGATCGGTGGGGAGCCTGTCACGTTATTGGCAGTAGCTGTTGCATGAGCATTCCTGACCATGCCCCCAATGTGTATGCTGCCATACAGACGTTGCATAGATTCATCTGACGTACACCAAGAAAATGGTACTTGGACTCTCTCTGGATGGTCTGGGGTATGTTCACGTCCTGGGGTTGGAAGACACTTATAATTTTCGTTGCAGTTGCTGGTATTATCTTTACTTGTTGCCTTTGCATACACTGCCTCCAGGCCTGTTGCGCTTATTGTGTAAGTGGTCTGACACCTAAGCCAAAGATATCAGCCCATGACACTAATGCTGCGATCATGTTGCAGAAAGATATTAACAACATTATGCTGATTGATAAGGGTTACTTTAAATATTGACCATACACACATCAGCTTGTAGTGGAAACTCTTATTTCTGCAATATGATATCTGTTTCTAGGTAGTAATAAAATAGTTTAGCAACTGAAACGGACAGTCTGTTGGAAAAAAAATGTTTAAGCTGAGTTGTTGATGCATTGTACGTCTTAAGTTAGCATTCACTGCACCATTTTATATTCAGCCGCAATTTTGAGCCATGATCGAAACTAACTTCTGTCTCTCGGCCCCAGGAGCAATAGTTTTCGTTTCTCCAAGGTTAAGCCTTGCTGTACTAACAAATACACTGTTGTTAGTGCATACCTTTCCCTCCAGATAGGCCTGCTCCCACCCTTAGAGCGCCGAGCGCAGGTAGAGTGATCTTGGCACTAAGATAGCATGTGCCCAGTCTCAGGATCGAAGCTCGTCCTTCTGTATCTCCTTTGTTCACCAGCTACCAACTGGAAATTTAAAGTCAGGGCGTGTCTTTATTGGGTCTGAATGTACATAATGTATCGCCATGCTTGCGGAAGTCAGTCCCTCTGTAGCAATCCCAGGATGCTGGTCAGGCTGGACTCAACTCGAGTGTACCTGAATAAAATATACTTGGTTTGTATTCTCTTCTGTCTGACGGACTCTTCATTTGTATGGAAGGGTAAGAGGTGATCGCGAGTGACATGTGTGGCACTAATCGGGTCACTTTCTTCATACGCTGTATCCTTGCTATCTTCAGAGCCCTTGAGGGCTGAGTCTGCTTTCTCAGAGCCTTTGCTCTGGTGGAATAAGCTTGCAAACCCTTTGAGGATTGATATTTTGCCAATGTGTAGCAGATAATAATGTAGAACACAATCCATCAGGAGACAAATTCAAATCTGCACAGCCTTCCTCTTCTTGGCTCCAACATACCCCAGGAAGAGTTGATCATTGACCCAGAACGGTTTGTACGGTCAATTTAGAACGAATGCGCTTTTCGGTCCAGACAGGGCAGTCTCTCCTCTTCATTAGAGAGATGACTAAGAGGTAGGCAAAGTGATGCACTGGCATACGTGGAATTGGGGTAACTACCTTTTCACAAGAATGATGCTCGAGGCCTATAGACCAGCTTTTCTAGGAGGAATCAGAGGTATGGAGGCTGAAATTACAGCGCCTGCAGCTCACAGACCCTCAGGCATATATAACTGCCACCAGAAATGCTGTCTTGATGGTGAGAAGCCTAAGAGGGCAGGTATGAAGTGGATCAAAGGGAGCACACATTAGAAAAGTAAGCACCAAGTTAAGTTGACATTGAGGCATATCGAAGGGAGCTGGAAAAGAAGTGTTGCAAACCTTTAAGGAACCTATTTGCAATAGAAGACTTGAAAAGAGAAGGCTGATCTGGCAGCCGCAGGAAGGCAGAGTTGGCAGATAAATAACCCTTCAACACTCCCAACGCAGAACCCTGCTGGACCAGGGTAAGGATAAACATAAGAACTTGGGAAAGGTGTGTAGATAAAGGGCCAACTTGTTTGCCTATACACCATGCCACAAACTGGCTCTAACAACTGGCATATACCATCCTGGTGGGGGGATACAGAGCTGCCAAGATAACATTACAGACTATGGGCAGAAGTTTGAAAGCTAGTAACTGTTGCTGCTCAATCTCCATGCAGGAAGGCAGAGTGTTGACAGCTTCAGGGGGAGAACCTTCCTGTGCTGCTAAGACACAAGATCCTCCTAAAGGGGTAGACTGATCGGAGGACCAATGGTCATGCTCAACAGTTCACAATACCAGATTCTCTGAGTCAAGTCTGGAGGCACAAGAATAACTTAGGCCAGGTCAATCCTGATCTTCTTGAGAACTCTGGGCAGGAGTGGTATTGGCGGAAAAGCATACAGTCGAGACAAAAGCATCTTCGAGAAAGAGCTGCCTCGAAACCTCCAGTGCGCAGAACTGCTGACATTGGAGGCGTGGTCTGGCCACTGAGTAAGATGGCCGCCTAGACAATGTGCTCCGCTCGATTGGAGCCTCCGAGCGGGGAATGCAGCGTTCCGGAGGCGGCCCAGCACCATCATCTCGGCGGCCCTAGAGCGTGGGCCTTCCTGGATTGCTCCAGTCCCATCGCCAAGGCTGCGAAGTACGAGACGGGGACAGCGGACCAACGGACGGCTTTCGGGGCAGGAAGCGCATCATCAGCCTTGGACTCACGCGGCATCACGGCTGGAGGGACAATATCCGCTTCTTTAGATTTCCGGAATCCGTCGAGGGCCCCAATGCTGCTGCGTTTCTGAAGGACACCCTGCTGAAACTTATTGTTTGATCTACCCCTGGAGATACAATGGGCCCACCGCATAGGACCACTATGCCAGGACTCTAATGTATGCCCTCAGCTGCTTGTTGCCTGTTTTCTACAATACGACCGGACTAGGCAAATCCTAGCAGTAGGGCGCGCCCAAGGATCGTTCACCTAGGACGGCTACAGCATTCACATGGTCGCCGACATTTCCAAAGAAACAAATGAGCGACGCAAAACCTTCCTATCTTTTAGTCTTGGTTCTAACAACTGAACATTAAATATGGTCTCTTCGAACCGGCGAGATTCCGCATCACCAAAGACGGCATTTCTAGGGATTTCTATGATGAAGAGAACCTCCGCCTATTTCTGGATAATGTAACATGTCAGGACACAGACACTCACACAGGCGACTCAGAACCTGCACAAATGTCTGGCACCTCTCAGTCCACAGAGAACAGGAGACAGACCTATGGAGGAATATGGCAACTCGGCAGAGACCAGGCCAGAACCGCATACACTCATGAGGACAGAGCCTCTGCGCTCCATGTGGCGGGCACTCTAGCTCACGACCCACAGAGGGACAAATCGCGCTCACCTTTGAAACCAACAACTGAACCTGACCAGGGTGCAGAGGGCCTGTGGTGGAAGGCCGAGGTTGATGACCCCTCCTACAGTAGGGCATGCAGCTGATGGTGCAGTGGAACGATACCTGACTAACTAACAGCTGGGTATCCTCTCCATTGTACAATATGAACAAAAGTTACTTACCTGTAAACTGTGGTTCTCCAGTATTGGTGTCTTTCAAAGATTCAAATGCTTGAATGATTCCCTGTCGTCGAAGTGGGAGTCCCACGGTACATAAAATAGTAGTAAGAAACATATATATATAAAATATATATATATATATATATATATATATATATATATATATATATATATATATATACTAGCAGCCGGCCCCGGCTTTGCCCGGGGCAGAAGGGGGCTGGGGGCAGCATTTTAAGCCTCTGTGCACCCCCCCTCCGACATTGCCCAGCCCGCATCCCTCCCGCCTCCTGCCCCGACATTGGCCATGCCGCCTCCCGCCTTGAGCCTTCAGCCTTGAGCCTCCCGCCCGCCCCGACATTGGCCATACCGCCTTGCGACTTGAGCCTCCCGCCCGCCGCCCGCCTCCCACCTGCATTTGCCTTACCGCCACTCCTCGCCGCAAGTCCACTCTTCGCCGCAAGTCCACTCCTCACCGCAAGTCACCGCTCCTCCCCGCATATCGTCATTACGTTACTTGTTGGTTGCGATCAGCGCTACGTCGCGGCCGGCGCTTGTTTTAGGGGACTACTTTGTTTACAAATTTAATTTTTTTAATTTACGTTTTTTTTAAATTTATTGTCGCCTATGTCCATCTACACACCTTGACATTTTCATAGATGTATTGGGTGTGTAGATTGGCGCTGTGGTTCCCGAGTTTACCTGGCCAAAAGGTGCAAGTTCTCTCTTTATAATAGTAGTATAGATAGAAAGTGTGTGCCCAATACAAAACAGTGGATGCACAATCAGACAGACATTTGCACCCCTATCAAAGCTGCCTATTGGTTGCAATTTGACCCACTTAAAAATAACTTTGGTAATTCTCTACCATGAGAAATTACATCAGTTCATTTAATATATTCGAGAGTGGGACCACTTTTAATTCACAGGAGTCCTACACAGAGATTGAGGTCTCTGCTCAATAGACATGCCAATGAGGGGAAATCATTATTTCTCAGATAGGAGAGTACATCTCATGATGAGGAGGGCCTCTGTGCCAAGAGGTGTTTAGGTTGTCAGGGCTGCTGCTCAGGGTCGTTTAGGTCATTCATTAACCTCAGATTGCCAGTCTTAATAAATCAGGCACCACGTGTAGAAATAGGATACGGGTTACAGAATATGCCATGATGTCAAAGTCCACATTGTCCATTGTCATGCCAGTTTGCCCAGTTCACCCATGTGTAAAACAAGATGGTCAAGCCTGTTTTGACAATTTAAAAATGAGTAAAGCAAAACAATCATGCCCATATCCACATTAGCCCAAATGTGGACATCACTCTAATGAGGCGAGTTTCTGCAGTGCACCAGAATGTAACCACAATAGCCAGACCAGTACGTCCTAATATATAAAGCACCACAAACAGATTAGTATCATGGATGTACAAAAAGCACAGCTTTCAAGACAATGTTTTCAGTATGTAAAGCACCATATTCTGGACATTAATTTACGAGTATGTGCAGAACCAGAGCCCGGCCATTATTAATTGGTCACTTAGACAAAGAACCGTATCCAGGCAAGTATCTCTATCAGGCCAGAAGCTCTCGAGTATGTAAGTATTAGCCCAACATGCAAAGTACCCACAGAGAAACAAAATATGAAGTCTCATAGTCAGGCTTCAATATGCCACAACATATAAACAACCATAGCCTTGTCAGTATCACCCATAATATAAAGGACCAAATACTTCAATGACCAAACTGCATATATATATGGGGTGATAGTGGATCAGTCTTTCTGGGGTACAGGAAATGGCTATAATTCAACTATGATTGCGGTAGTGGAAAGTGGAGAGGGGGCGTTCAATCAAATATGATCTAACTCTATCCGATGACACCTTCGAATGTCAACCTGACGAGACAGGTAATCATATGCAAACAGCATCAACTAAAAGGAAAAGGGGCACAGAACGGTTGTGTAATAGCAATGAACGTTCGTCTCTAAAGGTAATCACCTAATGTAGCTTGGAAGGATAAAAAACAGTCAAAGATGTAAATGTGTGAGAGGGGTATTGCACGCTCTTTGCTAGGACTGATGCATTAGCCACTGAGCTATGACAGTGTGCGTTTGTGATATGGCTTTCGTCAGATAGCACTGCTGCCCCAAAGTCTTTTTAGCTCTTTGATTTTGATACGTTTAATTGATGAGGTAAACTAACAGTCTCAGTGACCAACAATTGGCAGTGCCAAGCCTCGGGTTCTATATGCTGGTAGGGTTTGAGAAGGGCAAGTCACTGTTCAACCTCACCTCTGAAAACGTGTTTGGCCTGCGGCATAAGAAGCCATGCTTTGGCTCATAAGGTCAAGTCAAATACCTGGCTCGGCTCTGGCTCAGCACTCCCAGTTACTCTGCTGGATATATGTAAGGAAACGTGTTCTGGAGAACATTTCTCCTTGCAGCAGACTCTTTAAATATTTATGCATGAATGGCATTGTCTCTAGGGGCAGCAAATGTAAAGTGGTAGAGATGGCATTCCGATAAGAATATTCTCCTGGCGCACGCACTTGATGGGTATGAGCACCTGGGTTAGACATGGAATCTCACATCACAGCATGCATGATTTATAATGGTCCATGTTTATGCCATTATATTTTTTCCCAGATGCACATGACCCCTGCGTTCTCCTCTGCCTCGATCATATTCTGCCATGTCTGAACAGTATAATGAGGGGTACAAATGTATAACCAAAGGAGTATATAAATGTATTGTTTGCCTTAAAGCGACAATTATTCCACTGGGCATTTCCACTGTAGACGGGAGCCTCTGGAGACCACTTTAGGGCAGAGGCCACACCTTTGCCACTGTCACTTTCCCCAACTTCACAAGGGTAATTGAAGCAGGCGAGGGGAGGCCGCAAGAGAGAACAGGAGGGGACGTCGAGAGCAAATGATCGGAGAGGGAGAAGAAAGGAGAGAGGGCGGTTGGATGGATGAAATAAAGAGATTGCCTGATTGTTAATGTTAAAGCCATCAAAAATGAGTGTGAATCACCACGATGGGTATCTCGGCGCGACCAGGCAGCCAAGCAGCATAGCGCGAACCCGCTCAGAAGAAAGAGATGAAGAGAGTGCGACTGGTTTGCGCATTGTTTTCCAGGGTTGCTCTGGTTCGCCAGTCCAGCCCTAGCAGTGATACAGCTTTTTAGATTGTTTCACGAGTACCAAATTCCTCATTTCACCTGTCTATAAAAAACTTTGAATTTCTAAGGAATATAGTTGGAATTATCGGATTTAAAATACAACTTTCATTGTATTTCTTTGCAACAACTCAGTAGGAAACTTGCCACAAAGATAGCTGGAATGATCATTCACCTAGCACCGCAGCCCGGACTTTTAAAGTTACTTCTTATTTGGTTCAGGATGCCGGATTTGCATGGCGCTCATTTAGGTGCGGGGCTTCAAGGCAGAACCACTGCCGTTTTTGTTGTATTTCCTCTCGCACTCCGCCCCGCAGCTCCTCCCGGCGCTCACGTCCTCCGCTCTTCCTGTTGCTGGTGAACGCCGCTCCGTCCCTCACGCAGACGTCCGGCCGGAGCTACTTGCAAGGCACTACTTTATTTTTATTTCTAAATATTTTAAACAACGTTTTTTTTTTTAACTTTTATGTAGCCTATGTCCTTCTGCTCCCCCTGAGGTTTTCTAAGATGTCTTGGGTGTTTCGATTGGTGGTGTAGTTTTCGAGTTTACCTGGCTCAAAGGTGCAAGTTCTCTCTTTATAATAGTAGTATAGATATATATACACCAAAATATATACAAAATAAAATAAAACCTTAAAGTACCATAGAACAACATAGGCCCATAGAAAGTATTGAGGGGGAGTTCACTTTAGTAACATATCCATGTTATTATAATAGTCTACATTCCAGCCAATCAGGCTGGAGCACCCTCTAGAACCTTCTCCTCAGAAGCTCAAGCCCTCAGATTTTCGTAGCACAAGAGTAGGAAGGGTGGGTCGCATGTGAATCTATGAAAGACACCAATACCGGAGAACCACAGTTTACAGGTAAGTAACTTTTGTTCTTCTCCAGTATTAAGGTGTCTTTCATAGATTCACATGCTTGAATAAGAATAGAACGATCCAGAAAAGGGGGTGGTGATGAACAGAGTGTCTGAATTAAACAGACCACTCTTACCCAGTCCAAAGATCAGGGCTTGATCCATCACCGTTATTTATCTCACTGCCCCATCCCAGCTCAGAACCTGGCTATATGCAAATCAGTCTGTCCCTGGCCCAGTGAATCATGGGAACAGGGCAGACTAAACTACCAAGCCAATTCTTCACCAGAAAGGAGACAAGCTACCGGGGACCGGTTTCTGGCATTTCAGCCGTCTTCGGCCCGGCTTGCTTGAATCCTGATGGAGCAGTGAGAAAGGGACTCATGTCTGAGTATACCCTGCCACACCTATAGTGGCCAAAAACGATCCAGAAAAGGTGTTGGATCTAGCCCTGATCTCTTGACTGGGTGAGAGTATTCTGTTTAATTCAGAGACTCTGTCCCTCACCACCCCTTGTTGTAAATATTTTTGTCCACCCTAAGCGTGGGAGGGTATACTCAGATGTGAGTCCCTTGCTCATTGCACCATCAGGATTCAAGCAAGCCGGGCCGAAGACGGCTAAAATGCCAGAAACCGGTCCCCGGTAGCTTGTTTCCTTCCCAGTGTAAGAATTGGCTTTTGTAGTTTGGTTTGCCCTGTTCCCATCATGCACTGGGACAGGAACAGACTAATTTGCATACAGCCATGTTCTGAAACTGGGATGGTGCAGTGAGCTAAAAAACGGTGTTGGATCTAGCCCTGATCTCTTGACTGGGTGAGAGTATTCTGTTTAATTCAGAGACTCTGTCCCTCACCACCCCTTGTTGTAAATATTTTTGTCCACCCTAAGCGTGGAAGGGTATACTCAGATGTGAGTCCCTTGCTCATTGCACCATCAGGATTCAAGCAAGCCGGGCCGAAGACGGCTGGATCTAGCCCTGATCTCTTGACTGGGTGAGAGTATTCTGTTTAATTCAGAGACTCTGTCCCTCACCACCCCTTGTTGTAAATATTTTTGTCCACCCTAAGCGTGGAAGGGTATACTCAGATGTGAGTCCCTTGCTCATTGCACCATCAGGATTCAAGCAAGCCGGGCCGAAGACGGCTGAAATGCCAGAAACCGGTCCCCGGTAGCTTGTTTCCTTCCCAGTGTAAGAATTGGCTTTTGTAGTTTGGTTTGCCCTGTTCCCATCATGCACTGGGACAGGAACAGACTAATTTGCATACAGCCATGTTCTGAAACTGGGATGGTGCAGTGAGCTAAAAAACGGTGTTGGATCTAGCCCTGATCTCTTGACTGGGTGAGAGTATTCTGTTTAATTCAGAGACTCTGTCCCTCACCACCCCTTGTTGTAAATATTTTTGTCCACCCTAAGCGTGGAAGGGTATACTCAGATGTGAGTCCCTTGCTCATTGCACCATCAGGATTCAAGCAAGCCGGGCCGAAGACGGCTGAAATGCCAGAAATCGGTCCCCGGTAGCTTGTTTCCTTCCCAGTGTAAGAATTGGCTTTTGTAGTTTGGTTTGCCCTGTTCCCATCATGCACTGGGACAGGAACAGACTAATTTGCATACAGCCATGTTCTGAAACTGGGATGGTGCAGTGAGCTAAAAAACGGTGTTGGATCTAGCCCTGATCTCTTGACTGGGTGAGAGTATTCTGTTTAATTCAGAGACTCTGTCCCTCACCACCCCTTGTTGTAAATATTTTTGTCCACCCTAAGCGTGGAAGGGTATACTCAGATGTGAGTCCCTTGCTCATTGCACCATCAGGATTCAAGCAAGCCGGGCCGAAGACGGCTGAAATGCCAGAAACCGGTCCCCGGTAGCTGGTTTCCTTCCCAGTGTAAGAATTGGCTTTTGTAGTTTGGTTTGCCCTGTTCCCATCATGCACTGGGACAGGAACAGACTAATTTGCATACAGCCATGTTTTGAAACTGGGATGGTGCAGTGAGCTAAAAAACGGTGTTGGATCTAGCCCTGATCTCTTGACTGGGTGAGAGTATTCTGTTTAATTCAGAGACTCTGTCCCTCACCACCCCTTGTTGTAAATATGAATAAGAATAGAAAGCAGTAAGCCATAATAAAAGAGTCATAAAAGGCAATAATGAAAAAGCAATACATAAATACACATTTGTAACATTGCATGATTTGCACAAGAAAAACCTATTATTACAGGAGGCGGGAAGCAACAGAGGCTCACCTTTATTTGAAGAGATTTTGCAGCACCGCTTGACCCACAGCAGTGTCCGCAGCGTTAGCTGTCTCCAGACAGTAGTGTCTTGTGAACATGTGCCTGCTGGACCACGTTGCCGTCCTGCAGATCTGATGTAGAGGTACTCCAGCAAACAGGGCAGTAGATGATGCTACTGCTCTCGTCGAGTGTGCTCGCACGGAGCAGAAAGAGGCTTGCCAGCCCATTGATGGCAGGAGGAGATGGCAGAAGAAATCCAATGAGTGATAGTCTGTTTAGTGACCGGATGTCCTTTGCGCATCTGCCCACAGGCCACAAAAAGCTGGTCTGACCTTCGAAAGGCAGCAGTGCGTTGGAGGTAGAATTTGAGGCATCGTTTCAAGTCTAGGGAATGAAGAGCACGCTCCGCAGGAGACTGAGGGCTAGGAAAAAAAGTTTTGAGTATTACAGGTTCATTAAGGTGGAAGTTTGATGGAACCTTTGGTATAAATTTAGGATCATGTACGTAGTACAACAGCGTCCTTTGAAAACTGAAGAAAAGGAGGCTGAATGGTAAAAGCTTGTATGTCGCTCACTCGCCTGGAGGACGTGAGTGCGAGGAGGAGGGAAACCTTCCAAGTAAGGAATTTCAAATCCGCTGAGTGGATTGGTTCAAATGGAGGCTTGAAAAGCTGGGCCAAGACAAGATTCAGGCTCCAAGAAGGTGGAGGACGCCAGATAGGTAGAAACATCCGGAACAAACCTTTAAAGAACTGGCGGATGATCCGAGAGGAGTAGAGAGATGTGGAACCATCATGGCGAAAGCGGGAAAGTGCAGCCAGGAAAACTTTGAGAGTGGAATGTGAAAGTCCCGACTTGGCCAAAAGGAGGAATTAAGGCAAGATTTGCTCAGGGGTGGCGAGCATAGGATCAATGTTTTCCGAGTGGCACCAAACACAAAATTGCTTCCATTTCAATGTATAGGTTTTGATGGTAGAAGGAGCCCATGCGTGAGCAAGGACCTCTCTGCAGTCAGGAGCAATGTTCAGATGGGCAACCTTGTGGTGCTCAGGTTCCAAGCGTGAAGCTGGAGAGATGCCGGGTCTGGATGGCAGATCTGTCCGTGGTTCATTTTGAGAAGATGAGGCAGGGGGCGAAGAGGGATTGGATCGCACTGGGAAAAAAGAAGAAGATCCGTGAACCATGGTCGACGCGGCCACCTGAGTGCAATTAACAGGATGTGACATGGTTGTGCTCTCATTCTGTGCAGGAGGCGAGGAATAAGAGGGATCGGCGGAAAACCGTATACGAATGTTTTCGACCAGTTGATCGAAAATGCATTCCCGCTCAACCCTTTGTGGGGATGCCAACTTGCGTAGCGTAGGCATTTGCGATTGAGTGGAGTCGCAAACAGATCCAGTTTCGGCTGGCCCCACAGGCGAAAGACATACTCCAGAGTTGGCTGATGGAGTTTCCACTCGTGGTTGTCCGTTCCCAGATCTGCTGTGTCTGTCTGGAGCGGTACAAAAGGGGGTGGTAATGGACGGAGCATCTGAACCAATCAAACACTCACACCCAGTCAAAAGATCTGGGTTTAATCCATCACCATTCTTTAGCCCCAGATCTTTTGATTGGGTGTGAGTGTTTGATTGATTCAGATGCTCCGTCCATCACCACCCCCTTTTGTGTCTGTCTGGAGAGCAGAAGAGATTTTGTACCCCCTTGCTTGTTGAGGTAGTGCATACTGGTGGTGTTGTCCGTACGCACCAACAGTGACTCTCCTTCCACCAGCAGACGGAATAATTTCAGGGGAGAAAAATGGCCAAGAGTTCCAGGCGATTGATGTGCCACTTGCGTTGGTCTGCAGTCCACTTGCCGTTGACTGACAACCCTTCGAGGTGTGCGCCCCAACCCTCTAAGGAAGCATCTGTTGTAAGGGGAAGAGTGGGGGCTGTTTCCTGAAACATACGCCCTGTTGCAATGTTGGGAGGGTGAGCCCACCATTCTAACGCTCCCCGAATGAGAGGTGTCATTGAGACCTTGTCGTTGAACGACCCTGAGACTTGCTGCCATTGTTTGTCCAATTCTTCTTGGATTACTCTCATGTGTAACCTGCAATTGGGGATCAACGGTATGCAGGACGAGGTCATGCCCAGAAATGATTTTAATATTCGGACAGAAACGGACTTTCTCGAGCGTAGAAGAACCACCAATTTGGCAATGCGAGCTTGGCGCTCCAGCGAAACAAACACCTTTGCTATATGTGTGTCTATTAATGCTCCCAGAAAGACTCTTTGATGTGCCGGAAGGACATGCGATTTCTCGTAGTTGATGGAAAGACCCAAGTTCTTGAAGACTTACAGGCAAGTCTGAGTGTGTTGTTGTGCCGCGAGAAAGGTTGGGTCCTTTATCAGGCAGTCTTCTAAATATGGGTAAATTTGTATGCTCTGTAGGTGAAGATAAGCAGATACCGGAGCCATGATCTTTGTGAAGACCCTCGGAGCGGAACGAAGACCAAAAGGCAGAACCTTGAATTGGAAGTGCTTTGTTCCTACTTTGAAACTGAGGTACTTCATGTGTCTTTGATGGATTGGCACATGAAAGTAGGCATCTTGGGAGGTCGATTGTGGAGAGGACCTCCTCGGGGTTCAGGATCTGTAAGATTTCCAACAAAGTCAGCATTTGAAATGTTTGGGACTTGATGAACTTGTTGAGGGCTCGGAGATCTAAGATCGGGCGCCACTCTCCTGATTTCTTCTTGATAAGAAAAAAGCGGGAATAAAAGCCCTTCCCTTGTTGTAATCGAGGAACTACTTTGACGGCTCCTTTTTGAATCATAACTGCAACTTGTGCAAACAGTTCCTTCAAGTGTGCTGGAGGGGGACCAGATGGAGGGCGGTTGGGAGGAAACTTGAGAAATTCTAGAGCGTGGCCTTGTGAAATCACATCCAAGACCCAGCGATCTGATGTTATTTTTGACCAATTGTAAAAGTGTTAGGAGATTCGACCTCCAATTTTCAGAGCAGGATAAGACTTGGTTGTTTGAAAGTCATTGTTTTTTGGAGGAGGTACCCCCTCTGTAGGTGGATTTTCTCCTATATGGCCTGGAATCAGTCTGTCTAGTCTGACTCTGGTTGGAGTAACGCTGTCTGTTCTCACCATATGAGCGGTACTGGGAGGAGCCACGAAAATTGGAGGACGTGCCCCTGCGACGTGCTCCACGTAATGGTCGCTTCCGATATTGGAGAGATCCCAGGGCGCGAGCATTGTCTGTATCCTTTTTAATGGACTCCAAGGCATCGTCCACATGCTTGCCGAAGAGGGACTCTCCATCGAAGGGCAAATCGAGTATTTTTGCTTGCACCTCAGGCCGAAAGGACGTATCCTTAAGCCAGCCCTGCCTTCTTAAGACTACAGCACCTGCCAGTTGTCTGAAACCTGTAGAGGAAATATCGATTGCACAGTCTATAATTTCCGACAAAATTTTCTCACCCTCTTGCAGGATCTTATGTGCCTCTGCCCTGGAGGATTCAGGAATCAGGACGACCAAAGCTGCGATCTCCGACCACATTTGTCGGTCGTATCGGCCGAGGATGGCCAAAGAATTTGCCGCCCTGACTGTAGTCGCAGCCATCGTGGTGAACTTTTTGCCGATGGTATCCAGGCGTCGACCATCCTGGTTCGGCGGGGACGTTAAAGGAGAAGCTGGATTACGCGATCTCTTCAGGGCAGCCAGCGTAATTACAGAGTCTGGCTTTGGTTGAGACACAAGGCAGGCAGGATAATCTTCTGGTGCCATATATTTTTTGTCTAGGCGTGAAAGTACGGCCGGAACTGAATTAGGCCGTTCCATGAGTTCGAGTCCTTCCTTCCAAATGAAATCAATAATAGGAATGGCATGCACCTGTTTCAAAGGTTGATCTTTAAAATCATAAAGAAAACAGTCATCTTGTCTGGCGACCATAGGCAAGTGGAAGCGCTTCGCGGCTCTCGCCATCAAAAGGTGAAAACCCCCAATGTCCACTGGGGGAGAAGCCAAAGGAGAGGCCGGAGGAGGCGACAGATTCTGAGCATGGTAATTGTCCCAATCTGCTAGGACAGCGTCATCATCTTGGTCTGTATTGTTATGATTGTCATCATCATTACCAGGGTCCTGAGGAACTGGTGATCGGGCTGGTGCAACCAGAGGTGACTCCTGTTTGGAAGGAGGCGTGGAGAGGCCTGCGAAGAAGGTGGGAAACAACGATTGTAATTCTCCAGCATATATTGAAGGTTCGTGATCAAAGACATTGGCAACTGAGCCATAGGAACATCATGGTCATCACGTGGGTCATCTGAAACTGAGATGTGCGAGTCCCGTTCATCATCATCATAGTCTTGATATTTGATATGTAGCTCTGACGGGCTACTTGCAGCACGAAAGGTGTCATCTGCATATGAGTCATCTGAAGCGTCTTCCCCTGCAGACGTAAATAGTTGAGCAGGTGGACCTGACCCATGTTCGACAGGGCTTAAAACTAGTGGAGCAGGATGTTTAACAGGGAATATTGCGCCGTCGACGGTACCGACGACGAGCCCGTCATCGAAGTCGTCATCGAGGGCTTCGTCGATGATGTCCCAGGTGTCAACGAAGAGGCTGTTGCCGTTAACGAAGCCGAGGCCTTCGCCGTCGATGACACAGGCGTCGACGAAGATGTTGCTGTCGTCGACGAAGTCTCCAGTGTCGACGGAGCCATCGACGACGAAGCAGTCATCGACGAGGTACTCGACTTCGACGAGACCACCGTCGACGAAACAGGTAGCCTCGACGAGACGTGATGCATCGCCGAAGTCTTTTTCGACGAATGACGCTTAGGAAGGTTCATCGACGAGAGGGATTTCTTCGCCGTCGACGAAATCTTAACAATGGACGAAATAGGCCGGACCTGCTTGACCATCGTCGTCGATGTAGACCTCGTCGTCGTCGACAGAGGGCTGGCCGACGTCGAAGTAGGTATAACGTTGACGGATCTTGTCGTCGTAGACGGGCGCGTCGACAAGCTCGTTGGCGAGCTGGCACTCGTTGTGGAGGACGAGGGCACAGAGTGGATCTGCGACGCCAGAGAACTAGGTCCCGCAGGCGTAGAGGCCGGCAGATCCCGTGGGGAGACGGACTTCGGAGCGTCCTCAAGCTTCTTCTTTTTTAGAAAAGGAGAAGGAATATCAGTCTCAGACCCACGCTTCAGAGAGGTCTTAGAATGGCAGGAAGACACACTCCCTATATCAGACACTGGGTTGTCTGAGGTCTTCAACCTCTGTAGCCACAGAAGGAGACAGGCCTCTCTATCTTTTAGGGTCTTAGAGGGAAAAGTCCTACAAAATTTGCAACTCCTCACCTCATGGTCCGGGTATAAGCAGTAGATGCATTTTTTATGAGGTTTCCTCATAGAAAAGACAAAGTTTTCCACAGGCAGAACAGAGCCGGAAAGACATGTTCTTGAAGTTCTGAAGGTTGAGAATGAAGAAAACTGAGCAAAGCTCAGGGAGACTCCCTTCACACGACGTGCAGTAGAAAATCTGAGACCTTGAGCTTCTGAGGAGAAGGTTCTAGAGGGTGCTACAGCCTGATTGGCTGGAATGTGGACTATTATAATGACATGGATATGTTACTAAAGTGAACTCTCCCTCAATGCTTTCTATGGGCCTATGTTGTTCTATGGTACTTTAAGGTTTTATTTTCTTTTGTATATATTTTGATATATATATATATATATATATGTTTCTTAATACTATTTTATGTACCGTGGGACTCCCACTTCGACGACAGGGAATTATTCAAGCATGTGAATCTATGAAAGACACCCTGATACTGGAGAATATGGGGTGTCTTAGCGTTTAGAGGCTGTCCCACCTCACTCCATGCATGCCTGAGTTATGGAAGTTTATTAAAGTTTCTCTGTACCGCACCAGAACAGTTGTTGATTTCATTGTATAATGGTGTTGTTTAGTAGTGCTGCCTAAATATGCCTGTGCTCCCCACCACCCTGGCTGACTGCTCCCGCTTCACCTCCCTCCCCCTCCATGCACATCGATAGTGACATCGGTCCAACACCTGCAACAGACGCTTTTTTCAGGGAGCTGCATCATCATACATCTCCAGGGCTCGAGAAATCTGAAAAATGGCACTAGTCCTGCAGGTCTAGTACTTTCAAAAAACTCCTCGACCTAACAGAAACCTACTTGACCTCCGTCTCTGAAAGCGAGCAAATGTGAAAAGATAAAAAGATTAAAAGGCATCTTTATTGCTCATTTGCTTTGTGAGCAATAAAAAGGCCTTTAAAGCTCGTTATTTTGTCACATTTGCTCCGTTTTCAAAGAAGGAGGACAAAAGTTAGTTTGTTTTCCTACTCCCCAGAAAGGGCGAGTAGGACCTAAAAATAGGTCGACCTCATAAAATTTACCTCGCAAATGCGAGCGGTCGAGTGGATTTGTCGAGCCCTGATCTCAGTACACATATTCCTGCCTGGTAGGGTTTGGTGTGGATGACGAGCCCCTATGTCACTGTGACACCACATACAGGAGCAGCACAGTGTCTTCCTGCGAGTGGGGTGTCACACACCCTATGCCCTCCTGGGCCGCCCATCTATTGTTTTCTTTTTCTATCCCCTCCTCTATATACAATGGTGTTATTCCCCAGGGCCGTGGCCCACCCCACTGCAGGAGACTGGTACTCCCTCGGATCGGTGCTCCACCAAATATAGACCCATGGTAAACAGGTTAGTGCCCACGGCGCGCTAAGGGCTGAGAAGGAAAATCCCAATTTCCTAATCTTCCCACTACTATCCCTCTCCCCCTCCCTTTGTGACACATATTAAACGAGAAATCAATCAAAGACTTCATGCTAGAACCTTAATACACAATCATAGGAACAAACGCATCCCCAGTGGATTAAGAATAGCTCTAAAACCAAACTGTGCAGGAACAATAAGGCATTCCTGGAAAAATGGTACCAAATTCTAAATAAATGTAGTCTGGACTTGATTCTGTTAATAGTGGAGGAACTCTCGAAAGAATTAAAAGCAGTTGAAGAGGAATTAGACGGAATCAGGAGGGAACTTAACACTCATGAAGATTTGACTACATTACTGGAAGACATCTGTAGGAGAGTAGGGTCTGCAATCCTATGATCACCCCAGATTTTTGCTTTTTGCTTCACTGGTTTACGACTTCTCTGGCTGTGGGCCTGCTAATCAGACCCACAGCCTTGCTGTTCTCTCACTAAATTGACACGTGTACTTTAGGTGCATTTACCAATTGGTACTGGGCCACCTTATCAGACCCTGTAACTCAGGGCCTAGGTGTACCCAGGGCCTACCAGGGGCCGCAGCATGTATTATGCCACCCCTGGCTGGCCATCTAAATCTGACACAACTGGCTGCACGACAGCTGGGGCAAGGTGGTGTAATCACCCTTTGCTTTAGATATAGTATACCTATATCTAACCCTAAAATGGACACACAGATTCCTATCAGTCACTCCTATGGCAGGCCTTGACAATCCTGAAGGCAGAGTGCTTGGAATGGTGTGAGATGCTGCTCTGGCATGAGCTGAGCCCGTTTGCAGCTTGCGGAACAAAGTCCTAATAGCTTTTCCATGATAACGCATACCATATACTCTTAAGTGCATTATAATCCTCGCGGTTATATGCTATCTTTGGTATCGCTTTATCAAAACATGTCGATTAAGGTGTCATACGAATTGGAATACTAACCCCTCGTCAATTCTGGCGACGGGGTTAGCATTCCACCCTTCTAGAGGGACACGACATGTATGTAACTGTGAACCCAGGTTAAAGTTAGCTTAAGCCTCAGCATCACAAAATGGATGCTGCCACCACAGACACAAGTCTGACCCTCTGCAGCTGGGAGTCCTTCCAGCGAGGGGAGCTTGGACAAAGGGTTTCCTGTCAGGGGCGGTGCTAGCACCATCCCAGACAGGGTTTTGTTTATCCTGGGTAGGCAGGGCTTTAGAGGAAGGTGACTGCAAGTGGCACCCCGGTGCTCACTATGCATCTGCCGGCTAGAACCAGTTCCAGGGGCACACCAGCCCCTGAGCTGGGGAAAGTTAGGCATGGGAGAGGGGTGTAACCACCCCCCTTCCTGGTCCCACCCATATGCAGGACCTAGTCGCGTGCCAGCCCCTTTTCCTAGTATAAAGATAGGAGCAGGCCCCCTTCCAAATTAGATCATCTTTGAATCCTGAAACTACTTTCTACGAAAGGAACTCTCGACTTCTTCTCAAGATTTCTCCCTTGTGACTAAGGAGTAGTCACCCTGCACCCGCAGGCACCATCCAAGAACACTGCGGTTTGCTGCACGTCCTTCCTCCGGAATCCGACTGACCAGCACGACGAGACCCAGCTTCCCTGGCACCTCTGACCTCTACCCACATCGTCAGCTCAGCTGAGATCCGTGGGTGCGACGTGACCTCGAGGGACCGGCCATCTTCAAGACTGCACGACGCTTATCCAGCACGACCGCCGAGGGATCCTCGAGTGAGTGCTTTGGGGTTCGAGAAGCCCTAACCCTGAGCAGCTCCAGCACCGAAGTCCAGCCCCCTAGCATCCACCAGATCTGCGTGGGGCCCTTCTGCTCTTTGCTGCTCACCGCGTTGTCCGGCTACTTGCCTGCTGGCTTGTGGCCCTCTTGACGACGCTCCACAACGACAACACCGCTGGTCTGGTTGCTCCAGGCTGGCGCTTGCTCCCCTCCAACAGAGGAGCACCCCGGACCCTCCTGCTCCACTCCAGACGCCATTTTAAGTCCACCGCGTGGGCTTGCATTTGCCAAGACTTGTTGCCCCAATCCTGGGTCCAGCGACGTCGACAGCAGATACCATCGTGGGACAGCTCGCACCTCCATCCTGGTTGCCGACAACGCCTCCTGGTCCGTGAGACTGCAGAGCCCAGCGTCGCCCACTCACCTGGTCGAGGTGACTTCATCCGGTGCCATCCTGGTGCCCATCTAATCACTGGCTAGTGATTCAGAACTTGGTCCCCTCTGCTTACAGGTGTCTTCCATCTTCGATCCAGGCTTGGATCCCTCCGAATCTCTTCACTGGTCGCCTGCCAGCAACTTCTTCTTTCAGGCTCCATAGACTGCAACGAGGATTCCCGACGTCTTTCCAGACCTATGCATCCGCAGCCCCTGGGCTAGGTAAACTCAGCATTTCGGTGCTCCAGCATAGCTTTGCTATCCAAAGGTCCAGATCCTTTTTCGTTTCAGCTCTACCTACTCGGATTCGTCCAATAACACTAATAAAACGAAATCTAGCATCCATAGACTTTGTCCCGCATCCCGCGTGAGAGTGCACACTCTGCACCCGATCTCCCTAGGCCTCCTGCTAGTAATCTGAAGGTTCAGTAGTCAAGTCCTAGCGATCCCAAAGCCTATTAGAGTAGTACTTACCTGCTATTAATTTCGCATTCCACTTTTAGAGTATATGGTATTTCGTGCCCCTCGGGCATTTGTGTAAATTGTGCGACTTTGCGTATTTTCTTAAGAGCTTTGTATTGTGCTTAGCGCCCTGTCCTCATAAAGAGTCCAGGGCTGTTGTGTTCTAAATAAATATACTTTATTTTCATAACAATTTGTGTGGTGTCCTTTCACTTGGTGTTCAAGGGGTATATGTGATGGTATAACAGCTGGCTTAACACGCCCTCTAGAGTCTAGCCTAAAGACTGCTCTTGTCCATGCTACTAGGATAGCTGGTCTACAGTTGACTTACAACCAATAATCAATAAGGGTTGTTTGGACTGATACATAGTGATCACTAGAATAGTGAGCACTGCATACCAGGCCAACTTCTCACAGGGGGGACTTTCCTCTTAGGTGTGTGACTTGTGGAGCTGGAGTGACGACTGCTATCTTGTTTAGGTTGGTGCCTTTGACATTTTGGTGACAACGTATGGGGTATTTGAAATGATATGCGGCGGTGGGGGGGGGGGGGCCTGCACTGGGGACCCCTCAATGTTTCTTTTTCTTCTATATTTCTCCTCTCTTCTATATTTCGGGTCTCAGATACTGGGCGACAGGCACGCTGCTAGGGGGGTAGGCCGTAGCCATCTGCAGGGGTGCAGGGTGGGGAGTTGGGGGACTGGGGACCCCTCAATGTTTCTTTTTCTTCTATATTTCTCCTCTCTTCTATATTTCGGGTCTCAGATACTGGGCGACAGGCACGCTGCTAGGGGGGTAGGCCGTAGCCATCTGCAGGGGTGCAGGGTGGGGAGTTGGGGGAGGGGTTTTACTGTTTTTTCCTTTTTTTGTTTTGTTTCTATGGCCCTTTTTCTCTTCGCTTTCTTTGGCTTTCCTTTCACTTTCTCCTTTCTCTGGGTTTGGGATCAGTTTAATGGGTCACTTCTTGAGTTTTTTCATTTATCTGTCGTAACCTGTGCCTTAATTACTGTTGCATTGTTGGTATCAATGGGCGGGCGCCTAATTGGTGCACATAGTAATCGTATGCATGTATATCCTGACTCATTTGACGCGGTGCCAATGTCTTAACTGTGATCGTTTTAATTATGTAGGATTTTCTTGTTTGGCCCGCCAATTGTATAACTATATCGTACAGTTTGGCACCTGATCCCCACTTTTCTTTACTTTATATTGGAGCCTTTTACGTTCTTGATTTCATCCTGATTTAAAAGTAAAATTAAACCTCACTTATCCGAAGATATGATCTGTGTGTGCCATGATGTTACGTCTTTAACGTGCTGCCGTGCCCCCGGGATGTTCGGCTGAATAGCGGTGTACACTTTTGCATAAATAAAGGTTTTCCCCAAAAAAAAAAAAGAAAAAAGATCCAATACTGGGGCAACTGCAGAATGCTGGGGTACTTTGGCCCCAAACCCTGCCTGCTCCTGTCCCGAATAATTTGACAACCCATCTCCTACTGTAGCTGTGCAACCTCCAAAAGCCTTGGAGGGTCTCCAGCACTTCATCAAACCGTCAGCATCTCCTTTGAAGTGGAGGAGCCACTTCCCTGCAACCTGCAAGCACCGACTGTCACAGCCGGTTCTCTGTTCTGATGTTTACCAGGTCCACCAACGCAGCAGCCACCCAGAAAGAGGTTACCATGCTCCTAGAGGTGACACGTCTCTCACCAAGTGATTAGATGTCAGAACCAGCAGGAGTCGCCCTGCACCAGTACCCGGAGTACCCTACCCCTGGCAGCAACCAAAGCTTGTTTTAGTCCAATCCGGACTCCGATGTCACAAAGACCTATTAGCCAACTAGGGAAGTCAGCACCGCAGAAGCCAGCACCAAGAGTGGCCCGGCTATCCTGCTTTGTTCCCCTTTGCAGGTCTAATTAAGATCTGTGGGTGCTTTCGATATATGGGCACTACCCAACCAAAACCTTCTGCACCCGAGCTCCCTGGCCTTGGTCCCCGACAACCCACGGTGCTCCTCTGCTCCCAGGACCCCCACGAATCGAGTGTTCCGTTGGGAGCTCCCGGAATTGTCCCAAAGTCCCCCTCTGCAGCCTGTTTCTAGGTGTTTGCCCTCTTTTCCAACGGTGTAGCGTGCAAGGCTACCAACCGATAAAGAACCTCCAGCGCAGGTACATTTTAACTGCTGGTGGCACATTAGACCATGGCCCCCTGGCACCTCAAGTCCTAAAGGGGACCCCTGAGAATAATTTGCAAATACCCGAATGCAGTACATGCCTTTTTACTCCTTACGAAAGCATTACCGAATAAAAACGTATTTGAGTGACATTTTAACATTTTGCTACTATGAAAAGTACTTACCCAATTACAAAATTCTTGGTGTTAAAATAAATATAGAAATACTGGTTATTTATTTAAATTGGTTCACAGTTTCTTTTTGAGTGTGTCTCTCATTTATTGACTGTTCGGTCAACAAATACAATAACAATACCCTCTGAAAAGCCTGAAATGCTCGCCCACAGTACCATATGAGAGAGCATTTAGGATTATTAATTTAAGCCCTGGCAGCCAATAAGGGTCATCTGGACTTTCCACATAGTATACCTCATTTCGGTATTCTAGATGAAAAGCCAGCTTCCTACATTGGATATTTCACGGTTGTTGTTTGAGCTCAAGGCAATATCCCTTACTGATGATATCTATTGATTGGATGTTATTTCTGGTCACAACTGATAGAACTGTTGTAGCCTTACCCTGACAGGTGATTTGTGATCCAGGGAAGTGCTGGGCAGTCACTGTTTGGTGGTAGAGGCTCCCTTTCTGGCAACGCTGGACTGGGAGCCCAAAGCAGCCCTGGCAATTTTGTCAGACAATCCCCCCGGGAGGCAAGTGTGAAGCACTGCCGCATTTGTTACTGGGGTTGATATTGCTGCAAAAACGGTCCCCAGTAACAAAACCGGCACCCACCAGTGGAAAACCAGCCCCCAGCCTTCCAGGTAAACACCAGATGCCAGCTATGACCAGTCCAGCCCTGCTTTCAGGGTGTGCCTCTACCCTTTTCAGCCATCTCTATAATACCCTTGACCTGTTTGTTGGTGGTGTTTATGTTGCTCTTGGCATTGGTAGGTGGGGCTCACTGTGATGGTAGTTTTTGAGGCCCCTCTTCCTTCGCAGTGGCGAAATTGCTGCTGCTTTTGTGCTGTTGATTGCAAAGCCCCCATTGATTTAGCTGTCTTTTTTATTTTTTCTAATTTCTTGTCTGTCAGAAAGTGGGTTTCTGTTGTCTCCCCCACCCCCCACCCCCCACACACACACACACACTTTTGACCTGACTGATGCAACCCTGAATGAATATGCACTGGGTTCCTGCTAACCAGGTTCCCAGTGCCTGTGTTCTTTCCCCAAAACTAATTCGCAATTGGACCAACTTCCGATCTCTGTAAGTCCCTAGTCAATGATACGCCAGGTACCTAGGGTATTGGTACTGAAGATGGTACCAAAGGACTGCAGCACGAGTTGTGTACCCCTGGGAACTTCTCACTAAGGTCATGCAAACTGCCACTGTTGCCTTGGTCCAGAAAAAAGACTAAAGGTCGCCATGGCACACAGCTCTGTGTACCATGCCAAAACAGCACTGCCAGGGTATATCTAAGTCACCCCTCTGGAAAGCCTCTCAGTTCTAAGGCAGGGTGCAATATATCTATGGAAAGGACATATGTATCAGCAGATATGACCCTGCAATATTGAGTCTATTCTTAATAATGTAAGTGACAGTGAAGCCATATAGAGTCCATGGGCTGTAAACTCCCCAAACTAAAGTTTCACAGCACCTTGATCCCTTTACTGAATCTAAGAGCGTTTGATATCAAACTACTCCTAATAATAAACCCACCTTGATGCCAGGGTTAGATATATAAACAAATGCACTCAAGGGGCCCCACCCATTAGAGGGGTCCCTTGAAAAACCAACCGCTCTAGTGTATTTGTTGACTCGTCTGAGCCAGCCTGCTGCTCTGAGATGCTGTTCTGGAAACATGGGGTGAGAGCCAGTGCTCTCAGCGCCCAGATTGGCGGAGGGCTTCACACCCCTTCCCAGCCAGAACGAGTAATTTGATGTGGTGAACTTCAAAGGGCTCAGCATCCTCTGTTCACCTCCCCCAGACTCTCCTATAGCAGGAAAAGCAACCACCCTTATCCCTTCCCCTTTTGGAGGGAAGAAAGGTGGGCAATCCACAATAGCCATGAGGTGTACCCTCCACTGCCAAACTCGCCCCTCTGGTGGGGGAAGCAAGGTAAAGCACAAAATTCACTTTCCATCATCTTGCAGATGGGGAAAGATAGTCAATAAGGTTTAGGAAATCTGTCCCCTTCCACTGAAGGTTGGCATTTAGGGGGTGTATCCCCCCAAAGTAGAGTGCCCATTGGCCCATGTCTGTTAATGACCTAAAACGTATTATGGGGCGTCCCTGAACCAGAACACTGGATTTCTGCGACCTAAGAAGAAGGACAAAGAGTACGCTGTGCAGCCAAGCTTAAAGACGACTACTGATTTGGCCCCAGCCCTATAGACCTGTCTCCCGCTTAAAGACTCGGAAAAGACGACAACATCTGTCCTGCAGCCAGCGACTTCCAGAAACCCAAGAAAGACTGCCTGAACTTCAATAAAGACCAGATCTCCAGAGGACAGCGGCCCTGTCCACAAGAAACCCACTCCAAGGACTCCGGATCCAGCTGTAAAAGCGACCCCTGTCCCACTGCCAGAGTCTGAGTGGCTCACCTGCCCACTGAAGTCTCACCAACGATCCTGACCTCAAAACCATTGGTGGCTGACCTCTCATGGACGCCACAAAGACACCTGTAGCCTCATCTTGAAGGGTCCCCCTAACCGCGTCTGGCTCTAGTAAAGAAGTTCTGACGCCCAAAGGCACCACTGCATCCTCAGCCCCCCGACTTTGGGAAGCCCTACCAACAGTGCCCAGGCTTCCACTGACACCTCTACTTACCTGCCAGCTGTTGGTCACCTTCGTCCAGCTTCCTGGTCAGAGCCTGCAGCCGCTTTGTGCGACAGATTCCCCATTCACTTGCATTGGGCACCCCAAGCTGATTTGCACTCTGGTTGGTATGGTTGGTGCTGCCTTATGTCCTCCCCTGTGTTTGCCTAAATTTCTGGGGCCTGTGCTCTGAAACCGTAGGTACCCACCTGCAATCGGGACCTCCGTGGGTGTCCTTAGTCTCCATTGACTAACATTGGGCTCAGTGACCTCTGCAACCAGCTGCTCCAGTGCCGCAGGCGGTGCAGTACCTACCTTGATCTGACCCTTGCAAAGACCAGATGCATAAGTGGAGTACTTACCTGTAAATTTGCATAAATAGTTTCCTTCCATAGGATTGCATTTCACAACATGATATTTGCACTAAGTGTCTATCTTTTACGTTGATAAGTTACTGCTACTGTTGATTGACACCATAAAGTATTTTCAGTATCACTGCAAAGTATTCGTATTGCTTTTGCAAACACATCCAAACTGTACCTGAAAAGTATTGTTATTTTAAACTTGCCCTTCTTACCTGCAACGGAGTTTCTCTTGGTTCTAAAATAAAAGTAACAAAGTAATATTTGTATACAAAACAATTGGTCTTGGATTCAGTCTTTGAGTGTGTGTAATCATTTCTTGTCTGAGTGTATACAACAAATGTTTAACACAGCCCTCTAATAAGCCTAACTGCTCAACCAGACTATTCAAAAGAGAGCACGGTATTATCTACTTTAGCCTCTGTAAAGCCAGTGGGGATCCACTGGACTCTGTGTACACTATACCTTACTTTGGTATAGTATATACAGAGCCAGCTTCCAACAGTGTCCACCTCTGGCCCCAAGAGATGTTCTCCATCGCAAGGAATGTTGAGAAAGTGCTGTTGCACTCTGGCATAAAGTCCGATATACACAGCCATACAAGCCTACGAATCATTACAGAGCTGTTAATGTGTCTTGCTGTCGTATTTGCTCTATCCAGTAAACACCTGATGGTCTGCATTGGAGATTAATGCTCTGTATGCAGGCATTCCTCAGTATCTGGCGCAGAAATTTCAGTTGGTCCAGAATGCAGTGGCCCGCTGGTACTCAATCTTTCCAAACGTACGTAGATGATGACCCATCCGATCAATTTACACTGGTTACCTGTTAGTAAAAAGGCCAGTCTAAAACCTTGACACTGCCACACCATCAGTCTGGGCCAGAGTACTTGTCCAATAGGGCTCAATTTTATTCTCCCCTTAGAACTCTACAGTCAACTTCTGGTCATCTTGCTAAGGTCCCCAGAATTAGCCGAGCAAAAACAGGAGGCAGATCCTTTGCCCTCTTGCACCCGAAAGCTCGGAATAGCTTGCCGGCCGACCTACGGTTAGGAGCGAGTCAACAGTCTTTTAAAAAACAGCTAAAGGCTTGGCTTTTTATCCTTTGATTATTCCCTCTCTGTTCTACTTTTGCTTATTCTCTAGGTCCGGGACACTCCTAGGAGCAGTGGTGCGCTCCACAAGTCCCGCAATTTACTAATTTATTTGTCTGTTTTCCTCGAGCCACTAACTCTTCTCTTCTATATTGTTCGGGGAGATGTTGAAATAAGTCTTGCCTCTTGTTTCAAGTAGTCCTGTTGTAGACCCACTGAATTTGCTGTTCACCAGTGATGTTTGTATCCTGTAGCAACCCTTTACTTGCAGCATCAAAGAGCTTACTCTCCTTGCCAGGTGATGGAGTTTCCTCAGTGCCCTGCGATAGTTTATTTTGCCTTGCTGTTGTGACTGCTAGAGAGTCTGCTCTAGGGTGATCCCTGATATATATTGGGTTTGAAGGTGAAGGCCTGTATTTTCTTTCAATGCAGGCACAAGTACCCTGGCTTTCACTGGGTCATTAAAGATGTCCTTCGAGACATTTAATGTAAAGCCAATCATAGAAAGAAATAGTACAGTGTGCTCAGTGCACAAAAGTGTCTCCTCCCAAAAACCTGTTATTCCTGTATTGTCTGCATACAAAGTTTATGACAATCTGCCGCACTCTGCATGACACTATGGTAAGATGAAGTGTCATCAGGTAGTGAGGCTTTTGTAGGAACTGGTGATTCTATATCGGTGTGAGGCAGAACCACGTCATAATTGTCCCATGGGTCTGGGCAGTGGTGGCTCTTCCGCTAAGTTAGAGGAGTATCGCCCCCCTGCCTTTTAGCAGTGAAACAATGGGAAAAAAAAATGATAATAACTTGTCGTTATTATCATTTCATTTGTCCCTGCTGGGGCAGCTTTATGGGGTGGTCTGTTCTGCTCTCGGAGCAGGGGAAGGAGTGGTGAGCACACTCTGTATGTGTGTATGAATGTTTGGCCGGCCGGAGACAACTGCATGTCTGAGCACCAAACCACGGCACTCAGACCAATTACAATGCTGCATTGCAGAGTTGTGATTGGCTATGAGGAGCCTGGGTGTGCTTCCTGTTCCTGATGGAGCGAGGGAAAATTACGTAGGAGAAACGCGGTGAGAGTTACGTTTTTTGTTTTGTTTTTGTCTTTACACCAGCTTCCCTTCTGCCCCAGTCTCCCCCCTCCCCTCCGATCAGTGCCGGCAGCCACTGGGTTTGGGCATTGGTGATTCTGAGTCATAGTCCTGTTGAGGGCTATCCCCGCCCTCCTCTTCCTGTGTGAGGGTGATCTTGATTGTGGGTATTGTGGTTGCTTGAATGTCATGGTGCCTGTGGCCTTATGTTTGGCAGCCCTTCTCTTTGGTGGTGGTTCTGGGACTTCCAAATCTTGTGCCTGTCTTTAGGAAGGGTCTATGCCCTTTCCTTTGCAAATATTTGTGTAGTCCTTCAAAAACATTGCCTTCTTCTTCTGGCACTTATTTTTGCCGGCCCCTCTGGCACTGTTGGTATGGCTGAGGAAGATACCTTTGTCTTTGTTATGGTAGGAACGTGGGCTTTCTTCAGCGTTGAAGAGGGATCTTGTACCTTTTCTGTAATTGGTGCCGATGAATCTGTTACATTCTCCTGTTTCAGTGTTTACTACTGTTCCTTTAATTCTGGTGGAATGTTGGTGACTCCACTGTGTGTACATAGGAATGTAAAGGTCAGTTGGAGCTGGGCTTTTCTGCCAGTGACATCTTAGGGTCTAACCCTACAAATAAACTACAAAACTACATCAGCTTCCTGTTCTTCTTACTTGCAAAAGAATCGTTGGATTCTGAGTGGCTTAATGTCAAGCATTTTTTCCAATCCAATGAATTCTCCGGAATCAAAGTCGGGCTTGTCTTATTTGACGCTGATGCATGTGTCGATTACAACGTGTGCTTCGGTACCAAGGTGGTGTTGGTGTCATCCCCATGTTTTGGCCTTCTTACCCGATTAAGAACAGTCTAGTCAGTTATTGGCTCCAAGACGTGCTCGCAATGTTTTCAAGAGCCAGAGGGCTGTGGCAAAACCATGGCGTGGAGGGAGGAGGAGTATGTAATATTTTCTTTACTCAGGTGGGACAATCCGTATTAATGGCCCTAGGTGTCGTCTTCATTTTTGCTCCTAGCCCAGACTTCTGCATGGGTTACTTGACCTGCAAATCAGACTCTTCCTTCGTCACTGGATTTGTCAGAGGCGACATAGTGGGGGCTGGCGATGATGATTCCACCTTGAAGAGGTATCTCGGCATTGATCTCACTCTCGCTGTGTGATTCTCCTTGCGAGAAATTTGCCTCAACTGCAATCTCCACGTTATATGCTTGCCACCAATCTCTTCTGCTTCGCTGTGTTTTCTTATTTTTGAAGAGGTTGCATGCTGCACAGTCCTGTTCCTTGTGTTTTGGTGATAAGCAAAAGTTACAGACCTTGTAAGTGTCCGAACAGGTGTATTTGGCCCTGCACCGAGGGCATCGCTGAAATAAGTTTTCTTTTTTTGCCTCCATTACCCGGAGATGGTGTGGATGTCAACGATGCAAAAGTCTAGTGCGTGCGCTCGATCTCTACCCGGCGCAAATATGTATTGGAGCAGTGTGTTGTTCTCCTTTGTCAATGTTCGATAATGTGGATTTTCTTTTTTGTCCGTAGGCAGCATGGGCGACGGAACTTTGGAGCTCCGACGCAGTCCGCCCAAGCCCGATGGCGAAAAAAATAAGCTAAAAAATGACCCATTGAACATGTGCAATACCTCGAGGAGGAGGAGCAACAATGCAACATGCCGACCATAAAACTTACTCGAGAAAAACAACTTGGGGAGTCTGGGCTCAACAGCAAGATTGTGCATAGCATGTGTATCTGCAACCAACACATGCGACTCATAGATATTTACAATTCACCAGGGAGGCCCACTGTGTTGAGCTATGGTTTCGTACTCAAATCAGTGTGCAGATATGCAGATGTTTTCCCTAAACCATGTGAAGCCATGGCTAGGTCTAACATGTAAGACAGTACTTGCTTCAGAAACACAAAGCGCTTAGAGACCCCTGGGTTATAACGCGCTATACAAATCAAAATAAATAAAATAAAAGGGATTCCATTCAGTGGTGAGAAAGATATCCTTGTGGTGCACCTTTGCTTCTTTTGTAAATTGTTAAGTCCCGGTTGGGAACTAGTACTGTGACGGTGGGTACCTAACATTGTGCCCACAGCTCCCACCTAATTTAGTTGGGACATCATCAATAGAGTTGAAGAATCGGGTACGGTGCTGCTAGCTAGGAGGCTCCGCTGTCAGTTTTTCTGTTTACTGTAACCATGTGATATACTATATGGAGTTTTTCTATACAAACATTCCGCATGACATAGTCATACATAGGATCCATCGGGCACTTATTTCAAACACGAACAACAAACAGACCTTGACTGAATTCATAGTACAGCATTCAGAGATAGTTCTAACACAAAATTATTTCATCTTTAAAAACAAATTCCATCTCCAGACAAAAGGAATGGCTACAGAAGCATGTGTTGCACAAAGACGTATCCAATCTCTGTCGCAGAATCTGATATTGTCCAGAGAATCCATAGATAAACAACATAAGAGTATTGCACAGATCTATTGATGGTGTGTTCATGGATGGAATGAACAAAAGAGTGAATTAGAGTAATTCACTCTATGACTGAATAACCAAAGCAGTGATCCTAAATGTACGTGTAATCACTGCTAGACTGAAATTAATTAACCCGATCTCTTGGTGAAATAAAGAATGTAAGCTATTTACAAACTTATACTGAAACCCTACTGATAGGAATTACCTGCTACTGTATAGCAGTTACCACCCAAGGACACTGACAGACAATCTGCACTTATGACAGTTTTTAAATGTACGAAGAAGTTGTAAAAACAAAGTTGATTACTTTAGGGAACCCTTCGTGTTGAGGATGAAACAACTTGAGAAAGGCTATCCTAAAAGAACTATCAAAATGGCTTTAAAGACAGCATGGTGCAACTTCCCCCAGATAAACCTTACTCTCTTTTGAGAAAAACAAACTGAAATGGAGCATCTGATTATAGCATCCACGCTTAACTCTGCTAGCTGCTAGATACAGAAGATAGTAAAAAGACACTGAAATTTATTAAAGGACATCAAATAGGCCCATCTCTTATTTGCCTTTAGACGGAATAAGAATATTAAGAACTATGTTAGGAAGGGTACACTGAGGAAGACCCACAAATTGAAACCATCACACAGCAGCTGGGTATGCCGCCGGTTATATGGCCATTTCACATGTGGCAAGTGACAAGCATGTATATTTCCATACAACACCAAGTTTTTGGAGGTAGGCAACAGAACTTACAGATTGAACTCATTTGAACTGCAAGGCTGGTAATGTCATACAAGCAATTACGAGACCTTATAATAGGCTTTTCATAGGTGAAAACGACCAAAAATGTTAAACAGTGTATCAGCCAACATCACTTAGATTCATTGAGGGTTTGGAGGGGCTCCCTTTGTCAAACACTGTAGTGTCAAAATCAACATACTACTGACGAAAAGTGAATGATGATGAATAGACCGCCTGTAGACAATGGAGCTGGGCTTGAATGATGAAGACAAACTAAGGAATGCCTCGACATTGGGCCAACTATTTTTAACTGTGAGCTGTTTTTAACCATGAACGGAGTGAAATAAAACAAGAGAAGGCATGTTAGTACTTTGTCCAATACAAGAGCTTGTCTAACAATACATAGCAAAATGCCATGCTCAGTATTGCATTTGTTATTCACTTTGCATTTGGGGTTGCCCTTCTTTTCTTCTTTCCCTCCTCCTCTCTCCCTCTCTTTTTCTTTTTCTCTCCTCCCTCCCATAAAACAAAAACCTTTAAAAAGCTTTTTTCCCTAGTATAGTTTATATATCCCTTTTTGGGATTGCAATGTATTTTGTTACACTTTAACATCTTTTTACTTTTATGCATTGCCATCCTCCTTTGTAATTATGCTTTACTTAGCCTACTTTTTGTTCAATAAAGCTTTCAGAACTAGTATTGCATTTGTTTCAGTCACACACAATTTTTTTAAGATATGTGAACATGCGTGAGGCTACAATAGATTGAAACATTGCAACAGTTTGATTATTAACATATTTGATTCCATGCACATTTTTGAGACTGAACTGCGTATTACCAAATAGAATTGCAACATACACATACCTGCTCATCGGCCAGGGTACCTGGATGTGCATCACTAGAGACGCAGGATTTTTCATGGGCAATATTGTAAGGGTTGTACACATTGTGTACAGAGGACGATATTGCCGCTTGAAATGGATCCCACCGTAGATGCTGACAAACTAAAGACGCTTTTAGACAAGAGACACGAGGTCCAATTTGGGCGTGCCAACCCCACCCAAGACGGCAGTGGGAGGAAGCATTCTAGTGTCTCCTTAGTAGAGGGGATACATAGTATAGAGCGAGGACATGTGGTTCAATCTTCCTGCGCATCCCGTTACGGAGTGTTTGGATACACTGTACTCCACAGGGACAAGCGGTTCACAACTAAGCACAGGCTTTGAGAAACACTGTACTTGAGGTGACAGCACGTTTTTTTTAGTTAGCCTCTTTCGAAGCACTTTGGAGTGAACCTACCTTTTACTCCCAAAAGCATCGACCAGGTTTAGACATGTTTCACTGTAGAAATACCCTGGGCAACTTGGACTAGTTTGCAATGTTTCAGGTAAGAGCATGATGAGCGTAGGAATCATCCTGCTTCCCAAGAGATACTTGTCATTGAATCACTGGACTACCATGCAATTTTCATAATTCTATAAAGTAAAGCACTCTATCCATGGTGGAGAAGAAATAAATCAAACATTAGGCCCATGCCGGACATTATGGTCTTTCTCCGTGCGCACACATGTGGACCAGTGATCTTGCCACTCGCTTATAAACTTACCCTACTGTTAGTGCATGTGAATACCAGAGGCACTGACACTATGAACCTGCACAATTGTCCGCACAGACATGCATGACCACCTGGATACTAATGGCAATGTGTTTTGTTTAGTTAGGATCATCAATCTCTCTCTAAGGGAGTATCTCTGGAATATTTACAAATCAGCTCCGGAAATAGGATATGGTGATGTGGACAGACTTGGTTTAGAAACGTCACCTGAGGTAAGTTATGACTCTATTAGTGCATTTATATTAAACTATAAAATAACAGCCTTGTTTCTAAACAGGTTACTAGACAGATGGCATTAACCTGTAGAGACCGGAGGCTTCATTTCTTTAAGGTCAAAACAACGACTCCCGTTCAGGGTAGCCACTTGTGCACTTCTGTCAAACTATGACTAGAGTAGTCGACTTTGAATGAACATGGTGCATAGTATCGGTACGTTCTGAATGGTTTCTGTAATTATGTAAATTTGGAAATATTCAACACGCACAAAGGACTTTCTGCACCTTGTGCCATCTTCACTTCAGTGCATCATTTATTATACCATGATATGTGAATAATACATCGTATTTGAAAAATTGCTCAGATGCCCAATGGTTCACTGATGTTATACTAGTCCACCCCAGCGTACCTGACCTACTTGGGTCGGTAATCTGTGGCTTAATCAGACCCACAGAACCATTGTCTGTGATTCTCCATCCTTTGTTTGGCACACAAAAGTAACAGGAATAATAATCAGTCCTGATCTCTGATGCTAGCACACACTCTATAGCTCTCTTGATTCGGAGAGCTTGGACTTTCCCTCGGAATATGGACAATGGGTTCCCCGGGAGATGATGTGGTGTAGAAGGCATGTCGGGAGGGGGTGACAGGAAGGAAAGGGGGCATCCATTTTGCACAATCTGGAACACCCACTATTCAGATGTGATGCTCCTCCAACTGGGCAGATGAAATGTGATAATGGTCTCCTACTGGGCAATTGTGCGCTGTCGAGGACAACTTAAAGCGGCTTGCCAGTGGCTGCAGGAGGGGCAGGAGGACTGCGTTGTACAGTACCCCAGAGGCCTCGATGCTGCCTGGGTGCCTCGAATCTGCCGCCTGGTTCCCCAGGCTCTGCCTCGAAAGGCTCGGGAGGCTACTTGTTGTTATTAAGGTACGGTGTGACATGGTCTCTGCTGGTATTTCTTTCCAAAACCTCTAAAGGGGCGAAATTGATGGGGGACACCGACAAAGGTGATGCCAATCCAAGAGCCGATACAGTTGCTTTGTCCTCTTTAAAGCGCTCTAGGGCTGAGTCTGCCTCGTCTCCAAAGAGACATATGCCTTCAAATAGCATGTCCACAAGGGACAGCTGGACATTGTTCAGTAAAACAGTGGCGCAAATCTAAGCATGACGCGGAAGCACCACACTGGGCCTGATTGCCCTACCCAAACTGTTGCAGGTGTCCATCGTGTCCAGGTCCGAGCAGATGGAGTACTTTGCTGCGTCATACCCATCTTTAAAGGGGACATTGGCAGTTGGGTGTTGGCCATATATCATCAGGAAGGACTGGCAAGATGTCTGCCACCACGTCCCATAATACATGGGAGTATTTTCTAGGAAGAAGCTGGTGTTCACCAACCTGAGAACAAGGCTGGCTGAGGAGAACATTCTTTTAGCGACACCTTCCACACGTTTTGATTTTCTGTCTACTAGAGGGCAAGATCCTGGCTTTGCCTGAATGTCCAGCATAGTGTCTGTGGGGGGCTCATTAAAAAGGAGAAGATGTTCCTGTGCGGTCTGTCCTGGATGGCGCACTTCTGTGGGGACATTTGTTTTGCCTCAGTGGTAGGCAATGTGAGATCTAATACCTTCCCCTGCTCGCTTTAAGACGGGCAAAGGAGGAGGATTCTTCAGTAGCTACAGGGGAGTGCAGACTAGTGTCAGGAGAAGTGTCCAGGCCACAAGTACCCCGCAAGTAAAACAAATAGATTTTCCTTTTCTTACAAGTCACTGCTGTCATCATCAGGATCAAAATCATGATAGTGCATCCCTGAATGTAAATGTAATGTAATGTAAATTGATACTTGTATAGCGCACTACTCACCCGCCAGGGTCTCAAGGCGCTTGTACGAATACCGCTGTGGAACCCATCCTGGCTTTCCCTGTGAGGCGTCCACTCCTGGGCACCCCTAAGGTGGAGGCCAGGCATCCTTAGCGTTGTGGGGGCCGTTGTGGAGATTAAGCAAGCTATTGCCCAGAGTTGCAGAGTGGGACTCCATGATTGGAATAGGCACCGAGGCGAGAATTATCAGGTCTGTGGAATTTTAAGCCCAAGACCCACCGAGGCGGGGAATTGAACCCTGGTCCCGGGATAGACCTCTGCATCAGGGTCTGCCTCTCTAACCATTGAGCCACACTTCTCCACTTCTCCACAGAATCAGAGTAGGAAAGATGTTGAGGTGGCTGGGAAGTTGACAGAGGTTGCTCTGGGATGCCTTTGGAGTCTGAGAGAGTTATTGATTCTGACATCAACATACAGGGTTGTGGTGTGGGTTGAGGTACCGTTGAGAGATGTAGGGTTTGGCGTCATGCCTAAGGTCAAGTCCTACCTTCGTACAAGGTTGAGTGGCACAGTTGACATTGAGGATGAATCAGCTGGTGGTAGACTGACTAGAGGCCACCACAGATCCTTACTTCCCAAAGTCGGTCCAGGGGGATCGGAGGAATATAAACATTTGCATCCATGGCCTCCGTGAATTCACTCAGTTGTTTAGGTGCGTCTTCCGGACCCAGAAAATTAGGGTGCAATAGATTGAGGGACCGATCAGTTCTGAAGACGGAGGCAGAGTTTGTGGCCTAGCAATATCCAGAGCATTGCACGGCTCCTGGTGATGCAAGCTGCAGGACAAAGGGAAGTCATGTTTCAACCTCTTATGCTTATTTGACTTCTCTGATGACCTTGACATAAAAAGAAGATCGTTCGCGAGAGTGGCCTCGGGAGAGTATACAAACTCCTGATTTCGACCAAAACATCTGATAGTGCTCTATGACAAAATTTAGGCTCGCCCTCGTGGATGGCCTTTGCGTTTATCTTTACACATTTGTCACGAGATGCAGAGTTGCGTTTGGAGCCTAGAGCCAGACCTCATCACAGACATCTGTTTGTGGCAGTAATTATACAGTTTGAACCCTATTGATTTTGGAGGGGACATGTCTCTTACACACTGGAAAAGTTGCAGAAAAAAATGGTCTGCCAATCTAGGAATTTGAGAGAGCAATCTCAGGGTTTGCATCGGAAGGCATGGAAAAAAATCGGTGGTAGCTGCTATGTAGGGGTCCAGACGTCACATCTGGGGAGGGACAGACCATTCTCAGAGCTGCACAATGTCACCTACTGACACACAAGGGAAATGCTAAGATAGATCTCCAAATCCAGTTAAGCGCCCTGGGAGTATCCACAAGGTGAGGCATTTGCAGTTAAAAATCTTCATCAGAATGACTTGTATTCTTAGATGATGTGAGAGGCAATTAACAGCAAACTGCAGCTCGGTAGCCACTCACAGGTTGTGGGAATTCCACAGCTAAAGATGTCAGTGTCTGCTGTGGCAACTCTAGGATGCCCTCCTTAAACTTGTGTTCCTTGCAAACATGATGTCCAAGAGGAAAGATTCTTCTACCTGAGAGCGCTCAGCTGGGCTATGAGGGAAGCAAGGCTTGGCCAATGTGTTCAATGGGCAGTGCTGGTCCCAGTCCAAGTGTGTGAAAAAAGGTAGCCTCTACTATAGCTGGTGGGTGACATCTACGGGCAATGGAGGATCATTAATGCGCATCTACACGGACAATGTTAATAGTCAAAAGACTGTATAGCTACGTAAGCAACCTCATACAGCTATGGGTCAAATAAATGTCCAGCTTCTTTAAGGAGGCTAAATGGGTAATATGGCTATCCAGAAACTGTCAACGACAATTGCAAACAAACTATGGATGAAGGGGGCTGACCCAAAGTTCCCCTCTGTAAATTATTTCCCTTTTGACATAAATATTGTCGAGAAACTAAAGCGGTCTCTAGCTACACCTAGAAATAGGACACCTCTTCCCCCATTCTTCCATATACCTCCGCAGAACAAAGATTATTATAGGCATGTGTACATGCAGTGAAGGAAATCTTTGAATCGCTCTTAGACCATAAACTAAAACTAGACATTTTGGGGACTATGGAACATGAGAGAAGTTCCTGACGGTCCAACACATTGCTGAGGATTAACCTTCTCTTAGCTAGGCAAGATAACGTGCATGTCATTGGACAGAAGAAAGAACACCCTTAGGAGGGGAATGATTGCTATGTACAGTTTATTGCTCTTGCTCAGAAGAAGCAGATTAATTATAGGGCTAGCAGTGCCTCACAAAAATGGGTAAATGAGGGTGAACTTACTGGTGAGGGATTGGCGTTAAAGGGTTAGGGTCAACTCATGATGAACAAAATGTTGACTTTGCTGTTAATTTCCAACTACAGATTTTTTTTTAATGTACAACTTTAGCTTCATCAAATTTTCCTTAATGACTTTGTATTTTATGCTTTAAGGATCAAAATAAAAAAATGGGTCATAATTTAAAAAAAAGTTACATTAACTTTTTGTATAGAACATTAACAACAGCAAAGGAGAACTCTTTTTTTCCGCTTCTGAACAAAAGCACTGTGCAGGTTGAACTGTGTTACGTTTGGAAAGAGGTTTAAACTGAAGAATTTGGCATGGGTCATCATGGGAGGAATACATGTGAAATTACAAACGGTTCCTTTGCTTCACCACTTTTATCTTTGTAAAGGTCTCACGATAAATCACAAAAACTAGATGTGTTGAAATAGAACCTCACTAATGAAAGCCAGACGAAGCAAAGATGAAAATCTTTAGCATCTGTTTGTCAGTAGAGGGTATGGTTAAAAAATAAACACATTTTCAATACCAGTTATTCTGATTGTATTCCTGGTCTGTTAAAACACTTTGACATCAACAGTATGAAAATGCTCAATGATACTATACCTGCTGTCCACTGCCCTTTTCCAGACGGTCAGTCATCTCTTCAAATTGCAAAGGAAAAACATCCATTTTCTTCTTGAACTTATTAACAAACACCTCATCTTCGGAATCCATGTCATAATCTGGCTGCTCAGCATCCAGGCTAAAAGCTGAAGAGAAAGCAAGCAATGTTGTTATTGAATATTGTCAACAAAAAGGTTTGATGAATTAACACCATGCACAGAGAATCTGCCTATTGTATTGTATTGTTTTTGTATTTATATAGTGCTTACTACCCCTGACGAGGCGTCGAAGCGCTTTTTTGGCGGGTAGCACGCTAATCCGGGACCCATAGAGGATTAGTGTTGAATTAGTATAGTGAAACATGCTAGTACATTTTAAGTGGTGGATAGGTTAGTCAGTTATTTGGATTTGGAAAGATAGCAGAAGGATAGAGGAGGACAAAGGTTTGTATTTATTTATCGCTTGTTGAAGCACGCTATTCAGGAAGCCTATAAAGGATTAGTGGTGAATTAATGAGGTGAAATATGTGGTAATATCAGTGGAGGATATTAGTCTGTTACTTGGAGTGAGAAGGATAGCGGAGGGATAGGAGGGGAAGAAAGATTTGCATTCCTATAGCACTTGTTACCCGTGATGTGTGTTGGAGCGCTTTTCTGGCGAATAGCACGCCACTCCGAAACCCATTAAGGATTAGTGTTGAAAATTAGTATATTATAAATATGAAATAATTGAAGTAGTAGATATGTTATTCAGTTATTTGGGCAGTATATTAGTATATTTGAATATGGAATTTGAGTAGTGAACATGTTAGTCTGTTAATTCTGATTGAAAAGGATAGTGGAGGGATAAAATAGTGAAGGATTTATTTTTATTTAGGTCTCAGCAGTAGAAAGAGGCTTTTGGGTGAGTAAAAGGGAGTTTTGGAGGGGAGGAGTAAGAGAGGAGAGTTTAGAAAGGTTTGTTTTAGGGGATCTGTGTAGTAAAAAGAGGTGTCAGATGATGCAAGGAGTTGTTTTGGCGATCATAGTAGTGGTATGGGGTTTGGGATCAATGAGAGTGTGGATGTAGAGGATATATTGATAGATGTATAGGATGAGAGATAGGGTAGTGCATTGGAAGAAGCTTTTTCAGGAGAAAAGTAACAGGCGCACAGATCCAAGTACATGGAAGGTACATAGATGTTCTGTTTGTGGGTGATGGTGGATATGTGTGGTATTTGGGATAGTAGGGTGTGTAGATGTGGTTTGGTTGGGTTGGTGGTGCATGCCAGTACATTAATCTGTGCATAGTGTTGTGCGTGGTGTACATTTGGTGTAAGTGTGTTGCTCTGTTTGTGGATGTGGATGGTGTGGGCTGGGTATTGCTAAATGAGATAAAGGGCAGCATTTATGGCCCTGGTCTTGGTTAGTCTCGCACAGGCTCAAACAGGCAACTACCCTTGTCCTCCCCACCCTTAGCCTCCGAAAGGAGCTTTTAACAAGATTTACAGAATTGCACTCCGATGTAAAAACATTACTTTAATAAGTCCTCTTAAAACACAATGTAATATTCACTATCGAATGATTTTTTTTTATTGTTTAATTAGTTAAAACCATAATAAATAATATCACAGTTCATTCATTGTAAGGCCAAAAAAAAAAAAAGCCATAAACTTGCGGTTCTGTTTTTGGAATGCCAGAAAAAATAATATAGTTACAAGTAGTAACCCTAAAAATACTTGTTAAATGTAATAACTCAAATTATCACATGTATAAATATAAAAGTGCATTTATCAATAAATTATAATGCAGAGACCAAAGAAATTACATCTTGGTGTGCATATAAACAACAGTGTGATCATTACTGGGCACAAGGGCTTTGAGCTGCAGGACCCTGGTTTTAATTTTGAACTTCGCAGAAATTGGATACTTAACATGTCTGTTGGTGAGCACGATAGCCTCTGGTTTAAAACAAGCAATCACAGTTAGCCTGCAGGAGTGTAGACCAAGTTCAAGCAAGGGAATTCTGAGGAATGTCCTTCTCTCCTCTATTAGTGCAAGGCAGAGACAAAGGAAGAGCGTTATATGTTCTTTTGCCGCCCTGCATACACGGCACTCAGCAGGAGCCTTTGACCTCTATCATGGTGGTGGAGTTAATGAGACACAATCTATGTCTCCTATATCTTAGTTTTACATAAAGGGTATATGTTTCAGTAAAGTAGTTTTTAATTTCAGCATTGTCTAGAACTAGTTGGCAATGATTATTCAAGCATGCTGCCTTGTCTCTTGGTTAAAGTGGCTTGCTTTGTCTTCCAGGAGAGCGATCTTCTTAAAAAGTTTACAATTGGGGGCGTGGCCGAGATGACGGTGTAGCAGGGAGCGATTTAAAGTCCCTCCACTCACGCTTTGTAATAGCTTTGATTTTGAACCTGTCCCACCTCACTGTGCGCTCCAACACCTGTACAAACGTATTAATAAGTTTGTGTGGAATGGAAAGAAACCGCGACTGTCGCTTGCTCAGATGACGAGTTCAAAAGTCCAGGGTGGAGTGGGCTTACCCCTGATTAGGGGCTACTATCAGGCCTCCAACCTCCGCTACATAGTGGAGTGGAACAGGTCTATGTCTAGCAAGCACTGGAACTTCATGGACCAGTCGGTAGCAGGGAGTAATATTTGGAGGGAACTATGGCTACCGTGCAAGCCACAGGGCATGGGGCCTTTATCCGTCTCCAGTCACAGCGCCAACACTTCGGATTTGGGACAGAGTGGCCCAGCGAAAAGGCTGGACTTCTTTTCCTTCGACAATGATGCCCATAGTGGACAACCCCTATTTTCCTCCAGGTCAGGGCTCAGCGATCTTCCACAGATGGAGGGAGGCAGGCTGCAAGAGAGTTGGTTTCCTCTTTGACACAGAGGGGCTGATCCCATTTGCACTGCTTCGACTTAACTATGGCCTTTTCCACACCGACAAATCTCCTATGGATAACTGGCTCACTGGGTGACTCTACTCCCGCATGTCCAGGCCCCTTACTAGCTTTAAAAAATGGTTGGTGCGTAAAAGTGACGACCGCCGCCTCATTTCCGAATTGTATGCTATGTTAATGTCGGACCCAACTCCAAAACGCACAAAGGCGCAGGTCCACTGGGAGACGGAATAAGGTAGGCCACTGACATCCAAGGAGTGGGAACACATCCTATACCGAACGCATCACACAGCGCACAATACTGCAGGGGTGGAATTTGCTTTCAAGCTATTCTTGTATTGGTATTACACACCTGCTCGCATCCAGAGGTGGGACAAGAGTAAGATGGATCACTGCTGGAGGGGGTTTGGGATGTCTGGGACCTTAGCACACCTACTGTGGCACTGTCCAAAGCTCCAGCGCTACTGGCTTGAGGTTCTCGATAAAGTTTTTGCCATTAAGCTGTCCAGAGCTCTGGAGTATACACTTCTTGGTCTTTCACATCCTAAAGTTTTTGCACTAAAGTCCTTATGGGGCAGGCAGATAGCTCTTTCGCTGCTGGCTGCTCGGTAGGTCATTCTAGCTTTGGGGGGCACATTTTCAGAACCTGACCTGCTATCCTGGATACACCGCTTAGGCACTTGCAGGCTATGGAGCGGATGTCCATGAGGGTGGAGGGAGGGGGTAAAGGCTTTGCTAAACTGTGGGTGCCCTTTTTGGACTTATTGACAAGAGATATTAGAGAATTTACTTGTCCCAAATACTTGCAAATTCTTCAACTAATACCGCTGGATGAGGAGTCAACGACCCAACCTAGGCGGAAGGATTTTTATTGCATTCCTTGTAATTTTGATTCCAATTAGCCCCTTTTCTCTTTTTTTCTGTAAGACAATGACAGCTGGTGCGGAGAGGGTGGGGGTGGGCAAGGAGGGGGGTGGGGGGGGAGGACTTCTATTTTGTTTTTGTTCTTTCATCTGTGCTGTTGTCAGGTGAGGTTTTACCTATTGTTTAAAACTCCGGAAGCTGTGCTGCTATTCAGAAACAGTCCTGCTCACTACTCAGCCTGCCTCCAGGTTGTTGGCTATACACGCTGTGTCATATACTATTTAATCGCTCTCCCGGCGTGAAGATGTAGGCCCTAATGATGTTCATGCAATCTGGGGGCAAGTTAAGGTATCCAAACTCTAAGACCTCAGGAGCCAGATCGCTAGGTTCACTTGATTGGGATCTGGGTGTCTGATTTCTCCATGGTTCTGAGTTAGAAGATGAGGTGCAAGGCACAGTCTGTGATGGGGAACTACTGAGAGTTCCAGGAACGTTGTGTACCACGGTTGTCTCGCCCATGTCGGAGCAACTAGGATTAGTGTGAGGGAGTGTTGCCGCAGTTTGCGTGCCACCAGCGGGATCAGTGGTACTGGGGGAAAAGCGTACGCAAATCTGCCTGACCAGTTCATCCATATCGCATTGCCCTGTGACAATGGATGTGGGAACCTGGCGGCAAAGTATTGGCATTTCGAGTTTTCTTTTGTGGCGAACAGGTCTATTTCTGGGTGACCCCACTCCTCAAAGAATGGCTGGAGAACCTGCGGGTGAATCTCCCATTCGTGTAGTTGTTGGCTATGCCTGCTGAGTAGGTCGGCAACCTGATTATCCTTCCCTGGAAGGTGTTCTGCTAGGAAAAAAATGTTTTTTGGAATCGCCCACTTCCAGATGCTTTGTGCCAGATGGGACAGCTGTGGAGAGTGCGTTCCTCCCGGTTTCTGATATAGTACATTGCGGTCATGTTGTCCGTCCGGATCAACACCGTCTTGCTGTACAAGTATTTCTGAAATGCTTTTAGGGCTAGGAATATCGCTAGCAACTCTAGTTTGTTGATATGCAGCCTTTTCTGTTTGTTTGTCCAGAGCCCTTGTACTGTGTATTGAAGGAGATGGGCTCCCCAGCCTGTCAGTGATGCGTCCGCTGTTAGTACTAGTTGTGGAACCGGCTCTTGGAACAGTCGCCCCTTGGAAAGGTTTTGTGGGTTCCACCACTGCAGAGAGTTGTGAGTAAGATTGTCTACCAACACTAGGTATTTTAGTTGTCCTTGAGCCTGGTTCTATTGCCGCGCTAGGCATTCCTGTAATGGGTGCATTTGAAGTCTGGCATGGGGGACTATGAATATGCAGGAGGCCATTATGCCTATGAGCTGCATGAAGACTTGAGCTGGCAAAGAGTGTTTTGGCAGGAATTTGCGAATGAGTGTCTGCATACTGGCTATCCTCGTTGAGTTTGGATATGCCTTTGCCACTAAGGTGTCTATTGTGGCTCCCAGGTACTGCTGTGTGTGGGACGGTTGCAGGTGTGATTTTGTGTAGTTGATTGAAAAGCCTAAGCTGTGTAGCAACTGGATTGTCTGAGATGTGTGTGCTGCACATTGTTGGTACGATTTTGCTTGTATTAGCCAATCGTCCAGGTAAGGGTACACATGGACGTGCTGCCTCCTGAGATGTGCGGCCACTGTCGCTAAGCATTTTGTAAACACTCTTGGAGCCGTGGTAACCCCGAAGGGCAAAACCTTGAATTGGTAGTGTTAACCTTCTTGTGTGAACCTGAGGTATTTTCTGTGGACTGGATGGATGGGTGGGTATGTGGAAATACGCATCTTTGAGGTCCAGTGTTGCTAGGAAATCTCCTTGTTGTAGCAACGGGAGCACCTCTTGTAGTGTTATCATATGAAAGCGCTCAGACAGTATGTATTGATTTAGGGGTCTGAGGTCCAATATTGGTCTGAGAGAGACGTCCTTCTTGGGAATAAGGAAATATAGGGAGTACACTCCTGTCCCTTGCTGTTGGAAAGGGACTTACTTTATGGCTCCCTTTTCTAGCATGCAGTTCACCTCTTGTTGTAGCAGGGTGATGTGTTCTCTGGACATTGAACGATGTCAGGGTGGTATGTTTGGTGGTGTAGAAGTCAGTTCTAAGCAGTAGCCAGACTGGATAATTTCTCTCACCCACCTGTCTGCGGTAATTGCGTTCCAGACAGGTAGGAACTGTTGGAGTCTGCCTCCGACCGGTGTTAAGTGGTCTGGAGGTAGCGTAATGGAGTCACTGTTTTGAGGCAGTGGAGGCTCTGGTGTTATTGCCTCCTTGTCCTCTCCCCTTGTTATTGTTACCTCTGTAACCTCCTCTGGTTGTGTTCTTGTAAGGAACCTTGCGTGTTATATTTGTATGAGGCCGTTGTTTGTGAGGTATTTCCTCGTGTAGTCGCTCTGTATGAGGAGCGACGAAAGGAGCCTCTATGTTGCTGAAATTGCAATACCCCCATTGATTTTGGCGTCTCTGTGTCCTTTTTCATTTTATCGAAAATGGTGTCGACAGCAGGGCCAAATAGAAAATCCTGATTAACAGGCTGGTTAAGAATGGTGGACTGCACCTCATTTTTAAAACCAGAAATACGCAGCCATGCATGTCTGCGTAGTAGGACGCTCATGTTGATTGACTTAGCTACAGTGTCTGCTGCGTAAAGCGCGCATTTGATGGAGGCGTTTGTTATGAATTTTCCCTCCTGTATGAGATCCTGGGCTTGTGCTTTGAAAGGCTCAGGTAGGTGTTGCATTAGGGGTTTCTAGCTGGTCGTAATGCGCCCTGTCGTAACGAGCCAGTAGGGCTTGTGTATTAGCGATCCTCCATGAGTTGGAGGCTTGTGCTGCTACCCTTTTTCCTGATGCCTCTAGTATTTTTGACTCCAATACGGGGGGAGGTGCTTCCCCAGTGGTTTGGGAGTTGGCTCTTTTCCGTGCGTTGGCCACTACCAGGGAATCAAGTGGTAACTGCCCTCTGATGTAAGTAGGGTCTGTAGGAGCTGCCCTATACTTTTTTCTATTCTGGGGTTGATTACCCGTGCCCTGGCTGTATCCTTAAATATGTCAGGTGCATGTTTCAGAACTCCCTTTAACATGGGAAGTGTTTTGACACACTTTTCTGATGTTGGGAAGGTGTCAAACAAGAAGTCTTCCTCAACAAGGTCGTTATGCATATCTACGTTGTGGAACTGTGCAGACCTGTCTATGAGTTGATTAAAAACGACGGTGTCATCAGTAGGTGACGGCTTAGTAGGATAAGAGGATATATCAGGGATGGGATGGGTGTTGTAAGGGTCAGTGTTCTCTTCCCATGGTTCAGGATCCTGTGGGAAATCATACTGAGGCTGTGGCTCATGCCCTGTGTTTCCTTCATTGTCCCCGTGTTGAGAAGGAGAATAAGGAGAGTAGGGATTAAAAGGAGTAGTAGGCATGATAGGTTGAAAAGGAATGAAGGGTCTAGAGGGAGAAGTCCCAAAGTCCTTTTTCTTCAATGGATGGAATAGGGGACTGAGATTCTAAGTCTAAAGGCCTCTTTTTCCTATACAGGATGGTAACTTTACCAGTCTCTGGATTGATGTATATTTTTGCTTGGTCGTCAGAGGGATCTGGGTGGAACAGTTCGTCCTCTACAGTCCTGGGTTGAGTGTTCGACTTTGGTTTTTCGACGACTTTTGGCTTAGTAACCGACTTTTTCGGCTCGGGCCTTTTTTCGGGTCGACCGTGCCTTTTGTTTCGACACGTTTTTTGTGCTCCGTAGGCTTCTTTGGAGGAGTGTCCTTTTCCGAGTCGATGTTCCTTTTCGGATCGACTGGTGACTTCGGCTTTTTTGGATGAGTGTCCTTTCCCGAGTCGATGGTATTTTTTGTATCGACTGGTGTTTTCGGAGCCGGTGTCTTCGGGTCGATAGGTTTTTCTGGCCTCAGCGCGGGTTTAGGTCCCTTGCCTTCTGCCGGGTCGATGGATTTTGGAGCTGAAGGCTTGTTTGGGTCGGTGACCTTTTTTGGTTCGACGTCCTTTGGTTGTGTGCCCTTGTTCGGTTCGACAACCATTCTTGGCTCGACAAGTTTGGGCTGTGCGACAGTCTTTCGGCTCGATGCTCTTTGGCTGTGCGGCCGTTTTCGGATCGACGCCCTTCGGGTCGACGACCTTCTTTGGCTCTGGAACCTTCTTTGGGACGATGGTACTGGGCCCTGGTGTTTCGGAAGGTTTCGGTTTCGGAGCAGAGCCGGATGGCGGGGCAAGCAAAACTTTTTTCTGACCTTGGCTTAGGCCCTTTGGCGATGCCTTGACTGGAGCCTTTGGTAACGGGGTAGATGGTGTCGGGGGCAGGGTACTCACAGTTTGCCCCGGTGGGATGTCGTCATCGGAGTCCAAGTAGTCCTCGATGGTGACAACTCTAGGTCCGAGTCTGGAGCTTCTTGTAGATCCTGGTCATCATCGAAGATGTTGTCCGGGTCCGGTGCCTGTCGCTGCATCTCTTGCCTAGCGGCTCGTCGGTTTCGAATAGTTTTCTTCGATCGAAACTGTGCGCAGCCTGGACAGCTTTCTTCCTTATGGTCTGGGGAAAGGCACTTGTTGCATACGGAGTGCTTATCAGTATGTGGGAACTTGGATTGGCATTGTGGGCACCTTTTAAACGGGCTTCTTTCCATCGACGGTCTGCTCACGTGGCGTCGAAAAGGCCCAACGGCCCGCGATGACGACCGCTTCGAGATTGAAGGCTGGATCAAGTAGAGAGGTACCGAGCGAGAACAATACCGTTGAATCGAAGGCCTTTTGGCCCTTAGAAAAGTTTGCATCCGAACCCAATGGCGGAAAAAAACAATCTGAAGATGGAGAAGATGCCCATGCGCACTGTAGTCCAGGGGAGCAGTCATCTATCTTGTAATACTTCGAAGACTCTTCCAGGACAACAAGGTGCAATCATCCGGACCCAACACTATGCGGCGATCTATGCACAAGATATGAATTCAGCAGCCCACATGCCTCGAACATACATATCTGTAAGTTCTTAAAATGGCTTGCTCAATGATCATTGCGTAGCTACCATTTAGAGCCTCTGAACCATATACCAAAGTTGGTGGTAACGTCACAGATATCATCTTCAAGATTGGTAATATGCTAGGGGCTCTTAAGGCATTAAAGAGAACACTGAAATTAGTGTCGCCCCATTCCTAGTAATTAGCAATTTGTGTTCTGCAAATGTTCCTTTGGCATCTATCATGACACTGAGGTACATATATTTTGTGACATTCTCCAAGGGGTGGTCCTTTAAGGACCAATTGTGTAGAGCTGATTTTTTCCTATTTATCGACAGGGTCTTTGTGCAGTGAAACTCCATCTTATGTTCTTCCGGGTGCTGGGATAGTGCTTTAATTAATCTATAAATGCCGATCTTGGTTCGGCTGACTAGTAGTAAGTCACTTGCATAGACTTGCATAGAGTAGATTTGAAATTCCAAAATAACCCAAACTGGGAGAGTGTGAAATGACATTGCCCAATACTTGTGAAATATCAGTCAAAAAAAGGTTAAACAAATACGATGCTAGGACACAGCCCTGTTTTAAGACCTGCCTTGTTGGAAGTTTCCTCGATAATCTGTCCCCAGCAGCACCCAGCTTTATTCTGATTCAAGGCTTAGAATAAAGGAGCTGAATCACTTTAAGTAACGGGTCTGGTATGCTAAATTTGTATAGTTTGGCCAAAAGGAGATTCAGGTCTACAGCATAGAACGCCGCATTCTAATCTACAAAGCAGAGATCGAATTTTGCTCCCCCCCCCCTCATTTAATCAATGAAGGGGGAAAGCAGCAAGATATTTACAACTGTACCTGTACTCTTTACAAACCCTGATTGATTTATTGTAATTATATTATTCTCCTCCACCTAGCTAGTAGGATCTTTCAAGAGGACTGCAGCAAACTGTTTAGCTTTGATGTCTAATAGCACTTTCAGTCGATAGTTTGTCATGTCTGTTCTATTTCCAACCTTGAATATTGGGTTAAATAAATATCGAACCTCAGTAGGCTTCCGGAATTATTTCTGCTTGTAAACAGTAAGGGACTTGACAGTTAATGACACTCCAGGTTGCACAGCAGATCTAGGAAATCAAAGTGTGATGACCTGATGAACATAGACACAATATATGCATTAGTAACTTGGAAGAACCAGAGGGCACTAACAAAATGGACGTCAGGAGGGCTCTGTTTGGATACAGTACAGCCTGTAACTGGAAGGTGAGCGGGTTGAGCTAAAGAAAGTGCATACAACTGGTACTCGGAGGTCAAGGAGGAATCTGAGCACATGGAATATTTTGGGTGAATCAGAGTTAAAGAAAGCCAACTGAGATTCGCTTTGTTAATGTTAATGTTAATGTTAATAAAATTTGTACAGCGCACAAATACACTCAGGCGTCTTGGCACTAATGAACCAAATACTGCTAAATTCTACTGTACTACTGTTAAAGTAACCAGGTTTTAAGCTTCATAGTTATTAGTTTGGTGACTTGTGAGGGTGAAGTCGGCGCAAACTTGAACCCCAAAGTATGTTCAGTAGTGTCATTTGAAAATGTTTTATCCACTGCAGCAGATTAAATAAACTGCTCATAGATATGCTCAACCTTGGATCTAAAAGAGAGAGCCAAGGCGTTGCAAAAATCTTGACTAGTAATAGTAGGTTCATCTCTTTGGACTGTAGTTAAATTTTTCACCGTACGAAAAAGTTCTTTACTTGACCCACTAGCTTTTTTAATCTTTGAAGTATAGTAAAGAGTCTTTACTTCAGTCAGCTTTTTCTTAAAGGCTGAGATCATAGATTTGTATTTACTTTTCTCTGTTAGTTCATATTTTTACCGCCAAATCCTTTCCTGTCTCCTGCAAGCCTGCTTATCTATCCTTAGCGCTTCAGAGAACCAAGGGGCTGAAGGTAATTTCCTATTTTTATTGATCTGGGTATTGGGGGCTAGTTTTAAAAAGTTAGATTCAAGCCACCGGGTATATTTAGTAGCTGCCAACTCGATATCCTCCTCCACCTTCTCTTCACTATTGCCAAGCTCATTGACCAGAGTATTATGGTCAATTTTTGCCAAGCCCTACTTATAGTCCTTATGTTCTCATTATTAGGATCCTTGGAGAAAGAAAGCTTATATTTGAAAGAAAAACTACCTTACAGTTTGAGAATTCTAAACAATAATACTGCAGAGTCCGGACTCATCAATCCTACTAAACCAAGCATTGGCAAAGCCGATATATCTCACTTATGCAAGAGCTATTGCCTTTGACAATGTGTTTTAGCCATGTTGTACACCAGTGTGGTTGCTGTTCAGCATTGCTAAAAGTAAGTGACGTAGGTTACATTACAGTGTGGTAGAGTGGAATGGGGTAGATTGGCGTACAGCGGATTGGGGGTAAAGAGGGGTAGAAAGGAGTGGGGTGGATTGGGGTAGATTGGAGCGGGGGAGTTGCATAGATTAGCGTGGTAGATTGCAGTAGGGTAGATTGTATTGTGTTATAGTGGGGTAAATAGGAATAGGCTAGATCAGGATATAATGGGGTGGGATATATTGGGGTAGACTAGTGGGGTCTATTTGGGTAGATTGGAGTGGGGTTTGGTAGACTGGAGTGAAGTCTGGTAGATTGGAGTTGAGTTGGGTAGACTGGCTTGATTATAGCAGGGTAGACTGGAATGGAGGGGGTAGATTGGTGAATTTCGGAGTGGGGCAGATTGGAGTGGATTGGATTAGATTGGGATGGGGTAGACTGGTGTGGGGTGGAGTGGGGTGGAGTGGGGTAGACAGGAGTGGAGAAGAGTGGAGTGGGATAGGGGATTGTGGCAGATTGAACTGGGGCAGATTGGGGTTGAGTGGAGTAGACTAGAGTGGAGTGGGGTGAGGTGGATTGTAGTGGGGCAGACTGGAGTGGATAGATTGGGGAAGAGTAGAGTGCAGTGGATTGGAGTGGGGTAGAATGGCATGGGGTACATTGGAGTGGGGTGGGGTAGATTAGGGTGGCATGAGGTAGATTACGTTGAGTGAGGTAGATCAGAGTGCAATAGATTGGATGGATTATAGTAGGGTAGATTTGAGCTTAGTGGGTTAGACTGGAGTAGAATGGGGTAGAGTGGAGTGAGATAGATAGGAGTGGGGTAGTTTGGAGTGGGATGTATTGAGATAAATTGGACTGGAGTGGGGTATGTTTGAGTTGGATAGAGTGGTGGAGGGTAGATTGGGTGAGGTACAGTGGAGTGGACTGGAGTGGGGCAGAATTTAATGGGGCACATTTGAGTAGGATAGTTTGTAGAGGGGTGGAGTTGAGTAGAGTTAATTGGGGTGGGTAAGGTTGGACTGCAGCTGGGTAGATTGGAGTGGCATGTTGTAGTATAAAGTGAAGTGGGGTATATTAGGAAGAGAATAATGGAGTGTGGTAGATTGGGGTAGAGTGAGTTGGATTAGAGTGAGTAGATTGGAGAGGAATGGGGTGGAGTGGGGTAGACGGGTGGAGTGGGAAAGACTGGAGTGGGGTGGGATAGAATGGGGAAGAGTGGAGTGGGGTAGATCAGAGTGGTTGTAGTGGGGTAGATTAGGGTGTAGTGGGCTGGATTAGGGTGAGTACGAAAGATTGGAATGGAGAGGGGTAGATTGGAGTGGGGTAGAACGGAGATGGATAATTGATAGTTGGAGAGAGGTAGTTGAGAGTGGAGTAGATTGGAGTGGGGTGGATTGGGGTGGGGTGGAGTGGGGTAGACTGGATGGCTTAGAGTATGAAAGATTGGAATGGAGTGGGGTAGACTGGAGTGGAGAGGGGTGGGGTGGGTGGATTGGGGTGAAGTGGAGTAGACTGGGGTACAGTGGAGTAGATTGGAGTGGAGTAGATAGGGGTAGATTGGATTGGGGTAGGGTAGATTTGAGTAAAGTAGATTGGGGTGGGTGGAGTGTGGTGGTAGCTTGGAGTTAGTGAAGGGGTGGATAGGATTAGACTGAAGTAGAGTGGAGCAGATTGAAGTGCAGTGGGGTAGACTGGAGTGGGCTAGATTGAAGTGAAGTGGAGTATGGCAGAGTGAGGTAGATCGGAGTGGTGTGGTAAGATGGGGTGGGGTAGATTGGAGTGGGTAGAGTGGGGTGAATTGGAGTGGAGTAGATTGAATTGGGGTAAAGTGGAGTAGATTGGGATGGAGAGGGGTAGATTGGAGTACAGTGGAGTAGATTGGAGTGGGTTACATTGGGGTAGCGCAAAGTGGGATATATTGCAGCAGAGTGGAGTGGGGGTAGACTGGAGAAGAGTGAAGTGCAGAGGATTGGGGTAGATTGGAATGGAGTGGGGTAGACTGGAGTAGAGAGGCATAGATTTGAGGGGATTGGGGTAGATTAGGTTGGAATGGGGTAGAGTGGAGATGAGTAGATTGGATTGGGGTAGGGTAGATTTGAGTAAAGTAGATTGGGGTGGGTGGAGTGTGGTGGTAGCTTGGAGTTAGTGAAGGGGTGGATAGGATTAGACTGAAGTAGAGTGGAGCAGATTGAAGTGGAGTGGGGTAGACTGGAGTGGAGTGGGCTAGATTGAAGTGAAGTGGAGTATGGCAGAGTGAGGTAGATCGGAGTGGTGTGGTAAGATGGGGTGGGGTAGATTGGAGTGGGTAGAGTGGGGTGAATTGGAGTGGAGTAGATTGAATTGGGGTAAAGTGGAGTAGATTGGGATGGAGAGGGGTAGATTGGAGTACAGTGGGGTAGATTGGAGTGGGTTACATTGGGGTAGCGCAAAGTGGGATATATTGCAGCAGAGTGGAGTGGGGGTAGACTGGAGAAGAGTGAAGTGCAGAGGATTGGGGTAGATTGGAATGGAGTGGGGTAGACTGGAGTAGAGAGGCATAGATTTGAGGGGATTGGGGTAGATTAGGTTGGAATGGGGTAGAGTGGAGATGAGTAGATTGGACTAGGATATAGTGGGTGGGTTATGGTACGGAAGACTGGAGTAGACTGAAGTCATTTGGAATGGGGTAGATTGGAATGGGGTACATTGGAGTGGGGTAGGTTGGAGTGGAGCTGGATAGAGTGGTGCGTGGTAGATTGGGACAGGGTAGGGTAGATAAGAGTGGGGTAGGTTGGCACTGAGTGGAGTAGATTACAGTGGGGTAGATAGGAGTGGGGCAGATCTGAGTTGGGTTATTTGGAGTGGAGTGGGCTATGGTAGATTGGAGTGGGTGGATTGAGTGGGTTAGCTTGGAGTGGCATACGGTAGAGGGGAGTTGGGGTAGAATGGAGTGGGGCAGATTGGGTGGTTTGGAGTGAGTAGATTGCCGTGGGGTAGACTGGGATAGGGTGGAATGGGGTAGAGTGAAGTGAAGTAACGTGGAGTTAGATTGGAGTGCAGTGAGAGACTGGGGAAGAGTGGAGTGGGATAGATTGGGTAGATTAACGGTGGGTAGATTGAATTGAGTGAGGTAAATTGGAGTGTGGTAAATTGAAGAGAGATGATTGTAGTGGTGTAGATTCAAGTGGGGTAGATTGGAGTGGATTGGACTGGGTCGAGAGGGGTGGGGTAGGGTAGGATTCATAGGTGTGCGGTGGATTGGAGAGGAGTAATTAGGGTTCTATTGGGTAGGGGTAGATTGGAGTGGGATAGATTAGAGTAGGGTAGACTAGGGTAGATTGGACTGGGGTGGAGTGGGTTAGACTGGAGAGGGGTAGATTTGAGTAGCGTGCGGTTGAGTGGAGTAGATTGGACTGGAGTAGGGTAGATTTGGTTAGAGTGGAGAGTGGCAGAGTGGTTTAAATTGGAATCGGGTAGATTGGAGTGGGACAGATAGTAGTAGATTTGAGTGAAGTAAATTATGGTGGAGTGAGGCAGAGTGGAGTGGGGTAGATTAGAGTGGAGAGGAGTTGGATGGATTGCAGTGGAGTTTGGAGTGGAGTGGGGTAAGTTGGAATGGAATGGGTTAAATTGGACTGGAGCAGACTGGAGTGGAGTCTGGTAGATTGGAATGGAGAGGGTTGGATTGGGGTACGTTGGAGTGGGGTGGATTGGAGAGGACTGGTGTGGAGTGGGGTAGATTGCAGAAGAGTGGAGTAGATATGAGTGCAGATTTGGTTGGAGTGGGGTTGATTGGTTTAGATTAAGTGAAGTGAGGTAGAGTGGGGTAAATTGAAGCAGGGTAGACTGCAGTGGAGTAGGGTTGATTGGATGATAGTTGCGTGGACTGGGGTAGACTGCAGTGGGGTAGACTTGATTGGAGTGGGTAGAGTATTTTGGAGTGGGGTAGAGTGAGGTAAATTGTAGCTGAGTGGAGTAGTTTGAAGTGGGGTAGATTGAATTAGGGTACATTGAAGTATAGTGGGGTAGATCGAGGTATGTTGTAGTGGGATATATTGGGGTAGACTGGAGTAGAGTAGGACTGAGTGCAGTGGAATGGGGTAGATTGGAGTGGAGTTGGGTAGATTGGAGTAGAGTTGGGTAGATTGGAGTAGAATGGAGTGGAGGATGAGTAGAATGGGGTAAATTAGTGTGGAGTGGGGTAGACTGGATTGAGATACATAGACGTGGGGTAGTTTGGAGTGTGGTAGATTGGAGTGGGGTAGAATTAAGTGTAGTAGGTTGGAGTGGAGTTGGATACAGTGGTGTGGGGTAGACTGGGATGGGGTGGAGTACATTGGAGTTGGGTAAATTGGGTTAGGGTGGGTAGATTGGAGGTGAGTGGAGACGACTGGAGAAGAGTAGACTGGAGTGGGGGGATTAGATGGAGTAGGGTAATTTGGGGCAGAGTGAGCTAGGGTAGATTGGACTGTGGTTAGAGATTTGAGTGGCATGTTGTAGAATGGAGTTGAGTGGGGTAGATTGGGGTAGAATGAATTGGGTTGGACTAAGTACAGTGCAATAAAGTGGGGCAGATTGTGATAGAGTGGAGGGGTAGAGTGGAGTGGAGTGGAGTTGGATAGTGGGGTGAGTTGGAAGGATTGGAGTGGAGTCATTATTGGAGTGGAGTCGAGAATGGAGTGAGATAGATTGGGGAAGAGTAGAGTGGGGTGGAGTGTAGCGAAGGTGGGTAGATTAGGGTGGAGTAGAGTAGAATTGGAGGATTAGAGTAGCATACACTGGAATAGAGTGGAGAAGATTGCAGTGGGGTAGATTGAAGAGGGATAATTTGAGTGGACTAGATTGGAGTTGGGTAGAGTGGAGCAGGGTGGGTTTGAGAGGGGTAGGGTGGGTTAGATTGCAATGGGGTGTGGCTGAGAGGGGTGAAGTGGGGTGGATTGGAGCAGACAGTGAATTGGATTGGGGTAGATTGGAATGGGAGTCTGGTAAATCGGTGTGGAGTGGGTTAGTTTGATGTTGGAGTGTGGTAGATTGGAGTGGGTAGGTTGAAGTAAAGTGGAAAGGAATGTGGTCGATTTTGGTATAGTGGCGTGTGGTGGAGTGGGGTAGAGTGGACTGGAGTTGGGTAGATTGGAGTGGGGTAGACTGGAGTGGGGTAAATTGGACTGAATATGTAGGAGTTTAGCAGAGTGGGGGAAGACTGTAGTGGGGTCTGGTATAGTGGAGTGGGCTAGATTGGGGTAAATTGGAGTGGGGCAAATTGGGGAGGGGAGGACTGGGGTAATTGGAGTAGAGTGGAATGGGGTAGCCTAGACTGCAACAGATTGGGTAGATTATGGTAGGGCAGATTGGAGTGGAGTGGGGTAGACTGGAGTGAGATAGATAGGAGTGTGGTAGAGTGAGGTAGACTGGAGTGGAGTAGGTTGGAGTGGAGTTGGATAGAGTGGTATGGGGTAGATTGGGATGGGGTAGATCTGAGTAGGGTAGATTGGAGTGGGGAAGATTGGGTAAGGGCGGGGAAGTTTGAGGTAGACTGGAGTGAGGTTGAATGGAGTGGGGAGGACTGGATTGGATAGACTGGAGTAGGATAGTTTGGCCTGGAGTGGGCTAGGGTAGATTGGAGTAGGGTTGAGTGGGTTAGATTTGGATAGGTGTAGGGTGGATTTGGATAGATAGGAATGCGTTAGAGTGGAGTGAGGTATATTGGGATAGATTATAAAACAGTGGAGTGGGGTAGGTTGGAGTGGAATGGAGTGTGGTAGAGTGGGGTAGATCGGGTACAGTGGAGTGGAGTAGACTGGGGTAAAGAGCAGTGGGGTGGAGTAGAGACTGGAGTGAGAAACTGGGGAAAGGTGGCGTGGGGTATATCTGAGTGTAGCGTAGTGGGGTCGATTAGGCTGAAGTGTAGTAGATTGGGTGGATTACAGTAGGGTAGATTGAAACGACATGGGGTATATTGAAGAGGGAAGACAGGAGTGGGGTAGTTTCGAGAGGAGTGGGGCAGATTGGAGATGGGTGGGGTAGATTGCAATGGAGTGGGTGAAGTGGAGTAGATTGGAGTGGGGTAGATTGGATTGGGCAGAATGGGGTGGGGTAGATTGGGGTGGGGTAGATTGGAGTAGAGTAGATCAGGTGCAGTAGTGTGGGGTACATTGAAGTGGGGTGGATAGGGTTAGATTGGATTGGGGTACACTGTAGTGAAGTGGAGTAGATTTGGGTAAAGTGGAGTGGGGTATATTGACTGGAGTACAGTGGGGTTGACTGGGTGCCATGGAGTGAGGCAGGTTGGATTGGAGTGTGGTAGACTGGTGTAGAGTAGGGTAGGTTGTAGTGGGGTAGACTGGGGTAGATTAGAGTGGAGAGGAGTTGGATAGATTGCAGTGGAGGTTGGAGTGGAGTGTAGTAAATTGGAATGGAGTGGGGACATTGAACTGGGGTAGATTGGATTAGAGCAGAGTGGAGTTGGGTAGAATGGAGTGGAGGTGTGCAGAGAGAACGGGGCTAGACTGGGGTACATTAGAGTGGGGATAATTGGGGTAGACTGGAGTGGGGTAGGTCGGAATGGAGTGAGGTAGAATGAGATAGATTGGAGCAGACTGGGGTACATTTTTGTCCATTGGGGTAGATTGAAGAGGGGTGTGGTTGACTGGGGTAGTTTGGAGTCAATTGAGGTAGACTGGAGTGGGGTAGACTGGAGTGGAGTAGGGTAGATTGTGTTAGGGTGGGGTAGACTGAAGTGGGATAGACTGGTGTGGGGTAGAATTGGGGTGGGGTAGACTGGGTGAGGTAGACAGGGTACAGTAGAGTCGATTGGGGTAGATTGTAGCAAAGTGAGGTGGGGTAGATTGGGGTACGTTGGTGTGGAATGGCATACATTTATTGAAGTGGGGTATATTGGAGTAGGTTTGAGTGGAGTGGGGTAATGGTGTGGAGGGGCATAGTGTGGAGCAGAGTACAGTGGAGTGGCATGTTGAGTCGTCGAGTGAGTGGAATAGCTTGGAGAGCAATGGAATAGAGTGGCGCTTCACAGAGTGTCTTAGAGTGAAGGGGTGTAGAGTTGAGTGCAGTATGCATGGTGTGGTAGGGCACTGCCATTCAAGACAATACTTTTTCAATTGAAATGACATTACATTTTCACCGAAAATTGTTTTACACCACACAAACAATAATGTGTGTAGATGTCATTATTATCTAGTATAGTACTGATGTGTTTTGATTGTATTCAAATATTTGTTTCCACCGCACATCAGAATTACAATTTTTTTATTCTTTTGTATTAATTCGATAGGTCCTGTAACATCAGCACAGTTCGTTTTTTTATTGTTAGGTACTAGAAGAAGAAAAAAACATCCAACACCCTCTTCTCTTACATGGGTACTCTGCAGGATTACCGCATAAATTCTCTCACTTTGTATTAAAAGAAAGAAAAATAAGCACAAAGCTCTATGGAAGAGAGACCCTGACATTTGACCTCGGTCTTTGAATGCACAGCAAATATGACAAGATAAGAACAAGATTTAAAGGCCTGTTTACAGAAAGCGAGTTTGTACAGTAAACAAGGTGTGGGTACTGGGAGGACAAACTCAAGCTGGACAGCCTAAAGCAAATAAGGACAGCAAATAGAAAGCCAGAAAATGTGAATTACAAAACACAAAGCCAATGGTAAGCAACACGCAGAATGTATTCTTAGGTCAGCTTTCTGAATGTTCAGAGACGTCTTCAGCTGCACTGTCTTGTTGGCTTCAACCTAATAACTAGCATCTGGCAAAGCCATCACGACTGAAATGCCTATAGTAAACAAAATGGACATAGGGTGGCACCATTGTTCCATGTAACTGAAATCAGGAAACAAAAAGAAACTCCAACTGATTAAACTGAAATAATGTAAGCATATACGATACAGGGGTCTACTGCTATGAAACTCATTAGCTCTGCAAGCTAACAGCTACCGTTGTCGGTAGCCAGATGCTCAAAGATTTCTTAAATAAGTAAAAACAAGATACATATGGATCTTCCCCTATTGGGTGCAGTTTAAACTGGGAGGGCAAAATAGATGTTTCACGTGGTTTATTTACACCAGTATTGCGACAGATTAAAAACTATATGAAAGACTGGTTTTTGAGAAGCTTATATGTCACTCATAAGCAAAAGGCAAAGAGAGAGGGAAGTACTATGGTAGTAATAAGTAGTGGTAGTGAAGCTACAAAACTGGCGCAGATAGGACCAGACTTTGTCAACTTATATGTACACAATATGGTTTGCGGGGGATAGCAGAGAATAAAAAAAAATACGTAGCCCACAGGGGGTTTGAATGAGGTGTATGACCATTGTTGGTAATAAGCAATCAACGTTTGGTATGAATGGCTAATTGTTCTTTTTTTAATTTGAAATATTTTTTATTTAGTTTTATTTAAGTAATACAAACAGAGAGAGGTTGAAAAAGCAATAGAAGTGAAGATAGTGCTTGACGCTGATAACAGAATATATTGGTCATGAAGGCACAGTGAAAATGGGTACATAAGGCAAGGAGGGGTACAGGATGTCCATAACAATTACATTAATGATAGTAGTCCGTAATAGTACATATTTCAACTGGTAAACATACTAAGTAAGGAGTACCACTTTTGGGCATTATCGCATGCGAATGGATGGGTACACATTACATGAAATCCACAGTTGTCGTTGAGGTAAACATCTTCATGTTACTTATATGAACAGAATAAAAAAGTAAATACCAGGGCTGTTAATGGAGGAGACGTTAGTGTTGAGTGAGGATCAGTTAAGAATCAGGAGGTAAATTTAAGTTAATTTGGTTTGTGCAGCTCATTAGCAAAGGGCCAGTATGTTCATACTTGTGTGAAGATAAATAAGTCAGTCATCTGTAGGAGGTGTAAGGTTTTATACATGTTCAAAACGGCTTGTAGACATATCAATTGAGTTCCATATAGGTCTATGGGTTGGGCACAAAGGGGTACATTGTAGATAGATGTTGTCTGCACCTCTTAAAAATGTGAGACCTTTTGCGCCACATGTGTAATGAGACTATACCGAAGTTCTCCCAGTTAGTGAGGACGATCTAGCAGGCAAGAGTTAATATTACGTCTAGTAAGTCTATCTGCTTCCTTTTTTATTTGGGGGTCTATTGGGCTCAGAAGAATATAGGAGAATTCACGCGTGGGAGAAATATGTAAACTGTTTTTGATGAATGCAAAGACAGAGTCCCAGTAAGATTGCAGGATGGGAAAGTCAAAGAGCATATGTGCGAGGTAGCACGTTTATTCATTAAAGTTGCAGCACGTGGGATCTTGTGTGAATTTAAGTTTATGGAGTTTTTCTTGGGTCCAGTAGCATCTATGAATGATCATGTATTTAGTTTGAGAGAGCATCGGAGATATCTTATTTGAGAAAGTGGATCTATATATGTGGTCCCAGTCAAATGGTATATTGCTTTTGGAGGATGTGTTTCTTATTTCTGTTCGTGGCGAGTTTTTGATCTGTGGGATTAGGGTAAGAGTAACGTATATACTCTGGATATAATATGTTCTACACTGTATAGGCTATTGATGAGCGTCAGGAGTATTCGGATACTTTTTAGAGATGGACATTTCGCTTTCTGGACTCTTAATTACAAGTATTTATAAAAGTCCAGGTTATCTCACCTGAAGCAAGATTGTAACATGGAAAAGGGAAGAGGGAAGTTACCAAAAAAGAGGTCTTTGATCAAGCTTACTACCCCTTTTTGCCGACCAATAAGACCATATTACAGGTTGACCATCAAGTTTAATTTTAAGATTGAGCCAAATGCATGACAGGTTTCTTTATTTTCGAGAGATTGTCCACCCTAAGGATAGCTCTCTTGGTTTTATCCAAGATATATTTGGAGTGGGAGTGGTGGGGATTGTGGAGTTAGGTATGCACTGATATGTTTGCTGTTTAGGATTAATTTTTCTAAATTTACCCAGACAGGTATATAGTCTGTATCCTCAATAAACCAACTGGTGACCTGATTAAAGAAAAATGCAATTTGGTAGTTCCTAAAGTTAGGAAGGTCTTTTCCACTGTTACCTTTCACGTATCCAAGTTTTTTGAGCGATACAATACATTTTTATAGCTAGAAAAAAAGGGTAAGTGTTGTCTATTTCTAATAAAGTTTTCTGCAAGGGACATAGGGAGCATACTGTTAAGGTAATTGACTGGAGGAGTAATTATCATTTTTAGAGTCTCTGGCCTACCTCACCAGGAGAGAAACTTAGGTGACCGGCCATCTAGAAGGTTATTAATCTTCATGAGCATTGAATCTTTATTAAACTTCAAGGTAGTGAGGGTGAAGCTTGAGATCTCAGAATCTCAGAAAGTTATTGGACAGTGAGGCAATAGAGGAGGGAGTGTCCTCGGTGGTAACTAAGATATTGACCGCAGCTAATTTTCTGTTTTGTTTACTTAATGAAAACTCTGATATACCATCATTCTTGAGAAGTTGGTGCAGAAAGGGTACCAGACATAACAGAAAGAGGCAGTGATAGGGACAACCTTGTCTTGTCCCTTGTTCTAAAGGAAATACATTTGATAGAAAGTCTCCTGCCTAACCCTAGCTGTCAGATTGTGGTATTGTGACATTATCATTCTAATGAGGGATTCACCTGGGTGGAACGTCTACAGGTACAGTTTTAATAATTCCTATCAACCTAGTCAAACGCTTTTTCTGCGTCAAAAATAATTGCAACTGTCGGGTACTATGAGAGCTTTGCCTCTTCTAGGACACGGCAGAGTATACGTGTATTATCACGGGATAATCTATTCTTCAGAAATCCAGCCTGAGAAGGGTGGATGAGTGTAAGATTTTGCAGTCCAAATTAATCAGAGATTGGTCTGTAATTTTTGGGGAGTAGGAATATTTTTCACCTCCTTCAGGAGAACAGTGATAATAGCTTAAGCAGAAGTGCCGGTAACTCGTCCTAAGTTGGCGACGTGAGCAAAGAGGTTCGCCAGAGGATGGATAATTATCGGTGGGAATGCTTAAAGGACTGTGTAGTATACCCACCTGGGGCCTTGCCCAATTTTAGTCTTCTAATAGAAACAATCAATGGACCCATTACAAATGAGGAAAAAGCTAGTTCTAATTCTTCACATGTTAGTTAAAACAGGTTTGCATAATTAAGGTAAGCATTTCCTTTTTTGATGTTCAAGGGTGGTGTTGCCGTTATAGAGGGTTTGGCAGAAATCTTTAAAGAACTTTGCGATTTTAGTAAGATTAGTGTAGACAGCGCCTTGTTCATCTTTCATGTTATTAATGATATACTTTTGGAGTCAATATTTTAGGTATGAGGCTAAACTTTTACCCGCTTTCTTGGCTTTGCAAAGACGAATACTCTTGTTTGTTGACCCATATGCCTGCTCTCTTGCACTTAGTCTTGTATAATGTTCATATTCTTTCTGGACAATCTCACTTAGAATATTATTGTCTATATTCGAGATGTGTCATTTTTCTACAGCAGAGATTTGTTTTTCCAATTCTAAAAGCTTATTATTTGCCTCTTTATTCATGTTGGATCTAATCTGGATAATTACTCCTCTTGGTGTGCCCCATCTAGTGATTTAGAGGATTTGTCATGTTTGTTGTCAGCAAAGAAGATTTGTATTGTCTCCTCAATAGCTTGTACATTATTATGATGACCCATCTCAAATGTACTTTTGAAGCCAAAACTTCTAGGACCTGTCTTTACAAGTCCAGGAAGGTAAAATAGGCACATCCCTATTTAGAAAGCCAGCAGAACGCAACACCAGCAACCACCCTAGGGGCTTAACAGACAAATTACCCTAAGGACAAGTCCTGCGTTTCAGCAGGAATTGCAAGCAAAAAAAACTGATTAATTCAGGGGTGCAGTGGGACCTAGAGAAAAGTTGGTTTCACAAGGCTACCCGAGACACTAAGTCTCAGGCTTACTTAACCCCTTCGATGCTCATGACGAGCTCAGCTCGTCATGAGGCACGGTTGAGCTGTGCTGATGACGAGCTGAGCTCGTCATGAACAATGGTAAATCTGGGAATGCAGCACCGGGGGAGAATACCTCTAGCAGCCAAGGTGTTAGATGAAATAGTAATGTCCTAAAGAGACTCTCCCCATGCCCAAGACAGAACTAAGAACAAACGGATACCATTTGTGTCCACTCTTTGCCTGGCCAGTATTAAGAGCAGCAAAATATCTAAGACGAATTGGGAGTATTTTACACACCCAGACCATTTTTTCGGAGCCGCTACTCTTTTCTTAGAGAGAGAATAACCTAGGTGACCACTACTCCCATGCCATTACGTGGAAAACTAAAACTAAAATCAACCTATCTATCACTGCAGCATGGGGGTGGGCCTACCCCTGGTGATTCTTCAAGTGCAAAAATTGCACAGTAGGTGCATAAACTGTAAACACTAAACTTTTGAAAGTGGTACGAACACCTACCCTCTGAGACAAGAGTCACTCTACCAACGTAATCTATGCCATCTGTTGCCCTTGCAACCTGATTTACATCAGGCAGACAAACCAGATGGTCAAAGCCCGCATCATCCAGTATAAAAGCTGACTGAACTGCATAGTGGAAAATGACCAGCTGGTTTCCCACTTCATGCCCCTTAACCACACGGAAAACAATTTCACATGGAAACCCACTCTCCCAGTATGTGGGGGTGATCTTTCACAACTACTGTGAGTGCTGCTAGATTTCTCGTTGCTATTCAGTTGATAATGGTCTTAACACTCTGGAAGAATGGAATAGCATGGTCTCCAATTAAACACCTCTTGTTTCCTTGAAATATCAGTGTTAACACATGTAGTTCCCCCTCACACACCCAACTATACGCCGTTTGTGCATACAGTGTTCCCACTATAATAAATATACATCCATCTGCAATAGAAATGTTTTTCACTTCTGTAATTACTATATGCTTCCTCCTCTTGGAAGGTATCCATATTCATAATTGGAAATATGTTATCTTTTTGTATGTGCTGATTTTAATGTGCACATGTTGTGCTATTTTCACAGTGTTTTGTTAATATTATTTCTCGTTTACATGGAAATACACACTTATGTGTTATACACCAAATAGACTAAGACCTCACTGCCACCACTGATGGGATTGGTCCTTCATTGACCCTTGTTTTCTACCCCCCTTTTAATGCCCAATCAGACTTCTCTCACTTCGGCTCGTGATCACCCTCCCTGGGCACTGCGCACACTCCTGCCTTGCTCATAGCCAGCAGTCTAATATTCCCGCCGTGAGCCACAATCCGCCTTTAAATTGGCTCTCTCGCCCCATAGGTGTGCCATACCTGATTAGTTTGGAACACGCCGCCACCCAGAGCACACTGCTTTGATTCATACCATGTTAGTGACAGCCCTGAGACCACCTAGATTGTGAGCAGCCAGTGCATTGGGATACTAGTTTCGATTCCTCATTTTGTATTTAGATTGATTCGTGTTTCATAATTGTGACTTCAATTAAGCCAATTTGATCCCTCGCCGCTTCTCGGTGCACACCGCTTGATTTAACCTGGTCAATGTCAACTCCAAGACCTCTTAGACCTTGAGCAATCAGCACTTGCACACTAACTTTAATCACTTATTTTGATTTTAGATTAAGTCATATTATATATTGGCGACTTCTACAGGGATAATGTGCATACCTTGCATCGGCCCCCAGTTATAAGCTGGACCCTGCGTATCTCAACCCTTGAAGACAGACTCACTTTGACGTTGAGCTTTTTTACCTGACAGACTGATATGACAATTAAATACTCTAACAGTACATAGAGTTCTGACTAGCAGACTAATTGCTCATCTCCCTCTGCAGAAATGCTTTTGCCTTCCATACAAGTGTGATTCTTTCACATATCCTTCGATGACTTGGAGCGCTGGGATTCCTTATAACTAGACCATCCATTGTAGATCTTTTCTTCCCTTCCTGGTGACCAGCAGCACTGTGTCAGGCAAAGCACATACATGCACCAGCAGGAATTTCTATAAGTAAGAGTATTTGCGGTCCATAATAAAAAAAATATTTTAGGGTCTTTTGTCCGAGTAACACTACTTGTGGCTAACACTGGCCCCTCTTCTCTTATTGTTGCCCCCTATGGGTGCCCTAGACTCCTTTCAGGTACCATCAACACATCCCTTACGCTATTATGCATTGGTCCAGATTCCTTCTGTACCAGGGTCAAACACTTCTCTCTAAGTTTACCCTTTAGGCAGCAATCATCCCTTGTGTTACCTTTGTCCTTATGATGACCTGTAGTCATGAAGGCCGAAACGTCATTGGTATGTACCAGCAAATTTTGGATTTCTAATTATGACATGATCTAATATTATCTTTACTGTATTCATATAATTCCTCCATAACAAACATCAAAATTATTTCCAATACTCTGTTCTACATTTACTCTCACGTGTTTCACTTGCGCAATTTAAATATTTTTTCACAAGCACAATGAGTTCACCTTACACTTAGTTCACAATTCGAAAAGCATGGCTTATGCTGCATCATAATGCGTGAAGCATATTTTTATGCCTCTATTGATAATATAATCACATTTATCAATAAGTTTGGGCTTCGTGTTTTTGTTCAGTGTATAATTAATGTACTCTTTAATTGTGCTCTTTTTATTGACAGCCATTGAGACACTGTTGCACGATACTGTGCTAAGGTACCAGGTGAGGTTCTGTGGTCTGACTAGCAAGAAGGAAGATGTACAGCTGAAACCATGCCTAGCATGGAAGAAAATCTTAGAATCCTTCATTAACATGGTAAACAACGACAGGCCGTGCCTACCCTTCAATCGATAAATGTATGGTGCCCCAACATGTGTTTGATGAGTACAAACTTGCACTCAGATGTTGCTTCACACAGACAATAGTAGGATGGTTAGAGCACAGCAATGTTAAAAACTACCACCTACCCACAAATTGCCCTTCCATTTTTTACTACCAAAACGTATATTCACAAACTATCTTCCAAATAACAGATATAGGATAGATCAGACTTAACCTGTTTCTTGGAAGAATATCAGTTCTCATTTATTAAGTTTTAGTGAACTACAGGAAGAAGCCTAAGCGAGACCTATTAGTTAAATGAGAATATGTGCTGCACTAATCCCGTTGGGTAGTTGGGTAGTTAGTAGGAGATGACCAGTGACTGGGTATTAATGAGGTGTTGTTTTCCGCTCAGTTTAATTTTTGCTATCACTGGGAATAATGTTAATCAGAGCTGTGATGTGGATTACAGCCGAGGCTACAGGTTTGCAGACTGATACCATCAGGAAATGTTTCTGTCAGTAACTGTTTCTGTTACATCAGGCAATTACAGATTTATTCCTCTTCCCCTTTTATAGGGATGGCCTGAAATAGGGAATTATGAACATGTTGCGCATTGTACTAGCATTATGGATAGCAAATTCCAGCAAACAACAACAAAGCAAAAGTCAAGGTTTTTACATGCAAAACGCCTGGCTTTCTATAAAGAGTACAATATACAAGCGTCAATTTTGTCGTACGGGTATGAGATCGGTAGCTTATTGCATATTAAGAACCGTTGCCATTTTTTAGACTAGCAACTAGAGGAGTAACAAGCATTGGCATAGCCAATAGGTCTCGCTTTTGGGACCTTATAAGTATTTGGTTATGCAGCACAATATCCTTGGTGCAACAATGTCAACCGTTGCATGGCTAAACACTTATAAGGTCCCCAAGGCAAAACCTATTATCTATGCCAATGCTTTTTGTTACCTTATATTTAACCAAGAAGATATTATGTACATCTGAATGACCATATTAAAAAAAGAATTAACATACAAAAATGTCTTCTATTTTTAGGTCTCGCCTTTACCATTCCGCAGGAATGGGAAATGGGGAGAATTCAAGTCGGCAAAATCCTCTTCAAACCAAGGGCTTTGAGCCCCGCGGTTTTCTTGCAGTTCACGTGAATCACATGAGCAAACATGCACGCGCATTCACGGCCAGGGCTTCTCCTCCCCTAGCAGCACTCCTCCCACACCAGCAACTCCCCCCTCCCACACCAGCACCTCCCCTCTCTCTCCCCGCAAACACATCCTTGCCATAGCAGCACTCCTTCCACACCAGCACCTCCCCCCTCTCACACCAGCACCTCCCCTCTCTCTCCCCGCAAACACAGCCTTGCCCTAGCAGCACTCCTCCCACACCAGCACCTCCCCTCTCTCTCCCCGCAAACACAGCCTTGCACGTACAGCTATTAACTGCATCCGTTTCCTTAGCAGCATTCGTGACCTTCCAAACTGCCTGCAGCAGTCACTGTTCTTTCCCTTCATTTGTTCATTCTGGTACTGTTCTCATGTACTCGCCTGTCAGAGTATTTCTAACTCTCCCTTCTTTTCTTCCTACATCTAAAGCCGATTTCTTTTCTGTCCCTTCTCATCCAGTCCAGCTGGGTCTGCCCTCTACCACTTTCTATTTTCTCGGTGATTCTGCGCTTCTCTCGCTCATTCACTTTCTGTTTCTCCATCGCCTCCCACGACCTCTCTCTGGTTGTCCTCGCTATCTCTCGCACTCCCACGTTTATCCCTCTCTTTCTCGCGCCTCATCTCTTTCTTTTCCCACTCTTTCTTCATTTCCCTCCCTCTCTTGCCTCCTGACTTTCCTTCTCCATGCTCTTTCCTTCGCAACCCTACTCTTGTTACTTTTCCCTTCTACCCTTCTCTAGCTGTCTCCTTTCTTGCCTCGCATTCTTTCTCTATATTTTCCTTTTCTACTGCTCCCTTCTCTCACCCTGCATATCCTCAATGTATATATATGTCGTCCATCAATGTATATATGTCGTCCACTCTCTCCTACACCCCACTCCCTCCTACACCCCACTCCCAACAAGACGTACGCATTTAGTATATAAAAGTATGCAGATGCATTTGCATAAATATTCCCGATTGTGCGCGTTTTCAATATGTGCGAGATGAGCAAGACATTGGAAACAGAAACATCAAGGCATTGTATTTCCAGTGATTGCTTGTTTTTTAATTGAAAACAGAGCTTCTAAGACACTGCACACGCAATAAAGCATTGGAAATTTGTAGGAAGGCTTAAGAGTTTATTTACTTGTTGGTACTATTGGTCAGAAAGAGGAGCTGCTTTTGAGAATCACATTCCTGGACTATAATTACTCTGAATGCAACAATAGAGATTTCAACGGGTAACACGGTGCATGCTTAGTAACAGCTGGCATGCTAACACATGGATAGCCTCGGACTTCACGGAATAGGGGGACTTGTGGAAAACAGGCGTATCTTACTGCACAAACTATGGCCGACGGTGAAATAATTTACACCGGAGTAAGACTTACTCCCAGCAAGCAAGGTTACTGTTTAAAGTCCATCAAGAAATAAAGTGACTTGAAATTAACGTTTTAATTTACAGTTACGGGTGAAATTAGTGTACAAAATATCCCATCACAGTGCATTTAAAAAAAGTCACTTTAACTTTACTCTGCATTCAGCAAAACAAATGCCTATGCAATCTCAAATGCAACATACAACAAAAAAACATAACCCACTATAGTGTTTAGAGGACCAACAATATAAAACCGAGCAGTGCACACCAACGTAAAAAGAAAAAAACAGTGGCTTTATCTGAGGAATTTAGAGTCACTGATAAGTATTAAACACTCATGTACACAAAATAGATGAATAATCAATTGCCTACTATAGACAAACATCGCAGGAAAAAAAACTCGCTACTGACACGGAGCCGAGGAGTCCTATTTAGAGAGCTGCCTCCTGAAAACAAGTATCGAAAGTGGAGCACTTGACTAATAATTAAAAAAACAAGAGTCGCCAAAACCTGTTCCACGATATTTACATGACTGCTTATCAAGAGGAAGGGCTAGAGAAAAGGGGAAAAAAGAAAATAAACCATGCAAATCAAACCTAAAAATGCTGGGTAGGAATAGGAAGATTGACTCGAACTGTTTCTTAGCCAAACAGAAAAACGATTTACTTGTTGGTACTATTGGTCAGAAACAGGAGCTGCTTTTGAGAATCACATTCCTGGACTATAATTACTCTGAATGCAACAATAGAGATTTCAACGGGTAACACGGTGCATGCTTAGTAACAGCTGGCATGCTAACACATGGATAGCCTCGGACTTCACGGAATAGGGGGACTTGTCGAAAACAGGCGCATCTTACTGCACAAACTATGGCCGACGGTGAAATAATTTACACCGGAGTAAGACTTACTCCCAGCAACAGATAGTTTACCACACACCTTTCTGGTACAATGCATCTTTCTAATTAAAGACAGGTTTGTCGTCAAATGGTTTGTCCCTTGTGTGGTGGTTAGAATGCAGTGCATGTTTCCAGGCCTCTCTGAATCACTGACTATCCCTTAACACTAGATTTCATGTACACTGTCAGGGCCTACTGCCAAAATCTGCAAATTCAGTACTCTCGATCTATGTCCGCATTTGACATGCTTGAAGTAAAATATAAATCCATTTGCCCCTCACAAGCGTAACAAATATGAAATCAGGTGACATGCATTTAACTGCCAACATGTAAACAAGCCGAAAATGTGCATGCAGCTTTCCAATATAGAAAACAAATTGGACTTTATTCGCAAAAAAATATATACTACAATTGGACTCCTTGGGTTCAACTCACATGCAAACCTCAAGTTACTCCAACTATTAAATCTTCATTAACACAAACAAAGATACTTGGCACAAAACCACCCAATAGGCATACTGCCAATAAAACCATGCTCAAACCAGGCCAGAAAGTTAGTCTCGTTTTGCCATCAAGGAACAATGAATTTACAATAAACATGGCCATTGAAAATGTATTCTTAAAAATTAGGATTGGAATTATATGGCCATTAAGTTATTAACCATTTTGCAGATGAAAAGAAACCGTAAGTCCGTAACTGACACACTAGTTAGAATTCTTTAGATAAGTACTGAGCTCTGACATCGATGTACAACCTTCAGGCCATAAATGTAAACCCCGTCAGGACTGAATCCGACCTTCATCCTTCTGAGGTGGATACACGGAGTACCACTGAGTGATCAACAGACACACCTTTTACGAACAGCGCTATATATAACAGCAAAACTAACGAAGCAAGGGAGGGTTAAAACAAGAATATGCTTTATTAATAGGGAAATTCAAAAGTGGGGCTGCGACGTGATAAAACAAAATGGAAAGTAATGATTGACGTCATTGACAGCACATGTGAACATATCATCCACGAACTGATCACGTAAATATCGTTCCAGCGTTTCTTCCGCCGATTACTTTCAAGATTCATCTGGCAATGCATAAGTCTTAAAAACACATTTGTAAATCAAACCAATGCACATGAAAAGATTTTCAGCCATATTGGAAAAAACATAGACTATTTGAAAAGAAACCGAGCCAAAACACTTCACAAACGATCACAGGCTAAATCAAAATAAACTGCAAATACAAAAACATATTTACTGCAAACACCAAGTAACACTAGTTTAAACGTTGAAGGTTGTTGCATACCAATAGTGTCTAAATTCATCTCAGCCTTAAATATTAATCAAAATCATTCACAACACAAAAGAATAATACTGCAAAAGAAAGACACTGTGATTACAATACAACAGTACAATCACAATCGCACATTGTCAACAAAAAATATATTTCCCAAAAAATGTCTGAAGTACAGTACATAAAATAACTACATCGCAAGATATTTACTAAAAACAACATTTATACATAGCACATAAAAATTTTGAAACGTTCAATAGCTAGACACGATGTGCAAAAGAAAAGTCAAATTCAGTCGGAATATGTCGTACGTACATCACAAAAAATTCCAACATTGCCATATATTCATTACAAACAACATTAATACATAGCAGATCAAAATTTGCAAATGTTCAATAGCTGTACACAAACAGCATACGAAAAGTCAAATTCAGTTGGAATATGTCGGAACTACGTCCCATAAAATTAAGACATTTGCAATATATTCATTAAAATCAACATTTATACATAGCACATCAACATTTTTAAACGTTACATAACTATACACTAAGTACATACGCAAAACCAAAAACAGTCTGAATACGCAAACGTCATAAAACAATACAAAACATTAATCAACGCTGACAAAAGTATAGACACAATCAATACTACATACCCAAAATTTGTATAATAATATTAAAATTCAAACTTACCTGTCAAACGACGCAGCAACAACACAAGAAGCACAACGCGCCTTTCACGAGTGACTGTTCTTGAAGATCTGGGAATTTCCCCGTTGATGCACGTCAATCGCAATGCTACGTCACAAAACGTAGCAATGCGATTGGCTGGAAATTACATCATTCGGAAAACAAAGGGAAAATACAAAAAAAAACTAGAACGCTGACCTCAAAAACGTAGGTAGCGTATAGGCGCTACATTGCGACAGGCTTTTTTATTAAGGAAAAGACATCCGCACAAGGAAAAGAGACTCAAAGCCATACTATCACTCACGCCAAACACAAAATAAAAAAATTTAAAAAAACATACACATACACATGTTCACAGCAAAAAAATAACACACACTTGCAAAAAAATCACACACACACACACCACCATATCATCAACAACACACAACATCACACACTAAGCATAACACCACAAAGAACAATATACTCAATTATTGTTCACATTAACACACTAAATCAATGGCACCACTCCACACCATCACAGCATCACGCCAAACACAAAATAAAAACACACACATACACAGACACATGTTCACAGCATCACTCAGCAGCACCACAGCATCACTCAGCACCACCACAGCATCACTCAGCACCATCACAGCACCACTCAGCACCACCACAGCACCACTCAGCACCACCACAGCATCACTCAGCACCACCACAGCACCACAACACCACCACAGCACCACCACAGCACCACCACAGCATCACTCAGCACCACCACAGCATCACTCAGCGCCACTCATCACCACAGCACCACTCAGCACCACACAGCACCACTCAGCACCACTCTGCACCACCACAGCACCACTCTGCACCACCACAGCACCACTCTGCACCACCACAGCACCACTCAGCAGCACCACTCAGCACCACCACAGCAACACTCAACACCACCACAGCAACACTCAGCACCACCACTGCACCACTCAGCGCCACCACAGCATCACTCCGCGCCACAAAAGCATCACTCAGCACCACCACAGCACCACTCAGCACTACCACAGCACCACTCAGCACCACCACGCACCACCACAGCACCACTCAGCACCACCACAGCACCACACAGCACCACTCAGCACAACCACAGCATCACTCAGCACAACCACAGCATCACTCAGCACCACCACAGCACCAGTCAGCACCACCACAGCATCACTCAGCACCACCACAGCATCACTCAGCACCACCACATTATCACTCAGCACCACCACATTATAACTCAACACCACCACAGCAACACTCAGCAATACCACTCAGCACCACCACAGCGCCACCACAGCGCCGCTCAGCACCACCACATTATCACTCAGCACCACCACATTATCTCAGCAGCACCACATCATCACTCAGCACCACCACATTATCACTCAACACCACCACATTATCACTCTGCAGCACCACTCTGCACCATCTCAGCATCATTCAGCACCACCACAGCACCACTCAGCACCACCACAGCACCACTCAGCACCACCACAGCGTCACTCAGCACCACCACAGCATCACTCAGCGCCACTCATCACCACAGCACCACTCAGCACCACACAGCACCACTCTGCACCACTCTGCACCACCACAGCACCACTCTGCACCACCACAGCACCAATCTACACCACCACAGCACCGCTCAGCACCACCACAGCACCGCTCAGCACCACCACAGCACCGCTCAGCACCGCTCAGCACCACCACAGCACCGCTCAGCACCTCCACAGCACCGCTCAGCACCACCACAGCACCGCTCAGCACCACCACAGCACCGCTCAGCACCACTCAGCACCACCACATTATCACTCAGCACCACCACATTATCACTCAGCACCACTCAGCACCACCACAGCACCACTCAGCACCACCCCAGCACCGCTCAGCACCACCACAGCACCGCTCAGCACCGCTCAGCACCACCACAGCACCGCTCAGCACCACCACAGCACCGCTCAGCATCATTCAGCATCACTCAGCATCACCATAGCACCACTCAGCACCACCACAGCATCACTCAGCACCACCACAGCACTACTCAGCACCACAACAGCACCACCAAAGCACCACTCAGCACCACCACAGCACCACTCAGCACCACTTCACAAAAGTTATTAACAAACGTTTAAGCTATTGCCATTATAAATTACAAAAACTTTTATTTAATCCATCTTACCTGCTTTTGTTGTGGTCACAAAAATAATAGATCAACTGCTCTCTGTATCAACAAAAGGATCAATTGCTCATCAACCACAATGGTTTGATCACACTTGCTCATCAGCCAGTCGAAAACTGAAAATCGCCCTCAAGAACAAGCCAAGAGTCCCCGCACTTATTAAGGTCTTGCGATCAGAATACAAAACAGCCCTGGCATCCCGCAAAAAGATCATAAAAACGAACATTTGGGAGTCATTGCTTGATCCCTCAACTTTGGGTAACAGCTCGAAGTTTTGGAGCATAATCAACAAGCCACTGTTCGACGATCCCAACGCTGCCAGTCTCGAACTGTTATACCCGAGAACTAATGGATCTCCCATTTCAGTTTAATTTTCAAGAGCGACGCCCCACAAACAACACAAGCTCCTAAACTCCCCGAAGGTGCACCTCTGCACTTTACAGTTAAAGAAGTTGAAATGGGAATCCGTGGTTTAACTAGTAACAAAGCCCCATGCCCAGATGGCCTTCCCCCGGACTTATTCAAATCAAACATTCCTTTTTGGGCTCCAATTCTCATAGCGGTCGTCAATGCCGGGGCCGCAATTGGGGCTCCAAAGACCTGGGGAGCCTCTACCATTGTTCCAGTATATAAGAAGGGCGACAGATCTAACGCAGCGTGCTACAGACCAATCTCCCTGATAAACTCAGTCGCTAAAGTAGTGGGAGGGATTCTCTTAAACAGGCTGACCACATGGGCCAAAAATAACAACATAATGGCACCCGCTCAATATGGCTTCAGACCGGGGCATTCAACAACAACTCAATGCCTGAATTTATACTTGATCTGCGGCAAGTATACCCTGGCCAGAAATGGAACATTATATATGGCCTTCATGGACCTTTCATCGGCCTTTGATTGTGTTGATAGAAGCAAACTCTGGGACGTGTTGCTGAACATGGGTGTTGAAAACAACCTGATTAATTTCCTGGCTGATCTTCATAATGATACACATGCAAATGTTCGTTACACCAAAGACTTGAAAGTAACTAGGGACTTCAAAATCAATCGGGGGGTTAGGCAGGGCTGTATTTTAGCGCCTTTTCTTTTTAACCTATATATAAACGGTCTTGAGGAGCATCTTTTAAAAACTGACACGGACTACCCTTGTATAGGGAAAAAGGGCGTCCCTGTTCTGCTTTACGCAGATGACGCCGTCCTTATATCCAGAACTGCACTTGGACTTCAGAAGTTATTAGGCTCCTTTCTCCAATTTATGAATTTGCGTGGCCTGAGTATCAACAACTCCAAATCATTTGTTATGAAGGTAGGTTCAGGATCAAAAAAGCCCTACCCCTTCTCTGTCAACGGGGAAAAAATACCAACAACAAAAACCTTCTCATACCTTGGAGTATTGTTTGATCATAAAATCACATGGGGACCCGCAATAAATAAAAAGAAAGGTGAATTAATAAGGACCAATGCTGGAATAAAGGACTTTGCACGCAAAATGGGCAACACTCCAGTGATCGCCGTGATGAAATTATATCAAGCTAAAAGTATTGCGGTCGCTTGTTATGGAAGTGAACTATGGGGCTTTGCCCTGGTGGACGCCCTTACAACCACTGAAAATAACTTTTTAAAACAGGTCCTGTGTCTACCAAAAAGCACTGCTAACTTCTCCACTCATGAGGAACGGGGCATATCACACTTAGGGGACAAGCTCGCTGTAAACCCTCTGCTTTGTTGGCTAAAAAGCTGGCTGAACGACGCAATACCATTAACCCATAACATCCTTCATGAAGCACTCACCTGGGAAGGGAAACTCAAGATACCCTGGCTAAAATACATCAGAAACTGCCTTCAAGACCTGGGCAGGCTGGATCTCTTTTTAACACCTCAGCATGTATCCAAGCATGATGTAACATATGTAAAGGACACTTTCCTACTGAACCGACAGCTCGCTAGGGAAGCAATTGAATTGAAGAAGGGTAGTGTAATGAGACATATTTTAACCAAAACTTGTATACAAATTGAACCATACCTATCCTGGCCCATTTCCAGATATGAGCGCTTCTTGCTGAGTAGATTTCGTTTTGGTTTATTTCACCTGATGCTAGCCGTACCGAGCGGAGCCCACAGAGGACAAGTGTTGCCACCTTGCGGCTGCGACAAAAAGTCTCCGCAAGACCTGGCACACTTTTTATTCATATGCTCATATTATACAAGACCGCGGAAAATATTCTTAAAACCTTTGCTTAAGAAACTGAACTTTGTGCAAATAATGCCAGCACTACTACATCTCCAAATGCTGCACTGTGATAGCACTTTCTTTACATGTAACTTTTTAAAATCAGCCCTGAAATTCAGAAAAAGCATGGAAGCATGGAAGGCTAAACATGCCTCTGACAAACAGTATACTTACATTTGACCGTGATACCATATATTCTCTCGTGATTATTTGCTTCTTTTGTTTTAACTTTTTTAAATATGACTTGTATATATATGTATTTTATTGCACTTTTATGACTGTATTTCACACAGTCGAATAAAGAACTTTGAAATATTAATTATTTACAAAATTAAAAGCCATTGTTATTTGTAATATCAATACATCTAAGTCACGTAAATACAACACACATTGCATTACAAATGCTATAGGTGTCACATTTACGAAAGTTAAAACTATTGACATTGTAACGGACAAAGCTATTAATTTTGCTATTTTCAAAACCAACACATAAATAAAACAAGCACTGGCGTTGCCAATAGGTCTTGCAGTAGGAAAGTTGGATCTATTGGTTTTGTAAATGACAAAGCCCTTTATGTTTTTAAAATGAAAACAAAAATAAAAGGCATTGTTATTTGCAATTGTAATAGCTCCAACTTTCCTACTGCGAGACCTATTGGCAACGCCAGTGCTTGTTTTGTCCTTGCAATGCTGGCAACTTCTTCCTGTCTGTTCTAATCCTTGGTTGATATAGCTTTAGAAGTGTCTCAGGGGCATTGAGTTCACAACGTACTATAAAAAAAGAAAACATTCTTATTAGCCGCCTACCAGTGGAGACTTACCTAAAATGGAGTGTTTTTGTATTTAAAACTGGTAAGGAAAATAATTCTAGGTCCATGCTTAATCACCATGTGAAACTTTATATTAATTATTTTTCCTGCTGCACAGACACACTCAAGAACCATCTTTACTAGTCCAAACAGTGAGTGAGTCACTCCAGGGTCGCAGTGTTCACATTGCTGAATGGCCCCTATTGGGCAAAGATGTGCAATGTTTGGCTGGTCGCAGTCCATGACACTGTGGTCTGGTAATCACTGCTATAATACAAATGATCATTAACGGTGTACGTTTTTTCCCACTGGGCATCATCGCCCTAATTTCAAAAGCACCGTAGCTCACAATTAAGGAACATGCATTAAAACACAAACATGCCTGAACAATGTAATAGAGCAGCACACAAGACCCACTAAGTCTTGAGGGACTTTAGAAAGTTTGTAACAGAACGGCGGTGCTGGCAGACTTTGTGGACATCTTCATCAACCCTGAGCTGGTGAAAGGCTGCAGTGACTTCTTCAACTGTTTTGCTCATTAGTGAGAGGATTGCTCATGAAATGCAGGACAAATCCAACGGTGGTTAGACACGCAGAGTGTAGTGACGAGCAGGCGGCAGCTCCGGGCTCCCAAAGGTAGTGTGAAGAGTGGGAGCGTTCAAGGGTAGGAGGGGTGGGGGGAGTTTCCATTCGCTCTGAGAACAACGTGTGTAATGCATTGTTTGATGAGCAGACCTTCAAGCAATGAGATCAATGGCAGGAACCCACGCAGCGATCTCAGCATGCTACACACAAGAAATGTCACTAGCTATTATTTACAGCTCTTAGAAACTGTAAAAGAGTTGTATGAAGCGCTGAGTAAAATAAAAATAAAAAAATGTGGTCCTAATAATGTCACTGCATTGCAATGTAAGAGTTTGTAGAAGGCGCATTAACCGACTGAGCAATCTCACAGGTTGCTGGTAACAGTGCTTGGATGCTACCCATCTGAGAGCTAATAGTGCCTAATAGTGCCTGGCATTAACACACATACCGTCTGAGGAATTGCGGCAACGGGGGAAGAGACGTGCAACACACCCACACATCTCCAGAGAAATGCAAAACAAACCAGTATCCTCGCCCCTCCCTCACCCTCGGCGCACACACAATGATCATATTGCAGGTTGGACCATTCATGAATTTATAAATCACCTGTAGTATCACAGCCCACAAACGTGCCTGCCTCATTCCAGCTTGATCCCTGTACCTCCTATTGCAATGGCGGAGCTAGCAAAAAAAAAAAAGACAGCAGCATGGTAGAGGTGGTTTTGATGCGCGGGAGGTGGTCAACCAATGAACGATTGAACTGCAGGCGACAAGAGGTATCATACCCTCTTGGTAACTTATCCTTGCCTGGCTTTCAGGTTGCTTGTGATCAGGGCCAAGTCCTAAACTGGCCCAGTTGGTGCACTGCAAATAAAGCGGCCACACGCCTTTCTTTTCTGAACATGTGAAATAAGCTATATGGAAAGGATTTTTAATTGCATGTTGCAGAGGATGTTAAACTAGTAATAAAAACGAGTGAAGTGGTCTTGGTGCTTGCCAGACACAGGAAGAATCACAACAGAAGCACAAGTGCTTGAAAAGTGCAGACGTGCGCACAGCCACGCTAATTGCAAACAGATGGACCCTGCGCGCTGCTGCTCGCTGCCGCAAGGTGGATGCCACCACAGAAAAGAGCTGACCGATTTCTAAAGGTCATCTCCTAGAGCAGTGCATGCGAGCTGCACTAGGCTCGACCTAAAAATGGCCCTCTAAAACTCTGAACCTTAGCCCACAATGTTCAGTATTTGGTTATCATACAGATTTTCAGAATCCCCCGGTTTTTTAAAAATGTAGGTTCTCTTGCTTTTCTAAAGGCCCCTCCTTCAACATGACTTTGGAGGGTAACATGTGCATATAGAAGAATTACAAAGTGCAAAATTGTTCTCACAGGTGTGATGCTGGTTTCTTTTGAACAGTGATACTATTCAAAATTCACATGAAATGCTTAGGTTATGTAGGATTTTTAGTACCCTGTGGAAGTGGGAATGAAACATGAGTGAATTTAAATAAATGTTTTAGAACTTTCTGTTCCATTTGTGACTCCCTTTTCAAGTTCACAACCACGCAACACTGTTTTTCAAATTAGTGCACTGCTGACCATACAGCTGCCATACATACATCATTATTAGACATTCACCAAATCGATGTACGTGCCCTCCTGCTATCAGGACCTAGACCCCTCGTCTCCCCTTTCACCCGAGGCTCAACCATTCTTCTAGGGGTAGCGCTGAAGTGTTTTGGGAAAGGCCTCAATATTACCAAACGTATAAACCCCTATGCCCAAGCAAAAACTCCCTTGACAATTTGGCCAGGTAGGACAACCCGAACTGGGTTACTGGAAAGAAGTCTGAATAACTCCCCTGGGCGACTGCTTCCTCGACTCATTCTTCTGCCATTCTCCTCCCTCTGAGAGCAGGTTGGGCATCATAAGGGTCAATTTCTGTTACACATTTTCTGGAATCAATAGGCGATACTAATATTGAACTTGAGACTTGCACACTAGAACAAACCATTTATGCCATAGCAGGTGGCCGTAGGATCCTCGTTTGGCTTTATAAAGCCATCCTGACTTACACCAAAATCTCACTACAGCCACTAAGAGATACTCAATAGTCTGAGTTTCATGGAGCACTACATGAAGAAAAAAAAATGGGCTAGGGCCTTCGGATGCTCACATATGGTATAGCACTCAGCTCGCTGTAAATTAAGACTCCTCTACATTCTCCACAGGGAGTACTTCACCCCAGCTAAAATGAACAGCTTGCTCCCTACGCTGGCGCAATCTGTCCTCGCTGCTGGCCCATCTGGCAGATTTCTTTCATAAGTTGCGGTCCTACCCTGATATGGCACAGTATTGGGAAGAGTTCGGCAATGGGTGGCAGATCTGACTGGGCTTCTGGGAGGCCTGTATGCTGGGAATTCTCAAAAGGGCAAAACAGCAATACATAGATTTGAAATCCTTGACGTGACATTACGGATCGTCAAACGTGCCATTACTATGAAACAGAAATCTTCCCAGCTCCCTGCTTAAAACTTAGCACCGAGATCCCTTACCTGGAGACTACTCTAGAGATGAACAGCCTTCCTTCCTGAATGAAATCCGAGCCCCTGTACCCTATAATACCAGGTCGGATAAAAAGATCATCTACAGGTAGCTTCCTTTTATTTCCTACATGGCGAGTGTGTTTCCCATTCTTTTCTTATGCGTTCCCAGGACTTCCCAAGAACAGTCGTCCCCCATCGGTACACATGTTCTTCAAATTTGGCTTTTTAACCTGGGTGTAAAGGATCCTTCATACTACATATTTTTCCAGAAAGCTGGGGGTTCTTTGTGCCTTTGTTTAGTTCCCTTTCTTGTTTCTAATTCGAGCTTTGACTTGTCTCTATTTTATAATACATATCAGCAATGCATCTCTTTATCCATTAATCCACACTCAACATGTCCGGTTTGGCCAAGACACACATCTACTGATTAGGATGACTTTACATTATATTATAACAACCAATGCCATGGAGTGTTTGTTGAATTTATCCTGTTTTACTTGTCTGTATAAATCCACTATTAAGGCGAAAACACCAATATAGATTATTATGTTAAAAAACTACAGACACATTTGACAAAAACAATGCACTACTTTTTGTCTTGATGAATGCTTTCTTGGTTTCAGGCAAGCTTTTGCTCACACGTTCGTAATGCAAATGGATGGTTTACATTAGATTGCGATTGTTCCTTTTGACACTGGGAGGTCTCTGCTTTGCACTGCATGTGTCGCACTGAACTGTTCGACCTTTCTTACATAGTACATAATGACCATTCTACCATCCTGTACAAAGGGTTTTTTCAACCCATGTCTTTGGGTGGTTCGAAAAAGAGTCACTAAATCAAATGACAAGAAAAAGTGAAGCCACATTTTGAACAAACGGTCGTTTGCTTTTCATACCCCTCTCTCTTTTGCTCTCTCTCTGTATTTATAGGTAAGGCTCCTGGATCTTTAACCCCATCTGTGCTCATGATGACCGGTAAGTCATTCCCACTACGTAGTGACGTGACTGCAACTAAAAATAGTACATTTAGTGTAAAGTAGTTTACATCTGTTTTATGCAATGGGTCAAACATTACTGTTAAAAGAAGTAAGAAAGTAGACAGGTCATGTAGGTAAAGGTTATGGATATAATTTCTACAGGTTACAGCTTCAGTTTCAGGTTATAGGAAGATGGTAAGATCTATCCATTGCCCCACTAGGAGCAGCCTCCTTGCTGTTCAGCCCATAGACTCAAACTGACTCTTTTCCACTTCAAGCACCAACGCTCCAGCATTCTAATGACCTCTCCACTGGCTGAGCAGCAAGGCAGAGAACCACAACGGGGAGGATGCATTAACCCAACAAGTAGATTACAACAGTTGCCTCATGGTATTGTACTAGCACTAGGTTTAGACACCTTGTGGGTATCGGAACAGACCTAGGTGGTAAATTTCTTTAGTACAAACAAGAAATCTTAATAGCTAGTGTTGTTAAAAGGTTCCCCTAACTCCCCAAAACATTCCTGTCTGTTACTATAGCTAATAAGTGCAGAGACTCTGTCCCTCACCACCCCTTGTTGTAAATATTTTTGTCCACCCTAAGCGTGGAAGGGTATACTCAGATGCGAGTCCCTTGCTCATTGCACCATCAGGATTCAAGCAAGCCGGGCCGAAGACGGCTGAAATGCCAGAAACCGGTCCCCGGTAGCTTGTTTCCTTCCCAGTGTAAGAATTGGCTTTTGTAGTTTGGTTTGCCCTGTTCCCATCATGCAGTGGGACAGGAACAGACTAATTTGCATACAGCCAGGTTCTGAAAACTGGGATGGTGCAGTGAGCTAAAAAACGGTGTTGGATCTAGCCCTGATCTCTTGACTGGGTGAGAGTATTCTGTTTAATTCAGAGACTCTGTCCCTCACCACCCCTTGTTGTAAATATTTTTGTCCACCCTAAGCGTGGAAGGGTATACTCAGATGTGAGTCCCTTGCTCATTGCACCATCAGGATTCAAGCAAGCCGGGCCGAAGACGGCTGAAATGCCAGAAACCGGTCCCCGGTAGCTTGTTTCCTTCCCAGTGTAAGAATTGGCTTTTGTAGTTTGGTTTGCCCTGTTCCCATCATGCACTGGGACAGGAACAGACTAATTTGCATACAGCCAGGTTCTGAAACTGGGATGGTGCAGTGAGCTAAAAAACGGTGTTGGATCTAGCCCTGATCTCTTGACTGGGTGAGAGTATTCTGTTTAATTCAGAGACTCTGTCCCTCACCACCCCTTCTTGTAAATATTTTTGTCCACCCTAAGCGTGGAAGGGTATACTCAGATGTGAGTCCCTTGCTCATTGCACCATCAGGATTCAAGCAAGCCGGGCCGAAGACGGCTGAAATGCCAGAAACCGGTCCCCGGTAGCTTGTTTCCTTCCCAGTGTAAGAATTGGCTTTTGTAGTTTGGTTTGCCCTGTTCCCATCATGCAGTGGGACAGGAACAGACTAATTTGCATACAGCCAGGTTCTGAAAACTGGGATGGTGCAGTGAGCTAAAAAACGGTGTTGGATCTAGCCCTGATCTCTTGACTGGGTGAGAGTATTCTGTTTAATTCAGAGACTCTGTCCCTCACCACCCCTTGTTGTAAATATTTTTGTCCACCCTAAGCGTGGAAGGGTATACTCAGATGTGAGTCCCTTGCTCATTGCACCATCAGGATTCAAGCAAGCCGGGCCGAAGACGGCTGAAATGCCAGAAACCGGTCCCCGGTAGCTTGTTTCCTTCCCAGTGTAAGAATTGGCTTTTGTAGTTTGGTTTGCCCTGTTCCCATCATGCACTGGGACAGGAACAGACTAATTTGCATACAGCCAGGTTCTGAAACTGGGATGGTGCAGTGAGCTAAAAAACGGTGTTGGATCTAGCCCTGATCTCTTGACTGGGTGAGAGTATTCTGTTTAATTCAGAGACTCTGTCCCTCACCACCCCTTCTTGTAAATATTTTTGTCCACCCTAAGCGTGGAAGGGTATACTCAGATGTGAGTCCCTTGCTCATTGCACCATCAGGATTCAAGCAAGCCGGGCCGAAGACGGCTGAAATGCCAGAAACCGGTCCCCGGTAGCTTGTTTCCTTCCCAGTGTAAGAATTGGCTTTTGTAGTTTGGTTTGCCCTGTTCCCATCATGCACTGGGACAGGAACAGACTAATTTGCATACAGCCAGGTTCTGAAACTGGGATGGTGCAGTGAGCTAAAAAACGGTGTTGGATCTAGCCCTGATCTCTTGACTGGGTGAGAGTATTCTGTTTAATTCAGAGACTCTGTCCCTCACCACCCCTTGTTGTAAATATTTTTGTCCACCCTAAGCGTGGAAGGGTATACTCAGATGTGAGTCCCTTGCTCATTGCACCATCAGGATTCAAGCAAGCCGGGCCGAAGACGGCTGAAATGCCAGAAACCGGTCCCCGGTAGCTTGTTTCCTTCCCAGTGTAAGAATCGGCTTTTGTAGTTTGGTTTGCCCTGTTCCCATCATGCACTGGGACAGGAACAGACTAATTTGCATACAGCCAGGTTCTGAAACTGGGATGGTGCAGTGAGCTAAAAAACGGTGTTGGATCTAGCCCTGATCTCTTGACTGGGTGAGAGTATTCTGTTTAATTCAGAGACTCTGTCCCTCACCACCCCTTGTTGTAAATATTTTTGTCCACCCTAAGCGTGGAAGGGTATACTCAGATGTGAGTCCCTTGCTCATTGCACCATCAGGATTCAAGCAAGCCGGGCCGAAGACGGCTGAAATGCCAGAAACCGGTCCCCGGTAGCTTGTTTCCTTCCCAGTGTAAGAATTGGCTTTTGTAGTTTGGTTTGCCCTGTTCCCATCATGCACTGGGACAGGAACAGACTAATTTGCATACAGCCAGGTTCTGAAACTGGGATGGTGCAGTGAGCTAAAAAACGGTGTTGGACCTAGCCCTGATCTCTTGACTGGGTGAGAGTATTCTGTTTAATTCAGAGACTCTGTCCCTCACCACCCCTTGTTGTAAATATCATGGTATTGTACTAGCACTAGGTTTAGACACCTTGTGGGTATCGGAACAGACCTAGGTGGTAAATTTCTTTAGTACAAACAAGAAATCTTAATAGCTAGTGTTGTTAAAAGGTTCCCCTAACTCCCCAAAACATTCCTGTCTGTTACTATAGCTAATAAGTGCACCCGAATGTAAGGACAATAAAGCTTAGTATCCATTAAGTACATTAGGTATTAGATGATGGTACAGTCCTCTGTAAAACACCTAAACAAGATTGACTGTCTTGTCTCCCTTATTACTTATTTTTGGTAAACGCAGTTGATCACATTTTAAGTCTTCAAGAGTCATGCTTCCAGGCTGGGGCTGGCAGGTCCCGTTAATGCAAGCCCCTGCATCATTAGCTGTTTCAGTAATAGTGGCAATTTTAACACCTTCTGTCTGTCATCACCATCAGGTGGTAGTACCTCATAGGTCAAGCAGACTGCAAAGCCACTACAATTAGTGGCATACTTTCTCTGCATTCCTAATTACAATTAGGATGACTGCAATTGATAGAAAAGCATAGGAAAACGTTGAGTACCATTCTATCAACAGTCTATTCCCTTGAGACTGGGGACGTAGAAACTTGAATGTGAAGCACTGGCATTTTGCATTTTACTGTGTCTGATGTTTCCCTAGTGTGAGTCAACCAACCTTTGAGCTAATGCCCATTCTTCTGATATTGTTGCTGGGTTTTTTGCTGAGCCTGTCTGACTCTACATTTTGTTCACCTGGAAAATAGATTACGACCATTAATGCAATTCTCTGGAGGCACAGCTCCAGATCTCTTGCACTACCATTATTGCAGTTCTCTGGTGGCCCATCTTCAGCTCTCATTTGCTAGTATTGACAGTATATTTGATTTTGTGCTCCTTGTTTAAGTACAACAAAGGTTTTGTGTACCTTGCACATTACTTACCATGTGCAGACACTACCCTATTTTTCAGGCATCTGTGGTAATTATCACAGAGGGATTTTCTTTGTTTGAAATCTCCGACTCTCAAAATGTTCTCCACTATTCACCATTTTAGTTCTTTATTCAATCTGCAAGTGGAAACTGCTAGATTCTTCCAACCCCCTGTTGCTTGTGATCAGTGGTTCATGAGCCACTTTTGTTTTGGTTCTATGTGAACCTGGCAAAGGGCATCAGAAGTACAGATTCAGTCATCATTCCTCAAACCATCACAGTTCTGAATGTCAAAAACTGGTATATGATACAGGTAATCTTTTCTCTTTGTTCCTAAACTCCCTTCTATTGGGGTAAACGTTTTTTTACATCCTAAATGTGTGATTGTGATGGGTTGAGCGATATTCTCAACCCTAACAACCCTAATGTGAAGAATGTCCCATTGCCTGGTTTATGCTCCTCTGACATTGTTAACAAGTTAGCCTTGACAAGCCAATTGCCTAGATAAGCATAGGCTTGTATCTTTTGTCACCCCATGTGGGCTGCCATCACTGTTAGACATTTTGTAACAGCTGCTAGTGTGCACTTCATTCCAAAAAGCAAGACTTAGAACTGATAACTTTAGTTTATTGGGACATGAAAGCATGCGTCTTTTAGACGCATGGTCTCCTACTAGTAGTGGGATCACTTAATGTAGTGCCATCATCTTGAAATTCTGCATTTTTAGACACTTGTTCTAGAACTTAAGGTTCATTAAAGGACTTTGACTGGGCTCTTGCTTTGGTGTCAGGAAATTAATGTAACTCCCTTGGTTGTACTCCTTTCGGACTCTAAAGCTCTCTACCTTAGGAGTTCTTAGACCTGGTGGTTGGGTTTCAACTTCTACTTTTTTGATGGCATAAAGGGGTGATTTTTAAATTCCATATAATATGCATGTGGTATGACATTTAGTACCCCCTTCTCAAAGGTTATTATTTTCCATTCTTACAGGACATGTTCCATTCCACCCCAAATACAGTTGAGTGTGGGTTGTTGTTTTGGTAAGAATCATTTGTTTGACTAACAACATCTCCTAGAAAAACTGCCTTTTTCCCTTGTGCTCTTGAAAGGATGTTTTTTCCCTGCATAGGTTGCTCTCATTATAACGTCAGAACTGGTGACCTGGAACCTTAGGAGGTCTGGAACTCTTCATGTTAAAAAAGTGGATGCCGTAGGCAGCATCCATTACTGGGGTGCCCTATCTGAAAGAACTCTTTGCTACACAGGGCCCACTAGTCTTGCAATGTCCTGGGGCTGTTCATTTTTTCTAATGGATCATCCACTGCCCTAACCCACATTTTCTCCAGGGAACAGCATAATGACTGGGCTCATCGGTACCTCAGACATGAAACTAGAAATCCAGAGTTACGCATGCCTTCTCAATATTTGTCCACATTTATGGTCATTAGGTGTAAATGTTGTTCATTGAGCCTTCTCAATACTTCGCCAGTGCAGTATTTCCCACCGGCTTGCAATCACTGCACCTAAGGACCATTTAACAAGCGTATTCAATATGGTCTTTCCTCATGGATGATATTTTTTTTACCTTTTTCCTAATTACGCTGGCAAATACTGCCTGAGGTCTTTGATCTACTCCCATTGTTGGTTACCCACATCTACTGAGCAGAGTGAAGGAGTTAGATAGTCTCTGTGTAGCTGCTACTCGTTACTGTTTTCTGCCCGCAACACACAGTTTTCTAAAGTCTTTATCTGGTGGTAGTCCTGTGGAGCCCTACATATGCGTTTTTACTGACTGTATTGGGATATTGTTACTGATATTGAATTGGCAGACAGGTTGGTTCTAGAGTATGCAGGGCACTGAGCTGAAGGCTTGTACTTTTTCTCCATGCCTGGGGTTAGTACTGTATGGAAGGCTGACTTTGAATGTATTCTTACTCTGGTCAATGACAATGGCTGGCATTGGTTTCACCTCTGTGTTGGTAGAAGAGTTTCTAGGAAACAAGACTCAATTTGTTCTTCCTCTAACTGTCCTCCATAGATGTCTGCTGCTCCTTTATCAAAGCCTAGTACAATAAACGGCTATCTGGTGTTGAGGGGCTCGATGGATAGCAATTTACTTCCTTCTGCAACAAATCACCTTCCACATCCTGCCATATATCTCCGTCTTACAAGTGTTCTCTACTGGGGCACACATTTCTTCCTGAAAAATGTCTTACTGCAGCTTTTGTTGGGAGTGGCTCCTCATGTGGCTCTGTATATTTGCTGGGTCTTTTATCCGCAGGATTGGAAGGGATTTTGAATGTCTTTAGACTCTCAAATTCTTTTTTCTACTGCAGTGCTGCCATTTCAGGATTGAGGTGCCACTTGCACTTTCCATGTTGATGGCCTTTTCCCTTGTTTCGATGTTGAAAGAAGATAGTAGCAGCTCTCTTCACCAGAGGGAATCTTTCTCTTTTACTTCCTCTTTCGCAACCATGGAATGGTATAAAGGATGAGGTGGTGAATGTTTGTCTTGCCTGGTGTGTTTAGATTTTGAACCAGAGAGCTCCTTAGTTTTCAATGCCTTTTACACTGGTGAATGTTTCAAAGTCAAGACATCAGTAGTTCGGTTGTTTTTTTTTGTTTAACAATTTTTATTAGAACAGGAAAAGGATAATAAAGCAAACATTTTAAATTTCAATAAACATAACTTCTAACATGACCATGGGAAAACATGTTTTTTTTTAAGTAAACATGTTCAACAATTCATACAAAGCATTACATATTTCATTTGCAACTCAGGTTCCCACAATCCTAAATAAAATAAAAAAATCCTACCTAAGCTACTTGATTGTAATAAATTGTATTAAAAAGAATTAAAACATTGAAAGTGCAAAGTGCAAATATAGAGAGCGCCATGCGCCTATTGATTTTTTTTCTCAGGAAAATGCCCTATTTTATACAAAGTGCTATGTGGTTATATAGCTTATATATTGACTAATTTATAATCATCGAGTTTCGGCAGTAAATCCATAAGGAAAGAAAGAGCGCCATGTACCTTTAAATCTTACTACCGCCCCAATACGCTTTGCATAGGCCTCTTCCAATTTATATGTCCTTGTCATTTTATTAAACCAGTGTCCAAAGCTAGGTTGTATACTGGTTCTCCAGTTTTGCAGCACAAGTGACCTAGCAACTGCAATGGCAATTAATATAAAGTATTGCAGATTTTTTGTGAAACATTTCACTGGTGCGGAAGAGCCAAATAACACCAACATAGCTGATGGACAGATTTCCAAAGATAAAATGATGGATATTTCCTCAAAAACCCTTTTCCAGAAATATTGTAAATCATTACATTCAAAAAAGATATGTAACCATACCCCCGCCCCTCTCTGTTACAACGGAAACAAAGGAAACATTTATTTGGGCAAGTTGAAAACATTTTAGACAGTTTCAAAGAAGTAAAATATAATAACCATCTAGATAAAAAATTAATTCTTTTAAAGTTGGCACCTCCAAGAGCTTCATTCGCTAACTCATTAAGCTGAGTCAGTTCTTTAATTTTAAACCTACAGCCAGTCTCAGAATACATTTTTTGCAATTCTTTTATCAGGACCTCTTCTGAATTGGCTTTTTGATTGAGTAACTGATATCAACAGCCAACCCCTACCAGTTTATTTACTATTTGCCTGACAATTGGCCTCTTTATCTCATCCAAAATTGCATAGTTGGTTTTAAGAAAGTTAGATGTTTGTGCGAAGCTCAAGGCCAATGCAGTATTTGGTGTAGTCGCCTGACAAGATACCATTTCCCAAGTAATTAAGGAATCAAGACTCTAATAATCCCCAAAAAGGAGATAGCCTAACTCTTGCCAGTCCTGCAAAAGCCTACTAGAGAGTTTAAGACCTCCTACTGCCCCATCCTGTATTGGGGTATAAGCGTGAAATAAGGGTATATTCCAGGATTTAAAATATTACTGCATTCTGTCCACCAGAGTAAAAATAATCTTATAAACCGTTTTTTTAGGGAGTTTTGCCAGCCGTAGAAAAGCTGGAAGTCTAATGGCACTTTCATCCAGCATATGCATCAAATTTTTTAACAGAGTTTTCCTTACCCAATTGGGAAAAGAAATTAAGTAAGGAAGCCTGATTATAAGTTAAGAAATGTGGGAGTGCCATTCCACCTGATTTTACATCGAGTTGCAGTATAGAAAGCTTAACCCTAGGTTGTTTATTATTCCAGATAAACTTCCTTATTAATTGATCGAGTTCCTTAAAATAATAACTCGGGATTTTCAAAGGCAGATTAAAAAACGGAAAGAAGAAGAATGGAAGTACCGTCATTTAAACCATTGAAACCCTTCCCACTAAAGACTGTGGCAGCAAAGACCATGTATCACATATCTATTTGGCTTTTGACAGCAGACTAACATAATTCAAAGTAAATAATTGCCCAAAATCATTAGTGACATAAATTCCCAAATATCTAATTGGGTGCCTCAGTTTTAGATGAATAGCAGATGGAATCAAAAGGAGTAGTACTAAATGGTAAAATTTCCGTTTTTGCATGGTTGACTTTATGTCCTCCAACTTGGGTAAAATTTTGGATTTCATCTAATAAATTCTGTATGTTATCTGACCCTGCCTTGAAATATAAAATAATATCGTCTGCATATACCTTAATTTTTGACTTTCCATCTATCGGAGGGACTATACCTATATTTTTCCAGATCTTCTTGGCTAGGGGTTCAATGAAGAGTGAAAATAGAAGAGGGGACAGCGGGCATCCCTGTCGGGTGCCACGTTTGATAGTAACCTTTCCAGTTACTGAACCATTAATAATTATTGTAGCTTCTGCCCCTCCGTAAGTTCGTATTAACATCTGTATATATTGTTGAGGAAAACCAAACTTTGATAAAATAAAAAATAACGCACTCCAATCTACCAAATCAAACGCTTTTTCAGCGTCCATCATCATAATCACTGCCTCTGTCTGATTAGTAGAAAAATAATCTATGGTTTCCATTAAAAAGTAAGTATTTGGGGCGTGGCTAAGATGGCGGGGTGAGCGGACGCTTCCTCCCGCAGCTCCTCCGGCCCGACTAAGCTCGAGCCCTTTTCTTACGCTTTTCTCCCCCCGCTGATGCACAGCGTGTGAAAGGAGTGTGGCTGAGCACCTGGCGCACACGTTGATGTTGCTTTGGCCCTGATCGTCTCGGGGAATGTATCCCAAAAGTCCGATCAAAGATCGAGGAGCGACGGAGAGCCCGGGAGGCGGAGCGAATCGGAGTGCTGTCCAGACGCCTCGGCTGGGCCTGGTGCTGAAAGCTGACGATCGGGAGGGAGCCTGACCCGTCACTCGACGGAGGATAAAGGAGCCTTGCGGACTGAGACCCGGCGACACGGTGGACTTTGGACGTGTGCTTTGGCGCCCGGACTTGTGTCGGCGACACCATGCACTATGTGGGCCCCGGCCCCGTGGGCGAAGTACGGCGGTCTCAATGCTGGGGTCAGACCATTTGGGCCCCTTTGTGTGACTGCGTGAAGCTGGCTGTGGAACTTCTCCGATTGCTGTGTTTCTGAGGGACCCCGGTGGTGTCGCCGGGCTTGGCCGCTCTGCCCTGCCCCGCCCGGCCGCCATTTTGTCCCCGAGGGATCGGTGTTGTTGGCCTCCGCTGGGACCCTTTGCTGGCGGAAACCTGAGCCCGCCACCGCTGCTGGGCTACCTCTCTGTGGGGCGTGCTGATGGAGGGCCCCCAACTTTAGCTCTCAGTTATCCTCTCGGCTGGGCGCCCACGGCTGGCGGTACCCGGACTGATCCGCCATTTTGTCGCTTGTGACGCAGCGGCCCTGCTTGCCGGGAGATCCCCACATCGAGCGCTTGCCGGCGGCTGGGCACTCCTGAAGCGGCTGACCCTGTGCCCTCTCATCGATTGTAGCGACTGCGATGACTGGAAGAGGTGGTTCGAGGAAGGGGGATCGCACCCTGCCGGACATGCTTGGCAGGGCCCAGCAACTGCGGGACAGAACACAACCGTCGCCGGGGTCTTCCCGGGCCTCGGCGGATGCGACTGGAGGGGAGCCACCGGTCACGAGGTCCTTTATGGAAGAACTGTTTAGCTCCCTCAAAGAGGACTTCCAGACGCTGAAGCGGGAAGTGGCCAATGAGGTCCGTGAAGTGCGTAGGGAAGTGGAGGGCCTCGGCGAGCGAGTTGAGACGGTGGAGACGGCGGCCCAGCGCCGGGACGAAGAGATAGTCCATCTTCAACAGGACGTTCTCCGCCTCCGGGAGCAGTGTGTTGAGCTCCAGGCCCACTCTGAGGACCTTGAGAACAGGTCGCGGAGGAATAACATCCGAGTGCGTGGTGTGCCGTCCGCGGACGAAGGAGCCGACCTGGTGGGCTATCTGCAGGACCTGTTCCGGGAGATCCTGGGAGAAGCTGCGGACTTCCCTATTCGCATCGATAGGGCACACAAGGTGGGCCGACAGCGCCAGTCATCGGCGCCCCCACCGGACATTTTGGCTTTCCTGCCCGATTTCCCGCTAAAGGAACGCATCATGACTGAGGCCCGCAGGAAACAGCCCCTGACTTTCAGGGAGCGGCCTGTAGCGCTTTATCAGGACCTATCCCCCATCACGCTGCAGAAACGCAGGTCCTTCAGGATTGCCACTGACTTTCTGCGCGACCACGAAACGCCATACTCTTGGGGGCATCCCTTCCGCCTGATCTTCCGGTGGAATGGGGTGCTGCATCAGCTCCGCTCCTTGCAGGACGTTTGTGGAGTCCTGGGACTTACGGCGGCGGAGGAGGAAGGAGCTACACCGTCATGGAGGCGCTCAGAGAGACGGAGCCGACGCTTTGAGGGCGGCAGCTGGGGGCTCGACCGGCTCCTCCGATGTGGCCATGACGGCCTAACACTCACTCCGGGGGGAGATGCTCTTAGCTTCTTCGATGCTTGGTTTGGGGCGGGGGGGGGTCGGGAGGGAGCGGATGGAGGTGAGTGGCTGAACGTCCACTTTGCTTTTTTCTACGGACTTGCCCTTTTTTGGGGCTTGACTGAGACACTGGGGTGTTTAAGTTTACATTTGGCTAGTTGCCATGGTTGTGTTTTGGGTGGGTATCAGGGTTGTTCTGCTGTTGGGGGAGTCCCGTCTGATGTTGTCCATGCCCACGCTTGGTCTGTTTTGGCTTATCCTGCGCTACTGCCCCGCGCGCTGATCCCTTGCCCTTTGCATAGCGTCCCTGATCCCCGGGAGGAATGTTGTCCCTAAAGGTAGTGACCCTTAATGTTAAGGGTCTGAATAACCCTGTGAAGCGCAGAGCGATCTTATCTTTGCTGGAGGGGACGCAGGCGGACATCTGCCTCTTGCAGGAAACTCACTTATTGTCCCGGGACTGCCATAGGCTGCGCTCTGCCAAGTTCCCCACCCAGTTCATCTCCTCGGCTGCGAACAAGACTGCGGGGGTAGCCATTCTTTTAGCGAGCTCCTTTAGGGGGGAAGTTTTGTATAAGTACGCGGAACACAAGGGGAGGCTTCTTGCCTATCGCATGCGCTTGGGAGGCATAGCGTTCACGGTTGGCTCCGTTTACAGCCCAAATGACCACCAAGAAAGTTTCTTGGACTCCGTGTTGGTGGACGTCACTGCTTCTCCCGACCGCCATGTCATCTTGGGGGGAGACCTTAATATTGTCTTCGATTCGGTGATGGACAGGTCGGCGCAGCGCTCTCCGCAGGCGGGGGAACTATCCCGGGCTGTCAAGGCCCGGATTGCGGAAATGGACTTGCACGACCTTTGGCGCTCCATGCACCCCTCTGATAAGGACTACTCCTACTTTTCACACGCACACCGAACCTATGCACGGCTGGACAATCTCCTGGTGAGTGGTCCGATGCGCACTGTCGCCACAGCGGCGGACATTGGGGTCCTGACCCTGTCTGACCATGCACCAGTCGCTGGCGTTTTCAAGTGGCCGGCAGCCTCTCCCTCTCGGGGGGTGTGGCGCCTTCGAGATACCCTTTTGCACAAAAAGTCTGTAGGGAAACGCATTGGGGAGGTCATTCAGGACTATTTGATTCACAATAGCAACACCGACACCTCCCAAGCGACACAGTGGGCGGCATTGAAGGCAGTCCTCCGGGGGGAATTTATTTCCATCTCCTCAGCCGAAAATAGGGAGCGGCAACGGAAGAGGGATGAGCTGACCGTCCAGGTCCGGGAGCTTGAGCAGGTCCACCGCCGCACGGGGGCTCCAAGGGTGTGGAGACAGCTGAAGGCAGCGAGGAAACTCCTGTCGGCACTGGATCTTGATAGGGCGGAGTATGCCGCCTTGCGCTTGAAGCATGCCTTCTATACAGGGGGGGACAAATGTGGTAAGCTCCTGGCACACCGGCTCCGGGTCGCGCAGCAGCGTAGCGTCGTGCGGGAACTGCTGGGTGCGGACGGAGTGATCGTTTCCGGGGACGCAGAGGTAGCGGACTCCTTCCGCAGCTTCTACGAGGCGCTGTATGCTGAGGAGCCCTCCCCGCCGCGGGACGCCGAAGACTATTTGGAGTCGGTGGCCCTTCCGGTGCTGGATCCTGCTCAGGCGGAACATCTGGAGCGGGAAATTCATGTAGAGGAGGTGATTTCCGCTATAGCGCCTGAAGCATGGTACGGCCCCGGGCCCAGATGGGTATACGTCTCTGTTTTATAAGACCTATTGCACGGCTGTCGCCCCTGTCCTTGCTCGGCTATTTAATTCCTTCTCCGAACCGGGAGCCATCCCACCGGATCTCCTGCGTGCGACGGTCTCGGTCATCCCGAAACCTGGGAAGGACTGGGCCTTATGTGGTTCGTATCGACCCATTTCGCTTTTAAATGTCGACCTCAAGCTGTATACGGGGATTCTAGCGTCCAGGCTGGGCCAGCACCTCCCCGGATTGGTGGAGGCGGACCAGGCAGGCTTTGTACCCGGCAGGCAGACGGTTGACAATACCAAGCGGGTGACGCACGTGCTGGAGAAGGCCTCGCGGATCCCAGGGGAGCGGATGCTGTTGTCGGTTGATGCGGAGAAGGCCTTCGATAGAGTTCATTGGCCGTATCTCAAACTGGTTCTCAGGAAACTGGGAATCGGCGATAAGTTCCGCACCATGGTCTTCAACTGTTATAAGCATCCTTCAGCGTCGGTGCGGGTCAATGGGTGTAGCTCCAGTGACTTTCCTATCGAACGCGGCACGAGGCAGGGCTGCCCCCTCTCGCCGCTTCTGTTTGCCCTCTACATGGAGCCGTTCGCTCAGAGGATTCGCAACAACCCGGACGCTATTGGGGTCAAGATGGGCCAGTATGTCCACACGGTTAGCCTCTATGCGGACGATGTCCTGTTGACCCTGGACGACCCTAGGAGGTCGCTACCTGCTTGCATCCGGGAGCTGGACACCTTTGCACACGTGGCCGGCTTCAAAATGAATATGAGCAAGTCGGTGGTGTTAGATGTGTCCCTGGCTGCGGATACAAGAAGGGACCTTCAGCGACTCTTCCCCATGCAATGGTCCTCGTCTACGGTCCCATACCTGGGGATTCTGCTGGCGCCGTCCACATTGCCGGAGATGGTTGCGGCCAATTATGCTTCCCTCAGTAGGAAGATCAAGGAGGAGCTCGGCCGCTGGAGCAAGGGCCTGCTGTCCTGGCTGGGACGAATCGCGGCGGTTAAGATGACGGTGTTGCCCCAGATACTGTACCTTTTCCGTGCCCTGCCTCTTCAACCCCCGGTTGGCTGGATACGACAGACGCAGGCTGACATCTCCCGCTTTGTCTGGCAGGGCCGCAAGCCGCGGATGAAGAGGGTCCTCTCCACGCTTGCCCCGGAGGCAGGGGGTCTTGGTGTCCCGGACCTCCGTAAGTATTTTCAGGCGGCGCAACTGCGATAACTGGTGGAGTGGAGCAGGTGGGAGTCCGACAAACACTGGCTTTTTCAAGACCAGGCGGTGGCGGGCTGCACCTGGCAAGAGGTTCCATTCTTGCGCCGCGCGCATCGCCCCTCCTACCTTTACGCCTCTTTTATTACGCGGGTCCCCCTGAGGGTGTGGGATGCAGTCTGCGTGGACCGGGGCCTTACCACCTTCCCTTCGCCGGTCACGCCCATAGTGGGTAACCCGGACTTCTCCCCAGGGATGGAGCCGGGAGCTTTTTCCCATTGGGTGAGTGCGGGCTGCAGGGTGCTCTTCCAGATCTACGGGCCGGAGGGCGTGATTCCTTTCCAGCAGCTTCGGCAGGACTTCGGCCTGTCGGAGCGGGACAGATTGCGCTACATGAAGGTTCGGCATTGGGCCCTCCAACCCCAGGGGCGCGACACTGCTGCTCGTCAAATTACACCGTATGAGAGGTGGTTAGTGACCCGGACCTCCGATGCCAAGCTGATTACCGTTTATTACAAATACCTACAACCCCCGCCGTTTCATTATCATAACCCGGGGAGGGAGCGCTGGCACAGGGAATTAGGCAGAACACTCAGCCACAAAGAATGGGACAAATTTGCATACCGGGCGCGGCACTCTGCATATCATACGGGCCTCACGGAGACCTTTACTAAGGTGTCCACTTATTGGTACTACACCCAGGAGAGACTGTAGAGATGCATAGACACACTGACAGGGGGTGCTGGCGGGGCTGCGGGCAGGAGGGTACCCTCTCACACATTCTTTGGGGTTGCCCCGTGCTGACCGCTTACTGGAAGGAGGTTTTGGACGAGGTGGATAAGCACTTTGAGATAGAGCTGCCGCGCTTTCCGGCGTATGTCTTATTGGGCCTCCCCAACGACCTAATGTACCCATTGAAGTCCCGCAGGGGTAGGCAGATTGCAATTGCGCTGGGGTCTGCGGTCCAGAACATCCTTATCCACTGGCGTACTACCACTGTCCCCTCCATTACGGGTTGGTTGCATAGGCTCTGGCATGTGTTGGGTATGGAGAAGTTGTCGCTTACGGTGGCGGGGGAGATTGACCAATTTGAAGAGCTGTGGCAACCCTTCCTAGCGCTGCTGTCCACCGAATTCCGGGAGCTCACCTGCCCGAGGTACCTTAGACTTCTTAGGCTGACGCCACCGGTGATCCCGGCGGACTAGACTAAATGGGGGACGGGATTCTGGGGGGGGGGTGCGGGCTTTTTGGGGCGGATAGTCCTAGTGCGGGGCCATTGGACGGGGGAGTTGGGGTATTGTTTTCTTCCTTTTTTCCTTTAGTGGGGGGTGGGGGACGGGGGGGATGGGTTGTGCCTTGTTGGGTTGCTAATGGCTTTCATTGCTCAGATTTGGGGTGTTGGATATGCGCACAGGGGTTACACAGATTGCATTTTCTTTTTGCTTTTCATTTACTGTGCTTTCCCTCTGGACCAACGAACTGCTCCTCGCCAACGCTCCTGAGTTGCACCTTTTTCTTTTATTGTATTGTATGTAACCCTAACCTCCTATCCCCTTCCCCCATGTTTTTTGTCTCAATAAAAATGCTTTAAACCTAAAAAGTAAGTATTTGATGCCATTAGACGTCCATGGATAAAACAGTTTTGGTCATTATGAACCAGTTGTTGTGCACAGGGTGTTATCCTTTTTGCCCAAATTTTCATTAGAAGCTTATAATCTGTTTTTAACAGACTGATAGGCCGAAAGGAATTCGGGTCGGCAGGGTCCTTATCCTTTTTCTGAAAAACTATTACTACAGACTCCTTGAAACTTTTAGGAATATCGATGCCATCTTTGATTTCATTAAATAAACTTACTAAAAAGGGAAGCAATTCAGTGTGAAATATCTTATACATTTCAATGGGCATTCCGTCTGCTCCACTAGCTTTGGTGTTCGCCATACTTTTTAATACTTCCTGTGCTTCAGAAATTAGAATTTGTGCACTCAGAGCATCTGAGAATTGCTGTGATAACACCGGTAGCTCTAGTGAATCAAAATATCTCTCCAAATCGGCCTCATCTACCCCCTGCGTTTCGCCATAAGAATGCATAAAATGTGAATTAAAAACCTTGCCGATACTCTGCTTATCCTCTACTAGGAGACTAGTTACAGGACTTATTATTTGGGAGACTAATTGCAATGCTCTTTGTGTTTTCGTGGTCCATGCCAAAAATTTAATAAACTGCTGAATATCCTCGTATAATTTTTGTTGATAAGCCTTACTTCCTGCAATTTCCTCGGTTACGAAAAAATCTTTCAGATTTTCCATTGCTATAACAAGCCCTTGTTGTTGTGCTTTTATTATGGGTGCTGAGGAATCAGTAAGGGTTATCTTTCGTCTGGCCTCCTCAACCGCATTTTGGAGTAAGGTGATCTTATGTCTCCGTAGCTTATTGATTCTTGCTTTAAACGAGATAACCTGGTCTCAAAATGTGGCTTTGAAAGCCTCCCATATCGCAAATACTGGAGCCGTATTTAGATCATTTTGAAAAAACTCCTTGATGAACTGTTTATTTTCTGTTAGCCAGGTCATATCTTGTAAAAGAGTTTTTATCAAACTGCCATCTAGGGATATATTTCAGTGTTTTATTTAATAATAAAGAAAAATAACCTAGGGAGTGATCTGAAAATGAGTTGGTTACTATTTCTGCTGGACAACCCACAGCTATTTTATCAACTAAGAAATAATACAAACGCGAAGCTGATCTAAATCTACCAGAATAGCAAGTGTATTGCGAGAGGGTGGGATTAGCTAATCTCCAAGGATCCACTAATGAAAAGTCTTCTTTTAAACTACTAATTATTTTTGCAGTTTAGGGTTTTAGTTAACGCTTTGCTTTATTTGATGAGTCCAAGGTTAGATTCTTAATAAAGTTAAAATCACCAGCTAAAACCACAAGACCTTCCATACCCATTACTAATTGATAAATGTGGACAAGTGCTGCAATATCATCCTCGATGGGACCAAAATAATTTACCAAGTTCAGCAATATATCTTGAAGTTTAACCTTTATCCAAAGCCATCTACCTTTCTCATCTCGCTGAACATCTTTACTTGCCAATCCAGTGTATTCGTGAATAGGATCCCCACCCCTCGAACGGCCAAAGTGGCAGAAGAAGTACTTCTTAGGAAATAAAAATTTTGTGTTCTCAGGACACCCCCGCGCCGCACAGCCACCAGCTGTGTGTGTGCCCCTCGCTGCTGCTCGCAGCCTTGCTGTACTGTCTGCCTCGCCACCCTAGCTGCCTGCCTCGCTGTTCCCTGCCCTGCAGTGCCGCCGTTTTTGCGTAGTTCATTGTGGTTTATGCAGTATTTGTTTTTCCTTCTAGCATAATCTCTGTTGTTGTCCCCTTGTGCCTGTTCCGCCATTTTTTGCATAGTATAGTGCTGTTCTGCTGTATTTGTATTTCCTTTAGCATTCTTTGTTGTTGTTGTCCCCCTGCCTTGCCCACCCCGCTCCCCACTTCCTGCCGCCGTCCACGCCCCCTTTTTGTTCTGTGCCCTCCCCGCTCCCGCCTCCCAGCTGCTCCTCCCTCCCACTTGTCCTTAAATGGCGTCCGCGCAGCGGGCGCGCCGATTGTGCGCCAAAGCTGTGCCAAAGGCTAGCCCTTCTGCGCCTGGACCGCGCCCAGCGCCAGGACCCCTGGCCCCCACCGATGCAAGACGACCGGACAGACCTACGACGCCGCTGCCCTCAACGCGATCAATGCCGGCTGGAACCCCACCTGCTGCCGGGCCGCCCCGAAACGCATTCACGGACCCTTCACCTGCAGAACCTGCAAGTTCACCTGCCTCCGAACCTGCACCGCGCCCGCCAAGCCTAACACCAGCAGCAACCTCAAGTGCATCCTGCTCAACACCCGCTCCGTCCACAGACACGCCGTGGAACTCTGGAACCTCCTCGACACTACATCACCAGACATCGCCTTCCTCACCGAAACCTGGATGAACTCCTCCTCAGCCCCCGACATTGCCATCGCCATCCCGGACGGGTACAAGATCATCAGGAGGGACCGCGTCAACCAGACGGGAGGAGGCATCACAATCGTCCACAAGAACACCATCCGCATCACGACCGACTCCAACGACACCTTCGCCGCCGCCGAGCACCTCCACTTCCAGATTCACACTGACCCAAAGACGACCCTCAGAGGCACCCTCATCTACAGACCCCCGGGACCACGCACACAATTCAGCGAAGACATCACTGACTTCGTCAGCCCACACGCCCTCCCCTCCGCTGACTCCATCCTCCTAGGGGACCTCAACTTCCACCTGGAGAACAACAAGGACCGCAACACCGCCGCCCTGCTGGACAACCTCGCCAACCTCGGACTCAAGCAACTGGTCAACACCCCCACCCACTACGCCGGCCACACGATTGATCCCGTCTTCTCATCCAGCAAGCACATCACCTTTAGCCACTCCACCGGACTCCACTGGACCGACCACAGCTGCGTCCACTTCCGCTTCAGAAAATCTACAACCCACCACCACCCGCAACAGGTCCCTCACAGAAGCTGGAGCAAGATCACCGCCGACCAGCTAACCACCTCCCTCAGCCAGAACCCACCTGCCAGCACAACAGACCCCAACGAAGCAGCCCGCAACTTCACGCAGTGGCTGACCGCCTGCACCGACGACCTCGCACCACTGAAGAACCCTTCCAGCAGACCCAGAAGCAAGAAGGCCCCCTGGTTCACCGACTAACTCAAGGACTCCAAGAAGACCTGCCGCACCCTCGAGAAAGCCTGGCTCCTCAACCAGACCGCTGACAACATGACCGCCCTCAAACACGCCACACGCAAGCACCACCAGCTCATCCGCACCACCAAGAAGAAAACACTGAAGGAACCACCCGTCCCTTCTTAGCGCCCACGTAACCAACAAAGAGTTGGTCATCCACCCGGAACTGGCGTGTGCGATACAGATAGAATGAGAGCGCACGTTTTGGGTCCAGACGGTGGAGCCGCTCTTCCTCTTTAGAGGGATGCAGAGGTGGAAAGAAGGTGGGCAAAGTGATGGACTGCCCGATGTGGAAGGCTGTGGTACTGCGGTGGCATGGCTGGAAGGGTCGCCTCGAAGGGGAGGGAAGAGGGTTGCGTCCGCAACACAGCTTTGTGCGGATGGACAGAAAGGAAAGGGGGTTTAGAGGAAAGAGCCTGGAGCTCACTCACTCTCCTGGCAGAGGTGATGGCAACCAGGAAAGCAGATTTAAGCGAAAGAAGACGGAGAGGACAGTTCTGAAGTGGCTCGAAAGGAGCGCACATCAGATAGGTCAGAACAAGGTTCAAGTCCCACCTGGGCATCACGAAAGGAACAGGGGGAAACATATGAGTGATGCCCTTCAAGAACCTATTTACAATCGGGGACTTGAACAAAGAAGGTTGATCAGGTAGCCTCAAGAAGGCGGAAAGGGCAGAATGGTAGTCCTTGATAGTGCCCAGAGCAGAGCCCTGCTGGGCAAGAGAAAGAAGGAAGAGGAGAACCTCAGAAAGAGGGGCAGAGAGTGGATCCACAGCCTTTGCTGTGCACCATGCCACAAATCTGTTCCACCTGCAGTCGTATGCCGACTTTGTGGAGGGACGCCTGGCTGCCAGAATCACATTACCAACTTCAGGAGGCAAGTCAAATGGCCTCAACTGTCGCCGCTCAATCTCCAAGCATGGAGGTGGAGACTGGACAGGTTCAGGTGGAGGACCGTCCCCTGCTTCTGCGACAGAAGGTCCTCCTGAAGAGGCAGACGAATCAGGGGATCGACAGACATGCTGAGTAGCTCGGGATACCAGTATCTTTGTGCCCAGTCCGGAGCCACAAGGATGACTTGAGCCCGGTTGCGCCTGATCTTCTTCAGCACTCTGGGCAGAAGTGGTATAGGTGGAAAGGCGTACAACAGACTCCACTCCACTCGCGACGAAAAGCGTCTCCGAGCGAGTGCCGCCTTGGAAATTCCAACGCGCAGAACTGATGACATTGCGCGTTCTCTTCTGTGGCGAATAGATGTAACCAAGGCTGTCCCCACTGCTGAAAGAGGCCTTGCGCCACATCCGAGTTCAGACGCCATTCGTGATCCATCATGCACCGATGGCTGAGTTCGTCCCCCCTAGCATTCAGATAACCGGCCAGGTGTTGAACCACCAGGGTCATGCCCTGATGTTCCAGCCACTGCCAGAGGCGCAGAGCCTCCTGGCATAGGGTCCACGACCCCACCCGCCCCGTTTGTTGGAGTACCACATGGCGGTGGTGTTGTCTGTGAACACCAGCACTACACTCCCTCGGACAGAGGGTAGGAATGGCTTCAGTGCAAGCCGGATCGCCGGCAGCTCCAGAAGGTTGATATGGAGCTGGGACTGCGCCGGAGACCAGAGGCCTCTGATCTCCGCCTCTCCCATGTGGCCCCCCAGCCCTGGGGGGACGCGTCCGTCACAACTACATGCTCAGGTTGGGGTAGGGAGAGGGATCTGCTGCTGACCCAATCGCGGTTCGTGAGCCACCACTGCAACTGTCTTGCAGTGCCGTCCGAAATCAAGACATGGTCGGAGAAGTTGCCCTGATGCTGGGCCCATTGAAACTTCAGGTCCCACTGCAGAGCCCGCATCCGCCACCTGGTGTGATGCACCAGAAGGATGCAGGAGGCCATCAGCCCCAGAAGCCGCAGCATCAACCTGACCGAGACTTGGGATAACAGCTGAAAGATCAGAATCAGCTGAATATCCCAAACCCGCTGTTCGAGAGGATAAACCCGGAACTGCGCCGAGTCGAGAGCCGCTCCGATGAAGAGGAGCTTCTGAGAGGGGCACAGGTGTGACTTTGGCACATTGATGGAGAACACCAGCAGGTACAGGAGGTCGGCCGTAGTCTGGAGGTGGCTGACGACTGTCTGGGGCGAGCCCGCCTTCAACAACCAGTCGTTGAGGTAGGGGAAGACTGAAACCCCTAACCTGCGCAGATGAGCTGCAACCACCGCCATCACTTTTGTGAACACTTGTGGGGCGCTGGTAAGGCCGAAGAGGAGCATGGTAACCTGAAAGTGCTCGTGGCCTACCGTGAACCGCAGGTAACGCCGGTGGGCCGGCAGGACGGGAATGTGGAAATAAGCGTCCTGCAAGCCCAATGCTACCATCCAGTCTCCCGGGTCCAGGGCAGCTAAGACCTGAGCCAAAGTCAGCATCTTGAACTTCTCCTTCCGGAGGAAGCCGTTGACGTTCCGCAGGTCGAAGATAGGGCGTAGGCCCCCTTTGCCCTTCTTGGGTACCAGAAAGTAGTGGGAGTAACAACCACCAGGAACGCGCTCGATGGCCCTCTTGGCCAAGAGGGCCGTAACTTCCTCTTGCAGAAGTATCAAGTGATCCCCCGACACGCGGTGGTACTGCGGTGGCATAGCTGGAGGAGTCGCCTCGAAGGGGAGGGAGTAGCCCCTTCGGACGATTTGCAGCACCCACCTGTCCGATGTGACAGTGCGCCAGTGGTGGTGGTGATGGCGAACCCTGCCCCCCACTGGTGTATCATGGTCCTGAAAGCTCGGACTAGGAGGGTTTCGAGTCGAATGTTGCAGGGGCAGGTGTGGCTGGCCTCGCCGTTGTCCCCGACCGCCGCCACGGCGGTTTCCACGTCCGCCACCACACTGGATGGCAGTCTGTGGCCCGTGACTGGCAGGACGTGTGGCGGTCCCCCTTCCTTGGTCACGAAAGGAGCGAAAGGCTACCGTTTGCTGGCGCGGAGCCGAGAGGCCCAAGGACTTGGCCGTAGCCCTGGAGTCCTTAAAGCGCTCAAGCGCATGGTCCGCCTTGTCGCCAAAGAGGCGACGGTCATCAAACGGCATGTCCATAAGAGTATTTTGGACATCTGCCGAAAAGTTGGCAGACCTCAACCAGGAGTGGCGTAGAACTGCCACCGTCATTGCCATCGCTCTGCCCAGTGAGTCCGTGGTATCCAGTCCACACCAGATGGAATACCGCGCTGCATCTCGACCCTCCGCAAGGGCTTGGACGAGTTTAGTCCGGACCCGCTCCCACAGAGAGGGGGTGTAATGTCCCAAGAGGCACGCGGTGTTGACTGACCGCAACCCCAAACTAATTGAGGAGAACATCTTTTTACCATACTGTTCATACCTCTTGGATTCCCGATCGGGGGGAGCCGACGGGAATGCGGTCTGGGAGTTGGAGGCCTGGATGACCAGGCTCTCGGGGGTGGGTAGGAAGCAAGGGTCGCCCGGAGCCGGGCGGTGGTGCCTGGCTACGTTCCGATCTACAGGCGAACCAGTAGTGGGCTTGGACCAAGTGCCCAGAAGAACGTCCAACAAGGCCTCATTAAACGGCAGCAGAGGCTCAGCCGAGCTTGCCTGCGGTTTAAGGACCTCAGGAGGAGGTTAGTCCTCACGGCCGCGACGGGGAGCTCAAGGCCCAAGGCCTTGGCAGCCCGCGTCAGCACCACACTATAGGCAGCCCCCTCCTCCGTAGCCACGGTAGGAGGGGAGACAAAACCAGTGTTGGGCGAAGTGTCCAGACCACTGGCATCCCCAAGATCACCTGTCCAGTCTTGAGTAGACTGGTACTCACGTGCCAGAGGGTCCTCGGACCCCTCCCAATCCCCCTCGTCACCCATCACCTGGTACTCAGGTGTAATGGATGGGGCTGGGTCATAGAAATAAAAATCTCCAAGCGGTGTCGAATACCGCCCCGAGCGGCGCCGCTCGACGTAGGACCCTAATCGAGGGTGGGATCGGGGACGGCGTCATCATGGGACGGCGCCGGAGGGGTCACCCTGGGGCCGACGCCGGCAAATTCGTAAGGTCGACTGGCGACGACCCGGATCCGGATCCAGCGGGACCCTGCGGCATCGGGACCGAAGTCGCCGACGGCGCCGGGTCCGAAGCACCCGACCCGCGTGGGGACCCAGTCGGGCCGCTTGGCAGGACTTGTCGTCGTTGTTGGGGCCCAGACAATGAAGGCACTGGCGATGGGGGTCGGTAACCGACATCAGTCGGTTGCAGTCGATGCAGGGTTTAAACCCGGGCATCCCTACCGGCACCGTCGAGTCGATAGACTTTCAGAAAAATGATCAAAAAGGATTGAAGAAGTTAGTCAAAAATTGACTAAGGGTACCACTTTTTCCGGATCGGCGCTTGCTGGCGCAGAAAAAAGAACTGACATCAGCGCGCGAGGGCGGCGTCTAGGTACTCCGACGACATCATCACGGCGCCAACGACGCCGGACGCTGAGCCGCAGACGACGCCTACCGACGCGCAAGGGTACTGCTACGCTAAAGTTTCCGGATCCAGTCTGACGACTTGTGGCTTGAAGGAACTCCACTGTATTTCCTAGGGAGGATTTAATGTGTTTTAAATTAATTCTATGACATGCATGCGGTCCCACCCTTGTTGAAGTATTGGTTTAGGTATGATTGCCTCCAGTAGTGCTCCCTGAGGCTGGTGGTCACTGTCCCCTTAATAACTAGGTGGAACCCAACTACATGGTGAAAGAGTGGGAAAGAGATCAGGGTGTAATCTAGTGTTGAACATGCGGTTTCCGAGTAGAATGAGGCTGCCTGGGGAGAGTCTTCTTGAAATCTTCCAAGTAGTGCCCTTAGGTTAATATGCTCCAAGCCTTCCAATAGTCGCCTAGCCTTGCTGCTTATTCTGCCATGCACGATTCTTTTTTGGGCTTGTATGTTCTAGTGTAGAGGCTGGACAAGCCCTTCCAAGGAGCCTAAGATATGTAGGTTTAGGGCTCTTGAGAGGATAAGATTCATGGTGTTCTGCATGCTTAAAGTTGACAAGAGATGGTCCACAAGATGCCTTGATTGCCAAATTTTTCGTTTTGGATTCATATAAGAGAAGTGTGGCTCAATGGTTAGAGCGGCAGACCCTGATGCAGTAGTCTGGTCGGGACCAGTGTTCAATTCCCGCCTCGGCGGGTGTCGGGCTCAATTTCCTCGGACGTGATAATTCTCGTCTCGGTGCGATCATGAGCCCTACTCTGCACCTCTGGTCAATAGCTTGCTTAATCTCTACAACGGCCCCAACAACGCTGAGGATGCCTGACTTCACCTTGGGGGTACCCAGGAGTGGGCTCCTCACAGGGAATGGCCAGGAAGGGTCCCTCGACGGTAATCGTATAAGCGCCGAGATGCCTCCGGGTAGTCGTGCGCTATATAAGTGCGTAATTATCATTTATTTATATAAGCATTTATCATTAACACCTTCTCCCTGGTTCCTTTGAGATTTAGGACAAGCTTGATCGTATTGGCAGATGTTGAGGAGAAGGAGGGGATTTCCTTTGCAGTAGAGATATTTGTTAGAGACATAAGTTGCGAGACCGCCAGGTAATTGGCCATATTGAGATTTCCAAACAGCTGGCGTATGGAAACAAATAAAGCCTTGTAGTTGGTATGGGTCTGTCATCCATGTTTCGTACAGCAGGACAATGTTGAATGAATTGATGTATGACTTGAACGCGGGCCGGTTGCCTTGCTTTTCAGCCCATGGATGTTCCATGAGCGGAAACACAAGGTTTATTTGTTCTGTTGAAATGGCCCTTTATGTTGCATGATTTGTCATCAAGGGCCCGCAGTCACCTTGATGGTTCTGAAGATCAGCTGATTATCCAGATGCATAGGTGGATACTGCGTTTGGCTAAATTGGTTACTGTATGCACCTTCTCTTTCAGGAGACTGGCCCCATATTCCCCTTAGCACAGAGGAAGTGGTTTCTCTGCTGTCATTAATTTTAGCCTTCTTATTGGTAAGTAATGGAAAGGGGTATCCGGTACTATGATAGGATGAATTTCTTAATCCCCATGATTTGAGTATTTCGCCTTCTTTGAGCACTTTATTGGCAAGCTGAGTTGATCTTCATGTGGCCATGGTCGTTTCTCTTCCCGAGCGCTTCTGCCTTGATGAATTCTATTGAGAGATCGGTTGTGTTGATATCTCTTAGAGTTGGGATGGTTGACAGTAATTGGAGAATATTTTCTCTATTCAAGGCATCGCAGTTACCTTCCGATTTCAACTCTGGTTGAAAGAGCAGAATGCAGGACTCTGGCTGCTGCCTAGAAGGGCTTCCCCTGGAAGGGTCACTACCCCCTTTGTAACCAGCCTGGTGATTGCAGGTTCAGGAAACTGGTTCCGTTGACGTGCGATGGCCGGTGCCTACTGACCGGCGGCAGACGTTTGTGCCTTCTGTGCCAGACTCTTTTGTCGTTACAGTGTTGGTATTTGATAAATGGGTGAGGTTGGGGTCCGAGATCACCACTGTCATTATGGTTGTGCTTGGGGAGTTTGACTGTGCCAATATTGGGGCTGTGTTGACCCTGAGGTTATCTCTTGTAGCTTCCCGGAGTCCAGCCAAGTAACTTTTCGGAGCTCTCTCCTGTGACTGGGCCTGTGTGGTTGATGGCTCACTTATTGCTAATGTTGGTGAGCTGGGGAAATGGTCCAAATACCCCTGGAGCTGCTTGGAGTGACCGCCTTTAGAGCCTGCTATAGTATTTAGCCCACCCTGGGTTGACGTACCTGACTTATTCGCCTTGCTGGGTACTATTTCAGATCGTTCGGCCTCCCAATAAGAAGCGCCTAAAGGATCTGTTGGTTGGAGTGTTGTTTCTGTTTGTGTTAACACAAGGATCCGCTGTTTGGGGTAGAAAAGGGGATATATTGCTGCTCGATTTGGGTTGGACGTTTTGTTCTGGGGCTCTTTTGGGCTGTGGTGTTGTTGGAACGGTGGCGTGCCCTCCGCCGGAAGGACACCCGGCAGTTGAAGAATGTGGAGTTTTGGCAGCTGCTTGCGCCACCCTTGGCTTCTTGGGTGGTACCTTTTCCAGGTTAGTGGACCTCCTTTTTAGGTCTCGACTATTATATCCCATAAAGGGATAAATAGACCAGAGTATAGAGGGCAAACCAAGCTCTGAAACCATCGCAGATTTCGTCCAGTTCATGTGGTGCACTCGTGCGGAACGTGCGTCCACATCAAACCCATCAGCCTCCCTCCCACAGGCATCTGAAGCTTACCCAGCGTGCGCTCGGCCTCAGGCTGTTTCACTTTCACGGCCTCAAGGCTGTACTTCAAAGGGATCCACTCCCGCGCCCCCTGCTTGACACTTCAAAAGAATGCTCTCCCCCTGCCCCCCACAGCAATGCCAAGAGCTTGTTTTATCACGTTCTGCTTGTTGTCTTCCTATTCTTCCTATTTTCCTCCCATTCACATCTTTCCTCATTTTCTCCGGCTGTTTGTCTCTCTTTCTTTTACTTAAAAAAATAAAAAAATAAAATCTTTCTCAAGTTGTTTCGCCCACGTTCTTACTTTCGCATTCTTTACTGCCTCCTTGTTTTCTTTGTAGCCCTTCACCCCATATCGGAGACATTTTCGTGAATCCCGTCGGTTCGGCAGTCTTGAGCAGCTGCCGGTTTTTTTACCATCTTTTTAACATACCAGCGCGGGCTGACACGCAAGACGAGGAGGAGGAGGGGCTAAAGCCCTTTGAGTACTATCGGCATTGCGTGCCTGCTGTATATGCATGCTTCCCTAATGTGTGCGCTCCGGCCTCTCTAAAAGGAAAAATGTGCCTTTGTTTTGGGGTACACGTTTTTCCAGTTGCTACTGCTGTTTTTTGTTTCGCCCACGTTCTTACTTTGGCATTCTTTACTGCCTCCTTGATTTCCTTTGTAGCCCTTCACCCCTTATGGGAGACATTTTCGTGCATCCCGTCGGTTCGGCAGTCTTGAGCAGCTGCCGTTTTTTTTACCATCTTTTTAACATACCAGCGCGGGCTGACACGCAAGATGAGGGGGAGGAGGGGCTAAAGCCATTTGAGCACTATCGGCATTACGTACCTGCTGTATATGCATGCTTCCCTAATGTGTGCGCTCCGGCATCTCTAAAAGGAAAAATTTGTCTTAGTTTTGGGGTACACGTTTATCCAGTTGCTACTGCTGTTTTTTGTGTGTTTCCTCCCTTGTACCAGCCCATCTCATGAGTTAAAATGGCCAGACGGAAGGAAGCACCTCACACTTTGTTATCTATTACAACTTCTTGGATTACTAGTTTTGGCTTCCCCCTCTAGCTCCGGCATGGTCTCTAGAGTGATGTTTCACATCCTACAGCCTCGTTCACTGTCCCTCGCTGTTGCCTCAGAGAATGACCAGCCCTGGGGCATGCACATACCGCATCCTACTGTTGAGTGAGCCTGGCTCAGATTAAAGTGTTTGGCGCTGCCCTTGTTCTGTAGGACTTCGATCGCCGATTTTCCTTTGTAGTCCTTCACCCATATCAGAGACATTTTGATAAGTTACAATTCACCCTTGGTGCAGATACAGATGCTTTCATCACTTCAAAGCTACTGGTTTTTTTTTTGTTAGCAATGGCGGCCTTGCGTCTTCCGTGAACTTCTCCCTCCCGCTTTGACTTTCCACCAGCATTGCATGTCTTTGCTTACTTTCATCAGAGCGGTATAAGGGTGTAAGGGTGCCTGTTCTGTGCTCTTTCCCCTCCCACTTGAGCGACATTTGCACTTCTTTGTTTTTAATACTCCACAACGTGATCAACCGATCCTGGAGGGTTTACAGGCATTCCCTACATTGTGTGTAATTGTGTATCAAGATAATAGATCCGTACTCCGGGGATGATTAATATTTCTTTTTTTCACACTATGCATTTATAAGCTGTGTGAATAACGCTTGGCTTTATTTACAAAATACGCGCCTCGCCCTCCATTGCATAATTTTTATTAGCAATGATGGCCTTGCGTCTTCCCTGCAATTCCCCCTTCTGCTATGGCTTTCCACCAGCGTTTGTTTACTTTCATCAAAGCGGTACAAGGGCATCTATTCAGTGCACTTCCCTCTCCAGCTTCGGCTTTAAGCAGCATTTGTATATTTAATGCTCCACGTTTGTTCACCAGCATCACTCAGCGCCTCCCCAGCATCACTCAAGGCTACCCCAGCATCCCTCAGTGCTACCCCAGCATCACAGCATCACTCAGCACCACTCAGCACCACTCAGCATCGCCACAGCATCACTCAGCGCCACTCCAGCACTCCAGCATCACTCAGCACCACCACATTATCACTCAGCACCACCACAGCACCACCCAGCGCACCCCAGCATCACTCAGCACCACCACAGCACCACTCAGCACCACCACATTATCACTCAGCACCACCACAGCACCACCCAGCGCACCCCAGCATCACTCAGCACCACCACAGCACCACTCAGCACCACCACATTATCACTCAGCAGCACCACTCAGCACCAGCACAGCATCACTAAGTGTCGCGTTCTAATCTAGGACCCCGATCAATACTGTGACCTTATGCCCCTATACGGCTATAATCCATTTATACCCCTATAATGGCATAAACGATCAAAAGCGATATTTCAGAAACTCATCTCTGGCCTAACAGAATCTCTTCCTCTGCAGCTCATTAGAGCAAATGACACAGCAGAAGCCACTATCTAAGATTCCTAGATTACACTCTGAGTTCTTCAACAAGATAAAACTCAGCAACCTGGGAAAGCCCCGTGTGCTATGTTTTGATTAGTAATAGAACTCTAATGAGCACTGAGAGACGATCACTTCCTAGTGACATCTTTATTGACGTCTTATGTCCAAAAACGTACGTCAAACAAGGCACCTTTCAGGTATAAATATTACCAACGTTGCCTTAAGCAAACGCTGCCTCAACGACATCGATGATAGCGATGGTGTGGTGAATACAGGAGCAGAACAGCTGTCCCTTACAGAGCCCAGCAGATGCAAGCTGCCCACGGACGCTGCCCCTCCTCCTCCTTGACGCGCTGAGAGAGACGCTGTCTTTTCTCCTGCCGAGAAAATCCAGCTCTGGCGTTTCCAGCCTACTCTTGCGAGTGACTGGGATATAGAGTCATGGAAGGAGATACAAGAACTCCAACATTCTATTCCAGAGGTATGGTGTTGACTAAACCCTTAGAGAGAATTCTTGAAGCAAACCTTGGCAAAACCAACTTAACTAAAACTGCTACTTACTTACTCCCTCCCACGTATTAGGCTTAGGTCAGGTACACTGGGGTAGGCGTAGTTAGAAGCACCAGTTGAGTACGTTAGCTAAATGTATATATGAATGTATATATTTTATTCATTTTAACCATTGTATGGCTAAGAAACCATATCAATGCTTTTACAGTATTATTTCGCAATCCTCATTTTACTGTACGCACTTTTTATAATAACTAGTCTTGCAATTGTGGCAATTCATTTCTCTTGCATGAGAAGAAAGACTGTTCAAAAAATAATACCTTTTATTGAAAACGCCCGTCTCTCTATTTCTCTGCATCTTGGTGAAAGTAATCTGCACAACTGACTGAGTAAAATAACTGTCTATTGTTTCACACGACTCTAGAGATTGACTCTTATTCTAAGGAGCAAAGTTGTCATGTTTATGCAGTTGTTGGAAAACTGAATCCCTTCTTGTCTGTACCAGGGAAGCTGATCACTTCCTATTCAGTCAAGAAAGTTTCCAGTGACCTCTGAGCTAGTTGGTAACAAACCCAATTAAGTTTAGCATAGTCAGAAGAGACCTGGAAGACCGCACTTCTACGTCCATACTATTGTTTATGTTATTCCAATGCGCAGGGCCTATAGGGAAAATAGGAACTACACTACATGGCGCCCAACGTTTGGTAAGGCGATAAAACTAACGCAAGACGTTAGAGTAACTCAGTTGTGCATTTTTCACACAGACCCCTTCCTACCGTAAATACTCCAATAGACGTCTGGAGTGGGTGAAAGGTTCAAATCCGCCCGAACTTAGTAGGAAGAGATTCCTATGTAAAGCTCTGGTTTATTCAACGTTGAAGGATACAGTGTTCCAAAATATTGTGCACCTAATCTTTATCTCCTTGGAGAACTGCTCAGCAAAACCTTCCTGACAATAAAATGTCAGACGATGATGCCGCAGTAAATGCGACTCAACAGGGTCCCGATAGTACAGGGACTACTGAACCGGGGGCAATTATCATTCCGGTACATTTAAAAAAAATCTATAACGTCAAAACTTATAGAAAATGGACTGACCACACAAGGTGGCACAGTCGTCTTCGTGATGGAGGCACACGAATATCGGCAGACAGAGGTATTCTATTCTTGGATAAAATTTCCAGCGGCAAACACCGCAACACACGAGTTCCACTATTACAAAATAGGGGATCCACAGGAAGAATACGCTCCTTTCGAGGAGATTGAAATCCCATTAAAATTCCAAGAGCAGCTGCTCTGGTTTGAAGGCGCCCTAAAACATGATGATCATATTACCAGGCTCGGTCCACTAGGTAGACCAGGAGCAACGTGGCCGGTTCTAGCCAGCTACACATCACATCCGGACATTGATACAATGTCAAGTGAAGAACTCTTAGTTAAAATAAGAGAATTAACAAAGGCATATAGAGAATTAGTTCAATTGACAATGGAGGATAAAACGATCCGCCAGAAGTTAAAGGAAACAGATATAACAGATCAACCAATTGAGCTTGCCAGAATCATAGAAAAATGCTATGAAGAATTAGGTAGAGACAGCTTGGGTGGAAAACCAGTAAAGCCCCAACTGCTCGAAAATCCTGAAAAATTATTTATTAAAAATAATTGAAATACTCCTAAAAAGAGCTGGGATGGAAATAAACAAACCACTCCCAAGGAAAAAGTTTTCCAGTCCAGAGGAAGGTCTCCTCGACGGAGGGAAAGAACTCCGATTCGAGAACACCAGTCTCCCCAGAGGGAGCCCTCTGAGAAAAGATACAACCTTAGAAATAGGGATAATTTGAAGAAACCTGATAGATATCAAAGTATTGATACACGTCCCTCTCGATCTTTTTCGCAGAAATCGGAAAGAAGAGGACGGTCAGACCCAGGAGAGCACACCAAGTCCAAAGACAAGGAACCTGCTCAAAGTAAAAAGTTACAATTTCCAAGAAAGAAGGTAGCCAGTATTAGAGTAATCGAACATGCCGAGAATACTGAGGACACAGTTGAAAAACGGGGAGTGGGCACAGACAATGTTAGACAGTGCAGCAGAAATCAGTATAGCTCGCAAGATCCTGATGAGTCATCTGGAGACAGTGGACACGAATGAATACATTCAAGTAGAAACTGCCGACACCAGAGTTAGCGAACCCCATAAGATATACGAAATAACACTGCGTATAGAGGGTGATAAGACTAGGAAAATAAGGGGTCTATTTTTGGGATAAACTCTCAAAAAGCTATGACATTCTGTTAGCTGAAAAAGATTGGCCCCCAGAGTTTGTCAGGGAGTGCCCTCGTGGCGAAGAAATGATTATGCCTGCCTTCTCGTATCACATTCCGATTCACACTAAATATATATATGCAAGGAAATGGGCAGTGGCCCAGGCACCAGCATTATATAAAAATCATGTAGGATGGGATGAGGACTCTCCTCCTCACAAAATCCAGTTAAAAAATCAACCAACTGCACAAAGGGAGTATCCCATTAAGCAAGAAGCTAAAAAACAAGTCAGGGAGATTTTAGATCAACTTGAATGCCAGGGGGTGATTGAAACATGCACCTCTCTAATGAACAATCCTTTGTTTCCTGTCTCCAAACCAGACAATTCATATTGTCTCGTTTTGGATTACAGACACCTTAACGCATGTTGCAAAACATTTGCATTACAAAATTCGCATAGTGCTGCACTAATGAATAACATAGTTAGGAAAAAATATTAAACGACATTAGACATATCTAATGGTTTCTTTTGTCAAAACATTGCACCAGAAAGAAGATACTTGACCGCTTTCTCAGTAATGGGGTCTCAGAAAAATTTCTGTAGGCTCCCACAGGGATTCAAGAACAGCCCAGGACTATTTTCAGCCAGAGTAACAGAGTTACTACAAATGTATGAGGATGAGGCATTATCTTACGTAGATGATATCTATCTAACAGACGACGACTTGGAGAATCACTTGAAAAGAGTGAACACCATTATACTTGGGTTCGCAGCAGAGGGTTACAAATTCAACTTTAAAAAGTCCCGAATTGCCCATCTGACAGTATTATTTTTAGGATACGAATTATCAAGTGAAGGAAAAAGCCTAGCGGACAACTTCTTAGAGAAATGCGCTGTACTCCAAGCACCTAAAACGCGGAAGAACTTACATTCGATTCTGGGTTTCCTGAATTTCGGTAGAACTTACATTCTAAATTACGCAGAGAGGGTTAAACCTCTCTACGAATTAATTAAACCTGATTTTAAATCAATCAACTGGACTCAAAAACACACAGAAATTTTGAGATCACTGCAAACAGACATGTTAGCAAAAACAAAATTAGACACACGTGACAAAACACGCAATCTTGTAATCCGAGTCATCCCAGGAAGATGCGGATTCATGTACCTAACCTCTAACGAGGGAGAAACGGTACCAATTGCTTACAAATCACATTTGTACACAAAGGCTGAAATAAAATTCAGTTCAACTGAGAAAATTCTAACTGCGGTTCAGACTGCTGTAGCAAAAGAAAGGGTCCTAGCACAAGGTAAACGAATAACAAATCGTTACACCCATACCGGCTTTAGAAGCAGTAACTAAAGCAAGCATTCCTAATGCTAAAGCTTTACATCCGAGATGGATACAATGGGTTAATTCTCTTGCTGCAACAGACGTAGTATACGAATTTGATCCTAACCTAAAGACACAGGAATTTTTACAATATTGAAATGAATGTCCTCTGCCAATTGAAATCCTGCCTCTGGAAGCATACGGAAGTATCATATATACAGACGGATCAGCACAACCCGCAGTTGGGGGTAAACAAGCTTACAGTGCTGCGTGCGAGATTGTTAAAGGTCGTTGGCACAAAGGTAAATTTAGACCACTGGTCACTAAAACACAATCTCTAGGAGATTGCTCAGCTCAACGAGCTGAACTGGTAGCATTTAAGATGGCGCTAGAAAATACCGATCGCGAATTCCCCACACTTATAGTGTGCGATTCATATTATTGCGTACAATCTTATAATAAATACTTGCAGAATTGGGTGGAAAATGGTTTCAAAGATGCAAAAGGTGGCACAACTAAGCATAAAATGCTTTGGGAACAAGTAGTTCTTTTACAGAAGGAACTACAAAAGACTCACGTGATACACACTCTGAGTCATCAACGTGATGGCGTTCACGTTGCAGGGAATTCATTGGCTGATGAAGCCGTGAAGGCAGCTGTGCAAACGGCTTCCGTAGCTGCAATTACTCGGTCACAAACAAAAATAGACAGCGACATTCTACAAGCTGTCAGTGCGTCAGTAAAAGATGATAAGAAAACACTCCCAAAAGGCTTTCCAGAAAAGTACTTATATTTAACAGATACGAATAATGTTCCTTTTGCTCGACTACTTTGAGTGGGGGATAGAGTAATTCCAAACATGGAACACAGGATAGGACTAATCAAAGCGGCACACGAAGGGCTTGCTTCTGCACACGCTGGCGTTTCCGCAACAATATCACTATTAAAACAGAGATATTGGTGGTCTCGCATGAGAATACAAACTAAGAAGTATGTATTGGAATGCGAAATATGCCAAAGAATGAAAGTATCAACAGTAAAACGACCAGCGCAGACACCCCTTCTCATCTCAGATAAACCATTTGCATGTGTTTACCTGGACCACTGTGGTCCCGTACAAAGGGACGGCAACTATAAATATATCATGGTAGAAGTGGATTCCTGTACGAGATTCATATGGATGTGGCCCCAGCGCTCGGCTGACGCCAGAACGGTTATAAAAGATCTGCGAGTCTTTATCGGCACATACGCAATTGCCATGTTCCATTCTGACCAGGGTCCTGCTTTCAGCTCTCGAGCTTATAAGGAGGCCATGGCCAGCATGGGCGTTGGCTTGCGGTATTCTTGTCCGTCACACCCCGAAGGGAACAGTGTGGTAGAAAGAAACAAGCATTTGCAATGCAATAGGTCTCGCATTAGGAAAGTTTGAGCTATTGGTATTGTAAATGACAAATTTTGTATTTATGTTTTGATTTTGAAAATAGCGAAATTAATAGCTTTATCATTTACAATGCCAATAGTTTTAACTTTCGCAAATGTGACACCTACAGCATTTGTAATGCAATATGTGTTGTATTTACGTGACTTAGATGTATTGATATTACAAATAACAATGGCTTTTATTTTTTTTTAATAATTAATACTTAGATAAAAGGTATTGTAACTTATAATGGCAATAGCTTAAACTTTTGTAAATAACTTTTGTGAAGATTATGTTCAGTGTATTTTATTGTGACAAAATCCAAGAACAGAAGTGAAATAACATCTTTTTGTGACATTTGTAATAAAGCTTGAAACATTGAGAGAATATATTTGAACCAGTTGTTGTTGAATGGTTGCACAGATTGATGCTGTGGTGGCTCTGAGTGATGTTGTTGTGGCGACGAGTGATGCTGTGGCGTTCAGTGATGCTGTGTGATGTTGTGGTGCCCTTGAGTGATGCTGTGGTGGTGCGATAAATAAATAGAGTGAGGGTGATGGATAGATAGAGTGCGGGCGATAGATAGAGTGAGGGAGATAGATAGATAGAGTGAGGGCGAAAGATAGATAGAGTGAGGGCGATAGATAGAGTGTGGGCGATAGATAATGTGGGCGATGGATAGATAGATAGGAGGGAGGGCGATAGATAGAGTGAGGGCGATCGATAGAGGGAGGGCGATAGATAGTGTGGGCGATGGATAGTGTGTGGGAGATAGATAGGTAGATAGGAGGGGTCATTAGATAGATAGAGTGAGGGCGATAGATAGAGTGAGGGCTATAGATAGCTAGATAGATAGAGTTAGGGCGATAGATAGAGTGAGGGCGATAGATAGATAGATAGAGCGAGGGCGATAGATAGATAGATAGAGTGAGTCCTATTGGCTATGTCAATGCTTGTTTATTTATTTATGTACTTAACTCGGTTCGGCCATATGCCGGAGTTTACTACCCCCACCCTGCCTCTCCCCACAGCACTCCCTCGAGGAGCCGCCACTGTCCTGCCTCTGCTGCAGTACCTTACTGGGAGCCCCTGCCTCACAGCTAGCACTAACTACTAGAGAAGAGCGTGGCCGCCAGCCTCTGGAGGGCCGAGGGTGACTAGGCGTCCTGGATTTACGAGGACAGTCCTGGTTTTGCACCAGCTGTCACATTGGATTTCAACAATTTTAGCACATGTCCTGATTTTTAGAGAGAGTCGACTAAAGACAGAGGGAGGCACGTTTTTATGTGTTTCATTGTAGGGCAAGTTAACAGCTGTTACCAAAAAGTAATGTAATGAACATGCAAGATACTGGGTTTAAAAGTTGCAATTAATTTAGTCCCTCGGTTCCACATTGTCTGTATTTCGGTGTAGATCAGCGTTGTCATTTAAGTCATTCTGTGTGCCTGGCAGATGTAAAATTGTAGTCCTTCTTCTATGTTTGTTAAACATCCTGGTCTTTTAGTTTTCAAAATGTGGTCCCACGTATAGGCTTCATATGCCAGCCTCACATACTCAGTATAGCCTCAGTTGCCCATGTATGACTTTACATCCCGAGATGTAGCCTCGAGTGTCCAGTGCGGCCTCACATGCACAGTACAGCCTTCATTGGCATTTCGCACCCTGTACCCCAGCAAAGTTCCTAAGAATGTTAGAAAAAAGAGAGCAGTGGACGAGAGTGCCCATTGATGAGTGTCGGTGTGAGTCAAGGAGGCAAAGAACAAGAAAGGGAGAGTGAAAGGAAAAGACGGTGAGGTGAGCTGAGATATGAATCAAAGGCGAAAATAAAAGTAGACTGAGCAAAAGTCATTAGAGGGGAAAGAGAAGAGGTAAGAACAGAAAGACTGAGAAATGAAAGAGGGAGCAGTCCGAAGAGAGGCTGCTTGAGAGAACTGGGAAGAGAGAGAAAGTATTAAGAAGAGGAGAAAAGCCAGTCAGAGGCAGGACAAGCCAAGACGAAGAAATAAAATTAATTGCAGGACAATAAAGAAAAAAGGCAAGTTCGGAATAAAGGATTTTAAACGGGGAAAAAACACGTGAAGGTAAATTAAAATGATGGTAAAGAAAATCAAAACACGCTAGATGAATTATAAGTCATAAATAAACCCCTGAACAATCAACACCCTTCAAAGGCAGCCGAGGGCATTTGTTAAACAACTACCCCCAATTTTATGAGCAATCTTTTTGTCAATAAATAGAACCCAGCTCACGGTTTAGCATTGCCAAGCTGAAACAAAAAGAACTGTTGTAAACGCAAGTGGCTGTAGGTCAAATTCAGTTAGCTTGCAGAGCATGCAAGGAAGCGATGAAGGCAAGCATCGTCAGTTGTATAATACATTGCTACCACTAGTCTCGTCCTATTGGCGGTGCGCATGTTAGGTGCCATCTTGCCCTCACTATTTTTTAAGTTCACATATAGATTGTTGTGATCTGTTTCTGATACATCATTCACAGCTACACTCCTTTATGTTTTATAGGGGTATTTTAGCCCAGTGACTGTCATCTGTAAAACATACATTTTAGAAATTTAGAGGCAATAAAGTGGGAGGTCACTACCTCTGGTTGCAAGTGAGGGATGTATATGGAGAAAGAGTTATGGAAACCCCCACCTCCACCTATATAATTATCCTAAAAAGAGGTGCCTTTGATGAACGTGTATTGATATTACAAGGTGAGTGGAGGACGACCTGTTTGTCTTTTTCCCTCTGTAGCTTGTTATTGTTTGTGTAATGAGCAGGCTAGCATTAATCCTCACTTATTTTCTAGCTGAAGGAAGAGAAACAGACCGAATGGAGAATAGAATAAAATTACAAAAAAACGTGACTGTTGTGAGGAACATGAATTAATTTGGAGATAAGGAGGGCAAAAAGAGGAAAAGAGGGCAGTGCAAACTTTAATGCTTCAGAACAGTTAAAATAAGAGGAGCAGCTGACAGTGTGCCCCCAGATTAACCGTTTTGCTACTTGTCTAAATGTAGTTACTATTTCTTTAAATAGGGACTAGAGAAGCAGAGAAGAGTAACAGGCCGTTTTCATATGTATCTTTGGTTTTCTGTCTTAAGGCTATAAGTGTTTACGTAGCTCGAATTACCCTACAACTAGTGTATTACTTTCAAAGTGGTTACACATGTATACATGTTTTATGTTGACCGTATAATAGATGCTCTGTATTCTTGTTTCCCTTTAAGCTCATCTCTATTTGCACCCTCTGCATATTATGCAAAATCATCTTCGTTACTATTCTAGCCCATCTTTAAAAGGTTTTTTTGCTAATTAATTTATACGTCAGATTTACCTTTCTCTCAATTGCGATAAATTGGGTATCTATATGGGTGGAAGCTTTGGTGCAGATACAGTAGCACAAAAAAAGGCTACTGTGAGTGCAACATTTGCATTAACCAACGTAAAAGTATTTTTCTGTGGTACAAACCTGTTGCAAATGCCCGGTCAATGCCTCAGAGATTATGTCGGGATCAATTTAGATTACCCAGTCTTTCGAATTAAAGCACTGCCTTAAAAGTAGCAGACCGAGACAAAAAGGGCTGTTGCTCTCAGGGAACATTTGCATAACCACGACAATCCGGTGTGCTTAGAAACACACAGGCAACACACAACTGATGCTGTGTCTGCTCACTGGGAGTATTCAACAAGAACCAGCCACTGAAGTGTCTACATTCTGAAACAGCCCACTTCTCACTTGGTATATAGCTACAGCAGAGAAAGCATCATTAACAAGCTCTTGGAATTTCTGTGGGGAGGGGGGAAATGGGAGACAAAGTACGGCCGGCCGTGGGCAGCAACAGCAGGGGTGACTAATTAGGGGGAGGAGAAATGCCTGAGCAAACGGCAAGCTCGTGCACGGGCACATAAAAACAATGGCCTTGGGTAGTTTAGCTGAGACCAAACGAAAGGATGTACGCAACGCCTTCTCCTAAATGCCCCTGACCGTACATATCACACTCAAAGGGCAGCAAAGCGAAATCAGAACACACGTATTGAAACTGCTCTGGAGTTTCGCCACCACAACAACATCAGCAAAAACAAGCGCAGGGTAGTCACAAGACTATATTTTATTGGCTTTGCCCGCATTTTTATGTTAAAAGCAGTAAAAAAAAACATTGAATAACTTAGTGAGCATTCGAAATCACCGCCGCAGCCCTGCTCCGTGTAAACCGGAAGTCAGGCACTTTTGGCCGAGACGGGGGCGGGGCCTGCAATCCAGCAGGAAGTTCCGCCCGCCGCCGCCGAGGAAGCAGTGAAGCCGGCCGACTCCGACCAGCGCTGCAGAGGAGACACGAAACACGCCGAAAGAGCCCGGTGAGTGGGAGGGGAGGGGAGGGCCAGGGCTAATGTGAAGGCCTGTGTGTATGCGTGTGTGCGTGCGTGTGTGCATGTGTGTGCGCATGCGTGACTGTGTGTGATTGAGAGAATGCGAGGCAGGGGATAGTGTGCCTGCGTGTGCATGCGCGCGCCTGTGTGTGTGTGCGTGCATGCAGAGGGGTGGGGGCTGCCTGTGTCTGTGTGTGAGCGAGGGCTTGCGCCTGTGTGTGTGCGTGCGTGCATGCAGAGGGGTGGGGGCTGCCTGTGTCTGTGTGAGAGCCAGGGCTTGCACCGCGCATGCGCAGGTATCAGACGCGCGCTCCCGCGAGGAAAAACGCAGCTCGTAACAGATTCGTGTCCTCATTCCCAACTCATTCCCCATACGGGCGGCAAAAGGTCTGAAGCAGACACTCTCAATGCTCACGCATTGAGAGTAAGGTCTGCTCGACCTAAAAACCGGGACATAAAGCAATCTATAACAGCAAAGGTATTGGGTTCGGGTGATGGGTGGGTCAAACATTTAATAAGTGTCCAGTTAAGTCTTAACAATTAGCCAAGAAATTCTCTAAAAGGTTTCAGCCCATACGAACTATTGTTCGGAACTAGAATGTACATTCAGGACTTAGATAGTCAGGTATCAGTGGTACAAGATAAGAATACAGACTTTGACATCAAAGATCGTTTGGCTGTTTTACAGGACTTGAATGAAACAAGAAAATCCTTAAGCAACATAAAGTTAAAACAACAGCCAACTACCACTGACGAGGCACCACCAGCCCCAGCAAGGCCTGTCTGGATTCCAAAGATTGGGGATCTAGTCAGAGAAAAAATAGCGGTGAAGAAGGAATTTGGGCCTTCTTACAGAAAAGCAGTACCTGTCTTAGCAGTCAACGGAACAAGATCAGTAGTACTACCGCCCCTTGCTGGTAAAAAGGAGAACAGAGTTGTATCAATCGACCTGGTAAAACCACAAGCATGTGGCCTATAATCAACAGTAGGCCCAGTGGACTCCCGAGAAACAACAGAATACCCAAACTTGCAACAATCCAAGAGGTTCAAACTGAAAGACTAATCACATTTGATAAGCCTGCAGTGCACAGAGAGGGACTATGCAATAATGCCATGGAGCTCGTGCCTCTTGAAACACAGATTGAAACAGTTCGTCAAGAAACACCAGTCTACAATGATGTGGCATCAGAATGTGTTACCGAAAGACAAATGTAGAGAACAATCCCAGCAATTGACAGAACTGCCTCTGGCTACTTCATCAATTTCGATAACTTTTCTGAAGATCAAAGCAACCCAGAAGTAACGCCAGAAACAAAGACTTTTAAAGAAAAAGCGACAGAACTCTTTCATCAACTCAAGGAAATTTACCTTGTTTCTCCATGGTTAGAGTTCTGGTTTGGTCTAGGTGTATTTTTCCTCCTGGTTTGGCACATCATGGTACTTTGTTTGGGAAAATTCATTGAGGGAAAATACAGTTCAATGGACACAGCAAGTCAGAACATCAACGTAGTCCTCAAACCACACAGATCATCCCACGTGAAAAAAAGAGAACTATCAACAGTAAATGTCACAGCCATTCCAATACCCGGCGGGGTAATATGGGACAAAACTGATTATGAAGTATATGGCCCGGTCGAAATCCTTAAATATCCTCACCAGTTCAAGGTTTCCTTAAGTGACTTTGTAAAACCAAGTACATTTTCTGATGATTGGGATTTTGAAAGTATTAATAATATGATGTCTGATTTAGTGTTGTCAGCAAGATTTACAGATCATGATTATTTACAAGGTTCGTCTAGTTATGAACAGATGTATTGCTTCTCACATTATGGAGATCATTACTTGCATAAATCTGCACAACCTAGAAATGTTTTTAAATATAACCAATGGGAACATTGTGCTACTCTACCTAAAAGCAGTTCTAAAACATTCTATGAGAAATTTCAGTACTTCTCAGGGTTTAACACCAGTGATGCAGAAACATTTTATTATAAACTGTTAGATAAAACAGGGTTGAAAACAATGCAGACAAATACTAAATTTATATATTCAGAAGCATTTTATGAAAAAATGATGACATTTGGTTTTGATTATTGGAAAAATAACATTGAAACAAAAACAATCTGGGGTACAAAAGATTGGCAGGTACAAGGCATAGAAGCATTATTTCGAGCCTGCATGATCCCAGAACAAATAATGTTCTTAAATGACACAATTCACCAAACAACCTGTCTTGGCCTAGCTAAGATTAAAGAACTTAACAAACCGTCTATTCCAAAGCCAATACCTGATAATGCAACAACAGATATTAAAATAGACGTATCCAAAATTTTACATCTAAACAGAACACATCCTGATTGGAAAAAGTGGTTAATCTGGCCTACTGACACAAACAACTGTCAAGATAGATTCCTGAATAAAACACAGGGGTTGGCAATGACCAGACCAGACCCTAGATACTCCCAGAGACAACATCCAGGGATAGTAACAACATACAGTGTAGGGAAGCTGTGCCTTGAATGGCTAGAATCATCCACACTGGCTGAAATTAAGCAACACTTATCTTTACTTAAAGATGGTACTGATTTGCGCGATTTAATTCTGGGACCTCGCAAACAGCGTCAAAAACTTTTCATAGCGACCAGTATATATGCGGCTTACAACGAGGCTTGGAAAGTCACACAAATTGAAATAGCTGAAAAGATACGAGAAATTGATGGTATTAATTTGGAAAAAACACTTTCTGTAGTGTACAATGGGTTAATGACTCTGTCCTCCAGAATATATTCACTGGACAGTATTGTATCATCTGCCATAGATATAATAGACAAAGACTTGCTAATGTTACAGCATGGCCAGTCACAATTGCGTTCTATTGTACAGTTAGGCTGGACGCTGCAAAATCTTCGTTCAGGCTATGTGCCTTGGCGTTTAATCAACACAACGTCATTGTTTTCCATCTTTAACCTTACTGATAAACAAATCAGCTTGGCACAGAAAGGAGCAGACTATACAATCCTGAGCATCGAAAAACTTGAGAGATTACCTTTGACAATGTCAGAAAGTCCTGTCATTGAATAGATAATACACGGGATTATCACAATTCCGATAACAACTTTCCGATTTAAAAATTGCCTTGAATACATACCTACTGGCCAGTATGAACGATTGGGTAAAGGGTACATTAAGTCAGCATGGAAATTACCATATACACACACATGCTATAGTGACAGCAACAAAAATTTATTTCTTAATGGTGAAAACTGCAAAAATTCACTAAGCGGTATACTTTTGTGCCAAGGTATTAATTTACACGGAGCCTGTAAAGGAAATTCAAAACAACCTTTCATGCCACCAACATGTCACACCTGCAACGCAGATAGAGCCTTTCTTTAAGCAACTCTGGAACGGGAGTTATATTCTAATAACGGATCACAGCTGTTTGGCCTTTTGCCAGGGAAAGCATATCTCGTAAGCGTAACTTCCATGGTCAAATGCTGTATGCAAGCATTGTTCCCAAACGGCCCTGGAGACACGGAGACTACCATATGGCCTCGTTTGAACGTCTCTTCTATACGAATTGATACTTTAAGCAGAATGAAGTCTGTGCTTTTGCAGACAACAGTGCCCTTCACGTCATCAAAAGAGACGTATGATCTCCAAGTTGCAAGGACGGCTTCGGAGATACATGACCTTTTATCAACAAATTGCCCCGTGCATTTCACAGAAATGCTTAGCCAAATTCTTAACATGTCTAGTGCCATAGGCATCCCAGGCATATTTAAGACCATTTTTACGGGACTGTTAACACCATTCAAAGCAATTCTGGGAATCATTCCCAATTTTGTCCATTCAGTCTTTGGCGGCATACCCCTGATTTTGGGACTTGTAGCAGGCATTTTATTTTTGACCCTCCTGCTCCGATATGGCAAGCCAAAACTCAGAGATGACTCCGGCAGGAATGGAAGAAACGATCCTAGCAATACGCTACCGGGACCGAATAACTAGAGTCCTTGGATTGGCCAGGCTGAGAGATCTGAACATGACCTGGTTTCTTTCATTCAGACCAATATGGCAGACCTGCATCTTACCTGTGCTTCGATGTATGCTATGCGGAGATGAGTGCGTGTTAGACACCTGTCTTGCACTTCCATCAGCAGTACCAATGGATATCGATACTTTGCTAAGTCCTGTAACGGCTCACGCATTGTGTTGTCCCCAGCGGCTAACAATCCTGATGACGGCATTCGTTGAGACTCCTGTGCTACGACAAGGTGGTAACAGTGGAGCGAGAAATAAAAGCAACATCACCCAGGTACGACCTTCTGTGAGCATTGCTGATCCAGACTTTGATGATAGCAATTCTCACACCTGCCAAGTTACAGAACTATCGAACTTGGTCGAACTGTCACCTGATTTTGTAGGCCAATTTTTTGAGAGCCTGTCTGATATGATGTTCTCCCCTGAACAGAAACAATAACTTTTGAAAAGCATTCCGACACACAGCGTTCCCATGAACTCTGAATTCGGCCTTCAGTTTTGATCAACAAAAACTACTGAAAAGCGTTGGAACTCTATTCCCCCGTTCACCCCCCAAATTTTTTTTTTTAATTGAACACTTTTTCAAAATATTTACCTTTTTTTCCTGGCACGAAATTCTTTGCTTAACCCCTTGGAAGCTAATGACAAGGGTAACTCGTCATGCACTTACCATTCATTTCAATGGAAATTAGAGGGCGATTATAATATTGCCTTAGCACTAAAGGTGTTAAAGTAGACCTGTTCATAAAGAACAGAACTTCTATTTTTAGGTACTTCTAGAGACATAATAACTTTACAAAAGCCTCTAACACATTTTACAGCAATGCATTTATATGTGATGAAATTATCTCGCACTTCTTTTCTGTATTAAGAGATATTTCATGTGTAATTTTTTTGCAAAATCGTTCATTGATTACATATGCTATATTTTGAATGATTTCTATGCTTAAAGACATACGGTACCGATATTACCATGTATTTCAAATACGTCATTTCAAATGCGAATATGTATTTTGGGGTGGGTAATGTTACACATTATTGCTATAGTTTTTAGTAATTTGATGGACATAAATTCGTGGAGTGGGTGTCGTGTTCTAATCTAGGACCCCGATCAATACTATGACCTTATGCCCCTATACAGCTATAATCCATTTATACCCCTATAATGGCATAAACGATGAAAAGCGATATTTCAGAAACTCGTCTCTGGCCTAACGCGATCAGAGCCACATTTCAGAATCTCTTCCTCTGCAGCTCATTATGGCAAATGACACAGCAGAAGCCACTACCTAAGATTCCTAGATTACACTCCGAGTTCTTCAACAAGATAAAACTCAGCAACCTGGGAAAGCACCGCTTGCTATGTTTTGATTAGTAATAGAACTCTAATGAGCACTGAGAGACGATCACTTCCTAGTGACATCTTTATTGACGTCTTATGTCCAAAAACTTACGTCAAACAAGGCACCTTTCAGGCATAAATATTACCAACGTTGCCTTAAGCAAACGCTGCCTCAACGATATCGATGATAGCGATGGTGTGGTGAATACAGGAGCAGAACAGCTGTCCCTTACAGAGCCCAGCAGATGCAAGCTGCCAACGGACGCTGCCCCTCCTCCTCCTTGACGAGCTGAGAGAGACGCTGTCTTTTCTCCTGCCGAGAAAATCCAGCTCCGGCGTTTCCAGACTACTCTTGCGAGTGACTGGGATATCGAGTCCTGGAAGGAGATACAAGACCTCCAACATTCTATTCCAGAGGTATGGTGTTGACTAAACCCTTAGAGAGAATTCTTGAAGCAAACCTTGGCAAAACCAACTTAACTAAAACTGCTACTTACTTACTCCCTCCCACGTATTAGGCTTAGGTCAGGTACACTGGGGTAGGCGTAGTTAGAAGCACCAGTTGAGTACGTTAGCTAAATGTATATATGAATGTATATATTAAATGTATATATTTTATTCATTTTAACCATTGTATGGCTAAGAAACCGTATCAATGCTTTTACAGTATTATTTCGCAATCCTCATTTTACTGTACGCACTTTTTATAATAACTAGTCTTGCAATTGTGGCAATTCATTTCTCTTGCATGAGAAGAAAGACTGTTCAATAAATAATACCTTTTATTGAAAACGCCCGTCTCTCTATTTCTCTGCATCTTGGTGAAAGTAATCTGCACAACTGACTGAGTAAAATAACTGTCTATTGTTTCACACGACTCTAGAGATTGACTCTTATTCTAAGGAGCAAAGTTGTCATGTTTATGCGGTTGTTGGAAAACTGAATCCCTTCTTGTCTGTACCAGGGAAGCTGATCACTTCCTATTCAGTCAAGAAAGTTTCCAGTGACCTCTGAGCTAGTTGGTAACAAACCCAATTAAGTTTAGCATAATCAGTAGAGACCTGGAAGACCGCACTTCTACGTCCATACTATTGTTTATGTTATTCCAATGCGCAGGGCCTATAGGGAAAATAGGAACTACACTACATAAGCACCACTCAGCACCACCACAGCATCACTCAGCACCACCACAGCATCACTCAGCACCACCACAGCCCCACTCCGCATCACTCCGCGCGACCCCAGCATCACTCAGCACCACAACAGCATCACTCAGCACCACCACAGCATCACTCAGCAGCACCCCAGCATCACTCAGCAGCACCCCAGCATCACTCAGAGCTACCCCAGCATCACTCAGAGCTACACCAGCATCACTCAGAGCTACACCAGCATCACTCAGCACTACCCCAGCATCACTCAGCTCTACCACAGCATCACTCAGCGCTACCCCAGCATCACTCAGCGCTACCCCAGCATCACTCAGCGCTACCCCAGCATCACTCAGCGCTACCCCAGCATCACTCAGCGCTACCCCAGCATCACTCAGCGCTACCCCAGCATCACTCAGCGCTAGCCCAGCATCACTCAGCGCTACCCCAGCATCACTCAGCGAGACCCCAGCATAACTCAGCGCGACCCCAGCACCACTCAGCGCGGCCCCAGCATCACTCAGCGCGACCCCAGCATCACTCAGCGTGACCCCAGCATCACTCAGTGCCACTCCAGCAGCACTCAGCGCTACCCCAGCATCACTCAGCGCTACCCCAGCATCACTCAGGTCTACCCCAGCATCACTCAGCGCTACCCCAGCATCACTCAGCGTGACCCCAGCATCACTCAGCGCCACTCCAGCATCACTCAGCGCTACCCCAGCATCACTCAGCGCTACCCCAGCATCACTCAGGTCTACCCCAGCATCACTCAGCGCTACCCCAGCATATCACTCAGCGCTACCCCAGCATCACTCAGCGCTTCCCCAGCATCACTCAGCGCCACCCCAGCATCACTCAGCGCCACCCCAGCATCACTCAGCGCCACCCCAGCATCACTCAGCACCACAACAGCACCACTCTGCATTACCACAACATCACTCAGCGCCACCCCAGCATCACTCAGCACCACTCAGCGCCACCCCAGCATCACTCAGCACCACCACAGCACCACTCAGCATCACCACATCATCACTCAGCGCTACCCCAGCATCACTCAGCACCACCACATTATCACTCAGCGACACCACAGCATCACTCAGCACCACCACAGCATCACTCAGCACCACCACAGCATCACTCAGCACCACCACAGCACCACTCAGCACCACCACAGCATCACTCAGCGCCACCACAGCATCACTCAGCGCTACCCCAGCATCACTCAGCACCACCACAGCACCACTCAGCATCACCACATCATCACTCAGCGCTACCCCAGCATCACTCAGCACCACCCCATTATCACTCAGCACCACCCCATTATCACTCAGCACCACCACATTATCACTCAGCACCACCACATTATCACTCAGCACCACCACATTATCACTCAGCACCACCACATTATCACTCAGCACCACCACATTATCACTCAGCACCACCACATTATCACTCGGCACCACCACATTATCACTCGGCACCACCACATTATCACTCAGCACCACCACAGCATCACTCAACACCACCACAGCATCACTCAACACCACCACAGCACCACTCAGCACTAACACAGCACCACTCAGCACCACCACAGCACCACCACATTATCACTCAGCACCACCACATTATCCCTCAGCACCACCACATTATCACTCAGCACCACCACAGCAACACTCAGCACCACCACAGCATCACTCAGCACCACGACAGCATCACCCAGCACCACTCAGCACCACCACAGCATTACTCAGCACCACCACTGCACCACTCAGCACCACCACAGCATCACTCAGCGCAACCCCAGGTTATATGTGTCACATTTGCGAAAGTTATAACTATTGGTATTGTAAATGACAAAGCTAATAATTTAGCTATTTTCAAAACCAACACATGAATAAAAAAATTGTCATTTACAAGACCAATAGCTCAAACTTTCCTAATGTGAGACCTATTGCATTGCAAATGCTTATTATCATTTAGTTCTTTTTCTGCAGCTTCAAGGAAGGAGGCCAGCGTGAAGGGTAGTGAAGATAGTTTGTCGATTATCTGTCCGTAGCTGCAAATCAGGTTTGCCTCATGTTGTGTGGGGAGTCCAGAGAGTAGGATGCAATCAGGTCAGCCCCCTCCTGAGAGCCTAGGTATGAGAATGCTTTCTGGTCATTCTCCTGGGCCTCTGGGGCTTCATCCTCCTCTGTCCCCCTCCAAGCTTTGGAATGCTCCTTTTCAACTGAGTTTTATCAGCTGCCGTGAGGGTAGATCGGGGCGGGGGGGGTCTTGGGAGGGGGTTGAGGGTGACAGGTTTGTGTTTTGCTCAATAGGTTATCCTTGTATCTTCCCCTTCCCGGAAACATTTTGCGAATTAAGATAGGTTTCAGGATGTGTCCCAGGGCTATGCACAATGAATCCGTTTTGATGATGCGTAGTGGCTTGAGTTGTTTCCTGTTCCTGGTCTATGCCTACTTGAGTAAGAGCATCGGGAGATGAGCTTGGTCCATTGACGGATTACTTTAAAAGGGGATTAGAAATGGTAGGGTGGGTGAGCCATCCCTTTCTGTGGTTTCCTTCCATGCTTCCCCGGCATTGGGAAGTTAAGCTAACTCTATTTGCTCTACCATTATTTGTGAGTATAGTGCAGTTTGCCTAAAGGGCGCTAACTGAGATAATGGCTGGGCGATTGACTGGATGGGATAGATGTGGTCCTAGAGGCCTTTAATTCCACAACTTGAGGAGAATATAGAGGAACCTGCATCTTTGAAAAAAATAATGTTGAGTAGATTTTTGGCTGGAAAAGGTGTGTAGAAAGACTCTTCCCTTGGACCTCCTTACTATTGGAACTACTTGGTGGAGAGCACAGTGTCGCTAGGATTGGAGAGGCTAGATCCACTAGGTACGTGTGTGGTTCAGACTGATCGAGTTTGGTTAACCCTTCTCCCTGCGTTTGGTCCCCCACATTGAGGGGGTGAGGGGGGGAATCTCCCCTTTTCTTTCTGACCTCATTGTGTCATTTCCTTTGTCCTTGTACCTCTAAGTTAGGGGCGACTTGGAAGCTGACTGGCTCGGCCTAGATTAGGTGGTTCAAAGCATGCTGGTGATCCGTGGAGTTTGGTGCTCAGTTTTTAGTGTCTGGTTGCCGGTTACTTCTTGGTCAAGCACCAAGGGTACTGGCACCGAGGACTGGATGCTGTCGCTGGTGCTAGCTCTGAGCAGATGCTATTGGCTCCTCTAGATATTCTTTTACTCAGCTGCTCCCCTCCAAGCTCCAAGGGGGGTAGCCGGAATGAAGGGAAGCGAGGGTTTCAGGAGACTGGGCAAGTCCCTGGTCTCTCAAGAGGTTTTCGGGGTTCCAGGTTTAGCATTGCTGTACTTGTGCTTCCTCTTGCCTTTCCTGCTTGACTGCATCAATTTGGCAAGCTTCCACTCACAGCCTTTCTCCGTAGGAGAGTGCTGCGCTGGTGTGCTGCTCCTCCATGGAGCGTTGGTCTAAACCCCAGCGCCAGAGGTGCCAGTGGTCAGCTGCTGTCAGGAAGCCGCACCCAGCCTAACTGGGCCGCTTCCCCAGGCCTCTCCGAATGTGCTCCGCTGCAGTGCTCCGCTGCAGCTAAGCACAGCTCTGGAGCTTTTTTTAATTATTTCTCATTAGTCCTTAGTTGGACCAATGGGGAAAATGCTGGCACTGCCCTTAGGTGTGATTGAGATTGCAGAGAGGCCAGCTGGGCAGAGGTGTGGGCAGGAGGCTAAGGGGAGCGGTGTGCGCTGGATTAGCAAGGGGGGGGGGGGGGAGCGAGGCCAAGGAGAGGGAGGCGAGCCCCCCTGGGCTACACCCCTCCCAAAAAGCTACCCAACCCCAGCCCTTTATCCCACTTATCGCTCCACACTCGCAATCTCCGCCGCCGCCTCAGCTCTCAAGCCTGCTTTCCACTTCGGTCCTGAGCCACTTCGCCTCACACCGCACAGCCTCACCATCAGGTGGGGTCAGTGGTAGCAGAACCGGAAAATGAAAAACCTCAGGTAAGAGCCACTGTTAGTGAGAAGTCAGTAGATCGCTATCTGATGCAGAGTCCTCAACACCAGATCCTTGCTGTTGCAATGGGTCTTTTCTATCTACTTAAGGACTTATAAATATACATCTGATAATCCTACATCTTTCATGTTCATGGCATAGTGTGACCAGCACTGATTTTCCCTTGCTTTCAATGGTTCTACATAGACAGGCTTCCTGAGCCATTCAACTTGTTGTTTTTGTATGGTAAGGGCTGTGCAAACTTATGGTTGCAATTCGGACAATATCTAAACAAAGTAGTTTCCTTTACACCCATCTAGAAAGCTCAAAAGAGATGCCGAGATTGCTCAAAATTCCGACTATGCATTCTCCGAACTCCTCCTTCTGCTTTAAGGTAACACGGATAGTGTTGTAGAAGAAGGGAATGTGACGCAAAGGAAAAATCGGCACCTATTGACTATGATAATCTTAATAATAATGTTATTTCTCTTCTCTCACGAACGATTATCCTCTGCCTCGTATCCCCTCTAATGAAAAGATTTTTTTGCAAGAAAAGGCATTAGAAAAGGTAAACATTATTTAGTTTCTCAATTTATTTTATCAAGCAGGTTAACTAAACAAATAATATGATACATAAAAGCAAATTGAAATGAAATTCAACAAGCGTGGTCACACCTCCCAATAAAGGAGCGTAGCCATGCCTACAAAGTCCCAATGTCCATTAAAGGATACAAAGTGCATAGTCGTAACAACCTAGCCCCGAGTCCCACAGGCCTTCATAGAATAGCGGGTCCTGAAGAAACTTAATCAATGGAACTGGACAATACCCTCATATTTCCAATATGTTACTGTCATTATAGTGTTATTTCTAATTGGTGTAATCTCAAATACAGTGGGTGGTTTGAAAATCAAATGGTCAGTGATTAAACTAAGAAGCAGGAAAACTGTGACGGCAGGGGGGTTCATGGTTTATTATATCACTCAATGTTCTCTGTGCTATCCAGCACACTGACAAACTACCTTTAGAGAAGAAAATAAGTTCCTTACCTGTAACTGTTGTGCTCCAGTATTGGTTATCTTTCATAGAGTCACATGCTTGAATCATTCCCTGTTGCCGAAGTGGGGTTCCCATGGTAAACTAGAAAAGCAGTGTAATGTTAAACATAGACTGGGAAGACAATAAAGCCTTTACTTTCTTAACACATCTCTATCATTTAAAAGAGACCAAGCTTCAACCAATCAGGTTGCAGCACCCTCTAGGATACTTTCCTCAGACACTTCTGCCACTCGGATTTTCAGAGCACAAGTGTGAATATGTATAGAGCCAAAGAGAAGGTGAGCCTCTCAGGGGATGGGGGGGGCGAGTCGCATGTGAATCTATGAAATATACTAATACTCGACAACTACAGTTATAGGTGTTGCAAAATATATATGAATATCCATATAAATTAATGTGTATGCACTTCAAAATATATCATGCTTAGATAGATCACATTAACATAAGGCCTGGAGCTCAAAAGGGCTTCCTATCTGACCTTGACTGGACAAGCTTCAACCAGCTGTACCCCCTTACAGGTCACCTTGCTTGTCCTGACTACATGGTATTTCTTAATCTGGTTGTGAAAGTTGCTTACACAGTGCAGAGCCAGCCTTTCTGGTCTGCCCATACATGGCTGTTTATAATTTGCATGGTGCAGACATTGCACATCCATGTTAGCCATATTTGGCTTGGTGCCTTATTCTAGTTCCACTGACATGGCATTTCATACTGTATATAACACCTAGAAACTTGTCACTCTGGGAAGAAGCGGTCTGAGAGCCCCTAAGGGGGAAGATCAGACTTCTTCCTTGCTAATTAGCAATGATGCATGCTTTTGGTACCAATAAATACATTTCACTCTGTTTCTGAGCAAACCTGCCATGTCTGGTGAGTTTCATTCATTTGCTCCTGGGAGGGTGCCAGTATTTCCCCATCAATAGGTAAGTAACTTATTGAGTTCGCACTTTAGAATGAAACGGGGTGCCAGTTTTCTGATGGCAAAGTTGTATGCTGTTTCCATTTTGCTTTGCCTTCTTTAGAGTGGATAACTTTTCCTAGGAGCACTGTATGCCATTAACAATTGACTGGATTTGTGTAAATTGTTTTGTCTTGTCATGGTAACACTTCAAACATCACTTGACAACCAAGGAATCTACTGTTCTTTCTGCTAAATTCTTGGATCTGGAAAGAATGTCTTTAGAACTAGCGGTTCTTTTAAATGGAAGTCTGATGAAACTTTTGGAATGAATTTTGGATTCGTTCACAGAATCGCTATCGTTCATGAACTGTAAAAAGGGTTTTTGAATGATAGTACCTGCATTTCACCTACGAGTCATGCTGATGTCATTGCCAGCAGTCCAAGAAAGAAACTTAATGTTCGCTTTGTGTATAGGCTCAGATGGCCTTTTCATTAATTGTGAAAGCACTGCCGGGTAAACTCTCACTGGCAGGTAAACTCCAAACTGACCTTTGGGAAATTGTTTGATGAGTCTGTTAGACCATAACAATGGTAATGTTGATGATCTTCTGAAGCAAGACATGGGCACTAAGTGAACCTTAATGGAGGCATGAGCAAAATCTGACTGTGTCGAATTAAGCCAGTAAGGAAGAATTTCTTCCGTGTCAATGACATTGGGTGCATGCGTGACTGATGACACCAGATGCAAAACCGCTTCTATTTAACACTTATGGACTGATTATGACTTTGGCGGTCCTCCTGCGGAGCGGTGGCATCACCACACCGCATGAGGACTGCCTAACTCATCCGCACACCGCCCGCCAGATTACGACTTTAATACTTGGTGGGGGGCGCGCTGCGGCTGTCCGACAGCTGCGCCTCTCTAAAGCTCATAGGAGAGACTTAGAAAGGTTCCGCCATGGGACCGTCTAAGTACGTTCCAGTACGGGAAGGAGTAAACCATGTCATGCATTCCTTCCAATTGCAGGAACTGAAGGTGTAAAAATACAGGGGGGTGGGCCCATGTTGTGCCCCCCTCCCCCTGCATGCATCCCTATACACAGAGGCACAAGGACTCCCTCTGTTGCCTCACCGCCACCCTTTTCATGGTGGGGAGAGCGCCATGAAAAGAATGGCGGTGGGGCAACTCGTAATATGGTCAATGACACCACAGCGGCACCACCAGCATTTTGCCGTCTTTGACCATTGCACAACCACCACAGGTTCACAAATCCCCGGCGGTTACAGCAATCCTGTGGCGGTCCAACTGCCAAAGTCGCAATACGGCAGGTGGACAGCCAGTCTGGTGGGTTCAAGGACCACCACTGCGACTACGATGGTCCATTGGACCACCATAGTCGTAATAAGACCCAAAATCTTGTTCGTACGATCTAGTCTAGCTCAAGCTAGAATATCTCTGCATTCTCTTTGGATATTCAGATGCACAATCTCATTGAATTCAGGAAACAAGTTGACCAGTGCAAGGATCTTGGATCCCGATGAAGTACTTGGCCAGGGTTCATTGTCAGTAGAGACAGAAGTTATTGCAGCTGGATGTGCTGTCTCTTTGATAGGAGTAGTAGTTCTGTGAACAAATGTTGTACTGGCCATGTTGGGATTATAAGAATCATGCTGCATGGCTCAGCCTTCATCTTCCTGAGAATCCTTGCAAGGAGAGGAGTAAGAGGAAAAGTGTATTCAAAGATTCCTGACCATGCGATCGAAAGCGCATTACCCCATGACCCTGGCTGTGGATGCCAACTTGCATAGAATTGGCATTTCCAATTCTGGGACGTTTCAAACAGATTCAGTTTTGCCTGCCCAATTGGTGGAAAATGTCCTCTAGGACTTTCCGATTGATCTCCCATTCGTGGCAGGTGCTTCTCATTCTGATAACCATGTCTGCTATAACATTTTACTTCCCTGGCACATGTGCCACTTTCAGATTTATCTGGTGACTTAGCAACCACTCCCAAATCCTTTGCGCCTCTTGGGCGAGCACCTGAGATCTTGTGCTCCCTTGCCTGTTGATATATTGTAGGGCTATGGTGTTGTCTGTGTGGATGAGCATTGCAGACTTTTGTATTCACTGCAGGAAGGCTGGCAAGGCGTACTACATTGAGTTCCAGAAGGTTGATATGTAGAAGTAACTGAGATGGTCCCTTGCCTGTTGGTGTATTGTAGGGCTATGGTGTTGTCTGTGTGGATGAGCATTGCAGATTTTGTATTCACTGCAGTAAGGCTGGCAAGGCGTACTACATTGAGTTCCAGAAGGTTTATATGTAGAAGTAACTGAGATGGTTCTCATTTGCCGCTGACTTGCAAATCTTGGAGAGAAGCTCCCCAACCCTCTAAGGAAGTGTCTGTTGTGATGACCAATTGGGAAACTTGAGGTATGAATGTTAGGACTGTGGAGAAATATGCCTCTTGAATCCACCTGGAAAGAGTTGTATGCATTCCAGGGGTGACAGAAATAGATTGTCGAAAAATCCTTGCGTATGGATCCATTGCCTGTCCAGCTCCTCTTGCAATTGTCGCATCCGAAAGCGGCAGAAGGGTACCAAAGAAAGGAGTGTCTCAGGACATCATCCCTAGCATGGATATGAAAAGGCGAACTGAAGTGACTTTTTTCTTTTACTAAACAGGCAAAGTGCAGCAATCTTGTATGTCTTTCTGGTGTTGAATATGCTTTCTTCTGCACTGTATCCAGTGAAGCCCCCCAAGAACGTTATCCTTGTGGACGGCTGAAGGGCTGATTTTTGTGGGTTCAACTTAAGGCCTGGTTTGATAAAAAGGTCAAAGCAAGCCTTGGTTGACCTCTGTGCCGATTGATGAGGTGGTGTCTTGACCAGGCAATCGTCGAGGTATGCAATACTTGGTGTTTTTTCTCTGCCTTAAGAATTCTGCTACTGGAGCAAGAGACTTTGTGAAAATGCGAGGGGCAGATTTCAGGCCAAATGGGAGGACTTTGAACTGATAATGGTTGCCAGCTACTGTGAACCTTAAAGATTTTCAATAGCATGGTTGAACTGTGACACGAAAATATGCATCTTGGAGATCTAATGTGGTCATTTAATCCACCTGGTTCAGAAGCTGTAGGATATCTTGAAGCGTGACCATGTGAAATGTCGGTTTCCTGAGATATTTGTTAAATTTTCTTAAATCCAGGATAGGCCTCCATTCCCCTGACTTCTTCTGGGCCTAAAAGAAACTGGAGCAGAAACTTTTTCCCTTCAGATGTCTAGGCTCTCGTTCTATGGCCTCTTTGCCGAGCATGGTTTGGACTTCTTACCTGAGAAGGTGCAGATATTTGGGGGGGAACTTTTGGGTTGGAGGTGGTTTTTGAATGAATTCCAGTGTTTGACCGAATGTAATTAAATCCAATACCCATTAATCTGGTGTTATTTTCATCCATTCAGGGAGTTGATTGGATATTTTGCATGCGAGAAATGCCTGAGGAGGTGAAGATGTAGCCGCTACCTGTAATCCAACACTGTCAACATCCTGTGTCCTTGCCATGTTGACCCAGCTTTCCTCTCCGGGTTGGTCTTGTATAGGCTGCCTGAGGAGGTTGCTGCTGTTGGTATTGCGGGCGAAACTGCAGTGACCCAGATTGGTAAGCTGGGTATCTTTATTGTAGGTAGCCTCCTCTGTAGAAGAATTTCCTCTCGACCTTGTGCACCGCAAAAAGGAATCTTTCGGTACTGCAGAGCACCCAGTAACTTTGCATTATCAGTACCCGTTTAATTGGACTGGTAGGCTTCATCAATGTGTTTCCCAAAGAGGGCTTCACCGTCATGTGGAAGGTCTAGAAGTTTGCTTAGCAGCTCTGGTCTAAAAGTAACATTCAACCACCCCTGCCTCCATAGGACTGCTGCTCCTACCGGCTGTCTAAAAGCTAAAGACGTAATGTACATGGCGCAGTCCATTTTAAAAGACACACGCTCACCTTCGTGTAGGATCTTTTTGGCTTCGACATCCTCTGGGAGACGATCAATATATGGTGCTATGTCTAACCACATTTGGCGGTCATATTTTCCGAGCACTGCAAACAAGTTTGCTATGTTGTCGAGGCGCCTGTCTTCCTTATTGGAGGTGCTGAAATTGGTGGAGATGGATTTTTGGAAAGATGCTGGGCTGCTTGGCGGACTACGAAGTCAGGTTTTGGGTGTCAAATTAGGAAATCTAGAGAATTTTCCTGGGCCATATACTTCTAGTCTAGGCGGAGCAACACTGCAGCCACTGTGGCTGGGTTTTTCATTGTCTTTACACCTTCGTCCCATATGTAGTCCACAATATGAGCTGCTCTGATGCTCTTATGGAAGGTTTCTTTATAATTGTATCAGAAGCAATCAGCCTGCTTAGTTGTCATTAGAAGGTCAAACCTATTCAATGCTCTCTCTAGGAGATTGTGGAAACCTATATCTTCAGGAGGTGAATTTGTGGGTGGTAGCATTGATGAAGTCAAAATAAGGTAATCATCCCACTCAGTGTGGATACCTGCAAAAGAGGGGGTCAAGAAGAGCACAATCCTAAGAACAAATAAAAATAAGTGACTTATTAATCACAACAATTTGTGCAGCAAATAATAACATAAGTCCAGTTCCAAATGTCGTGGAGTCTTTATGCTTGGACAGGATAAAAGACCAAAAAGATCATATTATAATTCCATTTATTCAAAAGGACGTCATGAAAATAGTTAGAACATCAGACAGAAACAGCCAACACGTGTTTCGTCGGTACAACCAATCAGTACCACGACTTTCTCAAGGCTAAACAGATGAGTGACCATAATGAGTCGAGGCCTTCTATGTAGACTAAAATTATGACTCTGGTGTCATACACCAAAATTGTATATAGTGAAGATGAGCACCGGAACAATGCCTCCTACGGGTATTCAGAACTCGGACACAGTTGTCTTGAAAGGAGACAGTCCCAACACGTCTGGAGTAACCGACTAAATTGTCGATGTGGACTGGTAATAATCCAAAAAATAATTCATGATTGAAGTAGCAAAAACGAAGTGTGGTGTTATGAGACCAGAGAAGTGATAAAACATGAACCCCGACAAGGAATAGAAAGGACAACAGTCACAGATAGGGAGACGATGTCAGTCTAAGTCAAGTCGAAACAAGCCGCTGAGTATCTACGGACTGAAGCAAAGCCACAGGGTATCCAAGGGCTGGAGATAAACACAGGTAATTATAGGCGCAAATCGTTTGGGATAATCTGTCAGCATGATTTGCAGGTCTGAGACCAATGCCCTTGGTACACATAACACATCCTTCTGGTAATGTTGCTACAGATATAGCTGGAATTGTTCCTGATAATGTAGGCCTTCATGCTGAGGATGGTAATACTCCTGGCCATAATACTCTTCCTCCTCCTCCTTATCATCATCTTTCTGCTAGTTTACATGCAGCTACGATGGACTACCTGCTACCCCAAAAGGACTATCATAGTTCGAATCCATCTCATCCAGGAGATGACTGGGTGGTAACAGTGACACCTTGATTGAGAATGTATATTCCGGCATAAAAGATCAGTTTTTCCCTTTTATTTTGCGGGCTGACTGGCACTGCCGATGGGATAGATTTTACCATCTGTGTCGTCGTAGAGGTAGATGCCATTCTGACCATCGACTGGATGGGTGACAAAGACTGTAGTTGTCGGTGAACTTCCCATGATAACGGTTACTGGCGTTGTGGTCACCGCCGACATCCCCGTAGACAATTTCTTAGTGGATGGTGTCCTGGTCAACTATTTCTCTGTCAACACTGCCAACAACTGTTTCTTAAACTTGTGAGAAATTTGAAGGGACGGCGCAGAAGGTTCAGAGTTTGATTATCCTGGCTTTTCTGAGGAAATATTATGTTCCTTATGCTTCTGAGAGTGCCTTTCAGAGGGACTGCGATCCTTGTAAGGCCCATGATGAGCCTTTTTTGAAGACTTATTGGGAGGCTCATGAGGTGATAGAACTTCTGACCTCCCCCTCTCCCTTTTTTGAACTCTCCTGGAAGATGAAGAAGAATCCTCACTGTAATCTCCAGAAACAGGGTCTTCCTTGGCTTTAAGCTTTTGAAACTACAGCAATAAACTCCCTGCTTTTTAGGGGTTTTGAGAAAAAGGTGCAGCGGATCTTACAATCCTTTGCCTTGTGAGATGGGCAGAGGAAGAATATGCAGTCCTTGTGCTGGTCTTCAGCATGCAGCTTCTTCTTCCCACGGGGTCTAAGAAAAGACAGTTTTTAGCCAGTTCCAACATCTTAGAGTCAGATTTGAAGCAGATGGTAACGGACAGTAGTAGGTACAGATATATATATATAGATCTGGCAGGTGTGTGTGTGTGTGTGTGTGTGTGTGTGTGTGTGTGTGTCTATATCTCCGCATACAGATATAAATATGCATGAAGACTGAATAGTAGGTTGAACTGAGCAAAGCTTAGGGAAAACTCCCTCACATGACGTGCAGAAGCAAATCTGAGGGATGGAAGCCTCTGAGGAGAGTGCTCTAGATGGTGCTAAAACCAGTCTGGTCTCTTTTACATGATAGAGATGCTACTAAATCGAAGGCTTTATGGACTTCCCAAACTATCTTTAACATTACACTGCATTTTTGGGTGTACCTTGGGACTCCCACTTCAATGACGGGGAATGATTCAAGCATGTGAATCTATGAAGGATCCGATACAGGAGAATTGCAGGGATTTAATTGCTGAAATAACAAGAAGAGCACTTGCTGAAAGATGAGATCATGGTGGTATCCCTGCTGTAGAAAACAATTCCAGCAATAGTTTGTGATCGGTGCGCAGCTCAAACTTCATGCTCTACACAATTTCTAATTTCTAATTTAAAATACTTCTAGAGCGCAGCGTACACCTTGCGGTTTCTTGGCGCTGGGGGGATCAGCAACTGAGGGGGAAAAAGACCAGGGAGAGGTGAAGGGGAATTTGAAGGAGTTTAAGTGGGGAAGGCCTGGCTGAAAAGGAACGTTTTCAGATCTCTGCGAAAGGGGAGATACTGAGTGGCAGAGCGGAGGTGGTCAGGAAGTGAGTTCCAGAAGGTTGGAGCCAGGGTGGAGAAATTGGCCCGCCCCACTTTTTGCGAGTGAAGCGAGGGATCTGGAGGAGGGACTTGGAGGAAGACCGAAGTTCTCTTGTAGGTACATAAGGCTTGATTAGTGAGGAGATGAAGGCGGGGGCAGTGCCCTGGCGGGCCTGGAAGACCATGCAGCCGATCGTGAAAAGGGCCCGTTCCTTTATCGGGAGCCAGTGAAGCTCCCTGAGAAGAGGGGTGGAGTGGTGATAGCGAGGGAGGCCGTACACCAGCCGGGCTGCTTGGTTCTGGACGGTCTGGAGTCTACGCAAACTGTACGCGGGGATACCGTGGTAAAGAGCGTTAGCGTAGTCCAGTTTCGATATCACAAGTGCGGCCATGATGATCTTGAGTGCCTGGGGGGAAAAGAAGCGGGAGACAGTGCGGATAGTGCGGAGAGAGAGGAAGCAGGAGGACACCACGGAACTGATTTGTGAGTGGAGGGTGAGTTGGCTGTTTATTTTGACACCAAGTGTTTTGACCGTGGTGGAGGGGGTCGGTGCAGAGCCAAGAGAGGGGGGCCAGAAGAGAGAGTTCCAGGGACTGGACGAACCACCAGTGAGAACCAGCTCGGTTTTATCCGGGTTCAGCTTAAGATGGTTGTGGTTCATCCAGTCCCTGATGAATGTCATAGTTGACTGGAAATTAGAGACCGAGAGAGGAGAAGGGGACAGATCAAAGATGAGCTGGAGGTCATCCGCGTAATTATAAACGGTGACCTCCAGCTGCTGTAGTGCAAAGATGAGAGGAAAGATATAAAGGTTGAAAAGTAAGGGGGAGAGAGAGGATCCCTGGGGAACACCACAGGTGACAGGGAGGGGAGAGGCCGTGAAGTCGCCTAGTCGGACCGCCTGAGTGCGTTCCCTCAGAAAGGAGGAGAGCCAGATCAAAGCTGATCCCCCGATGCCAGCCGCCTTGACACGGGTAAGTAAGATGGTGTGGTCCACCGTGTCGAAGGCGGCGGAGAGATCAAGGAGGACCAGTGCCTGGTGTTTGTTTTCATCCATACCCTTTCTGAGTTTGTCCAAGACTGAGACCACGACTGATTCGGTCGAATGCCTGGGACGGAACCCGGCTTGGCGGGATGCCAGTCCCCCATTTACCTCAACATGGGCGCTGAGCACCGCGGTAACGTGGCGTTCCATCACCTTGCCCAGAAAGGGTAGCAGGGAGATGGGGCGATAGTTGGCCGAGATAGAAGGGTCAGCGCCAGGTTTTTTCAGGATGGGCACTATGGTAGCTGCCTTGAGCGCAGAGGGCACTACGCCCTGTGCCAAGGAGCTGTTGAGGAAGGCAATGGGGGGGTCAGGGCAGCTGGAGTAGATTTGCTGCAGGACTCGTGCTGGGCAGACGTCCGCGGGAGACCCCGACTTCACTTTGGGGAGTATCTCCAGAAAAGAGTCCTGAGTGAGGGGGGGGATGGAGGTAAGAGGATGGGGGAGGGGAGGGGGGGAGGGATCGACGAAGGCAGAAGAGGGTAGAGGGATATTGAGCTTGATGGTCGCTATTTTATCTAAGAAATAATTGTTGAGCTGGTCGCAGAGAGGCTGGGAGGGAGGGATATTGGGCGAGGTTCGGTCTGAGAATGCCAGGTCATTCACTATGTCGAAGATTTCCCTGGGTTTATTTTCAGCAGAAGTAATTTTAGACGAGAAGTAGGTGGTCTTAGCGGCCAGGATTGCTGTTTTGTATTTGTCCAGTGCTGATATGAAGTGGGTTTTTGATAAGGGATTGTAGTTTTTCCTCCATTGCCTCTCTGCCCGTCGGGCGCTCAGTTTGAGATCTTTTAGGTGGTCATTGAACCATCTATTAGAGTCCTTTGGTCGGCGGATGGAGATACGGCGTAGGGGCGCCATAGAGTCGCAGCCTTCAGCCAGCCAGGTGTTAATGGCCTTGGCTTGAGAGGTAGATGGTAAGCCAACAAGAGTAGGGATAGAGTCGCGGAGCATTGAGGTCAAGGAGGGGTAATCCAGTCTATTCCAGTTCCGTGCCCAGGTGTTTTTGGCATGCGGAGTTTTAGGCATCACGTTACGGGGAATAGAGAAGGAAATGAGGGCATGGTCGGACCATGGGCACGGCGAGACGGTGGCCGAGGCCACGGGGAGGTTGAGGGACCAGACCTGGTCCAGTGTGTGCCCATGGGAATGAGTGGGGACGGATATGTGCGACACAAAATTAAGGGACAAAAGGCAATCTGTAAATTCTTTTGAGGCTGAGCACTCGTGTGGGTCGGAGGGCCAGTAGTTAAAGTCCCCTAGCACCAAGACCGAGGCGTAGTTAACCACCAAGTTGGCCAGCAGGTCTTGAAAGGCCGGCAGGAATGCGGGCGAGGGCTGGGGAGGCCGGTACATTAATAGGCAGGTGATGGGGGGGGGAAATGAAAGAGAGCGGACTACCAGGAAGTCAGCAGGGGGAATGGGGGGGGAGGGAAGTTCAACTCCGACCGAGCGATCAGGGCGACCCCACCGCCTACCTTGCCTGCCGGCCGGTCGGCTCGCAGGGCCACATAGGAGGGGGGTAGGTTGGCCAGGAGAACGGGGAGGGAAGTATCGCAGTACCAAGTTTCGGTCAGGAGCAGTAGGTCAGGTTTCTCAGAGTCGAGTAAGACGAACAGCTCATGGTGGTGCTTGACCGCTGACCTGGTGTTGAGTAGCAAGACAGACAATGCCGGCGAGCGGGGGAGGAGGTCGAGGGGAAGGGGGCAGGGTGACGGGGGAGCGTGTGGCGGGGGATGAGGGGCTGTGGGGGAAGAGGAGGCAAGGCCTAGAGAGGAGATCAGTCTGCGGGTGGGATCCGGAGGTGGCCATTGACCTTGAAGAGCAATTAGATCCTTGGAAGAGTAGGATGTAGTTTTGGCATGGAGTCGTGCCCCTAGCCCCGTCCGGCCGCGGACGGGCGCAGACGGGCTTGCCTTAGGCGCGCCTTCGGCGCGCAGACGTCGCGCCCGCTGCGCTCGTCCGCTGCGCTTCCTGCCAAGGCACATGCTTTATGGCAGTGGGTCAGGAGGTTGGAGGGGGTGTGGCCAGCCGAGGGGGCGTGTCTCGCCTCGCCCTCGGGAATGGCGGCTGAAAGAGGGGAATCGTTGCAGCGAGTAGCGCTGTTTCTGGGAGGCCAGGAGATGCTGGTAGGTAAGATGAAGTTTAAAACACAAGATTATACACAAAGATTTTAAAAATGGTCGTTTGCCCCTGCTCCCGGCTTTCCGCCTCAGGAGCCAATCAATAGATGCGACGCCTGCCACCAGCGCGCTCTATTTGTAGGTATGGCGGGGGGGCGTGGCCAGCCGAGGGGGCGTGTCTCGCCTCGCCCTCGGGAATGGCGGCTGAAAGGGGGGAATCTTTGCAGCGAGTAGCGCTGTTTCTGGGAGGCCAGGAGATGCTGGTAGGTAAGATGAAGTTTAAAACACAAGATTATACACAAAGATTTTAAAAATGGTCGTTTGCCCCTGCTCCCGGCTTTCCGCCTCAGGAGCCAATCAATAGATGCGACGCCTGCCACCAGCGCGCTCTATTTGTAGGTATGGCGGGGGGGCGTGGCCAGCCGAGGGGGGCGTGTCTCGCCTCGCCCTCGGGAATGGCGGCTGAAAGGGGGGAATCGTTGCAGCGAGTAGCGCTGTTTCTGGGAGGCCAGGAGATGCTGGTAGGTAAGATGAAGTTTAAAACACAAGATTATACACAAAGATTTTAAAAATGGTCGTTTGCCCCTGCTCCCGGCTTTCCGCCTCAGGAGCCAATCAATAGATGCGACGCCTGCCACCAGCGCGCTCTATTTGTAGGTATGGCGGGGGGGCGTGGCCAGCCGAGGGGGCGTGTCTCGCCTCGCCCACAGGAATGGCGGCTGAAAGGGGGGAATCGTTGCAGCGAGTAGCGCTGTTTCTGGGAGGCCAGGAGATGCTGGTAGGTAAGATGAAGTTTAAAACACAAGATTATACACAAAGATTTTAAAAATGGTCGTTTGCCCCTGCTCCCGGCTTTCCGCCTCAGGAGCCAATCAATAGATGCGACGCCTGCCACCAGCGCGCTCTATTTGTAGGTATGGCGGGGGGGCGTGGCCAGCCGAGGGGGCGTGTCTCGCCTCGCCCTCGGGAATGGCGGCTGAAAGGGGGGAATCGTTGCAGCGAGTAGCGCTGTTTCTGGGAGGCCAGGAGATGCTGGTAGGTAAGATGAAGTTTAAAACACAAGATTATACACAAAGATTTTAAAAATGGTCGTTTGCCCCTGCTCCCGGCTTTCCGCCTCAGGAGCCAGGCTTTCCGCCTCAGGAGCCAATCAATATGATGCGGAAATGCTGTACCCCCACCAGCACGCCAATGCCTCCTTTTCCAATATTGAATATGTACTTTCTGCACCTTTCAAGGTGTGTGATGCAAAGGCTACTACTCTTTCCTTACTCTCACGCACTTGCAGTAATGCAGCACCAAGACCATAATTAAATAAAGACAATACCTATTTGGGATTGTTTCGGTTCAATACAATTCCTAATGCACGTAGTTCTTTCCAGCCTAGTAAACACCTTCCTTTCTCAACCACATACATTTTTTCTTTGTGCTCCTACCTTGAAATTTTAGCTCAGCCATGAAATATCCCACAGTAGGTAATTTACTTCCACAACAGCCCACTGATTCTAAATCTGTGGGACTTAATTGGCCCATCTTTAGAGCTTCCCACATTTGCTTGTTAATAAAAGTAAATGGCCAACATGAATCTGCCCACACATTCCCTATTTTTCCCATTTAATTTAATGATACACTTGGGTGGATGATACACATCATCTTTTTCAACAGATTGTGCACACACTATCTTGTTTGACGATGTTCTTTCTTCATTCACCACAAGGACTTCTATATCATCCTCTCCACTTTTCACTCAATTCCCTTTCAACACAAACATTTCCATGTGAATCAACAAAATGAACTGCTTTCTTAAATCTTCATACATTCTAAATCCTGCAAACTCTTGAAAATGGCCCAGTTTCTTGCATTTGTAACATCTGCTCTTGGAAGATGGACAATTGTTTGCCTCTGCAGTATGTTTGGTACTTCCAAATCTAAAACACATTTTTTTCTTATCCACTTCTTTAATGCTTTTTTTCCCCTTGTACTGGTTTTCTACTTTCCTCCAACTCTTCTTAACAGCATTTACCTCGTTAACGGACTCAGATTCATTTTCCTTGGTTTCAGCACCACCCAACTTCTTTGCATAACGGGAGGTATTTTCCATGTGCTTGGCTACCTCAATAGTTTTATTTAAAGTAGGATCTTTTAGACCAATTAATCTCTCTTGAATGTTCATACTTCGCACTCTGTTGATTAATTTGTTTCTAATTATCTTGAACTTGCATGAAACTGCTAGACGTCTCAAAACAGCAACATACTGGTCTATAGTTGAGCTTTGTTTTTGCACCTGGGAAAATAATTTATGCCTTTCAACAGCAATACTAACTTTTTCCCAAAATTTACTTCTAAAGATTTTGGCAACTTCATATACAAACTCCTCATCTGTGTCTAAACCCATATCCCCAACACCATAATTTGTCCCCAACATGGGTAAGGTTTTTAATGCCTTCCTCCCTTCTAAACCAAAACTGTGATTGAGAATCGCTAGTTTCTGCTTTGCAAAATAGACGTTACTGCAAATTGCTTCTAAATAGGTTTCAAATGCTCCTTTCCAATCCTCCCAAACCATGCTTGGTTCTCCTGGCTCCTGTAAAAATGATGGAGGAGGTGGCATTAATTGTAACACCATGATTACAGTTGATGCTAGTCGATTCCACACGGCTTACAGCAAACAGTGCGTGCTAGTACCTTCCACCACAATCATTGCCTTTAAATATTATATTAGCAATAGAAAGCACATAAATCTTATCATGCTATGGCCTAATCTACATGCCTCAGTACCGCATGTTGCACACAGATTTTCACTTTTATTATTTATTTTCTTTTACCGTCACAGTCAACCTACTTAACTGTGCGCATCAGTGCTGTACTTAGTATTCCGCAGGAAATATGTATCCATTTGCTAATTCACCTGTGTGGGCACTTCAAACATAAAGCTGTGCACATCAGCGTAGCTTATGCACCTGCACCTCCTACCCTAAAACTATGCAAGTCAGCGCTTGTCCTCACAAAGATTCACAGTGCAGCGTAGTCACCACATCTTCACATCACATGACACATGTATGATGACAATGAAGCCTTGGTGTATATATAGGTCAGAAAGCATAAGACATCCGCCCTCCTTCCACTTGTCGGTCAACATAGTCTGCACAATTTGGGCAAAGGGGTGCACTATCCATAAATCTAGATCTGGGGCATATGGAGCCCATCTCAGCACCCGCCATACAGTCCGCTTCCAGGGCCAGCATAGTAGCTGAATTACATGGCGCATTGACTCCGGGACATTATTGCTCCTCTTTAACAATGCTCTTAGTTGGTTTCCCTCATGCGCGCCCGCTAATAGCGATCTCTCCCAATTCTCATTAATATCAAACCAGTGAACAGCATGTTGGCGATGGGCTGCTAGGTAGTAAAACTCCAGATCTGGGACCTCCATACCTCCTTGCCCCCATTCCCGCTTCAGGTTTGCCAAGCCTAATTTGCAGCGTTACCCGTCCCATAATAGCTGAGTGCAAAGACTGGCCAGCTCCAGGTGTGGGACCTTGTACATCGCGCCTTGTAACACATATAAACATCTTTCTTGCTATCATTTTAACAATGGCTATCTTTCCCAAGACTGCTTCTGCGAATTCCAAAAAATCTATCGAAGGTCAAAGATTCCTTATAACCCTTCTAAGATTTAAGTCATGGGCCGGCTGCTCCCCGAGTGTGAAAAGAATACCCAAGAATTTGACAGTATCGAGTTTTCATAAAATGTTGATTTTTGGCAGCTGCGCTATAGACTGTCACACCATCAACCTGACCGGGAACAAGGGTAACTTGGTTTCATTAATGTACAGGTGCGAATATTCATTACATAATGTTCAATAGAATTGGAACAGATATATATATATATATATATATATATATATATATATATCAGACTGACGTAAGTAGAGCATGGCGTATTCGGCATAAAGTGGGAGTACGTGAGAGGTACTGCCGAGATAGACACCCCAGTTGTGAAGCACAGTTCAAAGGGGGCACTCCTTTGGCTCCACTGTGATGGCAAAGAGCAGGGGTGACAATGAGCACCCATGGCTGCCGCCGCTGTATCTCCACTGAGATATATTGGCCAATGTGCACTCTTGCGACTGGGCACGTATAGAGTAACCAAGACCATTTAATGAAATTATCACCCAGTGCCACCGCAGCCAGTACCTACAAAAATGAGTCCCAACTAGCAGAATCAAAAGCCTGCTCTATATCTAAAAAGGTGAGGTCATATAGGTCATCCTACAACTGGGGAGCGTGTAGAACATGCACCAGGCCTTGCAGACAGCACAAAGTATTTCGCGGGGGGATTAATCCGGACTGTTAGGTACAAATTATTTGTGGTAAAAACAGAAATAGTCTCGACGCCAGCGTGTGGCTGAGCATTTTTTGATCTGCATTCAGCACTGATAGCAGACGATACAAGCCCACTTCCATGTAATTTTTTTCAGGCTTCAGGATCAGCACAACTAGGGCTTCTCTCATGGAATCAGGCATGATACCTCTTTCCCTGGCCTCTATATACACCACCAGGAGTCTATCTAATAAGCCCTCCGTGTAGGCCTTGCAATACTGCACCGGCATCCCATTTCCCCATGGTACTTCATCAATTTTCAACAATTTTACAGCTTGCCGTCTGGTTAGGGGCTCCTAAAGAGTCCTGTCTTCTGGGGAACGGCACAGTAAATATAGGTTGCATCAATATTTGGTAAGGGCCAAGACATCAGTATCATGTGGTGCAGCATACACTCCCCATAGGTGGGTCTCAAATACCCTGTTTATCAATTGTTGGGTTGTGGCTATATGTCCCGCAGGATCTCTCAGCACCAATATAGGCTGAATCAAGGTCTCCGATCATGTGAGTCGAGCCAATAGTCAACCTGCCTCATCTCCCTCCATGTAGCATCTCCTATGGCTTGCTAAGCGGGTATGCTTTTCTAGCTTGTGCCAAATAGTGCAGGCCAGGGGTAGTCTGTCCGACAGAGCCAGCTCTCCTGGGTCGTTTGAAAGTGCTTGTTCCATGGCTTTCAGCTTCTATTCTCCTTGCGTCAGATCACGATTTAGCAACGGACGTATTCCTATCTTTGCAGCCATACATCCCACCCAGCATCCATGTTCAATGCAAACCACTCAACTACCCTACTGCCAGCGCTCTCCCAAATAGTTTCAAAATGATGGTCAATTGCCTACGAGAATGCCAAACTTGGGCCCAGTCATTCCTGATCTTCTGAGAACTCTGGGCAGGAGTGGTATAGGTGGAAAGGTGTACATTGGTGAAATTGTGTGGCCCCAGCAGAGACAAACCGGTCTAACCAAGGCTCTACCCACTATTGAAAGACCTTGCGCCACCATTGGTTGGCGAAGTAATTCGTAATTCGCTAGGCATTGATGGCTGAATTCGTCTGCCCTGGTGTTGATCCACCAGGGAAATGCCCGGCTGTCTAGCCATGTCCAGAGACATGGGGACATGAAGCAGAGGCAAACAGTAACTCGCAATCACTTTTTCTCCTTTTATTGAAAGAAAGGTTCCGCCTATACTGGGCGTGGCTCCTGATTGAAACCATCAAGAATGATGGTACATGTAGTCCATATTGCAAGTTTTAAATGTTCCCTTGAGTAGGTTGCATGCTCCAGCAGATAATGTCTTTTTAAAGTACCTTTAGTAGGAAGGGATACTTGGAAAGGTGAAGCTGCATCATTAAATTCGAACCACGAGCCATACAGCGATAAGAGTGTTCTCCGCTTCAGCGTTTCTGCCCCGCAGTGTTGTGCCTGTGTAGGCAGATCGGTGCTCCTCCCCGCGACCAAGGATAGCCGCTTATTAGATTCCAACACAAAAGCTCTTGAGCTAAGTCCCTGCAATCCTGCTCTTTAGCCTCTCAGCAGCTTGCACTCCCTTTTCCCAAAATTAATTTGACTCCCGACGCGTTTCGAGGCCAACGCCTCTTCATCATGGGGACATGAAGCAGAAGCAAACAGCAACTCGAGAATTCAAAAGTTAAAGAATCTGCCGCTAGATGTCTCTAAGAGTTTCCTTAATCAACATTGAAATTAATCTTTATGCTAAAATCCTGGTTAATTGGCTGCAACCTGCTTTACCATACTTAATTCACCGCGATCAATGTAGCTTTACTCCTGGGTGCAGCACAAGACACTACAAAAGAAGGGTTCAGATAGACCGCTCCAGGCTGGGTGTATCCCATCCCCCAGCAGCGCTACTTCGTCTATACCTGGAAAAGGTGTTCGATACGGTGGACTGGTCGTTCCTCAAGGCTATGTTAGAACACGCCAGTCTAGGGAAGTACATTAGGCGCCTTATCAGTGAACTCTAGCACCAGCCCTTTGCACAGGTTCAGGTCTATGTTCACTGTCGGATAACTTCCCTATCCAGAGCAGCTCATCCGTTGCAATGCCCCACTCAGCGGGTGGTTGTGGGATGGAGGGTGGTGGTGTGGAATCGCTCTCTATGTGGATGATGTTCTACTGCAGGCTTTTCCAACCAGTAGCTTGTGAGCTACTGGTAACTCTCCAGCTATTTGTGATTAGCTTTCCTGCATGCAGCCCAGCCTATTTTAAATTATAAGCTGTTGCTTGGCTGAATTAACATATGTAAATCAAAATAGAAAAGTGCTTTTTCGAGACATGTGTGTATTTTAAGAACTCAATTTCCAAAATGAACTCAAATCTAATATTTGACTGTTGATTGATGCAGCACTTGAGACTATTTATTAACATTACCTTGGCACCAGTGGCATTGCAGCTATGGCCTTTATGTATTATCCATGTAGAGACATTTCAAATTGATAATTATTTTTTTACATGCCTGCTGGCAACTCTGCGCTGAGGTGATCACTGCTGCTAATCTTGCATATGTTGAGCACTAATTTATTCATGTCTGATTTAGTCACTAGTAACAACACCAACAATAATAATAGTAGCACATATGTTTTTTTTTTTTACTATAAGTAGCTCTTATTACTTATAAAGTGGAGACCCCTGATCTTCTGTGTTTGCAAGACCCTCAGACTTCAGGGCATCGATGTCTCGCAATCCTTGCATTATTTGGCGAGGCTCCGGGTGAACATATCCAAACCTCTACTGGTCCTGGTCAGAGGCGATGCCAGCACCCACTCGTAGCAGTCCGATATTCCGGTGAGGTGCCTCACCTTCAATTACGTTGGGTTTCACATCTCCTGTTCCCCGACCTCACAAGAAATGTCAACTGGACCCGTTAGTGTCCATTATGAAAAGCGACATCCAGAAGTGGTCACAGCTTCCTCTGCATGCAATGCGCCGTACCGCCCTCTTCAAATTGATGATTCTCCTTTGCTTTCTCTACATATTCTAACACTTTCCACCCAAATTCCCCTGAGCTGGTTTCACACACTTAACTACTCTTTTCGTTAGTCGGGCAACCGTTCCCGAATTGTATTTCCCAACGGCTGGCAATCTCCGTATGATGGTGGACTGGGGATGCTGGACCTCCAATGTTATTAATTAGCCTTCCAACTAATTGTTGTTAACGACTGGCTTAGTGGTGGGTGGGATGATCCAACATATCAAGGACAGCTTTGTTCTTTGGGATTTTACCACATTCTAGATGTGCTGTATGGTGCAGCAGTACCCTGCAGTATGCCTAACATCACTTGTGTGAGCTTCCTTTGCTGGAGATCCAGGCTGAGATTCCTAGGTTGGAACGGTAAATTGACGGAGACAACACCCTTCTGGAGCGGTTGCTGGCTCCACTACTCAGCCACTTTAGAAGGCTTCCACAAATGGGACATGATTAGCATCACAGTCCTTGCGGATGTCTGGTCGGGGAAACAAATTATGCCCTTTTGTTACCTACAGAACCTGTACAATCTTAAATGAACACAACCCCATAAATATCTGCAACTACCCCACGCACTCTTAGCTAACATCCCACCGGACACCGAGGTTCTCGAATTTGGGCCCCTGGAAAACAAACTGCTAATAATTCGCATTGGTAAAGGCACAATCTTCCAAATGTATAGATCGATCATTGCTAACACCCCACATGGTTTTGACACACTCCAACTCAGTTAGGAGGGCAGGGTTGGAGAGCTCGATGAGGCCGATTGGTGAGAGGCCAGGCTGGCTCCGCGCATGTTGTCTATCTCTACACGCCTTTGGCTGATTCAATTAAATTACCTACATATGACGTATTTCACCCCGATAGGCTTACACCATGCAATTGGGATCCCCCAACCTGCCTACTTCCGCTATTCCAAGGCTCCAGCTGACTTTACCCATGTAGTCTGGGCTTGTCCGCAAATACACAGGAAACTTTAAGAGGTCTTGGGGTGGGACTTTGGCCTGACACCCAGGGTGGCCCAGCTGGGCATGGCTGATTAGGTTGGTGGCTCCTGGGCTGCCCGTACACTGTGGGTGTTGCCACATTGGTTGCTAAGCGGGACGTTGCACGGAGATAAAACTCCCACAACGCCCATCCCTGGTTGAATAGAGAGCCTGCGTGAGTGGACTGGTGCGCTCAAAGTGAAAAACCTATTTATATTGAACAAGGCTGTCCACAGAAGCATAATAAGATATGGGGGAGGTGGGGGCATAGTGACGTTGGGGGGATGTGATTTGTCAAGTGGTTGGTTATAATGTGAGAGTGAGATGAAGCTGTAATTGTACTTTACCTGGTGGATTTCAAAAGCTAATAACATGTTGTTACCCCTAAAATATACATATATATATATTTTTTAAGTAATGGCACTGAAGAAGTCTATGATGATAAAAAAAATGTGTCCTCAAAACTCAGGAATGATCAAAACTGTAGAAGGTTCTGACGATAATATAACAAGGTCATACTAGTTCACAAATATCAATGCATGTTTACAACTAAAAATAATAAGGCACTAAAGAACAAGTTACTTACCTTCGGTAACGCTTTTTCTGGTGGATACAGTATCTGTTTGTGGATTCCTCACCTTTTGAAAACGCCCCCGCGCCAGCATTCCGCAGAAATTCTTTTCCTAGCTCTCCCAAGTCGACGAGGACATCATAATAGCACAAATCCGCTCGCGACCCCGTATGACGTCATCAGAGCCATAAGAACACCTAGTCGGCGTGCTGACGTCCGTTCCACCCATTTTTTCCATGCCCTAAAGGCAAACGGCTGGACCGACAACATTTTCACACGTGCACACAGTATACAAAATATATATACAAATGCAAGTACATCTAGCATAACCAATAATAGCATGGAAAAAGGCCAACAAACAGTTATAACATTTTTGGTAGAAACAGGTAGACGGAGGGGAGGTGGGTGGGACAGTGAAGAATCCACAGGCAGATACTGTATCCACCAGAAAAGTGTTACTGAAGGTAAGTAACTTGTTCTTCTGATGGATACATCTGCCTGTGGATTCTTCACCTTTTGAATAGAATCCCCAAACCGTACCTCTCCCGGAGGAGGGTGTCCACCTGACTAGACAAAAAGATCTTGCAAAATGGCCGTCCCTTCTAACCTCTGAATCCAAGCAGTAATGCTTCGCAAAGGTATGGAGGGAGGCCCAAGTTGCTGCCTTACAAATATCAACAACAGGAACATCTCTAGCCAAAGCAGAAGAACATTAGTTACTTACCTGTAAACTGTGGTTCCCCAGTATTGGTGTCTTTCATAGATTCACATGCTTGAATATTCCCAGTCGTTGAAGTGGTAGTCCCACTGCACATAAAATAGTAGTAAAATATATATTACCAAGCTCCGTCCGCGGAGCGAAACGCGTCAGGGAGGGCACTTGCTCTGACACTTTCTAAAATAAATATGCACTGCTGGCATTTCGACTAGTGTGATGGCTTTTTGATGATTTGAACATCTGACATCTAATTTATCGATGGAGAGGAGGTCTGCGCCTGCTTAAACCGCTGCAAGAAGCGGTTGGGATCCGTTCTTTATATATCTATATACGCTGAGAGGCCCGCCTCGCCATGGAAGTGGAATTGTGAAACAGCCAGGGTTTGCCAAAAGAACTTTTCTTGAAGCACGACATGTAGCGAAAACTTACTCCATGAAGGCAAGTCAGGAAAAGTGAAATGCTGGGGTGGTCGTGATTTTCTCAAACGTCACGTGGGACATCGAATGCAACTCAAAAAAAAGGTACTATACTGAATAAAGGTCTGTCGCATTTGGTTGAGAGTGACTTTTGGGACAATTTGCCAATGTCTACATTGAAGTCAAATTGAAGCTGGGTTCCAGAAAGAGGCATTGTGGACCTTGGAGTCCGAAATGGTATGATTTTGAAACTAATTAATGTTAAGGTGAACCAAAAGACACTTAATGAGACTTCTTGCATTAAGCATAATAAAAGAATGAAACAGGTGCTCCTACCTTAACGATAGAGCATTTTTTTGAAATAGCCGAAAAAGACTGCCTCTTTAATTAAATGGACATGAGTCCTTCTTCAATGTTGGAGTTACGTTTGAAATACCTTACGATCCCACCCCCATGACTTTGCATATGACTAAGAGGTTCTAACCTCGAAACGAGTAATGCTGTTCTGCTTGAGCTAATACCTACTTGCCTGGAAATAAAGATTTGCAAAACATGCTGGGTTGGCCGGTTTTCACGCTGCAGATGGATGTGCGTGTGTCTTGGTGGATATATATATATATATATATATATATATATATATATATATATACACATATATATATACATATACATGTATAGAAAGTTATATAATTATTAATATACATAAGAAATGTAATACATATAAAATATATAACCTAAAGTTAAAAGTACCAAAGAACTGAGAAAAGGCCCATAGAAGCCTTCAAGGGAGAATTCACTTTAGTAACATATCTTAGTCATTATATTAGACCACATTCCGGCCAATCAGGCAACAGCACCCTCTAGAACCTTCTCCTCAGAAGCTTAAGCCCTCAGATTTTCGTAGCACTAAAGTGACCAAGCGTGCTTGAGGAGAAGAGAGCCTCTGAGGGGAGGAAGGGTGGGTCGCATGGGAATCTATGAAAGACACCAATACTGGATAACCACAGTTTACAGGTAAGTAACTAATGTTCTTCTCCAGTATTAGGGGCGTCTTTCATAGATTCACATGCTTGAATTAAGAGTAGAAATCAGTAAAGTAATACAGGAGTCATAAAAGGAACTTCAAAACCAGGTAAGTAAAGCCATAGAATAATGAATATAGCATACATTCAGACATATGGCAAAACCTTTTATGACAGGAGGCGGGAAGCAACAGAGGCTCACCTTAGTTAAAAAGATTTCGTAACACAGCTTGGCCCACAGCAGCATCTGCGGCATCCGCTGACTCCAGACAGTAGTGCTTCGTAAACGTGTGTCTGCTCGACCACGTTGCAGCTCTGAAGATCTGGCGCAGAGGCACTCCAGCAAAGAGGGCGGTAGATGATACCACATCCCTTGTCGAGTGTGCTCGCACCGGAGCAGAGAGAGGCTTTCCGGCCTGGCAATGGCAGAAAGAGATGGCAGAAGAAATCCATCTAGTAATGGATTGTTTAGTGACTGGCTGTCCTTTGCATAATCGGCCATAGGCCACAAAGAGCTGATCTGATTTTCGAAAATGAGCAGTGTGCTGGATGTAGAATTTCAGGCAACGGTTTAAATCCAAGGAATGCAGAGAACGCTCAGCGGGAGACTGAGGATTTGGGAAGAAAGTTCTGAGAATGACGGGGTCATTCAGATGGAAATCCGAAGGAACTTTGGGAATGAATTTCGGATTTGTTCGTAAAGTAACAGGGTCCTTAGAGAGTTGAAGAAATGGAGGTTGGATTGTGAATGCTTGGATGTCACTTACTCGCCTTGATGATGTAAGCGCGAGTAGTAGAGCAACCTTCCACGTGAGGAATTTTAAGTCAGTTGAATGGATGGGAGGTAGGAGGAGCTGAGATAAAACCAGAGTCAAGCGCCATGAAGGCGGCCGACGACGTATGGGCAAATACATCCAAAAAAGGCCTCTAAAGAACTGTCGAATGATACGAGAGGAATACAGAGAGGTGGTGCCATCATGACGAAAGCGGGAAATCGCTGCCAGGAAAACTTTAAGAGTGGAACGAGAAAGTCCTGACTTCGCTAGAGATAAGAAAAAAGGCAGGATTTGCTCCGGCTTGGCATGCATTGGATCAAGGGCTTCCTTGTGACACCAAACACAAAAACTTTCCATTTCAATTGATATGTTTTAATGGTGGAAGGAGTACGTGCATGAGACAGCACGTTCCTGGACTCCGGAGTGATATTCAGACCAGCGAACTCATTGTGTTCAGGTTCCAAGCATCCAGTTGGAGATATGCCGGATGCGGATGGCAAATCCGTCCTTGGTTCATGGTGAGCAGGTGAGGCAGAGGGCGAAGAGGTAACGGATCGCACTGAGACTACAGAAGGAGGTCGTGAACCACGGGCGACGTGGCCACCTGGGCGCAATCAGTATGATGTGGCATGGTTGAAGCTTCATCCGGTGCAGCAGATGTGGAACGAGAGGGAGCGGGGGAAAAGCGTAGACGAATTCGCTCAACCAATTGATCGAAAACGCATTCCCGCTCGACTCTCTGTGGGGATGGCGACTTGCAAAGCGTAGGCATTTGCGGTTGGTTGGGGTCGCAAACAGATCCATCTGTGGATGGCCCCACTGGCGAAAGATGTATTCCAGAGTGGGTTGGTGGAGTTCGCACTCGTGATTGTCCGCCAGAGATCTGCTGATACCGTCGGCAAGAGTGTTTGAGATGCCCGACACGTGAACTGCGGTCAGGTGAACCTGGTGTTGAATCGCCCAATTCCAGATTTCTTGCGCTTGCTTGGAAAGCAGAAGAGATCTCGTACCTCCCTGCTTGTTGAGGTAGTGCATGCTGGTGGTGTTGTCTGTCCGCACCAGCAGCGATTGGCCTTGTACAGGGCCGGACTGGGAACCAAAAGCCCTGTAGGGGGAGGGGGGGGTTGGTTTGGGTGCCGCCGAGCTCTTTGCCGGGGCAGATTTTGTTACAGGGCCGATATTGCAGCTATGCTGCAAAAACGGGCAGGTAACAAAAACGGCCCCCAGGGGCCCCAAACCGGCCCCCGATCCATGCGGCGCACCGGAGGATTGCCCGGTGCCCGCTACGGCCAGTCCGGCACTGGCCTTGTGTCAGCATCCGGAAAGATTTCAGGGCAAGGAAGATGGCCAATAGTTCTAGACGATTTAAATGCCATGTGCGTTGAGGTGCAGTCCATTTGCCCTTGACTGACATTCCGTTGAGGTGTGCCCCCCAACCCTCTAAGGAAGCATCCGTTGTGAGGGTAAGCGTAGGAGTTGTTTCCTGGAAGGGCCGACCAGCGGCGATATTTGGAAGGTGAGCCCACCATTCCAAAGCTGTTTGAATGCGTGGGGGTCAGGTAGAGTTTGTCGTTGAACGACCCCAAAATTTGTTTCCACTGTTTGTACACCTCCTCCTGTATGACTAATGAGGAGGAGGTGCGGGATCAGATGTATTCAAGAGGAGGCTATGCCCAGAAAAGATTTCAAGATCCGAACAGAAACTGACTTTTTTGATTTTAGAAAAGCGACCATCTGGAGTACGCGAAGTTGTCGCTCCTGTGATACAAACAGACGAGAATCGATTAAGGCTCCTAGAAAGATTCTCTGTTGTGAGGGGCGAAGATGAGACTTTTCCTGATTGACAGAAAGGCCCAAGGTGGGAAAAAGTGACAGGCAAGCCTGAGTATGCTGTCTTGCTGTTTGACATGTCTGTGCCTTTATTAGACAATCGTCCAGATAAGGGTAAAATTGAATGCCTTGCAGGCGAAGGAAAGCTGCGACCGGAGCCATGATCTTTGTGAAGACTCTCGGCGCTGATCGAAGGCCGAAAGGCAACACCTTGAACTGGAAGTACTTCGTTCCGACAGTGAAGCGAAGATATTTTCTGTGTTTGTGATGTATTGGCACATGAACATATGCATCTTGGAGGTCGATAATGGAGAGGAACTCTCCGGGGTTGAGGTATTGTACAATTTCCAGTAGGGTCAACATTCGGAAAGTTTGTGATTTGATGAATTTGCTGAGGGCTCGTAAGTCCAGAATGGGGCGCCACTCTCCCGACTTTTTCTTTCTTAAAAAGAAGCGGGAATAAAAGCCCTTGCCCTGTTGTGCTCGAGGAACCACTTTGACAGCCCCTTTTTTTATCATGATCTTGACTTGAGCCAACATATCTTTTAGATGAGGTCGGGGGGACCGGAAAGTTGACGGGTGGGTGGAAATTTTGTAAACTTGAAAACATGTCCTTTCGAGATGACGTCTAGGACCCAACGATCCGAGGTGATATGAGACCAATTTAAGAAGTTGTGGGAGATTCGAGCTCCAATCTTCAGAGTCGGAGAACACTTGTTGCTGGGGAAGTCACTGCTTTTTGGAGGTGTTTCCCCGCTGTAATTATTTTTCCTCCGATAATGTCTTGAATCGGCTTGGCGATTTTGAGATTGGTAGCTGTATCTTTGCTTGTTGTCGCCATAAGATCGATACTGGGAGGAGCCACGAAAATGTGAAGAATTGCCTCTGCCACGTGCTCCTCGAAAAGGCAGCTTCCTGTACTGGAGGTTCCCTAAGGCACGAGCAGTATCTGTGTCCTTTTTAATGGATTCCAGAGCCTCGTCGACATGCTTGTCAAACAGGGAATCACCATCGTATGGCAAATCAAGAATTCTCGCCTGCACCTCAGGGCGAAAAGCCGTAGATTTGAGCCAGCCCTGGCGTCGTGGTCCGGAGGGGAGGTTAGCGGAGTGGCTGGATTCCTTGAACGTTTTTGGGCAGCCTGCAGGCGCCTTGTATTTTTTGTTCAGACGTGGTAACACAGCAGGGATGGAATTTGGCCGTGCCAAAAGTTTGAGACCTTCTTCCCAAATAAAATCAATAATTGGGATGGTATGGGTTTGCTTGAGGGGGTGATCTTTGAAGTCATTGAGGAAGCAATCTGTTTGCTGCATCTCTAAGTTTAAATGGAAACGTTTGGCAGCACACACCATCAAATTATGAAAGCTTCTGATGTCCACCGGCGGGGAAGGCAAAGGCGACGTCGGTGGCGTAGATGGTGTTTGGGCTCTGTAATCATCCCAATCCGTGAAGACGTTATCTACATTCTGATCAGTGTCCTGGTTCACATCCGCATCATCATCTGTATCCTGCTGCGGATGGATCGGTGATCGCAGTGTCTCCGTAGGTATGAATGCTGGCGGCGCAGGTTGAGGAGTTGGAGTAGACGCAGATGGAGGGAATCTGCGATTATAATCGTCCAACTTATGCTGCAGGTTGGTCACCAATGAGGACAGTATCTGAGTCATTTGTATCTCATGAGGGGCAGCAAAGCGAGCATCATGGACGGGAAAGAGAGCACACCCCTCCTCCTCATAGTCCTCATCATCTTCTTGGCACGTTATATTGAGTTCAGATGGACTGGACGCAGGACGAAAGACGTCATTCACATAGGAACAGTCATCAGAATCCTCACCTGCCAGCTCAAATAATTGTGTTGGAAGAGTAGTAGCATCAGTTATCGGACTCAGTGGAACTGGGCGTTTGACCACTGAAGCTGTGACCACTGTGAAAGTAGTTGCAGTATCAAGTGAATGGTGTGTCGTCGACGGTCCCGTCGACGAGGCGGCAGTGGAAACAAATGTAGATGGCAATCGAGCCGGCGACTGAGATAATATCTTCTCCTTTGCCTTCATCGACGTAGATTTGCATACCTTCGATGGAGCCGTCAACGAAAAAGAAGTAGTCGTCATGGATTTCGCCGTCGACGAGGCAGTCGTTGACGAAGATGAAATCATCAGCGTAGACGGCACCGTCGACGAGGATGTCGCTGTCGACGGGTTAGCAACCGTCTTGGTCGTCGACAAGGTCTTGGTCGTCGACGAGGTCTTGGCCGTCGACGAGGTCTTGGCCGTCGACGAGGTCTTGGCCGTCGACGAGGTCTTGGCCATCGACGAGGTCTTGGCCGTAGACGAAGATGTGGCCGTCGACGATGGGCGCTTCGACGAGGCCTTCGTTGACGAAAGCTTCTTAGCCACAGGTGTCGACGAGGCAGGTTTAATGGCCGTCGACGATATCTTGAGAATAGAGGAAATAGGCCTCACCTCTGGAAGCGTCGACGACGAGGTAGACGTCGTCGTCGTAGTCCTCGTTGACATAGAACACGTTGTTGGCAACATTGGTACAGCGTAGTGGATCTCGTAGTCGCCGACGGATGCGTCGAAGGTCCCGTCGACGAGCTGGCGCCCGTTTTAGATGACGAGGGCACAGCTTGGGATTGCGACGCCAGAGCACCAGGTCCAGTAGGCGTGGAGGCTGGCAAATCCCGTTGGGAGACAGATTTAGAAGCGTCAACAAGCTTCTTTCTCTTCAGGAAAGGAGAAGGCACCCCAGTCTTTGACCCAGGCTTAAGACAGGCTTTAGAGTGGAAAGAAGACACGCTTTCCATGTCATAAACAGGATCTTCGGAAGTTTTCAACTTCTGTAGCCACAGAAGGAGACGGGCCTCTCTATCTTTTAAAGTCTTGTCATATAGATGCTGCTTTTCTATATACTGTGTTAAGTTAGCATGAGTTTATTAAATGTTTAAACAACATATTTTCCTTTGGCTTCAGTTTGCACACGACACATAATTGTTATTGTAGCTTTCAACCTAGACGAAAGATGTGATTTATTTGAGAATAATATGTTATTGCTCTGATATCAGTCGTGCATGGTACACTGTCTGAACAGTGAGTGCTAAACCCTCTAAGAATAACCTAACGCAAGGTTGCTGGGAGCTCTGATCCTCGTACCACTAGACATAACACAAATATAGTTGCTGCCAACATTGGGCTCTAAGCGGGTTTAAGATAGAGTTACTGAGAATGCAAAAACACACTTGATGGTGCTTCGCATGCAGAGAGCTGGTAGCTGATGATGTGATCTTCTCCTACTGACATTTAGAGGTATGGGCCCGCCCTGCTAAAACCCAAATGAGACCTTCTCAGATATAATATAGTATGCTAAATAGGGTGCGCGAAATATAGGTGATACAGATTTCTATTGATTTTTGCATTATAATATGCTATCACCGTTTGCTTACTATGGATTAGTGACTATGCTGATAACTCTGATTTTTATAATATGAATTCTGGTATTATATAAGATACTGCGTTTGAGAACCTTGCATTGAATAATAAATATTTCAAAATTGCACGTGTCTTCTTTTACTCCCCGTTCTGGTTTGAAATGATTATAGAGCGAACGAGTGTTCATGTGTTCCACGATACCTGAGGTAACCTAAGTTCATGTTCTGGTTTGTCTAAGTCATTGGGAGTTTGTTATGACCAATGAGACACTGTAGCTAGTTCGGTAAGGGGATTTTGGATACTAAGGTGAGTTTAGGGTCACCCTAATTCACCGAGGTTCTAGATCTCTATGCACAGTTCTGTGGGAGAATGGAAACCCTGCTACATGGCGCCCAAACGTTGTTGGCCTTATATCATGACACTCGAGTAGTATATCATTCAAACCTTAACCCCTTCATTCCCGTTTCCGGAAAACGGTGGTGTCGGAAAAACCTACCTATTTTTGAAATAGGTCTTTTCAAGCTTGAATCTATCTAAAAAGGTTTCCTTGAATTACTACCCAGTTGTGCTACAAAGTAATCTTTGTTTTTTCACGTTCCTGTGCAGTCATGGCACAAGCCGTGGACATTCCGCAGCATAGTTGCATTGCGGTGCGTGATCATTTGCGGGCTTATGATGTCCCTTTGGATGGCTTGGCTGTGGTTCTGGTGGTGAGTGCAGTACATGCTTACCCATACGAACTGTTTTATTCGTGGGTGACATTTCCGGCAGTGGACGCAAATTCTGGTGTCTTCCACTCGTACACTGCGTCACCTGTACCTGCTGAATATGCTCCGTACAGAGCACAGAAAGTACCTATTGATGTTTGGCAGCATGGAGTTTGGTTTGGTGGCGCCCTACCCCACTCTTTAACCGCTCCGAGATTAGGTCCTTTGTCCATTCTGGGCGCAAATTGGCCCGCTTTGGCTGGATTTACTCCTCACCCTAATCACGGCACGTGTAACTTAGGTGAACTTAGGCGACTTCATGTAGTCGCTATTGCCGTGATTAGAGCCCTTGTACATTACACGAGTCGTAATGTTCAATGTGCAGCCCCTAGAGGTGCAGCCCTTCCGGCAGGGCAGGCTGGTTTGAAAATCAGTCCTGTCATGGTAAATTCCGTAATGGGCAGAAAGCCCCAGGATAAGGATGATTTTCCTTTCTGGCTTGCCGAGAAATTTGACCAGCTGGAAGCGGTATTTCCGAATACGACTCCTGGTGGAAAACACCAGATTCTAACGCTTAGCTTGCCGAAGGATTTAGCCCCTGAGCTTTGTGACTGTGAGTCTTGGGGTAAGACTTTTGCAGCGGTCTATTCGAGGTGCTATGGCACCCCGTCTATGTCCAATCTGTCTACGGTCCTTAAACGTGTTCAAGATGACCACGGACCGGAGTCTGCGGTTCAATTGGGTATGCGGCTGTGTGGCACCTTTGATGTGGTTTGCAATCTGATCCTTGCAAATGTCAAGGGAGATGCAGTGAACTTTCAGGTGGCTAACGCCTTAAAGGCGGTTCCCGATCCCGAAAAACCCCGTCAGTTAGCGAGGATAATTGTGGCGGTTTATAAAACGGTTGGCCGCAATACCAAGGGTCTTAAGCCTTTTTCTGATAAAGACAAGAAGCAGCCCCAGGGACAGACTTCGGCAGCGGCGGTTCAACCCAATACCAATAAAAAACAGAATTGGCCTAAAAAACAGAATCAGGGTAAGCAACAGCAACAACAGGCTCAGACATCTCGCCCTGCGTCTCCCTTGCCTGCGCAGTCGGAACGTGTTTATGATTTGCGCGACCGCGCGATGACTAAATCTCCTGATCGGTATCAGGCTTCTGACCAACACTCTCCTCGTTCCTTTCAGGACTCATCGGCTCTGTCAACCGGTGGTGGAGGAGGCGGCAGGGGCCGGGGTGGCCAGCAAGGACGTGGTCAGCCCCGCCCGCGCAACGGTGCAGACAAGCAGGAGGGCTCTACACCTCAGAGACCGCAGTTTGCCAAGAAAAAAGTCGCAGCCTTAACGGCGCATCGATATGCCCCAGATTGTGAGAACGCGGCTTCGGAATCTGACGTGGGCTCTGACCTTGCTGGACAGCGCGGCGGAGATTACCATAGTGAGAGAGGCCCTCCGTCCACTACTGAAGGTGACCGCGACTGACACTTATGTTGTGATTGAAACAGCTGATACAAGAGTTGCTCCCCCCGATAGACTTTTTGAAATTGTCCTGTTAATTGAAGGTGACATACAGCGTACCATAAAAGGGGTATTTTGGGAAAATCTTTCATCTACGTATGACATTTTTACTGTAAACAAGCCGGACGGCTCTTATCGTTTGGTTTTGGATTACCGTTATTTAAACTCGCATTGCCGTAACTGTGCAGTACAGAATACTCACAGCTCTGCCCTTGTAAATAGTCTTGTGCGTAAGCGGTTCAAAACCACGCTTGACATTTCCAATGGTTTTTATGCCCATTCATTGGACGGTTTAAGTTCCCAATGGACTTCTTTCACATGCGCGGGGTGTAAAAAAAATGTTTCAGCGGCTCCCAATGGGCTATAAGAATAGTCCTGGAGTATTTTCCGCCCGCATTGTCTCTCTGTTGGAGAGGGTCGACCCAGATGCTTGTTCCTATGTGGATGATATCTATCTCACAGACGACGAACTTTGGGAGCATCTGTGTCGAGTGAACAGTATTATTTGTAACTTTGCAGACATGGGTTACAAGTTTAACTTTGCAAAGTCGCACATTGCAGAGTACACAGAGTTGTTTCTAGGCTATGAACTGAACAATGAAGGAAAAGGCTTGGCTCCTCACTTCCTGGAGAAATGCGCACAGTTGCGCGCTCCGACAACACTGAAAAAATTACAATCTTTACTGGGCTTTTTGAATTTCGGGAGAACATACATTCCGGAATATGCCCAGCGTATCAAGCCTTTGTATGCTTTGATACAACCATCTTTTTCCAAATCATGCTGGCTGCCTGAGCATTCAGCTATTCTACAGTCTTTGCAGGCTGATTTGCTCGCTTCTGAATATTTACAGACTTGTGATAACCAGACCAACCTGGTGATAAGAATTGTCCCTGGGACGGTGGGTTTCACGTACCTAACTTTTAATGAAGGAGATACAGTACCTATGGCTTACAAGTCACACTTGTACACTTCGGCTGAAATGCGCTTTTCCACTGTGGAGAAAGTTTTGACGGCTGTGCAGATGGCAATTCTCAAGGAACGTGCCCTGTCACAGGGAAAACGCATGTTGGTTGTTACCCCGTGTCCTGCCTTGGAGGCAGTTACGAAAGCCAGTGTACCAAATTCCAAAGCTTTGCACCCTAGGTGGATTCAATGGGCTGCATCCTTGACATCCCAGGATGTCACGTTTATTTTTGACGCCACTTTACGGTCGCAGGAGTATTTACAGTATGAATTTGTTCATCCTGCTCCTTTAGCAATGCGGCCGTTGGAGGATTTCCATTGCATCATTTACACTGATGGTTCGGCGCAGGTTGCGCATGGCTCTAAACATGCCTACGTTTCCGCGTGCGCCATTGTGGTCGGTGCCATGGTGAACGAAGAGTTCAAGTCCAGTGTCGTGCAAACGCAGACGCTTGGGGACTGCACCGCACAATTAGCAGAGCTTCGTGCTCTGATGCTTGCATTGGAGTACGCAGATCCTAGTGTGACGACTTTGATCGTAAGTGACTCTTACTACTGTGTCCAGTCTTACAATGAAAACTTGTTCTTTTGGATTCAGAATGAATTTCGTGATTCCAAAGGTAGCACAATACAACATCAAATGATCTGGGTCCGAGTGGCGGAACTTAAAGAAAAGTTGCCACTCGTGTTTGTGATTCATACTCTCGGCCATCAGCGCGTGAGAGTCCACGCTGTCGGTAATTCGCTTGCTGAGGAAGCAGCGAAGTCAGCAGTATCAAAATACTTAGTTGCAGCAGTCACGCGGTCCAAAAGTAAGATAGATGATGACATCTTGGCAGCTGTGGCTTCCACTGAGAAGGGAGGTAAATATCCTGCGGGGTTCCCTTCAAAGTACACATACCACTTAAGTCCCGATAAGGTTCCTTATGTGAAAATTCCTGATGTTGGCGAACGTTTAATTCCCAACTCGGATCGCAGGGCTACTTTGATTACAGCGGCTCATGAAGGTGTGGCGTCTGCGCATGCAGGCGTCTCAGCCACTGTAACACAGCTACAACAGAGGTTCTGGTGGCGGGGACTGTACAAACAGACGCGCGATTATGTCCTTCAATGTGACATTTGCCAGCAGATTAAGCCTTCAACTGCTGCGCGTCCGCCTCAGACACAGTTGTATATTTCTAATAAACCACTGGGGTGCGTTTATTTAGATCACTGCGGTCCTTTTTCTTCTGATACTGCGTATAAATACATCTTAGTAGCAGTTGATTCATGCACACGCTTTGTGTGGGTATGGCCCCATCGGATCGCTGATTCACGGACTGTCATTAAGGATTTGCGAGTCTTTATAGGGATTTTTTCCTGTGGTACCTTCCATTCGGATCAGGGTCCGGCTTTCGCCTCTAAGGCGTATAAGGATGCTATGGTTTCGTTGGGGGTCCAAGTCAAGTTTTCGTCTCCGTACAGACCTGGGGGTAACAGTGTAGTGGAACGAATGAACCGTGACTTAAAGCAATCTTTGACAGCTCGAGTTATAGGCACTGGCAGAAACTGGTTGGCCCACCTCAATGGCGTGCAGCGTGGGCTTAATAATCTCCCTAGAAGGTCTCTGGGTGGGCGGACCCCATACGAAATGCTCTTTGGTATCAAGATGTATGTTCCTGACCTCGACGGTCTAGACTGCAAGGCCCAGGCCGCGGCCTTTGACGTAGATGAACATTGCAATGTTTTACAGGATCTACCAAAGACCAGAGAAAGTCTAGCTAAGGAACATTGCCCTCCACATCGGATGATGCGTTGCAGATCCCGGTAGTTGGCTGGCTACCCCAAGTTGGAGAACTGGTTCGAGAGAAGATCGATAACAAGAAAGAGTTTGGTCCCTCATATCGTGCACCGGTTCGAGTTCTTGGAGTGAAGGGCACGAGAACAGTCATATTACCACCACTTCCAATTCGTAAGGAAAACAGATTTATCTCAATTGACAATGTCAAGACACACAGGGTGGCCGATTCTTCATAGCATGACACCGGCTGTATCCTGTCCTTCCATGGTGAGGCACTCTGTGCTGGCTATTACTTCTGGTGCAGAACCGGAGGTGTCCCTCGAGATGCCTGCTATTTCCAGGCCTTTATTAAATACTATTCCTGTTACTAACATTGATGAGCTGAACTACACCTATCCAACTGATTTGTCAATGCCAGATTTGCAGACTCGTTTGGCCGACCAGTCCAGATTCTCTTTTGACTCTGTTTCGGAACATTCAAAGAAACCCTCAACTATTGCAAAATATGCCACTTTATTTAAAAAACATTTTTTAATTCCCCCTTGGACATACATTTGGTTGATTCTATTTTCATTTTATCTTTTTATGTCAATTGGTTTTGTGTTTTATTTTTTCCGCCTGATCGATGGCCACTATGTCAAAGAAAGAACAGGAATTCGGTACCTTAATGGAACATTGGCCCCTCTTTCCTCTTCACATTCAGCACACAGACTGAAACGAGACTTGAATACAGTCAACATTACTGCTTGGCCTGTCCTTGATGGGATTGTGTGGGATGCGGTTAGATTTCAAATACATGGCCCCACTGAAGTGATTAATGTTCCGAATGTGCTTAGAGTAAACATGGGGATGTGATCAAACAAAATATACGTTCTGATGATTGGGATATTCAGGCCGTAGAAGCATTATTCTCTGATTTGAAATACTATGCTGCCTTTGATGCTGAGGATTTATACTGTTAATTATGGTGATTTGTTTTGCTTCCAACATTATGGTAATCATTTTCTGCATAAGACAAATTCCAGGAGGATTGCTGTGAATTACACACAGTGGGAACATTGTTCACCTCCATTGGGAGGCAGCTCAAATACATTTCTGAAAAAATACACTTATTTTACAGATTTTAATCAATCAAATCTTGAGTCATTTTATTTCAAAATGACACAAAAGTCCATGTCCAAAGTTAGACTTACAGATACAAAATTGCTGTATTCGAAGTCCTTTCTAGACAAGTTAGCTGTAAATGGCTACGAGTTATGGAAAGGAACAATTGACCTTAAATCGGTTTGGGGTACCAAAGATTGGCAGGTACAAGGCACTGAGGCTTTGCACCGTGCATGTCTCATCCCGAATCACATGTTGTTTTTAAATTCTACTATTTCCCAAACAACATGCTTTGGATTGGCGACTTCTAAAAAATTAAATACACTAATTATCCCCAAATTGGAAGAATATTCAGGATGGGGTAATTATACTGAATTGTCCATCCGTGAGTTACAAACTCTATTGCACAATTTATCCTTTAATGTATCCAGTTTGGATCCGAAGGGTTGGCTGATGTGGCATAGAAGTGCTGATTCTTGCCAACGTCGTTTTCTGAGTTTGGCTGAAGGGTTCACACAAGTCAGACCTGATCCCCGTTTTGAAACTGATTATACTGTTACTACTTACTCTGTGGGGAAACTGTGTCAGAATTGGTTACAACATTCCACGTTAGCTGCAGTTAAACTACATCTGTCTCAGTTAAATGATAATGTGGATTTAAATGATTTCATAAAAGGCCCGGCTAATGGTAGATCTAAACGATGGATTTATGCGGTTTACAATGAAATTTGGAAATTTTCACAAATTGAGGCAGCTAAGCGCCTAAGGGCGATTGACCAAGCAAATTTGGAAAAAGTGCTTGCAGTTGTTGATAACAGTATTAACATGCTTTCTTCCCGAATTTACACGTTGAATAATATTGTGTCTTCTTGTCAGGATTCCCGACCGCTGGTAGATCACTGCCTGCGCTCGGGAAGTATCACGGGACAAAAAACTACGAATCCCATGATCCTTTGGGCGGCGCGTTGTAATGACGTTATGCGCCAGGAAAGGCATATAGTGTGATTTTCATGAAGACGCGCTGTTGATTATTTGTGGTTGCAGGCGTAGCGTTTATCTTGTGGGTCTGGAATCTCTGGGGGAGTGTTCAGCTCACTTCTCATCTTGCTCATGGATTAATTGCGGAGGCTTTGGAAGCGCCTTCACCGTTTGGTTCCAGGAATCTTCTCCGGGTGTGGTTTCCCTGTCCTTTGGATTACAGGCTGAGGCTTAGGAAGCGCCTACCTCTTCCTGGCTCGGGGGGGCCTGCTCCGGGGGTTCTGGTGATTGGCGAGCCGAGGATTACTAGCTGGGGCTTCGGAAGCGCCCACATCGTGAAGATCCTAAATTACAGTTTTTTTCTTGTCAAAGTCCGTGTTTGTTCTAGTGGCTGGGAAACACAGAAAAGTTTACTCAATACACACTTTTGAAACGAATTGTTACCGCTTTGGTCTTGGGGGTTATTGAACGCTATATTCACAGTGTCTAACTCACTAAGAACATATTCCAGAGTGTTGGAGCTTTTTTTGGATTTAACAAAGTTAATTGGTTTCTTCGTTCTTTTGCTGGGCTGCTGTTATTTGTTGGTTCATTTGGTACTATGCAATAACAAATCGTGGAGGGAACTTGGAGTTATAGAGACTAAGGTGACAGAGTTTATGTACACCTACTATGACATTATGAATGCATGAGTCAATGTATTCAAGAAACCTATCGAAAGACAAAAGGAGAAGAGAGGTAGAGAAATAGGTGGTCCCAAGATACTGGAGGACCGTCTGGTATTTCTTATCCCTACAAAGGGTAGGTGTATCTTCCCTCTTATTCAAACTAGTAAGGTGGTTATTTCCTGTGAAATTCATTAATAGAGAGATTGTCATTCTTCCCTTACAGTAGAACCTGGGGATGAGAAGTTGCCCATTTCTTTACCTGATATCCCAGCATTCCTGATTCTGTATACAGGTGAGGAACGAGTCACATTGTTAGATATTGTTCAGTATAGCAAGCACTGCGCCACTTATTCCGTGCTTTGTATATTACAGGTCTCCGGTTCCAGTAGCCCAGCAGTTCCCCTCCGGACCTTCTTTTTTCCCCCGCTTGATCTCCTTAACAGTCTGCGAACTATCAGTGCCAGACTTGGGATGATCTAGAGGAGGGCCCCTTTATAGCATCAATACAATCCTGGGGATACATCAAGGAGAAGCCTGACAGAATAATCGGCCTAAGTATTAGTATCCCCCCGGTTGTATTGATAAAGGATGGCCTCCATGGATGACGTGATGGCGGCCTTGGGCCTTGTGCAGGCCGAACTCGCGGCATCGCGTCAAGAAACGGCAGCGTTACAAGCAAGGGTAGACGCGTTACAGTGTAACCCTTTTTTTGTAGGGGCCCCTCAACCTGCTTCAGTGGTGGTAGAAATGCCTTCCCCGGTTCCATTAGGTCCTCCAGAACGATTTCTAGGCGATAGGAAGAAGGTGCAAGTGTTTATGACACAAGTGATGTTACATTTCACTTGTAAACCAAAGTTTTTTTTGACCAATCAAGCTAGGGTTTCCTTTTTGATATCGTACCTGGGGGGTGAGGCAGCGCAGTGGGCAGTTCCTATAGTGAAGAGTAATGATCCCATTCTGTATGACTGGGATTTATTTCGAGTGGAGTTCGAAAAGACATTTGACAGGCGAGCAGAAACCTTTTCAGCAGACAAAGAATTGTTAGTGCTTAGACAGGGATCCTCTGATTTAGTCACTTACCTGAATCATTTTAGGAGACTAGTAGCAGAAACGGAGTGGCCCGAAGCAAAACAAACCGTCTTGTTCTATCAAGGACTCACAGAGAACTTAAAAGATGTCATAGCACAGGTCGACCCCCAACCTACTACATGTGCAGCTCTGATCGAATTGGCATTGAGGTTGGACCATCGTTTAAGGGAACGAAAAGGAGACCATGGTAGAAAGGACAGGCCGCTACCCATGGGTGACAAACAGAACGGTGGAGAAAAGTCAGAAGGAAAAATGGAACCGATGGAAATTGGAGCTGTCAGATCTTCATTGACGCTCAGCGAAAGAGAGCATCGCCGCAAATTCGGGTTGTGTCTTTATTGCGGGGGAAAAAAGGACACTTCTTGCGTGAATGCCCTATAAAACCCAAAGGGGGACGTTTTCGTTCAGGACAAGTGGCTGCTTCATCAGTAGAAAAAGGGTCGGAAACTCCAGTGCTTGAGTCCACCAGAAGGGAGTGACTCAAGCAAGCAACTTATCCCTTCCGTGACATGTGAAGAGTATGCTGGTAATCGTTTGTTCTTTTTGGATATGGAGTTATGGATCGACCAAGCCCCAAAACAAATCAGAGCTATGGTGGATTCGGGAGCTACGGGCTGTTTTATGGATAAAGAGGAAGCACGCAGATTGGGGGTAACTCCCGTATTGAAACAAGTCCCTGAAGTGGTGTTCGCAGTAGACGGACATGAATTGGAATCAGGCCCGATCAACCAACACACTCCTGAGTATGAGCTTTGGTATGGAGGTTACCATAAAGAACATCTTTCATTTAATCTCATCTATGCTCCTCACTATGGGGTGATATTGGGACTCCCATGGTTGCAGAAACACGAACCCACAGTGCATTGGACTGAGCAATCGTTGGATTTGCATTCCACTTATTGTCAAGAACATTGTAACATTGAAACTCCCCGTCCTACGGTTCTGGCAATCATGCAGGCCATAAATACAGCAGCTGAAAAGGAGGTATCGTTACCACGTTGTTACCAGGAGTTCGTGGAAGTATTTAGTGAAAGTAAGGCCGAGATATTACCACTGCATCGGGAATACGACTGCCGAATAGATTTGGTACCCGGATCAGTGATTCCATGCGGTAGGATATACGCACTCTCGCAACCGGAAACAACGCATCTCAGGGAATATCTGGATAAACTCCTACAGTTAGGATTCATTCGACCTTCTAGGTCCCCAGCGGCCTCTCCGCTTTTCTTTATACCGAAAGCGAACGGAGAGTTGCGTTGTTGCATCGACTTCAGAGCGTTAAATGCCATCACAATCAGGAATCAATACCCATTGCCATTAATTCCAGTCCTGTTGGAGCAAGTGCGATCTGCCCGTATCTATACCAAATTGGATTTAAGAGGAGCATACCATTTAGTCCGGATGAGAAAAGGCGCCGAATGGAAGACAGCATTTAAGACGCGGTATGGGCTCTTTGAAAATCTCGTAATGCCCTTCGGGCTCTGTAATGCCCCTGCCTCCTTCCAGTTCTTTCTGAATGAGGTCCTACGTGAGTATTTAGACATCTTTGTTGTGGTATACATAGATGATATCTTGATTTATTCGAACACGGAGCTGGAACACCAGGGACACGTATGCCAAGTTCTCCAAGCCTTACAACTTAACCACCTGTACTGTAAATTGACGAAATGTGAATTTTATGTCACCACCGTTGAGTTTCTAGGGGTCATGCTCACTCTGTCAGGTCAGGTCATGGCCGAGAGAAAGGTACAAGCGATTGTGGAGTGGCCTAGACCAAAAAATGTTAAAGACATTCAAAGTCTCTTAGGATTTGCGAACTTCTACAGAAGATTCATATCGCATTTCTCTGAGATGGTGACTCCACTCACAAGGTTGACTCGGAAAAACATCCCTTTCTTGTGGAGCACAGCCGAACAAAAGGCATTTGACCTACTGAAGTAAGCCATCGTTACCGCCCCAGTTCTTACGCATGCAAACCCTGACCTTCCGTTTGTGGTGGAAGCAGATGCCTCAGAAATGGCAATAGGGGCAGTACTATCCCAAAGAAATGAGAGTACAGGACATCTTCATCCCATTGCATTTATGTCATGCAAACTAAACACAGCAGAGCAAAACTACACAATAGCCGAAAAAGAACTTTTAGCTATTAAAGATGCATTTACTGAATGGAGACATTGGTTAATGGGAGCGTCTCATCAAATCACTGTGTATACCGACCATCGCAATTTGCAGTTTTTACGGGCTGCCAGACATCTGACCCCCAGGCAGCTCAGATGGATGTTTTTTTTCTTCTGAGTTTCACTTCATCGTCACCTTTTGTCCAGGAAGCGTAAACAGGAAGGCAGACGCCCTGACGCGTCAAGAAAATAACTCCCCTGTACTGATGGCACCAGAGAGGAGCATTATTGAACCGCAGAAAGTGGTGGGAGTGATACGCCTAGAAGACTTCATCCAGAAAATCAAGAGAGGGATCCAGACCTTTGAATGGAAAACATGGTTTCGAATGCATCCGGAGTGGAAACTCAGACAGGGGTTGCCAATGAAAGGCCAACAGGTGCTATTGCCTACACTGGGTCTACGAAAAAAGGCTTTCGAATGGTGTCACAACCTTCCATGTGCGGGCCATACTGGATGAATAAAAACATTGGAAAAGATGCTGAGAAGATTTTGGTGGCCTACCATTCGTCCTGACGTGTTTGCATGGGTACAAAAATGTACCATTTGTTCTCAAGCCAAGAGTGATCATCGTCCTACACAGGGGCTTCTGCAGGTTATGCCTACTCCAGCAACTCCTTGGGAAAGGTTCTCTGTAGACTTTGTGGTGGGGTTGCCTAAAGATCAGGGTATGACAGCCATTATCGTGGTGGTGGATTATTTAACGAAGTTGGGGCATTTCATTTCATGTAAACAAATTCCAATAGCTAGTCAGTTAGCTCAGCTCTTGCTCATACATGTAGTCAGGTTGCATGGGCTTCCTCGTTCCATAGTGTCTGACAGGGGGGCTCAGTTTACTGCACGGTTTTGGAAGGATTGGTGTGAGAAACTTTGTATTTCTTCCTCCCTCTCCACAAGTTTTCATCCCCAAACAGACGGTCAGACCAAACGTTTGAACCAAACACTTAAGCAATATCTGAGATGTTTCGTAGACACCACCACTGACGCATGGGTTGATTGGCTGTGGGCTGCTGAGGTGGCGTACAATGATGCAATTCATTCATCCACTCAGTATGCTCCATTTTATTGTACCTACGGTTTTCACCCCAGATTTGCCCCTTTGAGTTTGCCGTCTATTAAGGTGAAGATCCCAACGTTGCAATCCTGATTGGTTACTCTACGAAGCACTGTGATACAAGCACGGAATAACCTGGAAAAAGCTAAAAAGAGGTATAAGAAGCAGGCAGATAAACACCGCAGGTCATGTCCTGAGTACAACAAGGGGGATTGGGTGTGGCTGTCTACTCGGAACATTCGATTTCGCAAGTACAGTGTTTTCAACCCTCGGTTTATCGGACCTTATAAGGTGCTCAAGCATATAAACCGTGTGGCTGTGAAATTGCTTCTTCCTCCTCATTTCCGGATACATCCGGTCTTTCATGTGTCTCTTCTGAAACCTGCAAAAAGTCCGGGCAACAAGCCCCAGGTACCGGTGAGAGTGCATCAGGACGTTGAATATGAAGTGAGACGTATTTTGGATGCTAGGAGAGTGAGAGGCAAACTACAGTATTTGATTTCCTGGAAGGGGTATGGGCCAGAGGAGGACTCGTGGGAGCCTGTTGCAGCTGTACATGCTCCTCGACTTGTGCGAATGTTTCACCGCTTGCATCCTGGCAAGCCTGGTGGCAGTCAGTGAGTGTCGAAGGGAGGGTGTTCTGTCAGGATTCCCGACCGCTGGTAGATCACTGCCTGCGCTCGGGAAGTATCACGGGACAAAAAACTACGAATCCCAGGATCCTTTGGGCGGCGCGTTGTAATGACGTTATGCGCCAGGAAAGGCATATAGTGTGATTTCCATGAAGACGCGCTGCCGATTATTTGTGGTTGCAGGCGTAGCGTTTATCTTGTGGGTCTGAAATCTCTGGGGGAGTGTTCAGCTCACTTCTCATCTTGCTCGTGGATTAATTGCGGAGGCTTTGGAAGCGCCTTCCAGGAATCTTCTCCGGGTGTGGTTTCCCTGTCCTTTGGATTACTGGCTGAGGCTTAGGAAGCGCCTACCTATTCAGGCTCGGGGGGCCTGCTCCGGGGGTTCTGGTGATTGGCGAGCCGAGGATTACTAGCTGGGGCTTCGGAAGCGCCCACATTGTGAAGATCCTAAATTACAGGTTTTTTCTTGTCAAAGTCCGTGTTTGTTCTAGTGGCTGGGAAACATGGAAAAGTTTACTCAGTACACACTTTTGAAACAAATTGTTACTGCTTTGGTCTTGGGGGTTATTGAACGCTATATTCACAGTGTCTAACTCACTAAGAACATATTCCAGAGTGTTAGAGCTTTTTTTGGATTTAACAAAGTTAATTGGTTTCTTCGTTCTTTTGCTGGGCTGCTGGTATTTGTTGGTTCATTTGGTACTATGCAATAACAAATCGTGGAGGGAACTTGGAGTTATAGAGACTAAGGTGACAGAGTTTATGTACACCTACTATGACATTATGAATGCATGAGTCAATGTATTCAAGAAACCTATCGAAAGACAAAAGGAGAAGAGAGGTAGAGAAATAGGTGGTCCCAAGATACTGGAGGGCCGTCTGGTATTTCTTATCCCTACAAAGGATAGGTGTATCTTCCCTCTAATTCAAACTAGTAAGGTGGTTATTTCCTGTGAAATCTATTAATAGAGAGATTGTCATTCTTCCCTTACAGTAGAACCTGGGGATGAGAAGTTGCCCATTTCTTTACCTGATATCCCAGCATTCCTGATTCTGTATACAGGTGAGGAACGAGTCACATTGTTAGATATTGTTCAGTATAGCAAGCACTGCGCCACTTATTCCGTGCTTTGTATATTACAGGTCTCCGGTTCCAGCAGCCCAGCAGTTCCCCTCCGGACCTTCTTTTTCCCCCCGCTTGATCTCCTTAACAGTCTGCGAACTATCAGTGCCAGACTTGGGATGATCTAGAGGAGGGCCCCTTTATAGCATCAATACAATCCTGGGGATACATCAAGGAGAAGTCTGACACTTCTGTAGTTGACATTGTGAATGATGAGGTGTCTGTGTTGTACCATGGTCAAAATCAATTGCGTTCTGTGATGCAGTTTGCGTGGACACTACAGACTCTTAAGGCTGGCCGCGTGCCCTGGAGTTACATGAACGTGTCCTCCCTATTTGCCCCATTTAATTTGACTGACAAGCAGCGCATGCTTTCCATGCGAGATGCATCATTTTCCATGTTACATATTGAAAAGTTAGAATCTTTGCCCTTTTCTGTGGCTGAGGCAGCTGCTGCAACATGGCTTATCCATGGAGTTATTACGTTACCATTTGCTTTGTACAAATTTACTAATTGTATGCGGTATATTGCAATAGGGCGATACGAACCACTAGGCAGTGCTTTCCTCCATGATGCATGGTCTTTACCATACACGTACAGATGTCTAAAAGATGGAAAGGAAGTGAATCTGAATGGTGAAGGATGCACACAGTCGCCTGACCGTTCACTGATATGCAGACATATCCAGTTGCATGGTTCTTGTAATCAGGACCGGCCTAATTCAGCCTGTGTTTTAAAAGGCACGCCAGTTCCAGCAATAGTTCCCACATTTACATTATTGACAAACGGTAGTTATTTACTTTTGAATAACCAGGAGTGTTGTGGGTTAATGGTCGGTATCGCTTATGTGGTTACTGTATCAGAACGTGTGGTGTGTTGCAAAAATGTGCTATATCCTCCCACACATGGGAATTCAGATGTTTCCATCTGGCCGCGCATCCCAACCTTAAAAGCGGAGTTCAATGGTATGAGCAGAATAAGGGCTCTTTTGTCTCAAAAGGAAGTGGCCCTGAGCTCTGCCCGTGAAACTTATGTCCTTCACATAGCTAACACACGCACAGAGGTGCAGGCACTTTTAAATACTGACTTGCCGCTTCATTTCTGCGAATTAGTTCATCAAATCTTTAATGCCTCCTCCACGTCTGGCTTAGCTCATTTTTTTAAATTGGTTAGCAGTGGTCTCGTGACTACATTTGAAAAGATTTTTGGTGTCATCCCCGCTTTCTTCCATTCTATATTTTCGAGTTTGTTTGGCGGATTCCCTGTTTTGCTGGCTTTAGCTGCAGGCGTTTTGATATTATTCTGCTTCCTAAAACATGGATGCCCATCCTGCGCAAGAAGCCGCTCAGTTCCTTCTGACACTGTTTCGTAACCGGATGCTTGATTACTATGGCACCCTGCCGCTTGCGACTTTAAGCACGGCATTTACATTTACATCGTTTCGATTTTCCTATTTCACATGTGTCCAGCCTGTGTTTCATTGCCTGAGCTGCGATTTCGACTGGGCCATTGATTTGTGTCTCTGCTTGCCGTTATCTCCTGACGTCGATTTTAATCACCTGATGGGCCCCGTAGTTGCTCACGAGTTGGTTTGTTCTGGCGAAAGGATTATGGCCTTGGCAGCGATGCATGGACTAATGGGTCAGTGGGACATACCCGCAGCGGCGCATGAGTTTCTGGCACATGGCGTTCTTGAGAACCCACCGAGTTGTCCTCTGATGTTGCTAGAGGGTCCGGTGCTGGAGGAGCACGTATGTTCTTTCCCATTGCTTAATTGGATGGCTGAACTGTTTTCGGATGATGACAGTGATTTCATGTTGGAAGCAGTTGCTACCTATTTTGCATATTCTATCCACCCATGAGTTGCTTCGGAGACTTTCATTATAATGGCACGTGACTTTTTAGTAATTCTGAATGGTGCCTTTTTCTTAAGAACTTTCAACTTTATATGATCTAGGCCTATGATTCTATATTTGGCCTCCGGTTGAAGACTTTTATTACATTTTGTTTGGCCACTATAGGCATTCATACATATTTTTATATACATTTTATATACATTTTTTAGCTTGGCTCAATATTGTTGAACTCTGCTTTCATGTTATGCCTTTATTTTAGTACTGGCTTATGTTTTTTTTACCGTCCTCGGATCATTGGAGGGGTGTCACATAGATGCTGCTTTTCTATATACTGTGTTAAGTTAGCATGAGTTTATTAAATGTTTAAACAACATATTTTCCTTTGGCTTCAGTTTGCACACGACACATAATTGTTATTGTAGCTTTCAACCTAGACGAAAGATGTGATTTATTTGGGAATAATATGTTATTGCTCTGATATCAGTCGTGTATGGTACACTGTCTGAACAGTGAGTGCTAAACCCTCTAAGAATAACCTAACACAAGGTTGCTGGGAGCTCTGATCCTCGTACCACTAGACATAACACAAATATAGTTGCTGCCAACATTGGGCTCTAAGCGGGTTTAAGATAGAGTTACTAAGAATGCAAAAACACACTTGATGGTGCTTCGCATGCAGAGAGCTGGTAGCTGATGATGTGATCTTCTCCTACTGACATTTAGAGGTATGGGCCCGCCCTGCTAAAACCCAAATGAGACCTTCTCAGATATAATATAGTATGCTAAATAGGGTAAGCGAAATATAGGTGATACAGATTTCTATTGATTTTTGCATTATAATATGCTATCACCGTTTGCTTACTATGGATTAGTGACTATGCTGATAACTCTGATTTTTATAATATGTATTCTGGTATTATATAAGATACTGCGTTTGAGAACCTTGCATTGAATAATAAATATTTCAAAATTTCACGTGTCTTCTTTTACTCCCCGTTCTGGTTTGAAATGATTATAGAGCGAAAGAGTGTTCATGTGTTCCACGATACCTGAGGTAACCTAAGTTCATGTTCTGGTTTGTCTAAGTCATTGGGAGTTTGTTATGACCAATGAGACACTGTAGCTAGTTCGGTAAGGGGATTTTGGATACTAAGGTGAGTTTTGGGTCACCCTAATTCACTGAGGTTCTAGATCTCTATGCACAGTTCTGTGGGAGAACGGAAACCCTGCTACAGTCTTTGAGGAGAAAGTCCTGCAAAACTTGCAGTTTTTAACTTCATGGTCCGGGTAAAGACAGTAAATACACTTACTGTGAGGATTTTCATGAAAAAAGCGAAGCTTTCCACAGGATGAACAAGGTCTAAATAATGATTTTTTAGTAGAAGACATCTTGAGAGTTGAAATAAGCAAAAGAGTTGAAGAACTGAGCAGAGCTCAAGGAGACTCCAATCCCACGACGTGCGGTAGAAAATCTGAGGGCTTGAGCTTCTGAGGAGAAGATTCTAGGGGGTGCTATTGCCCGATTGGCCGAAATGTGGACTATTATAATGACTATGATATGTTACTAAAGTGAATTCTCCCTTTAAGGCTTCTATGGGCCTTTTCTCAATTCTATGGTACTTTTAACTTTATGCTATATATTTTATATGTATTACTTTTCTTATTTATATGTATATAATTACATAATTTTATATATGTATATATATATATTACTACTATTTTATGTACAGTGGGACTCCCACTTCGACGACGGGGAACATTCAAGCATGTGAATCTATGAAAGACATCCCTAAAACTGGAGAAGAAGAGGACTTCGCTCTGGTAGAATGAGCTCTGATACCTTCAGGTGTGTCCTTCTTGGCTAGAGCGTAGCATTTCTTTTCTTTTTTTAAAAAAAATTTTGAAAACCTTTATTGTGCATCAAAGAAGAACAAATACTGGCCCACAACCACCAGGCCGGCCAGAAATACTCATGAGGCACCAGTGCATGCAATACGGCGACACAATAATACACCATCACCATCAACAAGTATTGAAGAGTTACACTGTAAAAGCTGTAATACCGTGTCCCAGAATCGATGAAGGTTAATTTTAAATGTTTTTTGTGCAGCTATGAAAGTCAAATTATACTGTTTCTGAATCATAAAAAAGAAATAATAAGCAAAGAAGGCAGAGTCCATGTAGGAGGAGCATGACGTTCGCCACAATTCACCACGCAGTAGAACAACCCAACAGTCAAGTGCCACCCAGGCGGCATGGCAGCAAGAAGTATATTCAACAAAATATCAGTCCTAACGTCCCACCCAGTGTTCACCGCCACCCATCCCCTAGTAAACCTGGACATGGACCCAGACAAAAGAAGAAGAAAACAACAGTGAAGAATAAAATAAGGCACCATAGAAACTATAACTAGAACTAAACTTCTAACCCCCCACCCTACACACATGCAGAGGCTACGGCCTGCCACCCCCCCAGCAGTGTGTCTGTCGCCCAATAAACCCGAAATATAGCGAGAAAAGGAAGAAGGAAGAAAGAGAAGAAAAAGAAGGTACAACATCCAAAATATAGAGAGTGAGAAAAGAGCATCCTAATCTCCAACTCTCAAAAAACAAACGAATCAGGAGGAGGATCAATTCTAGGTAGACCCGGTCCCACCAGCCACAACTACATCCTCCACCCTGGGCTTAAAGTACAACAGCAAGCATCGATGCAGATACAGGAGTGGAATGACAATTTGCAGCATGTGACTAAAATGGATGCAAAAACAGTCCCAAACCCGGCTCAACCAGCCAAGAAGCCGATAGTAAAGAAAAGCAGCCTAGCCCTGGCCCGATCTTGGATACATCCCCAAGTACGCTCCCCGAGAGAAGCCCGCCCCCTCTGAAACAAAGAGATAATATGGCCACACAAAGAATGAAAGTGACTCAGGAGCACAAAATGGCCGTCGGAAGTCACCATGAAATCCATTGTCCGTCGTAGGGAGTTCCTCCGGGACACACTGAGAGTATGAGCTCCACAATAACAAGAGTGAAGGCCACGAAAAAAGAGCCATCGAGGGGGCCAGTGGTGTCATATACAGGTCTCGAGTCACTCGCGATGATGAAGTCAACAATGTAGCAAACTCCGGTGAAAGGGGAAACAAAGTATCCCAGGCGGGTCTGTCGGACGGTCGGTCTCGGGCGCCGGTAGGGTTTGAAGCAGGCATATCTTCCCTGCAGGCAGGAGGAAGCACCGTATCCCCACAAGGCTCCGGCAGAGGCGAATTAAAGCTTTGCCGGGTACAAACATTGCGTCCCTGTCGCAGAGCAGCCGCCATGTCGTCCAATTTTTCACCCAATACGTGGTAGCCATGGTGCATGTCTGCTCGGAAGTCACACAGGGAAATCAGGATAGTTTCATAAGAAGGTGTTGACTGCAGTCCCTTCTCACTTCCCCGGGAAGGCGCTTGTGAGCCGGACCCTAACACAGGCGGGGTAACACAATCCGCGGGCAGGGATGGGCGCTCTCCCCCGCGCCACGGAGCGCCAAACAAAGCCATAGTAGCGAGAGTCCGGAGTAGTCGCCGGGACGAGTGTGGCACGAGCGGGCGCCCAGTCAAAGCCCAGTATCACCAAATTCAATGCCAATCGAGCACCCGTCACTGAGAGCTGCGTTATATCAGGCCAACATAGCGAGACAAGGAATCAGGCAGCCGATGCCGAGCAGACATGTCCGAGCGACCCACGTCGCACATCTCCAGCCCCAAACAAAGGATTCATACCTGAAGAGCGTCTCATCCCAGCAAGCACTTACAAGACACCGCTTGCGACGGACCTCTACAGGCAGCGCGGTCAGGATATTGTCTCGTGGGAACTGCACCAATGCTCAAGTCCTCGGCACCTTGCGAATAGTACGGCCGCCACCATTCCTCCGAGGCACGGCGGAGAGCGACCGTGCAGGCGGGGTCCAGGGCAGCAAACAGCTCCGCAAATATCTCCGGCCGCCGGGCAAGCCGAGATTCCGGGAAAACACGACTGAAGTCAGCGCTGCATCACAAGCAATCCGCCGCCGTTTTCCACCAGGATAGAAGTCAGGATATCGGTGCGGAGGAAAAAGGCTGGTGGAGCCGGGAGCCTACAGGTCTGCTCCGGTCGCCATCTTGGCTCCTCCCCCCCGCGTAGCATTTCTTGATACACAAGATGATCCACCTGGAAAGAGTTTGATAGTGTACAGCTCTTCCTTTCATCCGACCAATGTAGCCCAAAAAGAGATCATCCAGCCTTAATTCCCAGTCCTGTCCAGGTAAAAACTGACCGCCCTCTTTGGGTCCAAGCGATGAAGTCTCTCCTCCTCCTCGGAAGGGTGAGGGGGGAGGATAGAAGGAAGGTAAGGGAATGGACAGTCCCAAATGAAAAGGAGTAACCACCTTATGAAGGAAAGAAGCCCTGGTCCTAAGAACCAACTTATCTGCATGAATTGTCAAGAACGAAGGCTTAGAACTAAGAGCCTGAAACTCACGTACCCTCCTGGCCTAGGTAATAGCGATCAAGAAGACCCTTTTAAAAAAGCAGAAGCCTCAAAGGACAACTATAAAGAGGCTCAAGTGGAGACCCCATTAGAAAAGTAAGAACAATATTTAAATCCCACTGAGGCCTAATGAAAGGAGTGGGAAGAAACCTATTGTTAAGGCCCTTAATAAACCTCATAACTACAGGAGATTTGAACAAAGACGGCTGGTCCGGAAAACAAATAAAAGCTGACAAATAACCTTCAACTGTAGCCACAGCACAACTCTGCTGGGCCAAGGAAAGAGAGAAACTCAGCACATCAGATAAACAAGCCTTTAAAGGTTCAATGGTCCTCTCTCATCACCACATTACAAATGTGGACCACCAGGAGCACCACACAGATTTGGTGGAATGCCACCTGGATGATAAAAGTGACATCCACCACATCCGGTGAGAGAGAGAAGGAACTCAGGTTGCCCCGTTCAATCTTCAGGCATGAAGGTGGAAGCTCTGAAGGTGGCGGTGTAGAACCTGCCACTGTGTTTGCGAGAGGAGGTCTGCCTTGAAAGGGAGACGGAGCGGTGGGTGCAATGAGAGGTGAAGAAGATCTGTGTACCACACATTTCATGGAAAATCCGGAGCGATCAATATGACTTGGGCCCAGTCTTGGCGAATCTTCCTCAGAACCCAAGGAATCAAGGGTATGGGAGGAAATGTGTAAAGGAGTTGCAAACTCCAATCCAATTGAAACTTGTCCCCGAGCGTTCCCTGCATCGGATACAGGAGACTGCAGAACAACGGACAGTGTGCTTTCTCATGAGTGGCAAACCAGTCCAACTGAGGGACCCCCACATCTCGAAGATGTGATGGACCACCTCCAGATAAAGCCGCCATTCGTGATCGACACAGTAATGCTGACTGAGACGGTCCGCACGAACATTCAGCACACTGGCTAGATGATTTACAAACACACAAATCTGATGACCCTGAGCCCAGAACCAGAGTTGCAGAGCCTCTAGGCAGAGACGATACAACCCTACCCCTCCTTGTTTGTTGATGTACCACATCGCGGTAGTGTTGTCCGTCAGGACCTGAAATGACTGCCGCGAAAGGAAGGAAGGAAAGCATTTAGTGCCAAACGTATCGCTCGCAATTCCAGAAGGTTGATGTGAAGCAACCTTTTCTCTTGAGACCAAAGACATTTGACCTCCAGATCCCCCAGATGAGCACCCCACCCTAAAGTGGAGGCATCCGTGATCACTGTGGCCACCGGCGGAGAAGGCTGAAAGGGCCTTCCTTGAGACAGGTTGCCCTGCACACTCCACAAAGTCAGCACCACTGCAGCATCTCTGGAGATTCTGACTTTCTTCCAGAGATCCCCGTTGTGTTGATACCAATGCCTGCGGAGGCACCACTGGAGTGCCCTCATGCGCCAGCGTACATGACTGACCAACAGTATGGAGAAAGCAAACAGACCGAGCAGACATAGGACCTTCAGGACTGAAACAACCGCTCCATCGTGACACAAAGGAATCATCTCCTGAATGTTGAGACTTCTCTGCGGAGGCGGGAATGCCCGACATACAGTAGTGTCCAGTATTGCCGCTATGAACAGGTGAGAAGGCACCAGGTGAGATTTGGGTACATTTATCGAGAAACCCAAGTTGAACAACATTTGTGTTGTTGCTTGCAAACCATCTCCGGAGACTTGGCTTTCAACAGCCAGTTGTCCAGATAGGGGAAAACAGGTACCCCAAAGCAGCGTGATGAGATTGCGGTCAAAGCAACGACGCTTGCGGTATCATTGACTAAGCTTTCGAAAAACCTTTCAGGTCCCACTTTGTCACCCCTTCTGGAAGTCCTGAAAGCGAAAACTGTCCCTACCCTGTCGTATGGTATAGGGATATTTAAGGGCAAACTGAACACTGCTTTAAATCAGCATACTATTAAAATGTATAAAAAGGTTCTTCAGTTGCCATATTCTGCGTCCCCTCCACAGATTAGGTTAGAGATGGGGTTACTGAATTATGATGTTTCCAGTATTGGGGTTTTTCTTAATCTCTGCCACAAACTAAGACAATCCAACCCAGGCACACTAGAGTCCCTAGTCTGGCAAGAAATAACTGAGAAAAACCCAGGAGGAACATGTGGCCGTCTTTTTAAGGATTATATCCGACAAATCTCAGCAAACGGCCTCTGGGCCCTCAATCCCAGTCAGCCTGCATTTAAGCTTGCAATTAAAAAAATGTGTAAGAATGCGATCATTCATTATTGACAAAGCACTGTTTTCAAAACGAAGTCACGCGTGGGCAGTAATTAACTCCTACAATCGGCTAATCCCTGCCACTTACCTCTCCAGCCATTATTCACTGTACTTAAAACGCAGTTTCATAACTATCAGAATGGGCGACTGGCGATTTTTGCAAAATTTACCCCTCTGGCGTCGTACGGAGGAGGACACAACTTGCAGAGGGTGCGGCGAAGTAGCAGAAACGCTACTGCATGTGGTTTGTATTTGCCCCGCCTTCGACCTCCAACGTAGGCTTAAGCTGAGGGGGGAATGGAATCGGCAGGGTGTTCGGACCTGTAGGCAAGCCATTATTGCGGCATTAAACCCAGATAACACAGATCTAAATATAAGACTGACAAATTTTATCCAGTATGCATATCGCAATCTTAAACAAAAGGGGTCTATCACAGCCCCCCCCCCACACCTGTTTTAAATTAACGCATTTTAAAAAAATCTCAAACCACTAGGCAATTAGTAATAAGAATAGTTTAAATAGCACCTTGCGATCATGGTTTGTTTTATGTATGTAATCACAGCTCAGGAGAGCAGTTTTAATAATTTTTGTAACAATGAGACTGAGGAGATGCTTATTTATATTCTTGCTGTGCATTTGATTGTTTGTACTGTTTTTAGTATTTGCAAATAATATGAACCGGAAATTCTCTTTTAAAGATATTTGTTTTATATCTAAATAAAGACTTCCTGAGGTACCCCATATCTTCTGAGATGTGCTGCTACCACCGCCATCACCTTAGTGAAGACTCGAGGTGCGGAGGTCAGACCGAACGGGAGCACCGCAAACTGGCAGTGTTGCGACCCTACCATGAACCAGAGATACTTCCGATGCGACTTCAAGATGGGAAGATGAAAATACACATCCTGCAAATCGATGGACACCATCCAGTCTTCCTGTTGCAGGGTGTGAAGAAACTGAACCAAGGTCAACATTTTGAACTTTTCCTGCCTGAGGTAAAGATAAAAAATCCTGATGTCTGGGATCGGCCTCAACCAACCGTCCTTTTTGGGTATCAGGAAATACCGGGAGTAGCATCCCTGACCCCTTTCCTGCTCCAGAACCACCTCTATCGCACCTTTCTGCAGCAAGGCAAGAATATCTTGTTGCAAAAGCAGGAAATGGTCAGCTGAACACCAATCCTGGCAAGGAGGGTAAGGAGGAGGAAACTCTAGAAAAGGGAGGGCGTACCCATTCTCTTCAAGATTCAAAACAGTCTGTAGTAACAGATTTCCAATCTTGTAGAAAATGGAACACCTGGCCCCCTACAGAACCAACATGCTCTGAGATGGGGGATCTAGGGCTGCTTTCCTATGACACCAATGTTGGGGGGAGGAGAAGAGGAGGAGGAGGAGGACTGCTGCGAAGCAGCTCCTCAAAGACAGCCTCTATTTCTACCCCTGTATGACTTGTACAAAGGGTTCTGCTGCTGATTCTGCTGAGGCTGCTTGCGGCCCTGAAAGGAAGTCGCCCTTTTAAATCCTTGTTACCGCTTGTAGCCATACCCTCTAGACTGAGTCTGAAGGCCCAGAGATCTTGCGGTCACCCTAATCTCTTTAAAGCGCTGCAAAGCAGAGTCAGCCTTTGTACCAAATCAGCCTTAAACCATCAAAATGCAAATCCAGCAGAGTTACTTGAACACCTGGCGAAAATCCAGAAGATCTGAGCCAAGCTTGTCTCCTCGTCGCAACAGAAGAACCCATTACTCGGGCCACCTAGTCAGCAGTGTCCAAACCCGACTGGATACCCTGACGTGCAGCCGCCGGAGAGTCTGAAAGAGCTTCAAGAAAATTAACCCGATCATCCTCGGGTAGTTTTGGGGCCAACTGTTTCACAGAGCCCATAAGGGCATGGCTATACCTACCAAGTAAGGATGTAGCGTTAGTAGATGTCAATGCCATACTTGCAGAGTAAAACACTTTTTTAGTTGCCTGCTCCATCTTCTTAGAATCCCTATCCCCCGGGATGGTAGGGAAAGAACAAGACGACTATTTGGAGCAAGAAGCTTGAACCAAGAAGCTTTCAGGAGATAGGTGAGCAGACAGAAAAGCCGGATCCCCAGGAGCTGGCCTGTACCTCCTTGCAATAGATCTGGAAACAGCCGGAGCAGTCTAGGGCTTTTGCCACACTTCTAAAATAGGCTCAGTCAAAGCTTTATTGAAGGGCAAAAGAGGCTCACTTACTGAAGATGTATTGAGTACCTCAGTCAAAACATTAGATTTAATGTCTGCTGAAGGCAACTGCAGGTCTAGCAACTCAGTGGCTTTCCTAACAACTACGTGATAAGGAGCAACATCCTGGGAGAAGACGGCCTTTGGTGAGGAAAGTTCCCATTCTGGTGAAGTATCCAAACCACTGGCCTCTTGTAGGCCCTCAAATTCATCAACGGAGTCGAGAAATCTCCCCCTCCTCCTGCCGATATTCAGCCGCAGTCTCTGCGCATCCCTCCTGGAGCACTGCTTCACGATTGGCGGTGGCGGCGCCGGAGACTACCGCACCAGCGTTGAAGGAGGTCCTTCAGGATAAAGCATCGGTGCCGATCGATTCCGAGGCGGCACCAAATCGACATCAGATGGAGTCCGAGGATTCAGAGTTGAAGATATTGGTGCCGGAAACTGCCAAGCCGAAGCAGTCAACATGAAAGGCGCCCGGGGGTATTGATGGGGAACTCCCAAATAAAAGGCCAACGGACCCAGGGTGGGAGGCCCTGGCAAACATGCCAAACATTGCATTTAAAAAATGTGTGGGATCCGCTCCAGGGCCCGGAAAAGGAGGATATGGATTCATACCTTCCTGAACAGTATCCACCCGAGGCCGAACTGGAGGCTGCTGAGCCGGAGGAGACTGCGCCCGCAAGGGCGTAGCCACATGAACGGGAGAAGACTCCCTGGGTGTCGGAGACCCTCTGGGTGTCGCAGTACCTTTAGGTATTGAAGAGCCTCTTGCCGTCGGCGACGACGCAGCCAGTGAGGGGATTGGAGTCGCCTGAGGAGAAGGTGAATGCGACGGAGACACACAGTCCTTTCTCTGACGACGCTGAACTGGTGAAGCTGACTTTGAAGCCTTGCCCTTCGAAGAGCGACATCGAGAACTGTGTCCCTTCATCGACTTCTTGTGCTTCTTAGATCTTGAAGTGTACAAGGTCGACGATTTCGAGCATTTACGACCCCTCTTCTCCTTCTTCGCTTTAGCAATGAAGAGTTTCGGTTCACGCTCTTTTAAAGCCTTGGGATTCATTTTTCTGCTGCACATACACCCTTTGACATCGTGGTCGGAAGACAGACACCAAAGGCAATCATCGTGAGGCTCAGTCATCGACATATGACCGCCACACTCCTAGCAGGGCTAATCCAGACTTCTTTGAAGTAGCCATCTCTCAAGAATAATCAAAGAAACAAAGTAATCACTAAGAAAATAGAGTCTCAGAAAATGGAGAGTCTCAGAAAAAGGCGTTACACGTCGACGGCGCGCAAAATAGGGGAACGGACGAGGTCTTCTTATGGCTCCGATGATGTCATACAGATCCGCGAGCGGAGCCGTGCTATTATGACGTCCTCATCGACGTTGGAGAGCTAGGAAAATAATTTTTTCTGAATGCTGGTGCAGGGGGGTATTCAAAAGGTGAGGAACCCACAGGCAAATGTATCCATCAGAAAAGAAGAATACTTCACTCTTCTGGAGAGTGAGAATGCAGAGCTGTACGAGATCTTCACTTTCAATATATGAAGTGGTGTGAATATGATCTCTTCAACTCTTGCCATGAGTTCTCGAACTTCTGTTGGGAATCGTTTTTTTGCCTCACATGCACATATATTTGGGATTGCTGAGGTGAAGGCTGAACTGGTATCTGAGGCAAGGTTGATGTGGGTGCCAGAGGAGCAGGCTGTGGAGCGACAGGTGACCCAAGGTGGCCCGAGCAGGAGTAGTAGTAGTGAACCAGATGAGTAACTTCACGTGAAGAGTGTAAGCCTGTGAATACTTCAAATCTGATGTAGTCTGCAACAGCCGGTTGGTGGACTAACTGTAGACATCTGCAAGGATCTGACTGTTGTGCTTCCACCCATTATGTTCATTAGTACTACAATTGAACCTGGCAAAACTATAACCTATATTTATAACATCCTTTTTAAAAGATGCAATAAACTAGATTGGTTAATAAGGCCTTATATCAACTCTGGTAGATCTATCAATTCTAACTTTAGAACCTTCATATGCAGAAAACCACACAGACCAAGTGCAGTTGTTAACAACTGTGTTTGCAATAAAACATAACGCCAGTATTGACTTTCAAGTGGATGCACAATATGAATGAGGCAATTTTAGCATGGATTAACTGGTTTAAATTTAAAATCTATTTTCGAATCGTATTTCAATTGGATCCCAAGCACACAATAGTAAACCAAATAAACATCTCAGTTACAAGATGCTCCACCTGCAATAAAAATGTTCTCAGCAAAGAGCTTCGATGTACTTTAAAGTCAGTTCTGTGATTTACCAGTACAATACATAAATAGTTTTTTTAATTTTTTTATTCTAAAATCACCCAGGTGAATATCTCAGATAAGATAATTACTGAACTTCTAGTGATGTCTCCAGTTAGGAATAACTCTGCAGACGCTTGGTTGTGACGCCAAATCTCAAGTTTTATTGACCAACATAACATTAGGTACAAATCCAAACTGATTTCTGAATTCTTGCTGGGGTGTTTGCAGAAGGCCTCTTGCTTCTGAGAGGATTTTAGTTTCCACCATATCTCCTTCATCAGCCTGGCTTGGCAGATTTTCAAGGTACTTTACTCAAGAGGAAAGCTCAACTTTCTCTTTATTTCATCTGGGGTTCCTCCTCAGGGCATCACATGGTCTCCATCAGTTCATAAGAGAGAGCAGGAGAGAAAAAGAATCCAATTAGTCCTGTTAGTGCTGCTTATATACTTCACCATATTCACCCATTGCTTCTTCCTCCTAGCAGGACACCCCGGGCCTCCACGCATTGGACACTGACTTGCCTCAGTCTTTCGGTAATCATATCTTCCATGTAGAGAAGAGAGCGAGCTGTGGGTTTACTGTAAACACAAACACTGGTGCATCCAGAGGAAAGATGCAGGATTATGAGAGCTGAGACTCTGGGATACCTACGCCGATGCCCAGGAGCGGCCACTTTGCGCATCTGAGCAGAAAAAGCACTGCTTAAGTGGACAGTCTGCTTCCTCAGACGTTGAGGAAGAAAAAGACACAGTTGTCAACAACGTGGACAGTCCTGTCCGGTAAAGACGCGAAACACCAACATGGCAGTAAGACAGGTTCGATTAGGCAAAATAGTGGTGCCGGATTGTGAGTGAGGAATGTTTCTCCTTCTCCCTAATCCCTGGGATCAAAAGGAAGCAAACTTAGAACTGGACAAGTTCTTGGTACCCACAGTTTGGTTCAAATGTAACACTTATGCCTCTTCACCTTAAACACAGCTGTGAAATGGACTCATCTCTTTTTAGAAGGATGCTTTCCTGGCAGTGATTCAGAACAAGAACCCTAGTTATTGGTAATTTGCTTTGATTTTCCTACTCATACTCTCTGAAAGGTATAGCTTATCTAGAATCATTACCAAGTGGGACACTTTCACACAGTTTAATGCTTTTTTTTTACCAACTACGACTATCAAAACATTAAGTTTGCCCTGTTTCTTTGTAATGTGTGTACAGTATTTGCCAAAGATGGTTAAGTCCTAAAAACCATTGCATGGCTCTGCCAGCATTAGTTTCAGAACTTAGTCCCAAACATTTGTCAACAACTTGGCATCAAGCTTTACTTGGCCTATGTTTTACCCAGTTTTATCACAACAGTACTAATCACTTATGTGACAGTTCAGATAAAGTATCCAGGTGCATGCATTCAAAATTAGACTTTCAAGGAGTTTTTGTTGGCTGGACTCATCTAGTATTGACCAGTAAAGCCTGTTGCTTTTATTTTTAGAGACTACTCTGAACATCTCATCTAGGTAGATTCACGATTCTGGTTCCTCCCACATTGCAGCTGGGTTCCATGGTCTATAAGACTCCTGCTTGGTTTTGCTTCCTGGTCTTGTGGGTCTGGGTTAGTAACTGTAAGAAGTGGTCAATAAAACCCTCAAACATCTTCATGCTTGTATTTATTTGACATGGAAGACATACCATCACTATCTTTGACTCACCAAAAGAACACATGTATCCCCTTGATTCCCTTCATTTTGTTTTTTACCACCAGATCTTCCTCATTTCCATTATGGTAGGACCTCAGAATACAATGCTCTTTCTTGTTTATAAAGAGAAGAGTTAGCTGACCGCCACAAGTCTTCTGTAATTACTCAGAATACAATGCTATTTCTTGTTTATAAAGAGAAGAGTTAGCTGACCACCACAAGTCTCCTGTAATTACTCAGAGACCAAGTCTCATTATACCGTTGTTGTAGATCTTGTGTTTGGCTTCTGTTTCCTCTTACATCAATTTCAGGCTCATCCTTAAGGTCATAGTTATTGCCTCAAAACAATGCTTCAGCGCATTCCTACCTATGCTCGCAGGCTAATACACACCACAAGAACAAGTTAAAAAAACAGGTAGAATCTCAAAAAATGTCTTTATTCACTGAGCAGTGAGTGGAACAATAGGTAAATAGTTGTTAATATTCCTCCACCCTACAATGACTTAGGTAAGATGACATTTACACAGGAATGGTACCAATTTCTGAGTTCATCATTCCTCAATTAACAGTAGCGTGTGTCCTAATATAGTCTAAACTGGTTTACAATGTAAACACATGTAAGAAAAATCCATTACTTGGAGTGGGATAACCCCCACATGTCCCCAAACCCTACCCCAATGGCCATATAAACAACATGCCTCCAATTTATCTGGAGAAAGCTTTCCAGTAAGTAAGGCTATGTGATACTTTGCAAGCAACTTTCCCCAAAACCACTAATCTACAAATTCTAGTCATGTCATTTACTCTCATTCTATGTAGGTAACTAAAAGAAAACCTGCAGTGCAAACCTAGGTTCAAAGCAATGGTATGGTACAGATAACAGGAGGGAAATGAGGTTGGGTATGATTTACGATTGTGTACATAAAGATTATGAATAGTACTCTTGCATGTTGTTTGAAGGATAACAAGGAAGTGTATGCTTATAACCAACTGCAAACAAGATGTTCCTTGAAGAGTTGAAATTAACTCATTTAGGTAGTTGTGGAGAGATTATATTTTAGATCCTCAGTTTGTTGCTTGAGAAAGTCATTCTGAGCTTTTCTTTTTTGTGACTTGAGATACAGAGATGGTGAATATTTAGACCGGTTAGGGTTACAAGTAGGTCGTTAGTACATTGAAGATGATGCTGAAGGCCCTGGAGATAATCGTGAGTAGCAATAGAGTCAGTGTTGGTTGGGATGACAGGGAGTAAAATGACTGAACCTCTTTAGTCAATGGTTGATTTGAATGCATGGAGAACCCTCTTCAGGAATCACATGTGCGAAGAGGAGGACAGAAATCAGCACACTGCTTGAATCCAGATAGGACTGAATCAAGGATTCTACAGTGTCTGCGTCTACAAAGTAAGACTTAATATGTGGAGGAGTGATGGTTGTCTGGTGATGCCTTTTTTCTTCTTTTTTTAACAATAGCAACTTATAGGAGAGAGGATTAATCTCAATATCTTAGCCACGTGTTATGGAGTGTCAGTATCCAGATTCCTGTCCAGGAATCACTCCTGGGCAGTGCTCTTTTAGAGCTGCTGGGCTGTGCTAAAAAAATGTGCTCCAGAGACTCTATATAGATGCTGAATGTAATAGCGCAGTGTTTTGGGATACTCCAGATGTCACTGGTTTGCAGGCTGTTGTTCAACCCATGCAATTTAACAAGATAGTAGTCAAATTCACAATAGCTTCATTTGGTTTTGAAGATACAAACCATAACTGTCAATTCTTCGTGGAGGATAGTTTCTTATATCAAGGTCTCGGAGGGGCAGGTTGCTGTTACTGACATGAGCAGAGTGTCAAGTAGGACTTACAAAGTTGTCAGCAGTGTGATCATTGGTGGTTACATCCAAATAACATAATAAAGAATTTAAGAGTAAAAGTTATTTATTGGAGGTACCATAGTGGCCAGGTGATGTAACTGCACCAAATAAAGCAGCATACATCCATAAGAACGTATTTGTTCATGCCAAGGATGCCAACCATCTTTTACTATTATTCAGAAATATTACAGGCAAGAGATTGTACATTCCATTTATGGGAACCCTGTGTCAAAGTTTAACTTTATAACTGAGAGGATTGTTAGTGCTATGTGGAATATGTCTTACACAAATAATGTGTTTACTATGTTGAAAAAGGGAATGATAGATTATTATGTAAAGTTTACATGACTGCAGACCAAAGTCTAAAGTAAGTGGAGGATCAAAGGATGTTAGTGAGACCTGCTCATTTTACTTATTTGCAGACAGGGATGAAATTATGGTTAAGTGCTGGTATCCTCAATTTATTTGCCAAGTTCAATGAACAGAATGACTGTATATAATAAATCAACAGTTTTCTGCAGAGGACAAAAGCATTGTATAATAAGTCATGTTGTTAGTAGTGCACAGTTTTGTACTAATATGGCAACATTACATTAGGAATGTCCTGATGACACGCTAAGACTGTCATCATCTTGTGTGTCTCAAACTATTAAAGTAGTAACAGGCTACACAAATTCATGCCATCAACTAAGGGTTCAATCTGCACGTATTTGTATTAGGAATGCCTTAAACACCAACTGCCTTTTGCCAGTGACAAACTTGTGCTTCATTCTCCTCTGTACGTATATTGGACAAACAGTCCTCCTGGTCCTGTTTCTATAATTCCCTCCACCTCTACTGTGAGGTTTCTCTTATACCTTATCCAAGGGATTTTATTACCTGCCACAGAGTTCAAGTATTCAGTTCAATATCACCATCCTGATGAATGCCCTGTGAACTATGAAAAGGTTTAAACACTGTTGATGCATGCAGCCAGAAAGGCACACTTTTAGAATTTAAATATCTCTTTTTCTCTCTCTCTCTCTCTCTCTCTCTCTCTCTCTCTCTCCTCTATCTCTCTCTCCGGGATTGCAGAATTCCGATTTATTTAAACCAGCATGACGAGTTTCGGCATCTTCGCCATTTTTTCAAATGCAAGTGATACGCCAGTATGCAAACTGCGCTGTTTAAAAGGATCTTGCCGCATTTCTATTGACGGATATTTGTGCTGACCCGCGAGAAAGAACTACACAATTTCTCCACACTTCAGATAGTAAATGCGTGCGCCATTTATGCAACTGCTGTAAAAGTTTCTTTGGCCAATAATGTTTGTTGGCCCTGTAATGAACATTTTTCACAACTCTTCTATTCAATGTTGCTTCATTGGGCACGGGCTGCATCTCACTCGTATGTCAATATTGCTGCCTTTCACATCATGTCCAAATGTTTAAAACTGGTCAGTCCCTGCAAGCCCTGCATCCAGGCGCATATTGCCCTTCAGATAAACAGTAGTTGCAGGCGCTGGCGTACTGACCAAGCGCTCCTCATGCAGTCATGATCAGACTTGCGTCGGCAGGCATGCCATCACTGCTTGGCTTGCGGCGTTTTGGCAGATTTTCAATTCCTTGAACTCATTAAGTACTCCCACCAACACCACTGTAAAATCATCTAGGATGTGGTGTAGAAGGCAAGGATTAAGGCCTGTGCAGAGCGTAAGCATTCTTTGTCTGCCATCTATCATCATCTGAAACTGCTCTTTGTTCTTGTTCTTACCTGGAAGAAAAAGTTACATACCTTCGATAACGATCTGTTAGATACTCTACCTGCAAATTCTACATCTTCGAAAATCCCCACACTGCAGACTTGTCCCGACACTTCTGCAATAGCTCTTCGGCAATGTTAGAGGGTGCAGCCTTCACTCAGACATCGGGCAAGGGATCATGAGGACATCATCTAGGTCAAAAAGAAACAAGACCAGTGCCCTAACATCAGTTCAATTCTGTTTTTGCTGCGACTTCCGAGGTCAAGTAGTGGCGCAATAGAATAATATTTTGCATCTTATTAGGAAAGCGAACATCCAATGTATGGTAGCTGAAAACTCCGCTTTGTTCAGCCACACATCGGTCTGTGATAGTTGTTGTGAGTAGAGGGACTGCCTAAAACTGGATTTTGTTGTTAGATGGGGAGGACACTAGGATTACAAGAGTAAACTTCCCACGCACCCCCTAGCCCTCAGATCCCAAGAACTGTGTGGCCAAAGACTTCACCGCCTTGAAAACACCCACAGAGTGTAGGGTTAGTCTTGAGAACCTTTACCCTATTTGTTGGGTGTCCCCAGAGGTCATTCCCACCCACTAGCTGGGCCGAGCACAAATGAGGCCTCTCCGGACACCCACTTACAAACACGTTTTGACCTGCAGAACATCAAACGAAGACTAAACCTGCTGTCCAAGACTTGAGAAGAGTATAGGATGGTGGACCTGCTCTTCCACTTGTGCACAACTGGACTCCGAATCGACTCCAAGGTGCTTAAGTCAGACCTCCTATTAAAGCTACAGGGACACAAGAAGGTAAGAGGGCTTTTCCTGCAACTGGGCAGCTGACCAGTAGCAACCGGACCTGGACTTGTCGGCCTCTGCTTGCCACCCTTTAAGTTTCTCAGTGCCTCCCTTGAATTCCAGACGGTCTTTAGAAGTGTACTACTAAGGCGGATTGTGCCCTAAGGGACTAAAAACGAAAGGTAAAACCTTTGACCAGCACTAACCTGGCTATTGTATTTGACCCGTGCTCCACAGAGGTCAGCACCGAGTTGCGCCACGTTTCTCTTTTACCACGACCATTGACTGTCATTTGCACTTTGTGTTTATTCATTTTGAAAGTTTTATAGAGCGCGAACAAGACGTTTGCGGATATCAGAGCGCTTTACAATCAGTGAAGGATAGTTATGCAACAAAATAGCAACAGGTAAATTGAGTAAACATAGCATAATGTGGAAAGTAAATCAAAACAATAACAGGTAAATCAAGTATAAATAACATTATGTAGAGTAAATCTAAACAAAGAGGTGCAGAATAGGGAGGCAACCGTGGGGCATAAGTTGTCTGTTTGTACCTATCTGATAAAAGAAATATCGGTAGAGGTACTAGTGAACTCATAGTTTCCTTAGATAATGTTCATGTGAATTTTTTCATGAGAATCGCTTTTACTTCCTTTTTGAAAAATGCTGTAGATGTGATAAGTCTGGTTTCTGGGGGTAATGCGTTCCAAATCCTAGGAGTCATCCCTGAGAATGAACGTTTGTAAGTTTTCGTCTTGTTGAATCTGTATGGCTTCAATAATAGGTTTTCCGCACTTCTTGTGGATCTATTATCACCAGAGATACTCAGTTTCTGGGTGAGATAGCTGGGTGCATTATGGTGTATGGCTTTGTGAGATATGCAGGCAATTTTCAGGTGAATTCTGGCTTCCAATGGTAGCCAATTCAAGGCTTTTAAGTCAGGGGAGATGTGGGACCTTCTTTTGGAGCCAGTGATGAGTCTGGCTGCAGCATTGTTGGAGGCTCTTAGTGGAGCAGTGGTCGCTTTGGGGAGGCCACAAAGAGAGACACTTCCATAGTCCACTCTGGGGATGACTAGAGCTTGAACTGCCGTCTTGAAATCATTGACTGGTAAGAAGGGTTTCAGCTTTCTCAGTGTATTAATCTGGAAATTTGCCCCCTTTGTAGCGTTGCTAATATGTTTATGCATGTTGAGGTTGCAATCAAGGGTAATACCCAATGACTTTGCTGAGTCAATGATGATTGGTTGAACGTTGAATGCCGTAAGGTGTTTGAACCAGTCATGCAAGAATGGTATTTTGGCGGGTGGAGCTATAAGGAGGATTTCCGTTTTTAGCGCGTTTAGCTTGAGATGGTTCCCAGCTAACCATGACTGGGTGTTCAAAAGCGTTTTGTTGAGCCGTATGATGTCATCATACGACTGTTTGATGTCATCATGCCACTATTTCAACGTAAGACCTTTTAAATTAATAACTCTGGTTCCCCTTTTTGGATTTTTGTCAGTTTAGTGTTATTTTGTTTACAAAATTTTACTCTAGTTTTTTGCAATATTTGTGCATTTTTATTGTTGTTCTTTTTGTGTCGTTGAGGGAGCAAAGGGTTTAAGCTGCCAGCTGAAAAAGCCTTTTTTTCCTGTGACATCCAGGCACTCCTTAGCTGAAGGATGTGAAGGGCAAGTTACAAGGTTGAATTGAAACTAAGTTTCTAAAGAGGACAATGTCACCTGCAGGATAACCAGAAGGATAATGGCTCTTTGCTCCACTACAGGTTGTGGTAAGAGGAGGACCTCAGCTACCTTCCTAGTGACATCATTAAAACTGACATTTCTGGGGGGAAATCGTCTTGGAAAAGAGTCAATATGGTCAGGAGTTGTGTACAGCCCAATGGCCTCTTAGAGGGCGAACAATTCTGGAGGCAGCCCACTGCCTCCAACATGGCACAGGACAACCAAATAAGCACCAATAATGTAGTACAGGCATAATGTCCTTGTATTGTAATTGCATTTATATAGAGCTTACTACCCCTGATGAGGCGTCAAAGAGCTTTTTCGGCGAGTAGCACGCTACTCCCGAACCCATAAAGGATTAGTGGCAAATTAGTTTAGTGAAATAATTAAGTAATTTGAGTGGTGAATATGTTAGTCAGTTATTAGAATGTCTTTCTCCTGAAGTGATAGATTTTTACTGGCAACAGGAATTCAGGTGAAGGTTGCAGCGCCCCTGTTGACGGAGTCATCAATGTTGAAGGTGGCGTTATACTTGGAGTCAGGTTGGGCTACAGCATGGAGTCAGGCTGGGCTACAGCATGGAGTCAGATGCCAGCGCTGGGCTTAGCATAGGGTCAAGCCTGACTAGAGCTAAAGTTTACACTGATGCAAGTCTCAAACTCAGTAGGCGTAGAAGGGGGCCAAAACGAAGGACAGTGCCAGGTAGAATCTGTATGGCACAAAGGTGATCCCGAAGATAAGGCCGTAGGGACCTGAGCCCGGTCCCTTGGGACCCAGGGGTGCTCCAGAGGGGACGGCCACCCTTCTAAAGACTTCCATCAAGGTCAACATGAAGGATGGCAGATTAATTCCCAGTGACTGGTACACCGGAGAAAGGAGCAGTGATGTTAGTTTAGCAAGGAGCAGAGATGGGAGTGGAGATGGTAGTGCTAGCTCAGGAGTGCATGTGTTGCCGCTGGGGAAGTCTCTACTAACTCTGGCTCCTGGGAAGGGGGCCAGAGGATATTTGGACATGCCTGATTTTGACCTTCAAGTCGAAGGGGAGTTATTTTTCTTCTTGTGCCTCCTCTTGTTCTAAGATATGGCAGGCGAGGTCGACCTTTATGTGACCTGGACCTCTCCCCCTGGGCTGCAACCTCATCTTGCAGCACTCCAGACGACCCTCTTAGGAGCGAGCTATAAGAAGCTAGGCCATATTCTCCTTGCCAGCCGTCAGGTGCATCTGCTGGCAAGAGGTCACGCAGCAACGTGTCGTGCCTCAACCAGAGGCACCAGAAAAAGTGATTACGAGTATCTAAGATGGACATTTGGCTGTCACACTGGTAACAGGACTTGAAACCAGACTCTTCGGAGGTGACATGTACCCATTTGCACAAACAAACATTTTCAGACAAAAAATTATTTGTAGAGTGTGAGTTAATGATGATCCGGAAGAGTCGAAAGGTGTGTAATTTACAGAACTGATGTCAGAGTGCCAGTCCTAGCACTATATAGCCTGTTGAGGTATTCACAATGAATATATGTCGAAATCCCGAATACAATCATCCCGCATACCATCATCACGCATTTTTCATCCCGCATATACTATAAGGCCGCAAACTAAAAGAACTAAAACTTTTAGAACGAATATGCCTTTAGCACGAATGCCTTTACAACGTAAAAGCATGCATGTTAAAGGTATACTCATTGTAAAAGTTTTAAAGGTAAGTGAAAGTACACTACCCTACCATACACTACCAAACACTACCCTGCACTACCCTACACTACAGTCCTTTTACTACATTTACACTACCCAGCACGACCCCCCAACACTACCATTAAGCACTTTACTTCCCTACACAAACACTACAACAGTACCTTAATACACTACCCCCAGCATGACCCTACACAACACTACAATACTACACTAAACCACTACACCCCAGCATTACCCTACACTACACAAACACTACACCACTACCCTAAACCCTAAAACACAACCCCCAGCATGACCCTACACTGCACAAACACTACAACACTACCCTAAACCCTAAAACACTACCCCCAGCATGACCCTACACTACGCAAACACTACAACACAACCCTAAACCCTAAAACACTACCCCCAGCATGACCCTACACTACGCAAACACTACAACACTACCCTAAACCCTAAAACACTACCCCCAGCATGACCCTACATTACGCAAACACTACAACACAACCCTAAACCCTAAAACACTACCCACAGCATTACCCTACACTTCGCAAACACTACAACACTACCCTAAACCCTAAAACACTACCCCCAGCATGACCCTACACTACGCAAACTCTACAACACTACCCTAAACCCTAAAACACTACCCCCAGCATGACCCTACATTACGCAAACACTACAACGCTACCCTAAACCCTAAAACACTACCCCCAGCATGACCCTACACTACGCAAACACTACAACACTACCCTAAACCCTAAAACACTACCCCCAGCATAACCCTACACTACGCAAACACTACAACACTACCCTAAACCCTAAAACACTACCCACAGCATGACCCTACACTACGCAAACACTACAACACTACCCTAAACCCTAAAACACTACCCACAGCATGACCCTACACTACGCAAACACTACAACACTACCCTAAACCCTAAAACATTACCCCCGGCATGACCCTACATTACGCAAACACTACAACACTACCCTAAACTCTAAAACACTACCCCCAGCATGACCCTACACTACGCAAACACTACAACACTACCCTACCCCCTAAAACACTACCCCCAACCCCTATTACACTTTCCCCAGCACGACCCTACACTAAACAACTACCACAACTCAACAGTACACTAACACAACACTACACTACACAATCACTACCCCAGCACGACCCCCACCCTTAAAAATTAACCCAAACCCACTTACCTCTCTCATCGTCGTGGTTTACAACGCAAATACATTTACCATACATTCCTTTACAAAGTAATTCGTTGTAAAGGCATGCGTGATAAAAGCACATACGTTATAAAAAAATACGGTATAATGGTATGCGGGCTGAAAGCAATTGCGGGATTATAGTATGCGGGCTAATGGTATGCGGGATAAAAAATGCGGGATAAGGGTTGATTACCATTCACAATTTCATATCAGACGTCATATAGGAGCCTGTCCCCTCCCACCGTCCGGGAGACTATTACAGAAGTTTCAGGACCAGTCTGGCATGTGGGGATATCCAACATTGAGCAATCTGCAGGTAGAAGTATACATCAGAAGAGTCAGAATTAAATAAAAGGATTAAGGAATATCAAGAAAGCCATAGTCTTAAGGGTTTTTTTTCTAAGTAATTTGATGTTCTCCTCATTAGTGTCAAATCTCCTGGGTTTATATGCCTCAAACAAGGTCTATTAGCCAAGCCAGAGCAAAACAGAAAAAAATGTTGCCTGGGGGTCTTGTCAGCCAATCTAAATAATTTATGCCAATAATGGTGGCAGTGCCACCCGCATTCCGAGTGACCAGGAAGAGTGTCAGAGGGTAAAGAAAGGATCATGGTATGAAGCCTTCCCTCTTGGTGATAATAGGATCCAAAAGCTATCAGTGAAGACCTGGAATTTTTAAAGAGTGTCAAAGCTGATGCCCCCCGGATCAAGGGCGTCTCTGTGTCGGTGTTATTATACGCCGATGGTGCCTTGCTTCTCTCTAGAACTCCCCTTGGTCTTCAACGTCTAATCAACAGATTTTCTACCTTTATTAAGGATAGAAAACTGACCATTAATAAGGGGAAAACGCATGTTATGACCGGAGGAGCTAAAAGGAAACCTAATGCCTTTTTTATTGATTCTGACAAGGTGCAGTCAGTAGATAAATTTTGTTACCTTGGCATTACCTTTTCACATGACTGTAAATGGTCCACTGAATTTAAAAATATCAGACATAAATTGGCGAAAAGCGCCCATGGTGTTTTCAGATTTGCGGCCAAAGTGGGGGATAGAAGAACTAGGGACATGTTGCAAATCTATCAAGCAAGCTGTGTCTCAATCGCACTGTATTGAGCGGCTGTCTGGAGTCACAGTTGTAACCATGATCTACAGCTGGAGGAAAACACCGTTTAAAAAAAACGTCTGTGTTTACCTCAGTCCGGTCCCACCGAGCTGATTCACCGGGAACTAGACACTGATTTCTTGACTGATTTAATTTCCTTAAGACCCCTTATGTTATGGCGTTCCATTTGGCTCCAGGACGAAAAGTCTTTTAATAAACTCATTATTGAAGATTGCCTTTCTTTGGATAGGTACAGGAAAATTCCCTGGATAAAATATGTCGCCAATTCTTTTCTGGAAATATTTAATCTAAATGTTTTGACTAATCCAAGGGCTGCCTCCATGATACCTAAAAGTGAGCTGAAAGCAAAATTACTGGCTTATTAAGCGAGCTTTAGGCAGTGGGTCTATGTCAACCGTTAAGTTTTTTAATAGATATTCGTCTACTGAAGGTTTTCCATTATACTTAGCCATGGTGACCAGGCCATCCCACAAGTATGTATTAACTAGATTGAGGTTTGGAGTAGCACACCATTTGGTTGCTTTACCAAATCTTAAAAAACACCCTAAAGGCCCGTGTTTGTGTGATGGCATCTCAAAACAGAGCACCTTGCACTTTTTATTGATATGCAAACTGTACATGAATTTTCGTATCACTTATTTGAAACCGCTGTTTATTTTTTTGTTTGAATATATTTTATTAAGTTTTACAAAGAAAGAAAAAAAACATGAAAACAACATTGGTCAATGACTCAAGCCATGACTGTACATGTTATTTCCACAAATCTGTGCATCAATCACTTAGTAGCACTGCATGTGGGATGCTGCTGGCAACATAGCGTGTAAGAAGGGGTAAGTTGACGTGGGGTTGGCCACACTGGTCCCGTGGTATGCCAAATATCGTGGGCTCTACTCCCTTGGTGGATGTCGACTATATAACTATGGGAGGAGCCATCCCATGAAGCGTGACGCTACCCCAGTGTCTCAGACGTGCATGCCAGCGTATTTGGTAGCGGGTGCTTGGGCGGTGAGTCCTGCACTGCGTCCCCGAGTCTCGGGGACTACATAAAATAAAATAAAAAGGGGGGTAGGGGGTGTAACTTGGGAGTGAGTATTGTGTGGTGTGGGGAGAGCGCGGTGACATAGCCTGACCAAGCACCAGCAGCAGCCACCTCAAGTGCATCCTGCTCAACACCCGCTCCGTCCACAGACACGCCGTCAAACTCTGGAACCTGCTCGACACAACAGCACCTGACGTCGCCTTCCTCACGGAAACCTGGATGAACGCCTCCTCAGCGCCCGACGTCGCCATCGCCATCCCTGACGGATACAAGATCACCAGGAGGGACCGCGTCAACCAGACTGGAGGAGGCATCGCCATCATACACAAGGACACCATCCGCATCACGACCAGCCACAATGACAGCTTCAACGCCGCCGAGCACCTCCACTTCAAGATACACACCGACCCCAAGACCACACTCAGAGGCACCCTCATCTACAGACCCCCGGGACCATGCACACAATTCAGCAAAGACATCGCAGACTTCATCAGCCCGCACGCACTCCCCTCCACTGACTACATCCTCCTAGGGGACCTCAACTTCCACCTGGAGAACAACAAGGACAGCAACACCGCCACCCTGCTAGACAACCTCTCCAACCTCGGTCTCAAGCAACTGGTGAACACCCCCACCCACTACGCCGGTCACACGCTGGACCCTGTCTTCTCCTCCAGCAAGTACATCTCCTTCAGCCATTCCACCGGACTTCACTGGACTGACCACAGCTGCGTCCACTTCAGCTTCAGAAGAACCACCACCCGCAACAGGCTCCCCGCAGGAACTGGAACAAGATCACCACCGACCAACTCACCACCTCCCTCAGCCTGAACACCCCCGCCAGCACAACGGACCCCAACGAAGCAGCCAACAACCTCACACAGTAGATCACCAACTGCGCAGACGACCTTGCACCACTGAAGACCCCCCCCCCCCAGCAGACACAACAGCAAGAAAACCCCTTGGGTCACCGACAAACTCAAGAACTTCAAGAAGAACTGCCGAACCCTCGAAAAAGCCTGGCGCAACAACCAGACCTCCAACAACAGGTCAGCCCTCAAGCACGCCACCCGTAAACATCACCAGCTGATCCACTCCACCAAGAAGACAGCATTCAAAGAACGACTGGACAACAACGCCCACAACAGCAAGGAACTCTTCAGCATCGTCAAAGAGCTCTCCAACCCCAGCGCCGGAAACAACGACATCACCCCCTCGCAAGACCTCTGCGACTCGCGCGACGCGTTCTTCCACTGCAAGATCGCCGAAATACACAACAGCTTCGGCGCTACAACCACGCACCCAAACACCGAACCCTCGCCACCCACCGCCACCCTCTGCACATGGACCCCGATCAGCACCGAAGACACCATCCACTCCGGATCTCCAACCGACCCTTGCCCCCACCACATCTTCAACAAGGCAGACTCCAGCATCGCTCCCCAACTCCGAGACATCATCAACGCCTCCTTCAACACCGCCACCTTCCCGGAATGCTGGAAGCACGCCAAGCTCATCGCCCTCCTTAAGAAACCAACAACGGACCCCACCGACCTCAAGAACTTCCTCCCCATCTCGCTCCTCCCTTTCCCGGCCAAAGTCATCGAGAAGACCGTCAACAGACAGCTTGCCGCCTTCCTCGAGACAAACGAATCCCTCGACCTCTTTCAATCCGGCTTCCGGGCCAACCACAGCACCGAGACCGCCCTCATCGCAGCGACCGACGACATCAGATCCCTCCTCGACAACGGGGAAACAGCGGCCCTCATCCTCCTGGATCCTCTCCGCAGCGTTCGACACTGTCTACCACCGCACCCTAGTGCAACGCCTCAGCAACATCGGAATCCGAAAGAAGGCACTGGATTGGATCATCTCGTTCCTCGCCGGAAGAACCCAGAGAGTCCGCCTCCCCCCGTTCGAATCCGATGCCACCGAAGTCATCTGCGGCGTTCCACAAGGATCATCACTCAGCCCCACCCTCTTCAACGTCTACATGAACCCCCTCGCCGCCATCGCGCGGCAGACAAACCTCAACATCATCTCCTACGCCGAGGACACCCAGCTGATCCTCTCCCTCACCAACGACCCAGCCACCGCCAAAACCAACCTACACGAAGGGATGAAAGACGTCGCCGAATGGATGAAGAACAGCCGCCTGAAACTGAACTCAGACAAGATGGAAGTCCTCATCCTGGGATCCTCACCCTCCACCTGGGAAGACTCCTGGTGGCTACCTGCCCTGGGCACCACTCCGAAGCCAACGGACCACGCACGTAACCCGGGCTTCATCCTGGACTCCTCCCTCTCAATGACCAGACAAGTCAACGCCGTCTCATCATCGTGCTTCAACACCCTGCGCATGCTCCGTAAGATCTTCCGATTGGATCCCCACCGAAACCAGGAAGATGGTCACGCAGGCACTCGTCACCAGCCGGCTGGACTACGGAAACACCCTCTACGCCGGAACCACAGCCAAACTTCAGCAAAGTCTCCAACGCATCCAAAACGCCTCCGCACGTCTCGTCCTGGACATCCCCCGCCACAGCCACATCTCCGGCCACCTGAGAGACCTGCACTGGCTCCCCGTCAGCAAGAGGATCACGTTCAGACTCCTCACCCACGCACACAAGGCGCTCCACGACCGGGGCCCCAGGTACCTCAACAACCGCCTGACCTTCTACACGTCCACCCGCCAGCTACGGTCGACCAGCCTCGCCCTCGCCGCCGTCCCACGCATCCGCAAGGCCACCTCGGGTGGAAGTTACTTCTCCCACCTGGCAGCCAAAACATGGAACTCCCTCCCCATCCACCTCCGGCGAACCCAGGACCACCTCTCCTTCAAGAAGCAACTGAAGACCTGGCTGTTCGAGCAGTAGCGGACCCCCTTCCAAAGCGCCTTGAGACCCTTCCGGGTGAGTAGCGCGCTATACAAGTGTCTTGATTGATTGATTGATTGAAACCGCTGTTTGTTAAATATGGTGTACATACAGTTGATGAGGCTATGAATCTTATAATTAACCTGAGATCTGCTGACATCTGCTTTTATACTGCTATGTTCCCTGCCCGTTTTGCCAGGTATTCTTTTACGTTTTTTATAATCTGTTTAATGACAATTTGTATTATGTGCTTTTATGGTCATTTTTTATATGATCCGAATAAAGCTTCATGAAATGAAATGAAATGACCTGGAATGCTTCAGAGAAAATTACAATTGTATATAAGCCAGATTAGTATACTGTGTATTCCTTGTGTCTTGTGAAGTTAATCTTTGGGTGAATTAGGGAATTCCGCCAAGGTGAAACTGTCTGGCAGACAGACTATGCATACTCCTTTGTGTCTTTCCTGCAACTATACCCCTCCCACAGGCTGTGCTGATATGATGAATGGGAAGCCTTTGTAACGGACAAACATATCTTTAAGGGGTTTGTAATGCCTTTAGTTTGTGGCCCTTTGACATATTTGTGGTATCAGTAACTGTTTCTGTATCTGTTAAATAGAACTTTGCAAGCAGGTACAGTGCATTCTACACCACACAGCTCTTTTGCTGTACATGTGATCAACCACACCAGTTTCCTACAGTGTATAAAATAAAAAAGGGGCCAATCAGTATTTGTTTTGACCCAGAGCTGTGGAGTTCTAGATTCCAAGGGACAGGAGAATGAGAAAGTGAAAAGCAGAATCGGGCATGTTGCACAAAGGCACAGAACGTCTTGAATAATCCTTATATCCTTCTGCAAAGAAGCCTCAAAACCATACTATTGAAATGTAGTAGCCCGCTATCAGTCTCCAACAGGTACATGCCGCAGGATGCTCCTTTGAAGGTGGAGCAATGTGCCCAGAAATTAGGTCGTTTTTGGGCTCCACACAAATCATGACAGTAGGCAATACATGACATTCAGGGAGTAGTTGCCTTCTTAACCAGTTGAAATATCACCAGACTGTGGAAAGCACATCCCTTGGTCAATCCAAATAGAAGGACAAAGTATAACTGATGTCAACTGTAAGCAAAGCCTTCTCAACAGAATAAGAATGGTGATGTGGGAAGAATGAATAATCACTGTTCATGTGATACACTGAAAGATTCAGAAGCACACAGAGACTGCAGCCCATTTATGCCTTTGACTGATGTTCTGGACACCAACTCATCTACTTCAAAATACATTTAAGGTGGCACAAGGCCATAATCTGAAAAGATCTCCAATCATCTTAACCAAGACTAGATTCGGCCCCTAGGATTCTGCATGACTGTGGCCATAATAAGAAACACGTTCTTTAGGTCTTTCCAGTGCCATTGATGGCCTTGTTGGCTGTAAGGTCCTACCCGGCCTCTTTTGGCATGCCACAAACACCCGGGTTAAGTATTGCAAGTACCCACATACAGGTATATCTCAGGTAGGTGGCACACACAAAAAAGACACTGATTTATAATAATGTTTAGTTAATATTTTATAGTGCCCAGTGGCAGGATTTCCATCATTTTTCTCTTTACTGAGTTCTGGTAGAGAACTAACTAGTAGCCAACATGGCCTCTAAGTTCTCAGAGTCAAAAATGTTCAGCTCCTCAACAACCACAGGCTCAAACTGAGAGATTATCGGGAGGAGGTTAACACTCTCGCTCCCTTCTTGGACAGGAGTAATCTTCCCTGATACCACTGCAGCAGTTGAGCCACTAGAATGAAATGGCAACCTAGATTAATTCTGTTCTTATCGAGAATTATCTGAATCAGAGAAGGCAGAGGGAAATCATATAGAATTTCGGTGTCAAGCACCACATCAGGCTGTCCCCTGGGGATCCAAGCACCCTGCCTATCAAAGATGCCATCTGGCTGCATTTACAGAGTAAATGAGCAGTAGATCTGTCCCTGGATGGATGGTCCTAGGCTTCAAAGAGGAGTGTGAGGTCTTCCTGGAGGACTTCCTAGTAGTGAGAACTGTTAATGTCGTCCTGTTTGGAGTTATCAATAAATATAATGTGGGAGAATAGCAAGAATAAGCAGTTTTGGAACCCCAATCTCAAGTTCCAGTCTGGCGAGCTGCAAAGCATGCCCCCTTTGTGTTCAGGCACACAATAAAAAAGAGGGCTGTAGCATTGAACAGATTAATCACCATAATATGAATACTCACATCTTCAAGGAGCGCTTTCCATGACAAAAAGATGGCCTTCAGCTCCCACACATTTATCTTTAGGGACAAATAGGACTTGTTCTGCAAAACACTAATGGGGAGTCCCAGAGTTGTGACAATCAACCTTATTCGAAATAGTCGAAGCTGCCCACAAACTGAGTACAGAGCAGGCAGAAGGCCATCTCATCGAGAGCTTGGAAACACGCTGACCACTGCAGATTTGATACAAAGGACGGTGTGAAAATGAACTAGGAGCCAGGAAAAACTGTAGTGAATGCATGTACAGCTTGGCATAAATGGGAACATTAAAATGTAGGTCTGAAGCTTCAGAAGCCTCTGGAACAATCAGGCTAGCATGGTCCCATTGTTCAAGAAATTACCTACTACCTGACCGATGTCCTCTCTAGAGGGAATGTTAGTGCTAAGCTTGAGGACTGAATTAATTTTTGTGTATGGTATTACTGCTTTTTGGAATAATTCACTGAAAAACCAAGATCATGCAAAGTCTCAAATTTCATGGAGAGGCAGGGGTCTCCTTTTCTGATTGCAGTTTAATGAGGGAGTTGTTTAAGAACGGAAAGCAATAGGCCTCCAGTTACACAAAAAGGTTTCCCACTAGTCAGGATTTTGTCAAGGTCCTAAGGGGCTACACTGAGACCAAATGGAAGTTACCTGAAATGGTTGCATGGCTTTCCCCAAATGAAACAAAAGTGCACTGTGAGTTCTTCAAAGATGGGTACATGGAACTAGCCTTTGGAAGATCCACTCTGGACTATTAGTACTTGACTGATCTGAAGACAGCACTCAGAATTTCTGGAAACATTTAGGGAGGCGGGAAGGGAGGGAAGGAGTGTACACCACATAGGTCAAGTATAGAGCACAGCCCTCTTCTCTTTCTCCTCCAGAAATAGAAGGAGTAACATCCTTGACTCCTTTCTGTTGCCAGAAAAGATGTCAAAGCCCCTAAATAGGGAAATCGATCTACCTCTTGCAATAGTTCTTAGGTAGCTAACTAGGGCTGAATGAGCGGATATGCTGTTGGCCTGCTATAGACTGTACATCTTTAGTAATTATCTGCAGTAATGCAGTGTTCAGTGGGCCAAATTACATGGTGCAGAGGAAGCAGAGGTACACTGATGATACCCAAAAAAGTCAATGGAACCTATTAATCTGTTGAGTCTGGTATAGCGCTTGTTGCTTTCTCAGAAGAGGTGGCAGCTCAGCCACAGTTTTAGAGCCAATAGATTACTAAAACAAGTAAGACCGGAAGCATTAATTGGCTGGGTTGAGACTCATAATTTTTTACTAGACTGTCTTAATTTGGGACAGGTTCACAAATATATAGGGGGGGCGTACGGTTAATGCAAGGTGATGTAGAGATCTTTAAAGAAGTGAGTCTTCAACTCATTCCTAAAGTAGAGCTGGAGAGGTCTTGATGAATACAGGGATGTTGTTCCCGATCCTGGGTGCACAGATGGAAAAGGCCACCTTTCTTTCTTTTTTCCACACTTCACAGTCTGGATTCTGAGGGTGTCCTGGCTATGGATATGCAAAGAACCACCTGAGATGGTGAGATTGTACCGAGGTAAGCATGGCTGCTGGTTGGGATGCAGCTTTTGAGGAGAATGCCCTATTTAGTTCTTCCTCATCTAAGGCAGACTTTCACTGTTCCCAGTCATTGCAGTGTTGTCAGTTACCCGTTAAAGTATATCAGAATGTGATGGATAGAATGCTTGAATTAATCTTTGCCACTAGTAATTACTCTGGGCGGCATCTCAGTCAACCGTCATTTTGCCACCCCCAGTTTGGACCCAGCCATATGCAAATTAGGCTTGACACTGTTCCACTGGCACTCTCATATATAGACCACCAGGACCTCGCAACCAACCCATTGCCACACACACAGAACTCGCCGCAGCCCATGCCATCGCCTCCACAGACTACATTCTGCTTGGAGATCTAAACTTTCACCTCAATACCCTTCAGGACCCGACTCCAAAGTGCTACTGGAGAATCTCGCCAACCTAGAACTCAAGCAGCTAGTCAACACATCCACCCACAACGCAGGACACACTCTGGACCCCACCTTCACCGAAGGGCCTTACATCCGGTTCACCCACACCACCCGGCGTCCCTGGACAGACCATCACTACATCCACTTCACCTTCAATTCCAGCACCACGCCCAAACCAGCCCAGCGCCTGCCTACACGGAACTGGAGCAAGATCACTCCAGACCTCCTCAACACTACCCTCCTCCATGACCCTCCCATAGCCACCACCGACCCAGACGCCGCCGCCAAGGAACTCCACTGGTGGATTACTAGCTGCGCTAACACACTAGCCCCCTTCTGGCAGTCTTCCAAGATATGCCCGCAAAAGCCGCCTGGTTCACCACCTAACTCCTAGAGACTAGACGCGCCTGCAGGCAACTCGAGAAAACATGGAGTAACCAGAAGACAAACTAAGCCCTCATTGTAGGAGAGTAGGGTCTGCAATCCTATGATCACCCAGATTTGTTGCTTTTGTTTCACTGGTTTACGACTTTCTCTGGCTGTGGGCCTGCTAATCAGACCCACAGCCTGGCTGTTCTCTTTCTAAATTACGATATGTACCCTAAGTGCATCTACCAATTGGTACTGGGCCACCTTATCAGACCCCGTAACGCAGGGCATAGGTGTACCCAGGGCCGCCAGGGGCTGAAGCATGTATTATGCCACCCCTGGCTGGCCTCCTAAATTTGACACAACTGGCTGCACGACAGCTGGGGCGAAGACGTGTAACCACCCTTCGCTTTAGGTATAGTAGCTCTATATCTAACCATACAATGGACACCCGAGTTCCTATCAGTCACTCCTATGGCAGGCCTTAACGATCCTGAAGGCAGAGTGCGTGGGCTCGTGTGAGCTAGGTTCAGGCCCGAGCCGAGCCCGGTTGCAGCTTGCGGAATCAAGACCCAATAGCTGTTCCATGGTAACGCGTACCATATCGGTAACTCCGGTGTCGCGTTACCCAGGCATGTCGAGTAAGGTGTCATACGAATCGGGGTGCTGCCCTCTCACCAATGCTGGCGACGAGGTTAGCATTCCACCCTACTAGAGGGACACGACATGTACGTAACTGTGAACCCCGGTTAAAGTTAACTGAAGCCTCAGCTCCACAAAATGGATGCTGCCACCACAGACACGAGTCTGACCTCCTGCTGCTGGGAGTCCTTCCAGCGAGGAGCACTTGGACAAAGGGTTTCCTGTCGAGGGCGCTGTTCGCACCGTCCCAGACAGGGTTTGTGTATTCTGGGTAGGTAGGGCTTTGGCGAGAAGGTGACTGCGGAGTGGCACCCCGGTGCTCACTACGCATCTGCCGGTTAGAACCAGTTCCAGGGGCGACAGCCCTGGCCTGGGGAAAGTCCGGCAGGGGAGAGGGGTGTAACTACCCCCCTTCCTGGTCCCACCCTTAGGGCAGGACCTAGTCATGTACCCACCCCTTTCTTTAGAATAAAGACCGGAGCGGGGACCCTTCCAAATCAGATCATCTTTGATTCAAGAACTACTTTCTACGAAAGGACATTCAAGACTCTTCTCAAGATTTCTCCCTTGTGACTAAGGAGTAGTCACCCTGCATCAGCGGGCACCAACTAAGAACTCTGCGGTTTGCTGTAAGTCCTTCCTCAAGGAATCCGACGGCCCAGCTCGACGAGAACCGGCTTCCCTGGCACCTCTGACCTCTACCCACATCATCAGCTCAGCTGTGATCTGTGGGTGCGACGAGACCTCGAGGGACCGGCCATCATCGGAACCTGCACGCTCTTAAAACCAGCACGACCATCGAGGTAACTCTCTGGTGAGTGCTCTGGGGTCCGAGAAGCCCCGACCCTGAGCCGCTCCAGCACCGAAGTGCAGTCTCCCAGCATCTCCACGATCTGCGTGGGGCCCTTCTGCTCGCTGCTCAGCACGTTGTCTGGTCACTAGCCGCTGGCTTGTGCCCTTCTGTGACGACATCCGAGAATCATCACTGCTGGTCTGGTTGCTCCAGACTGGCCCTTGCTTCCATCTTTGCGAGAAGCACCCCGGACCCTCCTGGTCCACTCAAGACGCCATCTTAGGCCCACCACGTGGCCCTGAGATCTGCCAAGGCTTGTTGCCCCATCCTGGGCCCAGCGACGCCGACAGCATCATCCTTCGTGGGACAGCTCGCACCTCCACCGTGGTCGCCGACAACGCCTCCTGGTCTGTGAGACTGCAGAGCCTAGCGTCGCCCACTCACCTGGTCGAGGTGACGGCCAACCGGTGCCTTCCTGGTACCTTCTGACTACTGGCTAGTAGTACGAACTTGGTCCCCTCTGCTTTCAGGTTTCATCAATCTCCGATCCAGGCTTGGATCTCTACGAACTATTCAGCACTGGTCGCCGGCCAGCAACTCCTTTTCTTCCGGCTCCTGGCTCGTCAGCGAAGACCCCGACGCCTGTAAGACTTGTGCAGCCGCAGCCCTCGTGGCTAGGTAACTCGGCATTTCGGTGCCTGCATAGCCTCCTTACTCTAGGGTCCTGAGTCCCTCGCTTCCGACTTGCCTTATCGGGTCCGCCCGAGACCTTAATCGTTCCGTGTCCTCGGACACTTGTTTTAATTGTGCACTTGAAGTATTTGCTAAAGAGATTTGGTTTGTGCTTAGTACCCTGTCCTCATAAAGAGTACAGGGCTGTTGTGATTCTTAATAAATATATTGTTTATTTTCATAACACTTGTGTGGTGTCCTTTCACTGGGTGTTCAAGGGGTACATGTGTGGTAAACAGTTGGCTTAACGCGCCCTCTCGAGTCTTTAGCCTTAGACTGCTCGTATCCACGCTACTAGGATAGCTGGTCTATAGGTTGACTTACAACCAAACACCATAAGGGTCGTTGGAACGATACATAGCGGTCGCTAGAATAGCGAACGTTGCATATCGGGCCAACTTCTCACACTCATCAACCACAAGACTGCCATGAAGGATAGTATAGGATAGGATATATGTTTCTAAAGCGCTCGATTGCCGTGGCGCCTTGGCGCTAATGTATGTCAGCGGACAGAAAGTTGCATCATAGAACGGACTAGATGGAAGAGAAGAGTAGAGTTTTCATATCTTTCCTAAAGAGCTGCCGATTGGCTTGGAATCTCATGGCTGTTGGCAGTTTTTACCATAATTTTGTTGCACCATTTGATAAAGCCCGTCCTCCCCATCTTACCCGCCTGATCTTAGCAGTCTGAAGTAGGCCCAAGTTGGAGGATCTAAGGGCACGTGAAGGGATATAAGGTAGGAACAGTTATGAAGGTAGACAAAGGGGAGACAGTGGCACTCATCCTTCTGGATTTGAGTGCCGCTTTCGACACCGTCTCCCACAGCATCCTTCTGTCTGCCCTGAAGTCGGTGGGTATCTGCGGCCCCGCCCTTGCCTGGATCTCTGACTTTCTTTCTCATCGCACTTTCCAGGTTTTCTCCCCCTCTTCTGTGTCCACTGTTCACAATTCTCCGTATGGTGTTCCCCAAGGCTCTATTCTTAGTCCTTTATTCTTTAACCTCTATGTTAGACCTCTTGCTTTTCTTGCGGAACAGGCGGGACTTTCTATCTTTTCTTATGCTGATGATACCCAGATTATTTTTTCTCTCTCCTCTAACCAACACTCCCCTTCCTCTTCTCTCTGTGCTGGACTTACTGATATCTCCAACTGGATGCTGACTAATAAGCTTAAGCTGAACGGCGATAAAACAGAGCTTCTCCTGTTTGGGCCGGATTCCGCTCTCTGGGGCCCACAACATTGGCCTCAGCAAATTGGACCTTTACCGGTCCCAGTAACGTCAGCACGCAATCTGGGGGTCCTCTTTGATAATCAGTTATCCATGAGACAACATGTGGTCAAGGTCTCGGCCACCTGTACCACCATCATCAGGTGGCTGAGGAAGATCACATGGATGCTGCCTCCAGACACCCAGAAGTCAGTGGTCCAGGCCCTAGTGACATCGCGGCTGGACTACGGCAACGTACTTCTTCTGGGTGCCTGTAAGGAGGTTACCAGGAAGCTCCAAGTAGTTCAGAACATGGCTGCCCGTCTACTCTGTAATCTCCCAAGAACAACCTCAGTCTCTTCTTCCCTGCGTAGCCTTCACTGGTTGCGCATAGAATCTAGGACCAAATTCAAAGCACTTTGCTTTATGCACCGCATCAAAGCTGGAAAAGCCCCCCACTATCTCTCCACCTTAGTCCAGCAATACTGTCCCTCTCGCACCCTTAGGTCTTCCACTCATTGTAGATTTTCTGTTCCCCGCTTCAAGCGTGCCAGAGTCGGCGGACGTTCGTTCTCCCACCTGGCACCTGCGCTCTGGAACTCACTTCCCATCCCTCTGCGGTCTGAAACATCTTACATCAAATTCCGCAAAGGTGTGAAAACCTGGTTATTTTCTCTGTAACCGACTCCTTATCTTCCGTTGTCCTCTTTCACTTCTGTTCTCTTAGCGCCGGGAAACCTACGGGTAGCTGTGCGCTCTACAAAATCAGATATAATAATAATATGAAACTTCATCAGCACCACCACAGTAAAGTGCTTTGTGCACCAGGCACAACGCCTTAAATTCCACACGCTGCTGAATAGGAAGCCAGTGCAGCGATTTAATGCCTGCTGAGGTTGAATGTCCTTTGGGGATATTCAAAAGCAGTCTGGCTGCTGCATTCTGCAGAGACTGGAGCTTCCCCATCTGTGTCTTGTCTATGCCCAAAACGAGGGCATTGCAATAATCTAATTTAGACAAGAAAAGACTCACCATCACTGTTTTTTGTAATTCCCGCAAAATAAACGGAAAAATCTTCCTCAAGGTTTTTAAGAGGAAGAAACAGGACGAGGTAAGACTATTCACTTGTGCAGAGAAATTCAACTGGTCAAAGACGACCCGAGATTCCTGACTTTTGAAACAGGACAAGGACAATTCCCGGCCTCAGTTGGCCACCAGGAGTCATTCCACATGGACCGTCCACCTCCGAATTTTATCACTTCTGTTTTGTCTGTGTTAATTTTCAGGAAGCTATGGTTCATCCAGGTAATGATCTCTAAAATAAAAGCATGACATTTGCCAGCTGTGACTTCTGGTTGCTTGCTGATGGAATTAACAAGCTGCAAGTCATCAGCGTATGAGACTAATGCGAAACCATGCCTCCTGATAAGTCTAGCCAACGGTGTGACATAGATATTAAACAATATCGGAGATACGGCCGATCCCTGTGGGACCCCACATGGATGATGGAAACTGTCAGATTTCAATCCATCCCAGAACGGACTTTGTACCCTGTCCTCCAAAAAGGATGAGAGTAAAGCCAGGGCAGTGTCCTCAACCCCCAGATCCTTCAGCTGCTGCACTAACACCGTGTGATTCACGGTGTCAAATGCTGCCGATAGGTCTAGGAGTAGGAGGACAGCCCTGCCTCCCCCATCCACGATCTTCCGTATCTCCTCTGTTGCAGTGATCAGAGCAGATTCGGTGGAATCACAAGAACGAAAACCATGTTGTGTAGGGTCCAGCAAATTGTTTGTGTCAAGGTAGTCACTCAAAACCTGGTTAAGTGATTTTTCCAGGACCTTTGCTACCATTGGTAACCCGGAAATCGGGCGGTAGTTCTTCAGCTCATTTGGATCCAGGTTAGGCTTTTTGAGCAGTGACCTAATGGCCATTTTTTTCCAGATTGTGGGATAAATACCAGACTCCAGGACTTGGTTAATAAGGGGGGTAAACCTCTCACAGATCTTCCTGGAAGCCTGATGCATAATGGCTGGGGGGCATGGTTCCATAGGAGATCCTGAATTTATGGATAAGAGAAACTTTGGCACCTCCTCACTAGAAATTTTTGGGAATTAGGACAAATCTGCAATGCACTGCTCGAGTGTCTTCCTTTAAATACCATTGCTCATCACAAGTCCCTCGAATATTCAAGAGATCATTATGAATTACTTGCAACTTACTCTGAAAAAAGAGGGCCAGCTTATTGCACATTTCCTGGTCTGTAGTAAATGCAATATTTTGCTGTGGTTCTGCCAGCAATTTGACGGATTTAAATAATTCCTTAGTAGAGTTTCCCCGCCTCCTCAATCTTGGTTGTGAAATTTAGTTTTTTAGCAGCAATAATCGCATTTTTATATTGTTGGAGTGCTTGATTATAGATTACTTTCTTCTAATTACTATAATCTTGTCTCCAGGAATTTTCTGCTCTCCTGCAGTTTACTTTTAGGCATTTGAGATGAGGGCTGTACCAAGATCCTTGACCTTCTCACTGTCACCAGTTTCTCAGGGGCAACATGGTTGACAGCTGCCAAGAGCCATTCATTAAACTGGGAGGCAGCTACATTATTGTCGGATGATGGCGGAGTAGGAAAAAGACCTAATGCAAGCTCAAAGTCATTGCCTTGAACTTTATTCCAGCTACGGACCTTTACTCTGGAAGGCTTCGTGCGAGGGCAATAATTAGGCTGTATAGTTTTAATGCTAAAATGAATAGCCTATTGGTCTTTCCATTGTAAGGTTAATGTGTCAATCAGCTTAATATCCGGCAAGAACTACCATCAACTAATGAGGGACACCAAAAGAACCTTCATCAGGGAAAAAATCAACGCCAACGCAGCTAACTCTAGTGAACTTTTCAACGTCAAACGTCTCACCAAACCATCATGCGAAGCCACTGACATCACATCCACCCAAGATCTCTGCAACAAGCTCAGCATCTTCTTCAACTAGAAGATTATGACCCTTTGCGACAATTTCAACTAACCAACTACGGCCTTCGCCCCTACAATCACGACCAGCGCCAACCCAACACTCTCCAAATGGAGCCCCACTTCAGTTGAATTAATCACCACCACCACGAAGAAGACCCACTCGGGCGCCCCTATGGACCCCTGCCCCCCGCACATCTTCCACAGAGCCATCACGGTCATCGCTCAAGAGCTAACCCGCACCATCAACTCCTCCCTGGCCTCGGGCACCTGCCCCATGGACTGGAAGAGCGACGAAGTGAGGCCCCTCCTCAAAAAACCATCGGCGGACCCAACCTACCTCAGGAACTACAGACCCATCTTCCTCCTTCCTTTCGCGGCCAAAGTCTCAGAACGAATCGTGAACACCCAGCTGACAACCTTCATCGAAAAAAACAACATACTGGACCCCTCCAAATCTGTTTTCCGCAGCAAACACAGCACCGGGACAGCCCTAATCACGGCAACCGATGACATCCGCATGCTGCTCGATCAGGGACACAACGCAGCCCTCGCTCTCCTCGACCTCTCTGCAGCCTTCGACACCGTCTTACATCGCACACTAACCACCAGACTCCACAACACGGAAATTCGCTGAGACTACCTTAACTGAATCCGATCCTTCCTCTCCAGCAGAACACAGAGGGTCATGCTCCCCCCTTTCCCCTCCTAACCCACCGACATCATCTGAGGGGTCCCCCAGGGATCCTCTCTGAGCCTGACCCTATTCAACATCTACATGGCCCCCATCGCCGCCATCGTCAGACAGCACGGACTCAGCATCATATCCTACGCCGACGACACCTAGCTCATCCTCTCCCTCACCAGCAACCCCGAAGACACCAGAATGAGCTTCCGGGAGGGAATGAGTGGAGTAGCCACCTGGATGAAGGACAGTTGCCTCAAACTCAACCCCGAAAAGACCGAGGTTCTCATCTTCAGCCTGGGACGACTCCAGGTGGCCTCCCGCCCTCGGGCCTCCCTCCGACCCAAACAGACCACGCTCTGAACCTCGGCATAACCCTGAACTCCTCACTCTACATGAACCGCCAAATCAAAGCTATTGCCGCCGCCAGTTTTAACTGCCTCCGAACCCTACGAAAGACTTTCAAATGGATCCCCTCAGACTTCCGAAAGACCGTCACACACGCACTCATCACCAGCAGGCTCGACTATGACTCAACTCCCTCTATGCCGGAATCAACAAATCACTACTTCGCAAACTTCAAACCATCCAAAACGCCGCCGCCAGACTCGTCCTAGGACTACCACGCCGGGAACACATGACGCTGCACCTACGAGAGCTCCACTGTCTCCCCATTGAGAAGAGGGTCACCTACCAACCACTCACTTACAAGTACAAATCCCTGAACAACATCGGACCCAAATACCTCAACGACCGAATGAGTTTCCACAAATCCAAGAAGAACCTTCGCTCTACCCACCTCGCCCTGTCAGAGGTCTCCCGCATCCACCGAAGCAGAGCCTCAAGACCCTCGCGGGTGAGTAGCAGCGCTTCACCAACCCCAGATTGATTGGTTGATTGATTGAACGATCCAACCCGAACTGCCAGGTCGTCCCTGAATTGGAACAAAAGCAACCCAGGACCGGTTTTGTCCTACGTAGGGCTCATCAGCCAGGTAGAGCTTGGTTCCAGTGACAAACTGTGCACCAGACCCATGTTTGGGCATACCTTTCACACTTAGGCCAACACACTAAAGTATACAAATAAGTGAGGGAATGCTTGAATCAATCTCAGCCACTGGTAATTTCTGAGGCCCTACCCCAGTCCATTATTATTTTGGACACCATGCCACCTCAGTCTGGACCCGGTGATATGCAAATCAGTCTCGACTGAGCTCCAATGAGAACAGTCCAACCCAAACTGCCACTGTCTCACTGGAACCAAGCTATACCTAGCAGATGAGCCCGAACTAGGGTTGCTTAAGGCTGGGTTCAAACTGAGGTGGCAAGGTGTGCAAAATAAGAATGGGCTGGGATGCGGCCCAAGTACAATGGCTGAGATTATTTCAAGCATTCCATCCATTACATCTTTGTACACTTTAGTCAGTTGCCCATAGCTAGTTTGACCATTGTTCTTTCACCTGTCCAGAGACTTCTTTGCTAGGCATGAGGCCCAGAATAACTAAGCCTAATGGGAACTCTACTTCAGCAAGATCACAATCTTACACAACATGACATGCTGATTGGAAACGCTTGGGTCTCTGGTGAGAATGACACAGCCCACTGGTGAAGCAACTGATGCTACAGCTGGGAAAGAGTACAGACAAAACGACGTTCTTGCATACTGGACACAAAGCCACAAGTATTATGTAGAAACATTTAACTGCAGTGTTAGTTTACATTTACAATGCAATTATTGCGCTTAATTTCCGAACAGTGTCTGAGTGTTCTAACCTTAAGCTTTGAGACCAAGTCTGAATGTCTGAAATCACCATGCCCTGAAACAGAAAGACTGAAAAAGAAGCAACTGGCAAGTCATTGAGCCTGCAACAGTATCTGGTACCTGTATTTGCAGGGACCACAGGCATAACTTAACAATGATTAAATTGCTGTCCCAGGATTCCTTGGAGAACTGGTGTGACAACTGACCTTGGGGACAGACACTTCCGGTCTTGTTGTTTAAGGGGTTTGAGCCGGAATGTTCAGAGAAAAGCTTTCCTTCAAATCTCATGGATTGCTAGAGAAACAACAGCTCTAGGCCCACTACTGACTAAATGCCTTCATTCTCACACAGATCTCAATGGGCACATTTAGAAAACCTTTCCATGAACGTATTATAGCACCTGGTTCACGTATGGTGGCAACTACTGGTTCTGGATCAATGTATAGTTATCCCTAGTAAGTTTTTTTTGGTTTTTTTTACACAAGACTCATGGTAAAAGATGCCATGGGGATGCAACTTTACATAACAGAAGGTTTAGCTTTATCTCCTAGGACTAAAGTCAGGAACTGCACCTCTTGGAATAGAGTGACTAGAGCCTTGAACTATTGCTCTAGCCACTGCAGTATGCAGGAGCTGCACTGTGGAGCTGCACAGATACTGTAGGCTGTTGGGCGTGGTGGTTTCTCTAGCCTTAAACAATGCATTCATAGAACCTAAGAGTTTGACCTGAGGATAGAGAATGGTATTGAGACAAAACCTGCATCTAGATCAGTGGGTAGAAGCAGCTCTGAAACATCTGCGTAAGCTTCTCCTGGAAAACAGCCCGGGCAGAGAACAAATGGGACTGATTTCTGAGGAGAAAGATCACCAATAGCAAAAGACTTTTGAGAGTCAAATCGCAGCACTAGAGAGGAAATCAAACCTCTGCTCCTCCAGAAGCCAAACCGGAAGAAAGATGGACTGGTTTCGACTGACATTCCTCTGAGTGCTTGACTCTGGTGTACTGGTAACCTCTCAACAGGACTGATTTGGTTGTCTTTCTAGAGAGGAAACTTTCTTGCGTTTTCGCATAAGGATCAGAGACGGATAGTTTGTCAGTGTACTGGGGCAATCTTGAGCCTTCTGCTACTTCTAGCACTAAGGCTCTCGGCTTGCTGGCTGGTTAGCAAATTTCCTTAAGTTCCACCTGCGCACGGCATAGCTGGGCTGAACCACAGAGGCAGAGGATTTTGGAGTCTCCGAAGTCACCGGTTAAAACTGAGACTTGACCCCTAACCCAAGAGTAATCAGTAAGGAGAGCTTCTCTTTTTTTTGCAATTAACCTGCAGCCCCACACACAAAAGTAGAGACTGGACATTAACCTATGGTTATTGATGGTATGGGACCTGCCACCCAGATTAGGGTTGAATTTACTGAGAAGGAAAGAGTTTAGTCATTAAAGGGACCTAAACTCCTGGGCACTTCACCTTCCCTGGGGTTACTTTCACCACTTTGGGCAAGTGAGAGTGATCTTCTCACGTCAGGATTGGGGAGGGATCTCACTACCTCACCAGCAGAAAGGAAACTTAGCACTACACCTGGTAGATGAGAAAGCACTTACCTCAGCTATTCTTCGTGATGATGAAATCTGACAGCTCTTTTGGCATTAGCGCATCTTTGATGAGAATATAAGTCAGGTGTTTCCAAAGAAACCTCTTACTGATACAGCGGAGATGTGCACTGGGTAAATTTCCCCCAAACACAACATACATATATTAAGCCAATCAGCTATTGCTAATGGCAAATTAACCAGCTTGTGTTGCTTAAAGCCAGTAACGTGGCAATTTTCTTATAAAAAAGCATTTCTCAAAATCCCAAGTTGAGCAAACCCAGCTGATTATGGTTTGTTTAGGATCAGAAAAATAAAAACCCATTTGATGACTGTAGGAGCAACAATTTGCTTGAATAATACAGCGAGTAAGTACTCTGCATCTACGGTGGTGAAAGAGCAGCAGCAGAGGAGTAAATATCTGCCCCGAAACTTACGTAAGATCGAAGAGAACCCCTCCAAGTCAAATGAGCACTGTGGAGGAAAATTGACTCTAGACTGCTGTGGCTACAGAAAAAAGCTTAAGGTGTGTCCTCTACAGAGGTGTGAGATAAGCAACACCAGTTGCTGTTGAAGGCTGGCAACTGTGTCCACCCTTTCGGATGACAGATTAACGTGTGTTTTTGTTTGCAAATACATATGCAAGTTCTCAGTCCCAAAGCCCGGTCATCTAAAAGGCTTGTGGTGAAAGTCCAGGACCTAACTACAGGAGCACATACATAACACTAGGTGTAAGGATGCAGCTGTTCATGATAAACTATACAAGTCCCTGATACAAGGCTCTTCATGAGAAATTGGGGCGGGGATTTGGCTACCCATGGGCAGAGATCAAAAGTAATCAAGGTAGCAACAAATACATTTGTCCTCTTCATGGAAGAAGCAAAAGTTCTTGTGTTTCCCGACCTAAGTCATAGAATCCGTAGAAACTAATCATGAGCAACAACACATGAATAAAGACCTTATATCTTGGGGTTGGGAGGCATCTTTCTGGTTCTTGACAAGAATAAGGGTGAAAGAAAGGTCAAATATACAATTTAGCTCATAAATGTATGGACACACTGCTAAACTTGTGGAGAAAACTATGCAGAAAATGCACTGCTTTTCCCTCCATTTACTATTTCTTTCCTCACAGCCCTAATTGTAGTGCCTGGTACACTGCTTTCTGTCTTGGGCTGAGAGGCAGCTACTGCGGTGCTCAACTCCGTATTTCCATACCTTTCCTTCCCCCACTCTATTTTGTATTGACACATGAATAGTCTATATGACTCCTTAAGTGTTGTTAATGAGGATAAGCTCCGAGATGTGACCATATGATATGCAGAGTTACTTGTAGTGCCAGATCACACTGTATGAATTCTGTTTGAGTCATTACTGGTAGTGGGCATCACACTCTGACGGTGCACTGTGGACTTTCTTTCCTCAATTAAAACTATTTAAAAGATTTTTCTAAATGCCAAAAATTATAACTGTATCAGAGCAAGGATACACATCAGGAATTGGCTTAGCATAAAAGAAGCAAGTTTTGATTAACAGTTCACCAGAAAATGGTAAACAGTCAAAGGCTTGGATGCACATAGGTATGGGTTGCACCACAGATGCTTGCGCAGGAGAGCACTATGTAGAGACCTGTTTTATCAGCTGTAACAGTAGTTTCAATTTCAACTACTACGTGGGCAAGACTCCTTAAAGTTGAAACTGTGAAAAAGCATGGAAGGAAGCGCGGGTCGCAATAAATATTTATTTTTTAAAACAAGACTTACCTTATCACTGGGTCTTGCGTCTCTGCTCCTGCTCTATTCGAGTCCAGGAACAGGAAGTACCCGGCACACAGGTTCCCCAGACCAATCACAACACTACAATGCAGCATTGTGATTGGTTTGAGTGCCATGACACGGCACTCAGCCAGGGGCTGGAGGGGTGGGCATGTTCTCCTTGCAGGCTGTAATGCAGCCTCCATGGAGAACATGAACAGAGCACATGACTGTTTAGGGAGGCCCGAAAGGGCCGATCAGTCATTGCACACTTAAGGAAGGTTCCATCACTCCTACCCTGCTCTGCAACCCCGCCCCACATCCTCACGCAATCTGCTGCAGCAGGAGAACAAACAAGCATTTACAATGCAATAGGTCTCGCAGCATTAAAGTTTGAGTTATTGGCATTGTGTATGACAATGCCAATAGCTATAACATTTGCAAGTGTGACACCTATAGCATTTGTAATGCAATATAAGTTGTATTTACATGACTTAGATGTATTGATATTAGAAATAACAATGGCTTTTCATTTTTTTAATACTTAAATAAAAGTTATTGTAATTGAGTTGGTGGAAGGGTGAAGTGGGTCGTGTCCCGAGTGATGTGGTGGTGTCCCGAGTGATGTGGTGGTGTCCCAAGTGATGTGGTGGTGCCCCCGAGTGATGCCCCCGAGTGATGTGGTGGTGTTCCCGAGTGACGAGTGGTGCCCCTGAGTGATGTGGTGGTGACCCAGAGTGGTGTGGTGGTGTCCCTGAGTGAAGTGGTGGTGTCCCCGAGTGAAGTGGTGGTGTCCCCGAGTGAAGTGGTGGTGTCCCCGAGTGAAGTTGTGGTGTCCCCGAGCGAAGTGGTGGTGTCCCCGAGTGATGTGGTGGTGTCCCCGAGTGATGTGGTGGTGTCCCCGAGTGATGTGGTGGTGTCCCCGAGTGATGTGGTGGTTTCCCCGAGTGATGTGGTGGTTTCCCCGAGTGATGTGGTGGTGTCCACGAGTGAAGTGGTGGTGTCCCCAAGTGATGTGGTGGTGTCCCCGAGTTATGTGGCGGTGTTCCCGAGTGATGTGGTGGTGTCCCTGAGTGATGTGGTGGTGTCCCTGAGTGATGTGGTGGTGTCCCCGAGTGATGTGGTCGTGTCCCCAGAGTGATGTGGTGGTGTCCCTGAGTGATGTGGTGGTGCCCCCAGAGTGATGTGGTGGTGCCCCCAGAGTGATGTGGCGGTGCCCCTGAGTAATGTGGCGGTGCCCCTGAGTGATGTGGTGCATGGCAGTGGTGGTGTCCGTGTGTGCATGGCAGTGGTGGTGTCCGTGTGTGCATGGCAGTGGTGGTGTCCGTGTCAGTTCTGTATGTTTGGACTGCAGCACTGACTTCAGCACAGTGACCACATCTGATAAGGTTTGCATTATGGACCCAACAGAAAACAGATACATTGTGGTGACAGTACACATACAGCACGTCGAAGCAAGTCCAACATCCGTTTACTTCTGAAGGAGTATACCATCCTTAGGGATGTGTTTACACGTTTGCATCTTCTATAATTTGAGCTGGAGACAAGCTCTCAGAGGAAGCCACTTGGCGAACTGTTTCAGCACTTCAAATAGCCCCCCACATGTGAAATTAAACCTGCCAAGCGCCAGGAGGCCATTCAAAACATACACACTGAAAGAAAAGATAGGATGAGTGTGCAACCACAGCAGATGACGCCTAACTCCTAGAGTTGGGTGACACAGTACGAGTCTGTGGGTGATGAGGACTAACATTTGAATGTAATCTTCTCCAAAGGAAGGGCAGACCAAAACTTTAAATTGAGACGTGGAAGCAACAACGCAAGTTAACCGGGGTACAGCTGGAAGCTGCTAGGGGCCGTAGGTAGGAATGTTATGTCTTTGAGATAACCATTAACTATGGGTAAGGTTCATTAAGGTTGGTGCTGTCGGTCTCTAGGACAGGTCTGTGGGGTGGAAGTCTGTCTGTCAGAGGGTGGTTGCCGGCTGTGGAAGGGGCTCTGTCTGTGAGCAGGTGCCATCTCCCTGTGAGCAGGGATGTCGGTGAGGGTACACGTGAGGCGAGGCCTGTAGTGAGGGACGGGGTCCGGTGTGGCAGGAGTGATGCGTCTGGGTATCTTTGGTGAGACAGGAGTGATTTGCAGTCTGCGAAGGTGTTCGGGGACATGTCTGTGGTGCGGCAGCTGTCAGTTGGGACAATACCCGTGCTGGTACATTGGTGCTGCGGAGTGCTGCTATCTTTGAAAGAGATTTGTTGTCTGAGAGGGGAGGCTGCTGTTTGTTTGGGGTCCTGGTGGTGGTGTCTGTGCTGTGGGACGGTCTATCTATGGACAGTCACTGTCTGCAAGAGACTGCTGCCAGGGGCGGACAGGGCGGCTGTCTGCAGCAAAGAGGGTGCTTCTTGCACCCCATGTATTCACTTTGTCCGGCAAGGCACGCCAGTTAAGTACTGTGTATAGTTTATATAGGAGTGTCTTGGCTGGGTTCTGCTGGCTTACTGCAGGTCGGGGGGGGGGGGGGCAGTTGTATAGGAAGAGGTTGGGTTCGGGGAGACATTTGAGTTCTGCTCGTATAACTGGTCTGCTATAAACACAAACATAAATATTCAGTAGAGTGTACATTTCTTATACTTTTTAACGATTGACAACAGTAAATATGACACTTTACAGCGAGCGGACAGCGCTTGAAATAGAAATTTAGAAGTGCTGGTACGAACTATTTAGAGTATCGGTTTTCTCACGAGAAGTGCCGGTACTCTCCCATTAAATGTATTCCAGCAGTGCGGAAAAGTGCAGGTACGCTCCCTTTCAAATCCGGTACTCAGTACTGCCCCACTGAGAAAAACTACCACTGTCTTCCACTACAACCCAATTGTTGCCCGCTATAAACACCTGGATGCGGCTCAATTTAAGTTGACTGATCTACAATAAAAATCACTACTATGCATCACGCCGTGATACTGAATGCGCATCAGTGCCAACTTTTAATGGGTTTTCTTAAGTAGAAATCCCATTGGAAGTTTGCTCGTCATTGTGTGCTTACTTACTAATGCTTGTGCACCACTGGCCCTGCCAATAAGTCTGTCTCACTTCTACAGTTGCGACCTACTGGCAGGGCCACTGGAATTACGCTATTGTACAGCTGTGGAGTTTTCCACATTATTGTAGATTTGCCACATAATTAATCAACTGATGAATAATTTGCAGATTGGTAACAAAGAACAAAATAATTCTAGCTCGTACAGATTAAGTTACTAAAAATGCAGAGACGTATGTTGCCATGCAGTAGAAGGCCCTTTGCAAATGTTGACTGGTTAACTTTCTGCTCCTTTGTGCTATATTTGGGTGCTAAACTGGTACTAATGAGGTGCGCATAGTGCCTAGACAGTTTTAATAAGTGTACAAAAGACAAATTAATGACGTAATACTATCAAAAAATGTGCCGCATTACGCCACATAATTTGCCATTTTGCCACATAATTTAATCAACCCCGGCATATAATTTTGCCCAACCCTGCCGCATAAATGCAGTGGCCCTGCTTACTGGCTTTGCAAATGCTTCTTAAACACTGGACCATGATCAAGCACAGTGTTATTGAATGAACTCACAGCGAGCAAACTTACCCTAACGTTTTCAGCGCAGGAACGTTTTGGAACTATATATACGTAAGTTTCTGGAACCGTATTTAAAGACGAAACAGAAAAATGTTACATCTAGCAGTAAGTGAATCTTAAGTGAGGTATACAATAAACAGAGGTGTTTGCATCCCCCAGATGTGGCCTAAAGAGGTCAATGACAGTGGCTCAATAGGACATAGGAAATCCTTTGAACACCTGCCATTACTAATGTCGCTGACAATGTCTAATGCGCACGCTTTGCCATGAGCAATCAATCCTGTTACTGTATGTGAAGTTATTATACTTCACAATAGTTGCGATATACTCGTGAAACTCATGACAGCAAAATTCCAAGCTATGTTCTGGATGAAGCAAGACTGAAGCAGGTTCCACAATCAATAATCGAGGACACTTACTAAGCTCGTTCTCCGACTTGACAGTAAATGAAGATGGAAGTGCCCCCGGAATCCCGCCGCGGCCGCCCCGGAAGTCAGGCACGGTCGCCTGTGACGGGGCGGGGCCACGTCCAGACCGGAAGAGGAGGCAGGCGGAGTCAATGCGTCTCGCGGCCCGGGGCTCCTGTGAGCTGTGTGGAGCCCCGGGGCCGCGCCAGCAGTAGGTTGGGCGCCGCGTGCTGAGAGCAGAGTCCCCGACATTGGCCAGGTAAGTTCCAAAAGGCTGGGGGGGGCTTGGTGCACTTGTGTGTGTGTGTATGCTCGTGTGTGTATGTATGTGTGCGACGGTGACGGCGGGGGAGGGGGGGCCTCGGTGAACTTTTGTGTGTGTGTGCGCGTGTGTGTGTGTATGTGTCAGGGGGGGTGTCTCTGTATGTATGTATGTGCGTGCGTGTGTGCATGGGCGCTTGTGTGTGTGTATGCGCATGTGTGTGTGGTGCTTGAGCTTGCCAGGAGACCGCGCCTGGCCACAGCGTGCGTTCCAGTTTCAAATCACCTCCAAGGCGATGCGCGCGGGACTGTCTCCTGGGAAGCACAGTCGCCAACAATAGATCTCTAGCGAGACACAGCGCTGACGCGCTGTGTTTTCGCTACGAGACCTAAAAAAATGATAATGACATTACGTTATTATTTTATTTTTTCTTTCTTTGCCTGCGTGAAGGCAGTGGGGCGACGCTCCTCCTTCTGAGCGGGGGAGCCGCCACTACTGATTTAAAAACTGTGCACGCTTTGCCATGAGCAATCAATCCTGTTACTGTATGTGAAGTTATTATACTATACTATTCTGTGCGCAATCAACATTGAGAAAGGCATCTGTGGAAACGCATCTGTTGGATGGCGTGAATAACCCAGGTATTACTGCAACCCACTGAGTGCTCCTTTGTTTGGTTTGAGAATATAAATATATGTTATCTTAGCTTTTTTAAAATAATAGGTTTCAACATCCGACACATAGGTGTCTGCCGCTGGTCGGAAAAAAATTACGGGTGCGCAGTTCGGACGGCTCCCGGCCGTCCGACGCACATGCCCACCGCGACGCCGGACGGCTAGCAGCCATCTGACGCATCGAAAAGGATATTATTACTCAACAAATATAGTTTGAAAACCAGTTTTAAATGCGGGCATGCATTTTGTGAGGAATGAAGCTAAAGAAAAAAAAATTAAAATACAAAACATGTGTACAACGTTGGCAAGTGATTTTTGTACGGAAAAACAGCGTTCAGTAAGTCTGAAATACCAACCACAGAGAAATACTACAGCTTTCACATATGGCATACAAGAGAATTTTCAATGTGTATCATGCCATGAACAGCAAACACTTTTTTATCACGCTGTAAATATAATTGCATCATTCCTGACCATGGATGTCTTCAAGCACAGATATACTGGCATCACACCCTCCTCTTTGCTGTGTATAACCTTCACATTAGTTTACAAATGCAAAAACATGCATGTACTGCAAAATGAACCTTCTGCCTTAACTACAATTCATACAGGTGACCCCCCTTCCAATAGCAGAGGTGGCGCAGACTGCATGTAAATCAAAAACTGCGTAAGAGGGGTTAAGTAATATACCAAACATCAGCTCAAAGGTGTTGGAAATTGGAACTTTCACGGGTAGCGGAAAAACAGTTTGGTTAACAAACTGCCCGTCAGCCAGCAATGCCAATGTAATCTTAGAAGTAAAGGACACAAGGGTAAATGGGGCCAATAATACAGTAACAAGTCAGCAAATCAATCTAATCAAGGCATCAGTCCCTTTAAAAGATGCTGAATGGTTAACAGACGCAAGCATGCTTAGACTAAAAATAGAGCAAAACTGCAGCCCTACTGTACAAACCCATGCCAACTGCAACCAAACATGCGCAGATATAAAATGCGGAAAGAAGGCAAAACAAACTCCACGCACTGGCTGATTACAGCCCAGGGGTAAACAACACAATCACAACAGGATGAAAGGAGGAATAAAATACGTCATACATCCATAAAATACTGCCAAACCTATGTGTCTTTAAACGGAGCAAATTTTCTTGCCCCCAGACAAAAAGATGCCATGTTTAGGTCATTTCGGGAGATCCCAGCAAAGGAACGGTCACTCTCAGGTGGGGTGTTAGGAAGCTGGCTGGCTGTATTCCATACTGCTGCGTGATCCCAAAATGGCTTCCCTGCCTCCACAAAGCCGGAGGCTTAAATGAAAAGCGTCTAAAGCAGAGTATGGGAAAGTAGCTAAAGAACAAGTTATTTACCTTCGGTAACGCTTTACCAGGTTGATACAGTATATGCCTGTGGATACCTTATAAATATCCCCTGCGCCAGCATTTCTGGGAAAATTTTATCCTAGCTTTCCACGCCGACGAGGACGTCACCATGCGACGGCTCCGCTCGCGACTCCGCATGATGTCACCGGAGCCATAAGAGGGCCTCGTCAGGGTGATGACATCAGTTCCACCCATTTTTTCCGTGCCTCCATGACGAACAGGTGGACCGATAACAGATTCAAAGTATACACAGTATACAATATTCAAACAAATACCGATAGTGTAAAACCAAAAGGAAAGCCAAAAACTATATAAGCATTTCCTATAAATATACAAAGATAGATAGAAGAGACAATGCAAAACAACATGTTAAACAATGTCACCTTTAAGGCATACAAGGGTGGACATCGGGGAGGAGGGTGGGTCAGTGAGGAATCCACAGGCAGATACTGTATCCACCACAAAAAGCATTACCGAAGTTAAGTAACTTGTTCTTCTGATGGATACATCTTCATGTGGATTCCTCAACTTATGAATAGATTCCCACAGCAGTCCCACTCCCGGAAGAGGGTGTCCACCCTTCTATACAAAAAAGTTCTGCAGGACAGAGCGCGCAAAGTGGCTCTCCCTCCTCATTTTGGAGTCCAAGCAATAATGCTTTGCGAAAGTGTGGAGGGAGGCCCAAGTCACTGCCTTACAAATGTCCACTACAGGTACACCTCTGGCCAAAGCAGAAGTTGAGGATTTGGCTCCGGTAGAATGAGCTCTAATACCTTCAGGAGGCTCTTTACCAGCCAGGGCGTAGCAGATCTTAATGCACAAGATGATCCATCTAGAAAGAGTGTGCTTGTGCACAGCCATGCCCTTAATGCGTCCAACTTAGCCCAGAAAGAGCTGATCGTCCAATCACAAGTCTTAGTCCTGTCAAAATAAAAGCTCACTGCTCTTTTAGGATCCAGGCAGTGAAGTCTCTCCTCCTCCTTGGAAGGGTGAGGGGTGATAGAAAACAGGAAGAGTAATGGACTGCCCTAGATGGAAGGGAGTAACCACCTTAGGCAGAAAAGCAGCCCTGATCCTGAGGACCATCCTTTCAGCATGTATGGTAAAAAATTGAGGTTTTGAACTAAGAGAGTTAAGCTCCCTCACCCTCCTTGCTGTGGTAATAGCCACAAGAAAGACTGTTTTAAAAGACAAGTCTCAAAGGACAACTATGTAAGGGTTCAAACGGGGAACCCATCAAGAAAGTTAAAACAAGATTTAAATCCCATTGAGGCATAACAAAGGGGTAAGGCGAAAACCTATTGGTAAGGCCTTTTATAAATCTCAAAACAATGGGAGGTTTAAAAAAAATTGTTGATCCGGCATACAAAGAAGCTCTGAGAAAGCCGACAAATAGCCTTAACAGTGGCCACAGCACAACCCTGATGAGCCAAGAAAAGTGAAAACTGAAGAACATCTGACCTTTAAATGATCAATCGATCTCTCTCAACACCATTTAACAAACCTAGACCACCTATAGGAGTAAATAGACTTAGTGGAGTGTCGCCTGGATGATAAAATAACATTCACCACATCCAGCAGGAGACAGCAGGAACTCAAGTTGCCCCCATCGATCTCCAGGCATGAAGGTGTAGGCTCTGCAGGTGGGGGTGTAGAACCTGCCCCTGCAACTGCAAGAGGAGGTCTGCCCTGAGAGGGAGATGGAGCGGCGGGTGCGATGAGCGGTGAAGTAGATCTGTGTACGACACCCTTCTTGGCCAAGCCGGGGCGATCAATATAACTTGGGCCCGGTCTTGGTGAATCTTCCTCAGAACCCCGAGGAATCAAGGGTATGGGAGGAAACGTGTAAAGGAGTTGTGAGCTCTAATCTATCTGAAACGCGTCCCCCAAAGCTCCCTGCATCGGATACTGGAGACTGCAGAACAACGGGCAGTGTGCGTTCTGCTGAGTGGCAAATAGGTCCAACTGAGGAGACCCCCACATCTGGAAGATGTGATGAACCACTTCCGGATGAAGCCGCGTAATGCAGAGTAATGTCGACTAAGACTGTTCGCAAGAACATTCAGCACACCGGCTAGATGATTTGCAAACACACAAATCTGATGGTCCTGAGCCCAGGACCAGAGTCACAGAGCCTCTAGACAGAGACGATACGACCCTAGCCCTTCCTGTTGGTTTATGTACCACATCGCCGTAGTGTTGTCCATCAGACCTGAACCGACTGACCGCAAAGGGAAGGAAGGAAAGCCTTTAGTGCCAAACGTATCGCCAGCAATTCCAGAAGGATGATGTGAAGCAACCTTTCCTCTGGAGACCAAAGACCTTTGACCTCCAGATCCCCCAGAAGAGCACCCCACCCTAAACTGGAGGCGTCCGTGATCACTGTGGCCACCAGCGGAGGAGGTTGGAAAGGGCTTGCCTTGAAAGCAGTTGCCCTGCACACTCCACCAAGTCTGATCCGCTGCAGCGCCTCTGGAGATCCTGGCTGACTCCCTGAGATCACGGTTGTGTTGAAACCACTGCCTGCGGAGGCACCACTGGAGTGCCCTCATGTGCCAGCATGCATGACTGACCAACAGTAAGCAGGAAGCAAACAGACCAAGCAGGCGAAGGACCTTCAGGACCAGAACAACCGCTCCATTTTGAAACAAAGGAATCACCTCCAGAATGTCAAGAATTCTTTGTGGAGGTGGAAAAGCTCGACACTCAGTAGTATCCAGTACCGCCCCTGTGAAAAGGTTGCGCTGAGAGGGCACCAGATGAGATTTGGGCACATTTATTGAAAAGCCCAAGTTGAACAACAACTGAATTATTACTCGCAGATGATGAAACACCATCTCAAGCGACTCCGCTTTGAGCAGCCAGTCATCCATGTAAGGGAAAACTGGAATCCCCGACATCCTGAGATGAGCTGCCACCACTACCATCACCTTTGTGAAGATTCGAGGTCCAGTAGTAAGAACAGACAGTAGGACCGCAAACTGGTAGTGCTGCGACCCTATCGTAAAACGGAGATACTTCCTGTGCGACTTCAGGATGGGGATGTAAAAATATGCATCCTATAAATCGATCGACACCATCCTGTCCTCTTGCTGCAGCGCCGAAAGAACCTGAGCAAGGGTTAGCATCTTGAATTTCTCCTGCTTCAGGTAAAAATTAAAGACCCTGAGGTCCAGAATTACATGTAACCTGTTATCCTTCCTGGGGATCAGAAAATACCGGTAGTAGCACCCCTGAACCCTTTCCTGCTCCGGAACCACCTCTAGTGCACCTTTTTGTAATAAAGCAAGAGCCTCCTTCTGTAGCAGAAGTAAATGGTCCTCCGAACAAAAACCTTGACAAGGAGGGAGAGATGGAGGAAACTCCTGAAAGGGAAGGACGTACCCGTTTTCTACAAGGTTTAAAACCCAGAGGTCTAACGTGACTGATTTCCAACCCGGTAGAAAATGAGACAACTGACCCCCTACAGGACCCACATGATCCAGGATGTGGGATCTAGAGCTGCTTTCCTGCGTTACCAGGGGGAGCAGGGAAGGTAGAAGAGGAGGTGGAGAGATTGCGGGCGGACCCACGCTGGTGACCTCTGGTTCTTCCTCTATAGAACTTATAAAGAGGTAAGGTAAGGTAATTTTATTATGCATAGTTAATTAAAACCAGTGCAAACATTTTACAAAAGAAGTTTAAAATTTCATGAGAAAATTGATTCATTAAAACATCATTAAAAAGAGCATACAATAAAAGCCCGAACTAATGTCCAGGTGCATTACTTTTGAGGCAGACAACATGTATCATTGAGTTCTGGTTAGCGTCTATATGTTTCCTATGTCAGTGTTCGGAGTGTTTATTGACAGTTTTTGCTCAATTATCGCCAGGAACTTTACATACCTGCAGTTCAGTTTCGTATTTGCAGGGTTTAGGCAAGCCTGCGCCGCTTGCCTTCTAGTGCGAGATCCTATCTGCTTGAGCTGGTCCTTTAAGAGCTGTTGGCATGCTGGCCGAAGCTCTTGGCAGAGGCAAGTCATATGAAGTATATCACCCTTCTCTGTATTGCAAAATATGCAGGCATCGTGGCTATTGCAAGACCCCTAATCTGTATTTCAAAAACTTCAGTTTTATTGTCTTGGAATAACCCTGACTGAAATATGGTTGTGGTGTCAGGGATTTGTATGAGTTTATAATCATCCATGCAGGATTTCTTTTAGCAAATGACTCTTTGTCCTCTGTTAGTGAAAGAATTTTAACGGTTTTCCAAACCAGTTTTTTTAACGCATTGTGGCCGAGTTGCATGACCCAGGTCGCTGATAGTTTAGTAGCCCCCAAGGCTGTCTTCAGATAAGATCTTGCCTGAGATACGTCCCTGCTTTGAATATCTTGCCATAGCAGAGCATTTAAAGTGTTAGTAGTAGTAGAGCGAAGTTTGTGGCAGCAGATAATATAAGCACCCTGTCTTGCAAGAGCTTGTTTTTGTAGTCCAAATTTCAGCCTGAGTTGGGGGGGCGGTGTATAGGACGGGAGCGAAAACATTATTCGGTAAGCTTTTATCTGGATTGTGTCCAGATTCTTGGAGTCTCTCCCACGTAGAGCCTCACTGCCGTAGCAGATGGAAGGTAGTCGCTTAGCCTGGATGATTTTCAAATAGGGAGTCAGAATTGGTCCCGTTAGTTGGTTAGCTATGCTTTTCAATGAGGCGGAAATGCAAGACCCTCTCCTTTTTGCTTCCAGCTTTTGCTGTGAGAATGAACCGTCTCGGTCAAAGATGACTCCCAAGTATTTGTGGTCCGAAGTTGGCTCAATATTTTGGCCACCCAGTGTCCAAGTCTTCTGAAGCTTTTTATGTTTGTTTATCGACATAGTGCGAGTTTTGCTCAAATTAATTTTTTGTTTGTTTTCCGTAGCGTACCTATGCATTTGGTTTAGTAGTAGCTTGAGGCCGATGTAGGTATGGCTCAGTAGCACGACATCATCTGCGTACAGAAGATTACTCAGAGATTTACCTCCCAGCCTCGGGGAGTGGGAATTGCATGTGTTTAATATGCCTGGTAGATCCGCCATGTACAAATTGAACAATATTGGGGCAAGCACGCACCCTTGCTTTAGTCCTTTGGTGGTACGGACTTTGGATGACAAATGTGTGCCGCCTCCTAGCTTCACCTGCACCCAGGTATCAGAATGGAGAAGCTTCAGCATATATAAGGTAGAGCGCGGTATTCCCCATTGTGCCAGTTTCCCCCAGAGTCTATGATCCTTCCAGAGGCGGTCGCTCCCCCACGCAGCTCCTCACCCCGACTGCAGTGGTATCGTAGCGCTTGAAATTGACTTCTGATTGATTGCTGCCTCCCCGCATTGCTGCTAATTTTAAACTTTGATGCTTTTAATCGTAGCGCTTGGATTTTAATGTGATTGCAGCCTCCTCGCATTGCTCCTAATATTGAACTTTGATGCTCTTATTTACCCGCGCTGCCAAATCGACTTATTTAATTAATTAGACTCGAACACGCTCATTTGTGTCTGCTTGCTGCCGCATTGTGCCTTAATTTATTTAATTTCATTTGAATGTTTGATCGCATAGCCTAGTATTGCCCCAATCCAGTTTGGTTTGTTGCCAGCAGCCATCTTCACATGTGTTGTTGTGCCTCCCTGCCCGGACCTACACCCCGCCTCCCAGCTGTCCCTCCCTCGCCCCCGCCCCCTCCTCCATCCATCTATGACAGATGACTTTGCGCGCAGCGTTCACACGCAGCGATCGCGCCCCATGCGCGTCGAATGTGCGCCAAAGGTAAGCCCGTCTACGCCCGTCCGCGCCTGGACCGCGCCCAGCGCCAGACCCCCTGGCCCCCGCCGTATCCAGCCCTCTAGATTCACATATGATGCCGCTACTCTCCTCGCCCTCAACCCCGGACGCACACCTCAATGCTGCGTAGCCACCCCAGGACATACCCACGGCCCATTCGCCTGTCACACCTGCAAGTTCACCTGCTTCAGGACACTCACCAAATCCACTTCCTCTAAACATAGCCCCGACTCTAACCACCTGAAGGGCATCCTGCTGAACACCCGCTCGGTCCACAGACACGCCACTGAACTCTGGGACCTACTCGACACGGCGTCACCGGACATCGCCTTCCTCACAGAAACATGGATGAACACATCATCAGCCCCCGACATCGCCATAGCCATACCGGACGCCTACAAGATCATCCGAAAAGACCGCACCAACCAAACAGGAGGCGGCATCGCCATCATCCACAGAAACACCATCAGAATCACGACCAGCTCCGACGGTAATCTTGCAACCGCCGAACATCTCCACTTCCAGATCCACTCCGACCCTAGGACCACACTTAGAGGCACCCTCATCTACAGGCCCCCAGGAACCCGCACTCAATTCAGCGATGACATCACCAACTTCATCAGCCCACATGCCCTCGCCTCCGAGAACTACATTTTATAAGGAGACCTCAACTTCCACCTTGAAAACAAACACAACAGCAACACCAACTCCCTCCTGGACAACTTGGCCAATCTCGGACTCAAACAAATTGCAGACACCCCCACCCATGTAGCCGGGCACACGCTCGACCCTATCTTCACCTCCAGCAAGCACATTTCCTTCGACCGTACTACAGCTCTCCACTGGACGGACCACAGCTGTGTTCACTTCAGTTTCAAAACTACCTTGACCCATAATCGCCCACAACCTATTCTTCGGAGAAACTGGAACAAAATCACCTCCGACCAACTCATCACATCACTCAACCAAAACCCTCCCACCCTCTCATTGGACCCAAACCAAGCGGCCACCAAACTCAAGCAATGGATCACCCACAGCGCCGACTAATTAGCATCCCTGAAAAAGCACCAGATCAAATCAGCCAGCAAAAAGGCTCCCTGGTTCAACGATGATCTAAAAAAATCCAAGAAGCTATGCCGCACCCTAGAGAAAACAAGGAGAAAAAACCCTACCACCGACAACATGGCCACCCTCAAGGCGGCCACCCGCAAACACCACCAACTGATTTGATCCACCAAGAAATCAGCTTTCAAGGAGCGTCTCGACAACAACGCCCACAACAGCAAGGAACTTTTCAACATCGTCAAAGAATTCACCAACCCCGCCGCAGCATCTAACGACATCACTCCCTCCCAAGACCTCTGCGACGCGTTATCCTCCTTCTTCTACAACAAAATTGCCGACATTCACAACAGCTTCGAGAACACTCCTGGCGAACAACCCTCACCACCCCCCTCAGATCCTACACCGCCAACTAACAACCTCAGCGCCTGGAACCCAATCACCACCGAAGACACCATCCGCCTAATGAACTCAATCCACTCTGGCTCGCCAACCGACCCCTGCCCCCACCACATCTTCAACAAAGCTGACTCCATCATCGCACCCCATCTCCGTGATGTCATCAACTGCTTGTTCAACTCTGCCACCTTCCCAGAAAGTTGTAAACACGCCGAACTTAGCGCCCTCTTGAAGAAACCCACAGCAGACCCCTCCGAACTTAAAAACTACCGACCCATATCCCTCCTCCCCTTCCCCGCCAAAGTCATCGAGAAAGCCGTCAACAGCCAGCTCGCCGCCTTCCGTGAATCCAACAACTACCTCGATCCCTCTGAGTCCGGATTTCGAGCCAAACACAGCACCGAACCCGCCCTCATCGCAGCAACAGACGACATTCGAACACTACTGGATAACGGAGAAACAGCGGCCCTCATTCTTCTCGACCTCTCGGCCGCTTTCGACACAGTCTGCCACAGCACCCTTATACAACGCCTCAGCAACATTGGCATACAAGGAAAAGCCCTGGAATAGATCATCTCATTCCTTGCCGAGAGAACCCAGAGAGTCCGACTTCCCCCATTCAAATCAGAGGCCACCGAAGTCATCTGCGGAGTACCACAAGGATCTTCACTCAGTCCCACCCTCTCCAACGTTTACATGAGTCCACTCGCCTCCATCGCGCATCAACACAACCTCAACATCATCATTTACGCCGACGACACCCAGTTAATCCTTTCCCTCACCAAAGACCCTAACACCGCCAAAACCAACCTTCACGAAGGCATGAAAGAAGTAGCCGATTGGATGAAACAAAGCCGCCTAAAACTCAACTCAGACAAAACGGAGGTGCTCATCCTAGGATCCTCCCCCTCTGCCTGGGACGAATCTTGGTGGCCTTCCGCTCTGGGCACAGCACCCACACCCACAGACCACGCACACAACCTGGGCTTCATCCTAGACTCCTCTCTTTCAATGTCCAGACAAGTCAACGCAGTCTCATCCTCCTGCTTCAACGTACTTCGTATTCTCAAAAAGATCTTCCGCTGGATCCCCCTCGACACAAGAAAGACTGTCACCCACGCATTGGTCACGAGTCGACTGGATTATGGTAACACACTATACGCTGGAATCACAGCGAAATTACAGAAAAAACTCCAACGCATCCAAAACGCATCAGCGAGACTCATATTGGACATCCCTCGCCAAGATCACATCACTGGACACCTAAAAGACCTCCACTGGCTTCCCGTCAACAAAAGAATCTCAATTCGTCTTCTCACCCACGCACACAAGGCCCTCTACAAACTGGGACCCGAATGCCTCAACACCCGACTATCCTTCTACACACCCTCCCGCCAACTTAGATCGTCCAATCAAGCCCTCGCCGCAGTCCCGCGCATCCGAAAATCCACCATGGGTGGCAGATCCTTCTCCTTCCTGGCGGCCAAGACCTGGAACTCACTCCCCACTCACCTCCGCCTTACTCAAAACCACACCTCCTTTAGAAAAGAACTTAAAACCTGGCTATTCGACAAAAATTAAACCCCCCTTCCCCAAGCGCCTTGAGACCCTCTGGGTGAGTAGTGCGCTATACAAATCCTTGAACTTGAACTATCTCTCTCAATGTTGTCAAATGCCGCACTGAAATCAATGTAGCACATGTGCAGCGGCAGTTTTCTTGGTTTTGCTGCATCAATCATTAGACAGATAGCCAGAATGGTTGTAGCTGTTCCAGTATTTTTCCGGAAGCCGGTCTGGTTTAATGGTATAATCTTATTGGAGTCTCTCTAAAATAGTACCCGCAAAGTATTTTGCCTCATTATCAAGGAGGGCTACTAGACGATAGTTGTTTGGATCCATTTTATCGCCTTTTTTGTATATGGGGACAATCGTCGACCCTCTCCAGGATTCTGGGATTTTATTTAGGAGTCTGACTTCCCAGAATAACGGTTGCATAATAGTAGCCGATTCTATCCTCTTTTCCTTGAAAAGAGCTGGCGGTATGCCATTAGGACCTGGTGCGCCTTCTTTCCTGCCCTTGCGAATCTGTTTTGTTATTAGTGGTATTTGCTGAGTGGCTGATGCAACCATGATGTTTTCGGGTAGGCCTTGCTCCCTCTTAATCAGGGACTCCGATAAGGGCGTTGTAGAGTCGGGCTCTATGTTATTGGATTCTGGTGCTCCCGCGTGTTCCAGGTGGTTGTTGAAGTGGCTGGAGAGATAGTTAATCCATGACTGTTCCATAATGTGCAAGCCTGGTTCTTTGAATTGTGGACCCAGAATCCTGTTCACCGATTGCCAAAAACGTGCGCTATTACTGCTTTTGGTATCATATAGCAGTTTTGCCCATGTTTCGTTTTCAGCCTCTTGTTTTAAGTTCCATTTTATGCGTTTAAGTTCCGATCTTTGTTCCCTCAGCTCTATCCGAAGATTTGCGTTCTCGGTGGATGATCTTAACTTCCGTAAGGTCGAGTGGATTACTTTTTTGTGTAGCCTTAGTTGTACTCTCTGTCCTCTTTTTAAGTTGGTTTTCATGCCCTCATTGTGAGGGTTGCTTTTTGGGCCCGGCTTGGTTGCCTGATGTCGTAGCAGAGATTCAGTGTATAGTTCCCAATGTTGGATATGCCCGGCCGCATTTGATTGTAGTGTGTTATGTAGTTGAAGGGCAGTTTCCGCCAGAGTTGTTAAATTGGTTGGCGTGCATTTGAGCCTTTTTTGATCAATGGAATGAAGAATCACCCCTATCCTTTTGTCTGTCCTAAGTTCAGTGGGCGTCTTTGCTGTTAGGTGGCATTCCTGGGGGCGATGATTGCTTTCACCCTTATCCCCAGTTCTGAATCCCAGAATATGGGGAAATAGGGCCAAACTGGCAAATGTATAGTCCAGGATGGAGCTCGCTGTTTGTGAGTAGAATGTTTCTACAGGCGGGGAGTCAGTGGGGAATCTTCCATTTAGTGCCCGAAGGTTGTGATGTTCTAGATCTTTGAGTAGAGCATTGTTTGGGTACTTTTTCCTGCGTAGCGGCAAGCTTTGTGGAGGTATGGTGTAAATTTTGTTTAAAGCCAGAGCCTCTTCTTCTGCTGATGAGCCAAGCATGTTTTGGTTAAAATCCCCAGTCAAGAGGAGTGGTGGTTTTTGCATTTGAGAGACATACTCCACTAGTTGGTTTGAAATTAAGTTGGCGTCCTTGACTGCATGTTTGGGGTGGACGTATGCGTTAACCAGACATATCACTTCTTTTTTGTTGCCGAGCTGTAGTTTTATCTTTTCTGAGAAGGTTGTTGATGTAGATGATTTCATAAGAGCTGCCGATGAGATTGTTGTATTAGATATGTATGTAGCCAAACCTCCTGACTGGTGACCAAATCTATTGACTCTAGTTGCTGCCGATGAAAAACTAGTGAAGCCTGTGATGTGCTGTGTAGATGTTAGCCAGGTTTCTTGCAGCATAACTATATCAAATTGGGAAATGTACTTTTGAAAGTCGAGTTCATCCATTTTTTATGATAGGCCATTTATGTTCCATGAGCAGATACGTATAAATGGCACTCTGCCCTTTATATCGTCTCTTATCTGTTGTTGGCATCAGGACTCTTCGGGGCGTAAGAAGATTGTTCGGGACAATGTTTCTCTTGTAAGTGCTTGGCTTTGGTGAGAGGCCCCATCAATGTAGCTTCTGTCCATCCCCAGGGTCTGGAAGTATTATTGTTTGGCAGGCTTCCTCTCAAAAGCTTTGTTGTGGGAAGAGTGTGGGTCTGGTAGACCTTCGGTGTTGGCCGTCGCCCACTTGTTGAGTATACTTCTGCTGCCCTCGGCCTCTCTTCCGAACGATTCCACAGCATGTTCTCTGTTTTTGTGGGCGACCTACCCAAGGCACCTCTGAGAACGCTAAGAGTGTTTGTCTGTTTTGCCACTGATTCTAGGCTTGTCCTCCTTTTTAGTGGTGCGGGATATGCTGGTTTTGATAGAGGAACTATCTTGATGCCCCAGGACTTAAATTGGTCCGCTTCTGTTGCAATTAGGTCGCAACGATGCTAGAGGACCATGTTGTCCTGGTTGCCTCTGGGCTATTTGAATTTGTGGCGGGCAGGAATTCAACAGAGATTAAGTCGTTCGAACTTATTCCCTCCAGACTGGGAATGTGTTCCATTAATTTAAGAATATTGCCGCGATTTAGCATGTCGTGCTGCCCTTGTGACGTATACTCCGGTAAAAGAGACAAGCATCTCCGTTGCTTAATTGGTGCTTCTTTCCTCCTGATATTTTTTTGTTGTATGAAGTACTTGAGCTGGCGAGCCCTGCGCTAGAGGAGCTTCGTGGGTTTCCGGGATTGTGTCTTCACCTTGCCGGTTATCTATGTGTGTTGTTGCTTTGAGAGGGAACGTTTGCTTTGATATTGTTTGTGTTTGAGAAGACCAGTTTGTTTGGGGATGCTCAGATTGACTTGGATCCGGATAGATGGTCTTGGCTAGTGTATCTCTGAGGTGGGCTACATGGGTTTGGCTTAACGTTGAGCCACTCATTCCATTCCTATCCCCGACTTCAGAATTTAGCCTGAGTGGGTAGTTACTTGCTGATGTTGATGGTATATCTTGGTTAGTATTTGCTTCAAGTAGTCCCCTTTCCCTTTGAAGCGGAGGATCCATAGTATGTGGTGTCGAAGCTCCCATTTGGCCGTCGAGGTCCCCCATTGTCTTATTCTCGTCACAGTTTGGCTGTATAAGTTGTTTGGTCTTTACTGCCATATCTCTGTATGCGACTGTTTGTTCCGGTTGGTCCTTTACAGATAGTCCTTGGGGCCCCTGCCCTTCTTGATTCGGTAGGTTGCGAATTGTATTGTGCTGCTGCTGAATTAGACTGGGGGACGAGCGATCTTCGCCCTCTGCGGAATGAGCATTGATAGTGTTGGGAGGAGATTTCTCCTTCGAAACAAAGAAGATTGGAAAGTATTTGGAAGTAGATGTTTCAGTTTCAATTTTTTGCTTCCACCCTTTCCTTTTTTGTTGACGCCGTTGTTTGGCGTTGAGTTTCTTTGAAAGTTCCTGTCTCGTCTGAGTTGTTTCTTCCTGTGCGGGAATATGATCTATAGTTAGCTCTGCTTTGTTTCCGGGTAATTCCTCCTTCCTTAGTGCTCTATCGTCATGTTTAGTGAGACCCTTTTCTACAATTGCATTTCCTCTAAGTAGGTTCCTTAGGTCTCCTATTAGGTCAGTAAGCATGGTCGGCAGTGTGGCTACTTTATCTAGTGCCTGGCTGCAGTTGCAACTTGGGTAGATACTTGTTTGTGCTCTCACTATTAAGTTTTTAAGTTGCATAACTTTTTGTCAATGCCAGCTGTAAAGACTGCCAGTGTGTTAAGGAGAGTGAGTTGGAGCTCCATTTTATCAGATTGGTATTGCAATGCATCTCCTGCTAGCTGGATGGTGTTTAGCAGTGAATTCCACGTTCCGGTATTTTGTTCTTTTCCCCGCCCGTTCTCCTTGGAGGTGTTGGCATGCAGATTTGTACTTTTGACTGCCAAAGGTGGATCGTGGGCGTCGGGATGTTTGTGATCTGGTGTGTAAGTTGCTAGCATGTCTTCCCATTCTTGTGTGTTGAGATAAGACATTATAGCCCTGCCTTCTGCTTTACGGCTAAGGTCGTGTGGACTAGCTGCCTCGTGGGTTCCCTGGTCTGTGGGTGGTGTGGCACATCCAGCCATTACAAGAGACTAGGGGTACTGTGGGTTTGGCCCGTAGGTTGTAGAGCCGGCGCCGGGCTAAGTGATGCTTCCTCGGTTGAGATCCGGTCTTGTGTCTGTAAGCCTATCTGTGGGCCTCTCCCAAAAGCCCTATCAGTTGGGCAGATGTTTGTTCTGTTCGTTGCTTTTTGTGCTGTGGTGGGTATCTCATTCGCATTCGCATTGGCGTTGAGATCATCCAATGGGGTTGGTAGCACGATTTCCCTGTTACATGGGGCCGTGCTGTCTGAGTAAGTAGGTAATGAATTCTGATTCTGGTTGAGCACAACAACAGAATTAGATGTCTCTTTACTTGCGCTTGCACTTGAGGTCTCCAAAGGAATGCTTGAATACCTGTGCTTTGAAATGCTAGCTTGCATAGGGTCTGGCGAATGATTTCCCATGGAAAAAGGGCTTATAGGTTCAGGCGCGGATGATGGCGGACATGCTGGGCTCACAGCAGCCGAAAGTAGTGGAGTTTGCAGACCCTGCAAGTGGCTTTTGCTTGAAAAGATGGCTGAGCCTGCGTCCCTTAGGATTTCAAATTTTATATATATTTTGGGCTGATAGCACTTTTTAGTAGATTGTAGCGCCTTTGCTGCAGACTCTGATGACAGGGCCGCTGTCAAACCCTGTTCCGTGGTGCTTTGGTTCAGCCCCAGTGCCTGCTCTGACAACAGAAGGATCACCTCTGTGCTAACAGCGGGGTTCACATTCATGTTCATTTTCTTATGCCCTTTCCCATTTCCAGTTGTATCATTCATTTTTGCTGTGGGCTTTGGTTTTGGCTCCGGGGGCTCTGGAGGCCCCCTGACTTTCCCTGAACTCATGATGAAAGTTGATGGTAATGAACCGCCGCCCAGGGGGTCACCAAGGAGAGGTAGAAGATAACTGCCCCCCTCCTTGCTTGCCGCTCCTTGCTAATCCGTTTGCTCTTCTGCCGGTAGTCGAAGACAGAAGTGTGGGAAGGTTTTAAAGTGAGGTTTTTGACGGAGGGGGAAGATTTGTAAGAGTGGTCCACCAGGACGATGAGGGCGATAGGGTGGGCTGTGAGAAGGCTGTGAGGAAGCTGAAAGCAAGGCTGAAAGGGAAGCCCGTCGGAGCAGCAGGCTTGTCAGCAGGCTGTGAGCGGAGCACTCAGGGGGGACCTATAAGCAAAGTCGGACCTAGTCGGACTTCCTAGGTCGGACCCCCGGGCTCTTACATGGCGGCAGCGGAGCTCACATCACGTCCCTGCAGAGGCTGCAGCCTTACCTCCTCCTTGAAACAACCAATCCTGGTAACGGTGTCGGTGCAGGGAAGAGTGGCGGTGAAAAACAGTGTATCCGCGCTGAAGTTGTGCCGATGCTAGTGCTCGATCTGAAGGTCGCCGCCTGCACACAGCTCACTGTTCACTTGTGGCCGTGGCTGTAGCCGCTACGATTCTTTTGTGGTTCTTTGGCCTTTCGAACCCCCTCGGGGATCCTAGGGATCTTTCAGATTTTCTCGGCAGCGGCGGTGATTTTTTCGGCGATCTCTCTACTCCGCGCACACTGCACCTCTCTCTGCTTTGCTCCCTCTGAGGAGGTTCTGCTTATTATTTGTTCGTTAATTTTCGGAGCATTCTCTGTAGGCAGGCACGTGTGATGGTTTGCCTGGGAGAGAAGGGCGACAACCGTAGATCAGGTGTGATGGTAGAGAAAGACTGCCGGGGGTTAATACGCCGTTGTCAGACCGTTATCAGGTACTCTCGGGCGCTCTGAGGCATGGGCAGCGTGGGCAGTTTGGGTAGTTTTTCGGCAGTAGTTTTTCGGCGCCCTCCTGCTGCTCTCAGCGCTCTTCCTCGCGCCTCCACGTTGTGCTGCCTGTTCTGTGCTGCGATCTGAGTGAAAGCACGGTTTTGGGAGTATCTGAAGGCGAGTTCGGGGTCCGATGACAGGGGAACAAGCGGAGCACACAGGGCGGGGACGCGGGCTTTCCGAAGTATGTTCAGGCCCCCCCGCCACGAGCACACACTTGCTGAGACCGCCGCCAGAGATTCAGGCGGCCGCCCTTGTCTCAAGGGCTCGGGTGCTCAGGGCGGGATTGCCGCCGCTCACCGGCCGTCCTTAATCTTCTCACCCGCCTGCTCACCTTATTTTCGAATTGTAACTTCATGAAGGGAGTGTTGATGAAAGTGACGGCTCTCGGTTTTCGGTGATGCTGCGGTAACGGGTGCGCCAATGGGAAACTTCCGCTGCTGCTGCTGTTACCGCTGCCGCTCCGCTCCTGCTCCTATCTGCTGCTCTGTGCTCTACAGTTTCACCTTGTTTGGGGTGTGTCTCCAGTAAAGACTCCTGTCTGTAGAGAAGATTTTGCTGCTGCTGAGGTTGTCGCAAGCTGCGAAAGGAGGACCTTCCAAAAACACAATACTTCTTATAACCAAGCCCCCTAGACTGAGTTTGCAATCCTAAGGATTTCGCCGTGTCTTTGCTATCTTTGAACCTTTGAAGCGCAGAATCAGCCTTCTCCCCGAAAAGTTTTGAACCATCAAAGGCCAAATAAAGAAGGGTAGCCTGTACGTCCGGGGAAAATCCAGAGGATCTAAGCCAAGCCTGTCTCCTGGCAACTATGGAGGAATGCATAACCCTGGTCACCAAATCAGCAGTATCCTGGTCAGATTGTATAACCTGTCAAGGAGCAGCCTGAGCATGCGACAGAACCTCCAATAAATTTCTGTGCTCTTCATCAGGCAACTTGGACGCCAATTGCTTTGCCAAATCAATCAAAGCACGTATATAACGGCCCAACAAACAGGTAGCATTAGTTGATTTTAGTGCCATGCTAGATGAAGAAAAGCCCTTTTTAGCCGATTGCTCCAACTTCTTAGAGTCCAAGTCGGCAGGAGCCTGAGGAAATGCGGCTTAAGATTTTTTAGAGCAGGATGCCTGCACTACCAAACTTTCTGGAGACGGATGTGAAGAAAGAATGGGAGGGTCTCCTGGAGCAGATCTATAACTTCTTGCCACAGATTTAGATACAACAGGAGAAGAGAGTGGTTTACGCCACACCTCTATGATAGGCTCAGTTAAGGCTTCATTAAAAGGCAACAAGGGCTCAACTATTGAAGAAGGCGAATGCAAAATTTCAGTGAGCAAATTCGGCTTATACTCAGCTGTAGGTAGTTGTAAGTCTAAAAGCTCCGCAGATTTTCTGATGACCGTATGATATGTAGCTACCTCTTGAGGTGGAGAAGCCCTTGACGAAGCAAGTTTCCACGCTGGGGAGGTGTCCAGTCCACTTGCCTCCTGAATTTCTTCGAATTCATCCACAGATTCCTCTATCTCACCCTCTTCAACCTCTTCTCTCTGACACTGTTCTTCCTCAAACAGTTTCTGTGCTTCTCTCTTTGAGTGAAACCTTGGCTGCGCCATCGGCGGCACTATATGCCGCGCCGACAGTTCCGGAGCCGGCGTTGAAGGAGGATCCGAAGGTCGAATCAGCACCGTACGAGGTTGAGAGGAAGGCTCACCAGACGGCACCAGGGACTCCATATACGGTGTTGAAAATCTGAGCCGGAAACTGCCATGACGGTGCCGTCGGCATAAAAGGCACGAAGGATGCCTGGGCATATTGCTGCGGCATGCCCAAATTGAAGGCCAGCGGACCCACGGGACCCGAAGGTGCTCCGGAGGGGAAGGCTACCATGGTAAATACTCCATACATTACATTTATAAAAATGCGTTGGATCTGAACATGGAGTTGGAAACTGCGGATATGGAGTCGAGTCAGCATCCACACGAGGAGCATCTGACGTCGGAACAGCCGGGTCCACTGGCGGAGCCACAGGTTCAACCTTGTGTACAGGAAAAGGATCAATCTGAACTTGTACGCCCTCCAAATCCAGCAAACGCCTCGGCACCAGAGAACGCACCAGAGTGCCTTTTGGAGAAGGAGATCTTTCCGGGGTCACCTGAGGAGATGGCGAAGGCGACACCAAGTCCTTCTGACTAAGTCGGAGAGCCGGCGAAGGTGACCTAAAAGCCTTACCCCTCAACGAACGGCACAGAGAACAATGTCTCCTCTTCTTTTTGTGTTCCCTCAACTTCGACGCATGCGAAGTCAACGACTTCGATCTTTTACATCCTCTCCCTTCCTTCTTTGTTTTTGCCATAAAAAGCTTGGCCTCTCATTCTTTTAAAGCCTTTGGGTTCTTTTTTTGACAGCTGGAACAGTCTTCCATGTCGTGATCCAACAACAAACACCATAAACAATCTTCATGGGGATTAGTGATAGACATGTGACCCCCACACTCCATACAGGGCTTAAACCCGGACTTCCTCGAAGACGCCATTGCAACAGTTAAAGCTGAAGGAACAACAAAGTAACTCGACACAATATGGAGAGTCCTAGAAAACCGTTACGCATCGACGGCGGAGAAAAAAGGGCACGGACGTCATCATGCCGATAAGGCCCTCTTATGGCTTTTGGTAATGTCATGCGGAGTCGCGAGTGGAGCCGTAGCATTGTGACATCCCCGTCAGCTTGGAGAGCTAGGAAAAAAGTTTCCACTGAATGCTGGCACAGGGGATATTCATAAGGTGAGGAATCCACAGGCAGATGTATCCATCAGAAACCGTATAGCCTATGTGTGCGGACGTTCTAAACTGTCTTTTGTGCTGCTGTCATTACTCGAGTCATCATGGCAGCCGCACTTTAGCTTTAAACATCTTAAGCTAAAGTGCGGGTGCCGCAATTGCTTCCTAAGTAAAGAAAATGAAAGATTGTTTTTTCCGAATTGTTTACTTTTGAAGCATTGAGATGTTTAAAGCTAAAGTGTGGGTGACGCGATTGTAACAAAAGTAAACAAATAGAAAAAATAGCGGCTGCACGCTTTTTTCTTTCTTTATTTATTTTTGTTACAATCCCGGCACCCGCGCTTAAGCTTTAAACATCTTAAGCTAAAGCGCAGGTGCTGAGACTGCTTTAAAAGTAAAGAAATGGAAAAAAGTAGCTTTTTTCTAATTCTTTACTTTTGAAGCAATAGCGGCATCCGCACTTTAGCTTAAGATGTATAAAGCTAAAGTACAGGTGCCGCCATTGAAAAGAAAAAGAACAAAAAAGGAGAAAAAGAAAGGCATGTAGCCAGGTTCGGCGCTGAAAATAATAAAAGAAAAGCGTGGCCGCCATTATTCCTGCCCAGGCATGCAGCGCTGCATATATTTTAAAAAAAGGGTTGCGGGACAGCGGGACAATACCATTTAAGAAAATAATGCTCGGAGGCTGTACTTAAAACTACTGCGTAACAGCACATGTAACAGAGGGTGTCCTCATGGGAGGTTATAAGAAGAGAATAGGTGGTACTAAGGAGGGACAACAAAGCCTATTGACCAATGAAAAGCCACCATTTGCAAAGGACAGTGACAGGGGCCAATTAAAAAGATGGGTGGAAAGTGGGAAGAGCTTCATGCCCATATCCTGAATACAGCATGTTTCGAGGAGACCGCACAAGCGCTGCCTAGGCGAGATCTAAAAAGCAACAGGGAATGGAGGGGGATGAACAAAAAAAACAAAGCTATGTGGAAGGAAGAGAGTAAGCAAGCAAAGGAGGGGCAGCAACATGGAGTATCAAAGGATTGCAGGGGAGCAGAACACAAGAGAGAGCAGCACAAGAGGAAGAGATCAACACGAAGCAGGAGGGGTTGGTATTTGGCGGGAGAGAAGCATACAAGTGAGAGTTAGAAAACAATCTCAGAGTGCTTATGGAAAAAGGGAGAATCAGTTACCTAAAAGTGAGCAGTCAAAGGATACAAGTGATCCAGACAAAAGGATGGTAAAAGTGACGTTCAAGGAGATGGACAAACACAAGAATAAAGAACACCATGAAAGAAGAGGCAATGATAGTGGCAAAACCAGCCAAGGGAAACAGTGGGCAGACTCTATGCCCACGTTAAGATTTTGTTATAGCCCACAAAAGCTAAAATCTGTCTGGTAGGCAAGACTGAAAAAGTAGTTTTATCTTCAAACTGACACTTCAACCCACAGGACTGATTTGTGCAAAGATTTATCCTATCTCCTGTGTGACCAACTTATTTCTGAATAGAGACTATATAAATAACAAGGTACTTACCTGTTATAACACACGTGGTGGTGGCTACTCTAATAGCAGATTCATTACCTTGTGAATATTTCCCTGGCGCCAGATTAGATCCTGAAACCATGAAGCAGTGCTCCAGTGTGCTGTCCGCCAATACGTTGTTCCCCTATGGAAGTGTCATACTGAGTCACATATAAGTGCCACTCATGCGCGCAGATGTCAGTTGCCGTCTCAGGCTGTCATCGCCCTCAGATGCAGAGCCCTTCGCCGGATTTGCCTGACCAGTGTGCAGATCTCTGAATTGGCACCATTTTCGATGGAAAAAGAAAATAATCCAGTTCAGAGAAAGGGAAGGTAGGAATGTCAGTAAGGAATTTGCAGACAGAGTACCCACCAGAAAGAGTTACTGAAGGGAAGTAACTTGTTCTTCTGATGGACACTTCTAAGCGCAGATTTCTCACCTTGTGAACGGATACCGTAGCAGTACCCCTTCAAGTGGTGGGTCTGTGAACTGGCTTAGACGAATAAGTCAAAAAAGAAATTCCCTTTGGGCAAATGAACACAGAACAGCTAGTTCTTACGGACCAAACACATAAAAATACAACAATATATAACACATGAACACATAGGAAGCAATGTAAACAGAATTAAAACCAAGTGGAAACACTCAAGTAAAATTAATCTAAACAATTTATTAGTATACACTATATTTGTTAAAAAATGGGAAACATACAAAAAACGGAAAACATGTACAGTCAATTAATGAAACATTCCAGTAAACAAAGGAGGTACAGGTTGAGGACTAAATTCATACAATAATACTGAATTGTCCTCTCTTTCTTGACCATGTATTACTCCTTTATGCATCGACGCGTTTCGGTGGTGAGTACAGAGTTAAACCACCTTCATCAGGACAGTAGAGATAGTTGTTTCCCAAAAATTCTAAAAATTTAAAACAGAACCAGTCTTGTGCTTTAGACGAATAAGTCCTGTAGGGCTGAATGGGCAAAATGCCCCTAGACTGTCGAGGTAAAGAGGATCACAAAACGCAAAATCCCCATGCATTTTCCATAGACTTCTTTAGGAAGTGCTACCACAAACACTGCTGAACAAAATTACACTAAATCTGGCAGGCCGCTAGATCCTGATCCGCAGATTGTGCTTTTTGGGATTTGATGTAAATCCATTCAGTAGTTTTTGAGAAATCAAGGTTTAAAAATATTTGTATATCAGGTCTGTTGCGTCCATGACAGCCTCGCAATTTAATAATAGAGTAATCTGATTGGCCTAGGGAGCTTTTTTTTTGTTTAAATTATTATTTTTATACAAACTCCCCACAAAAAGATGTCTTTAAACACAGCAGTAATGAACCCCTAGTGTATGAAATACTGTAAAATATTTGCATATGTGTTTTACACCTCTTAAAAAAAGGCATGACCGTCATGGTTACTGAATGCATCGCGACTGTTTCACTGCGAAAATTGAAAGTAGAGTTCTAACACAGTTTTAAAAATATTACTACAAATGTGTGTACTAACATTCTTTAAGTCAGTTATGTGTGTATTGTAATAGAATGAATTTTTTAAGGTATAATTTTTTTATGTGGTGGTGGTCGATGAATGTTTGAATTTGTTTTGCGATTTCGCCACGTAGCATTGCTGCGAATATAAAAAATGTAAAGAAAAAAAAACTACGCTTATTAATCCACTGAAGAAAATACAAGGTTCAGAGACGTTATAGTTAGGAAATGTAATTTAAACATTCATAGAAATTCTCTAAAAAAAACAAAGGCTTCTGGGACTTTAGTTAGAAATTAGCATTTATAAAACATTGGAAATTCACTGGAAAAAAAACCAAAGGTTACAGGAACGTTATAGTTAGGAAATGGAACTTAAAAATAGTAGCAATTCACTGAAAAAACCAAAGGTTACAGATAGTTTATAGTTGGGCCCAGGCTCCACTCATACAAATCCAGTGAAATTCAGCAGTTCTAGTTAGCTGAGCTAACTATAACTCATGCCCCGGAAATGAACTGCTTAGGACTTCAAATATTACATCACTGATGACAATATTACATCCCTCATGACATGGTCAGTAATATTACTGATGACATCTCAAATGGTATCACTGATGACATCATCCAGTGACAGTGTTTTACAAAGTTTGAATATATATATATATATATATATATATATATATATATATATATATATATATCAAGGTGTGTTGGGGAATCAGTGGGTGTATGAGTGCCAGTATGGATGATTTATTTGGTGCCTGACTAACAATGTAAGTGAGTGATTAGGTATCTCAGTGAATGTACAGGTGAGTGGCAAGGTTCCGTGAATGTCTGTATCAGTCTGTCAGTTGATGTCTAAGTGCATGTATGGGTTGGTGAGTGGTTGTATGAGTGATTGATTGTCTGAGGACCTGTATGGGTGTATGAGTGTCTGTGTGGGTGGGTGAGGGGGTTGTGACTGACTGCATGGATGAGCGAGTGGATTCCATTTCTGAACGATAATATACCGGTCACCTTTGTCGCATTTGGATCAACATGTAACGGGAGGCCCGCCGGCTGCTTTCATTTTGGAAAGAAGGATTTCACCATGCCGGTGCCACTTCAAACACAGGAGGGTCCACCACTATTTTGTTAGGAGGCCTGCAAGCTTGAGATTTTTCGATATTTGCCAGGCAGTCAGGGTTTGAGTAAGCTGCCGTACTCATGCACAGTCAGACGGAGTGAAAACAATTCACAGGCAGCTACATTGGAAAGTGCAACAATGAGCACACGAGGGACAGGTAAAATGAGATTGACTGCCACTTGGCCCGACATGGAACTGCTCTCTTTGAAGTCAGCATGTGACAGTTTGCTTTCATTGGGGCCTATTAAGGCATCCAAGGTTTTTAAAGAATGAAGGACATTACGAGGCTTTGTAAGATATTAACAATGCATTATGGACATGGTAGGCCGTTGAAAGGAAGGATTTCTAACCAGGACTACTAAAACTCGAATATTATGTAATAGTGGGCATTAGCCATGATATCAAAAGAGTACTAAGTAAAAAGATTTCCTGGCTCCTGATACTCGAAAAAAACACTGTTTTTTGAAAAGGACATGTGGTGCACTCGTAGTCCTTCTTCACTGTTGACAACCTAAGTGTATTTAAATCCCAGTTTCACTGACCCTCGTATCAGTATATGATTAAGACGCACTTGGCGGTTGAAGCGCGTAATGCTTTGCCTGTTGCAGATTAAAGCTTTCTTACCTGACAACTGGCTGGAGGGCTTGATTTTGCACTTTGGATGTTGCATGGAGGTTGTGCGATATATATATATATATATATATATATACACACACACGTTTTCCACCAAAGCTGCCAAACTCGCGACGGGTGCTTCCAATTAGCAGGGGTGAGACCTGCTTTGTTCAACAACCACCAAAGTACAGTGGCGGATGGTGACACTTGAAAGTGGTGAAGGCGTAAAATGCTGGTCACACTGTCCCGTAGCGAGCGATCGTAGCGAGCGAGCCCGAGAAAATTTAGAAAAAGAGTGGAAAAATGGTGCATTTTGGTTTTTTTAAATTTCAAATACTTTTATTTAGGTATTTACAAGGTACAGTATACAGGGGTGCAGTCTCGGTCCCCTGGGGGGGGATAAAATAGCTTTCAAACAGTTATATGCGGGTAGGGTTACATACAGCTTTTTATGAGAGCGTGCATATTACATTTGTGTGCCCCGTATGTGGCGTTACCGGTGGTCTGCGGGTGTGCCCCTAGGTGACTAAGAAAGGAAAGTGAGAAAGGAAAGAGAAGATGGAAAGAAAGGATGGAGGAACACTAGTGAGCGTTTTGTTGACTTTGGCCAGGCTTTCCCGCCTGCGGGTCATAGGCGTATTGTGCCGTTGGGGAGGTAGTCTAGGGGGGCTTGTGTGAGGACGGGTAGTTGTCCAGGGAGAACCACATTTCTGCTCTTGTGTGGGATGTAGCTGTTTGGTTTGAGGTTATGGTGTTAGCCCCCCGTAGAAAGGTAAAATGTAAATTGATACTTGTATAGCGCACTACTCACCCGCAAGGGTCTCAAGGCGCTTGTACGAATACCGCTGTGGAACCCATCCTGGCTTTCCCTGTGAAGCGACCACTCCTGGGCACCCCCAATGTGGAGGCCAGGCATCCTTAGCGTTGTGGGGGCCGTTGTGGAGATTAAGCAAGCTATTGCCCAGAGTTGCAGAATGGGACTCCATGATTGGAATAGGCACCGAGGCGAGAATTATCAGGTCCGTGGAATTGTGAGCCCAAGACCCGCCGAGGCAGGGAATTGAACCCTGGTCCCGGGCTAGACCTCTGCATCAGGGTCTGCCGCTCTAATCATTGAGCCACACTTCTCCAAGGTGATCCAGTTGAAGCAACCCTTGAAAGATGCTTCCCCCGTGTCTTTCCAGTTATTTAGGATCGTCTTGACCGCTGCGGTAAGAGGTCGATCAGTTCTTTGTCTCCTTTTGATTGAATTAACGGTGCCATGAAGGCTGTGACCAACCCGTGGAAGTCTAGCTGTATTGAGAGGCCAAGAGCGTTGTTTATGAAGTCGCTTATTCTGTTCCAGAATTTTTTGACCTTAGGGCAGTGGAATATTAGGTGTGCCAGGTCCCCTTTTTGTTTGTTGCAGTTCCAGCACACATTGCTGTTTCTTATCCCTATTGTAGCTAGTTTGGACGGGGTCCAATATGTTTTGTGTAGGAGCCAGAATTTTTTTGTGCTAAGTTGGTGGTGACTTTTTTGTGTGATGCTGACGTCCATTGGTTGGACTTTTCCCTCTCTGTAAGACGTCTGTGGAGAAGAGTCTCCCAGTATTCTAAGGCTTTGTTGTTGAGGTTAGTTGTTCCTGGGCATAGTAGCTTGTAGAGGTGTGACGTTTGGTGTCCGACCTTATTTAGGTTCGCTGCGTATTGTAGGATCGAGGGGGTCGCATTGTTGAGTCCTGCTCTTGTAACTGCCACCTTTATCTTGAGGAAGTTGTAGAGTTCGCTGTCTGTCAATTTGTGTGTGTTCCTTATGGTGTCAAAAGTGATGTACCTGTCTTGGTTACCCAGCTGGTTGGGGGTGGAGATGCCATGTTTGTACCACGCGGCCATGTCGAGCGTTTTATCGCGGTATTTTATTTTGGGGTTGAGCCATATCGATTGCCACCTAGTGTTCTTGATGCTTGCGTCAGTTTCTTGTCGACCTTGAGGAGGGCGTTCCTGGTGAACTTAAGTACTGGATTGTTGGCAATCTCTGGGTGTTTACTCGCTGTTAGCAGGGCCACTGGGTTGAGGCCCTTTAAGATTCTTTTCTTTAAAGAGAGCCAGGCAGGTGTGTAGCCTTGCTTGGGGTTTAGCCAGTGCAGACCTTGTTTGGCAATGCATGACGTTTGGAATGTCCTGAAATTTGTTACGTTTAGACCACCTATGTTTTTGCTTAACCTGAGATTTTGTAGGCTGATTCTGGGTCTCTTGTCCTTCCATAGGAATTTACTTATTAGTTTATCCAGGCGGTTGTGGAAGTCTTCTGTGTTTTTCAGTGGGAGCATGTTTAGCATGTAGTTGACCATGGGGGTCAGCATCATTTTGATCGTTTCCACTCTGCCCCACCAGCTAATGAATCTGAGTGACCACGATTCTAGTCTCCCTTTCAGTTTGTTAAGTAGTGTAGTTTCGTTGTGGTACAGTGTCGTCTTAAAGTCTCTTCTGAAGTGTAGTTCAAGATATTTCAGGAAGTTCTTCTACCAGGCCAGCCTCGAGTTCCCCAGCACCTCCCTAGTTGTGTGCACGTTTAGTGGCTTATATTCCGATTTATCATTGTTCAATTTGTAACCTGAGGCATGGGAGTACTCTTCTATGGTGGACATGAGCGCGGCTATTGAGGGGCCTGGATCCTCTGTGGTGATGAGGATGTCGTCTGCATACGCCGCCAGCTTAACTGCTTCACCTCCAACTGGGATTCCCTTAATGTCTTTGTTGTTGCGAATCATGGTTGGGAGTGGTTCCAGGGCTAAAAGGAAGAGAGTAGGGGAG